>NC_049173.1:61974235-62574235 GCF_009769625.2 Cygnus olor | reverse complement strand
TCTGTTGCATGCAGAGTAGATACGTTGGGAACTAACTTTTGTTTTTCCTTTCAAAAAGCAGTGTAACAGCACAGAAGAGGGCATGCAACACAGCAACCTGCGTGACCCATCGTCTGGCAGACTTCCTGAGCAGGTCAGGAGGAGTGGGCAAGAACAACTTCGTCCCAACTAACGTGGGGTCTAAGGCTTTCGGCAGGAGAAGAAGAAGCATTCAAATATAAAGAGCTGAATGGTAATGTGAATATGGTAACTACATTGCACTAAATGGTCTTCAATGCAGGCAACCTTCAGATAACTTGAGTTATCAGAACTCTAGTGTTTCTTGGTGAGTAACAGGTCTACAGTGAAAACCTCTGGGGAAAATAGGACAAGTAACGGTATAAAAAGACATTACAAATATAAGTGCACCTTGTTTAAACTGTGAAGAAGAGCTTTTGTAAATGATCTGCTTAGTTAATGTGTTGTGAAGCTAGTTATCTAAACGCCACAGTTGGGTAGAAATGACTTATTCCCCCATTTTACCAGTAACATTTCATTATTGACGTATCAGTAATTCTGTGTTTGTTTCTTTCAGATTGACATGAAACTGAATATCCAACTTTAATTTCTAATGAAAGGAGCTCTTCTCCATAATTCAAGACAGCCAAAAAGAAGATTAATTTTGCATCCTAATATTAAAAATGTTTTATTTAATACAAATGAGAACACTTCTGTTATGTATAGTACAAGAGAATCTAGTTATTCAAGTTAAATTATTGTATATTCTTTTTATATGCAACTCTATTTCAAATAAAATGTGACAGCATCTATTATTTATTTATCTTCTAGCATATATGTGATTCTTGCTATTTATCCTGGCACTACTGCCGAAACTCGGGGATTCTACTAAACTGCTGCCTGGCAAGGCATGTGTGTATAATACAGTGTGCTGTGCCTTGATGTAAAACACTGAAGTAACCTGACTGTACAGTATGTTTAAAAAACAAACAATCAACACTTAAATATTGTATCATTTGTGAATTTGCGCAAAATTAAAAAAAGTATTTTAGATACACTTGGATTGAGAAACTGATTTTTCATTTAAACACACAGAAACATTTGACACTAGCCCAACATCATTGGAAATCAGCTGGCCCAGTGGTTTGCTACAGCCTTATTAGCCATAAATGCTAGGTTTTGAGTCCAATGTTCAGAACAGAAAGAATAGCTGCTGTTTTATATGTATTCATAACGCAGTAGCTGAGGAAGCCACCGCTTAATGAGACTTGTACTAAAAAAAATAAAAAGAGGCCACAGTTCCATTTAATAAAACAATAGAGTAAGAATTCACCATGTGTGGGTTAAGGCAAATTTTTTTTTTTTTATACAGGATGTAGTTCGGCTGAAATGGCCTAACATGCTCTGTAGATTTTTGTCTAAGGTTGAAAAAGTGAATTAGAAAGAAAGAGGAAAAGGTGTTATGTAAATGTACATTTCTTTTAAGCAATCCTGAGACAGAGTCTATTTAGAGATCAGGGACTAATAATTAGAGTAAGTGGCGAAGAGGGTAGCTGGAAGCAATCCATGGATTTTTATGTGGTGCTGCCAACTTCCTCCTCAAAGCTGCTGCTTTTTCAGTTTAGTAGCTGAGTCAGATATTTGTTTAGATTTGTTTTGTGCTGCACAGTCTGACTCTAAAATCTGCTTCATCAGTTCAGATGAAGATCATCTCACAGTGTAAAGTAGAGAGAGGTTAAGGCACTCATGATATCTCTGTCTGTCTTTGCTGCAGGTATAATAGCAAAAAGAAGCATGGTCAACCAGATGTAGACACAGCCAGTAAGGCTGTCCAGTGATGGCATTTCTGTAGCATGCTCTTTAATGGCTATGGTTTTGCTCCTTGAGGGACATTTCAGCCCTGGTAAGTCAGCATACAAAGCAGACCTTGTAGATGATATAAGCTAGTTTAAACGGAAAAGTTCCAGTGCTTAGATGGGCAAGGAAGGAATGCAGACTCTGTGGTCTCTCCTTGGCTTGGAAATCTGTTGCCTTGAGATAGTCGTTTTTTTTTTTTTTTTTTTTCCATTTTTCCCTCAAGTATCCGAGATTTGCCTCACCTGAGCATACTACACCTGCAAGGTGAACCACTGGCCTGTGTGACCCTGCTTGGGTCACATGTGAAAGACCCAGCTCTCAATTTTACAACCCCAAAACATTTTTTAGTTAGATTTTTTCCAATTTTCTGTTGCACAAAGCATGGATCACATGACAAGATGACCTGGCCACCTCAGTATAACCTTTCCCTGTCATTGCAGAGCCACCGGACACAGGTGGCAGGTGGTCTCTTGTTCCCTGCTACAGCACACAACAGCTTAATCTGCTTCAAAATAAAATGCCTAAGAACAGTTATTGGGATGAATACATGTAATTTGATAATTGACTTTAAAGAAGAAGCCAGGTAATATTCATGGTCTTCTTCTGGTCTTAAAATCTAGACACTCAAGCAGTTTGTTGTTTCTGTTTACAGCCATCCTCTGCTGAGACGTGTCTGAGCCTCCCTTATGTTGACAGCCAAAGTTTCCATCCCTTCTAAAAACTCTCAGTCCTTGCTTTCAGTTTAACAAACTTTATTTTTTTATTTTTTTTTATTTTTTTTTAATTTTTTTTTATTTTTTATTTTGTTCCTGTCAGTCAGAGGGATTTCCTCAGACAAATATTCTACATCAAATCACAAATCTAACATGGACAACAGATTCTAGTAATGTTGGTGCTGGTTCTTACATTGTTCTGGCTGGAGAAAGATTGGATCAAACTTTTGATGCACTTTTTTTCTTTAGGGAGAAATAGTTTCGTATCTCAAGATATATTCCTGTTGTATTTTTGGTTTTCTCAGTAAGATCTCTGTCCACACATCAATGCAATATTTTCAACAAATAAATATGTCTGTAATGGACAGAAAGTACAGGGCAAATGGGAAAGGTGGTGAGGATCCTTACATCCTTTTCTATGTGAAAAGGTAGAAACCCTTCACCCCAAAACTCAGTTGCCCAGAACTTTTGGGCAAATGGATTATTACTGAAGCAAGACAAAGCTAGAGGTGTAAAAACTATTTTTAATATTTATTTATTTATTTTAAGGTAATGAGTGTGTTAGAAGGAATTGCAGAACCATTGGAAGCTTGTCATTTGCTTTGATTAACTCTGTTAACAACTGGAAGAATTTTCCATTTTTTTAAAAGTGCTGTTCTTGATAGTATTACCCAAACTTGTCAGTTTTTGTTGTTGTTGTTGTTTTAAACAAACAAGCAAACACAAACTTTTACCCAAATAGAAAATCTATTTTGCAAATAGCATTTAGTAAGGGAAAGTGTGCTTTCTGTTGTACTTACCTTTCCATTTTAATTACATTGCCATTCTAGGCATGGTGAAAGCTGGTAGAGAATATGATATTGGTGCAGTATGTACAAGTGGCATCAAACCTAACTTGCTTAGTATTCAGTCAGCCAAACAACACAAATTAGTCACGCTCAAGTGTGTGTGTTCTCGTTTATGAGGCAGTAACTTCATGGCTAGGGTTTGGTTCTGATGCTCTTAGATGTTTGTCAGTGTGTCTTTGCTTTGACAAATTGGTTGTTTCTTTAGCTATGTGCAAGCAAATTCTTTGGGAAGTGTGCTTTGCAAGTAAAGGCAAAGGGAGAAGACGTTTCTGAGAAAGAAATATCTGAAGATAATTTCTTATAGATGGTCTTCCTGTTGCTATAGAGTTTTGGGGCTTTTATTTTGCAGGTTTTACAGTGGTTTTGTTTTCTAGTACAAATATAGACACAAGTATCATGTGGGCCAAAGGAAGATTACGAATTTTGCCCAGTTCTTTGCTCTAAACTGATGGGAGGTAAAAAAGCACCATCTTGTGGCCAGTGAATAAGGACAGTGAGGGCATTCAGGGAGCCCTCTTATCTGAAGTATTTATTCACCCACTTGCTCCTGCTTTTGTCTTGCTGGCAGGTGCAGCTTCCAGCTGAACATGGGACAAGTGAGCAGAGGTGGTCACTTGGGCTGGTGCCATGAGGCAAACTACTCTGCTCACCTCCTGGAGCAGGCTGTGGGAAAGGGGACACACAGGAGGGAGCTGTGGACTCTCCATGGTGTCATGGGTCCCCAGGACCACTGTGCAGGGCCATAGCACCTCACAGGGTGTCAGGCAAGTGTGGGCGAGCTGCTGCAGGGACCAGGTGATAGATGCGTGAGACATGAGTGATAACAGAGGTGCTAACACCAATATGTGTCCCTGTGGACCTTTGCAGTTGCCAAAACAGAGAGGCGGGAGCAATTCAGCCATGATCTCCTTACCAAGGGGAACGTGCTCCTGGATCCACTGAGTTTTCGGTTCAGGATCACGCACCAGCACATCTCTGCATGTACTGATATAGCAGCACTTTGAAATAATCCAGGTGGAATTTCACTGTGTCTCTCTCCAAATGTTTAGATCCCTTTTTTCTTCTGTTAGTAGAATTTAATTCATCTTCCTGAAAGCTTCCATCATCTGCAATGTGAGAAAGCAGAAGAGCTAATGCTATTGCTTCTGACACTGAACACTGCCAAAAGCAACTTTTAGTAGGCAGTAGTAAATTTTGGTATCGGTTAGCTAATCCAACATTGTCATGTATAATTAGCAGATTGAACTTCTCTCCAAGGTGAATAGTTTAAACTGTGCTGGAGAATTTGGGCCTGTGCATTTTTCTAGATTGAACTATGTCAGAGCGATCTCAGAATACCTGTTATAGATTAATCTGGCATTTCAAGCTTCATTTCACCTGCGCTGAGCACCATCAACTTTAGTCCAAGCTCGTTGTGCTCACTGCTTCTGACAATCAGGTGAGCCCTGCCTTTGCTGCCAAAGGGGGGGGTCTACGTGGTACATACATTTTCTGCCTCTTTAGTGTTTTAAAAGGCACCTCATCCTCCCCCCCTTCTGCACAGAATTGTCCTTTACGTTGGATGTTCCTTATCAAGTTCTCCTCTTTTGCAGAAAATGCCCATGGAGTGCCCTTTTTCAGAAACTAATAATTTAAATTTCTTAATTATGCCAAAGTTCACAATAGATTATCTAGGAGCTTTCAAATACATCCTAAGAGTAATACAAAACATACTCCTTTCATTTCTTGGCTTTATCACAATTTGTGCTTTGCACCAATTACTCCTTTGTCCAGGGCTGTGCTGTGATTCTAGCTAACTTATTCACCTCCAGAGAAGCAAAAGTTACCTTTAAAAATCTGAGTGTGTACCTCTGGGCAGGTTTTTTTCCCTCCATAACAAATGAGAAAATACTCTGAGATCTTACTCAGTACTTCCTTACACACATATTGGTTGTCTGCAAAAGAAGATTACACTCCTGTTACTTTGGCTTTTCTATTTACTTCTGTTATTGTGTCACAGTTCTTCTTTTCAATGGCTTTCCTAATAGTATCTTGTCATATTAGTATATGAGGTGATTTGGCATTGCATTCATCTATTTGATCTTCTCTGAGAAGACCACATGGCAAGTGCGACTTTCTGGAGGTGATGATCAAGTATGGTAGAGCCATAGGTACAACAATCTTGAGTAACCACTCCCAAGGTCGTCTTGAGTACCTGCTCCCAAGATTTCAGCCATAAGTGCTTGAGAAGCCAACAGCTATGCTACAGAGCATTGTCAAGGGATGAAGCAAATGAGCGGAAGCAATGAAGGCTTTAAACATGAAATAATTCATGTAATTGCAAAGTGTTGGATGCAGTAAGCAGTGGTGTTCGCTGAGCTGCCTACCAGACACCCCAAGCATTTCCCTAAGTGGCCACAGATCATGGGAAGGTGGAGAGGACAGTCAGATTAGTGTTTTCAGTGTGTTACCTTATATTTCCTGATGTGGAGTTAAGAGTATAGCTCCATGCTGCGTAGCTGCCTCTCAACAGCTCCTGTCCCCCCTGCAGCTGTGGCCCAGAGTGCTGGGCATGCCGGAGGGTGCCTCCTCCTCCTCCTCTCCTGGGGCTGATAGAAACAGCCCCTGGTCCTGGATGTCTCCATCCCAGTCAGTCCCACTGAACTCTATTTGCTGTACTATTAGCTGCCCTCTACTATAGTTTTGCTAGGGTCATAAATCATGATCATAAGCAGCCTGTTGTTGTGGTGGCTTAGAAAATCAGATCTTTTGCTTTTTGTTTGCTCTCTCAGGCCACTTCTACTCCATAAGAGAACGTTCATCCTATGGCTGTTTGGACTCTCCATAGCTTCTTCATAGCTTCGCAAACACTTTGAAAGTCTAAATGAACTATATGAGCCACGTTAATTTGCCCATTATTCTGCTGACATGCTTGAAAGACTGTTATAGGTCTTCACTTTCTCCTGTCATGGAGGAAGCCAATTATTTTGATTAGTATGTTCCTCAAATAGTTACATAGATAGTTTGTAATTCCATTTTTAGCTCCTGATATAACCATGTTTTTATATTGAACTAGCATCGTGGTTATTAGTATTAGTGGGTAGGAATAGCTTGCTATAATAAATGAATCCTGAAGCAAGCACATCATGGGGAAGGATGACAATGCCAGTGTAGTGACTTTCATGTGGAAATGCAGATTGTATCTATGGAAAAGTCCCAGTAGCTTAGAAGTGGTTTTTAGTAAATTCTCAGCCCTCTAAGAGAGGCATAAGAAGACAGTGTTGCCTCTGACAATTTTGAGTGAGCGCACATTTTCTAAGCAATGCTTTCACTCTTAGTTATCACAGATCCTTTATTTCGAGGCTAGAAAATTCTTTTTTATCATTCTATAATTAGAGGTATTAAGTGTAGGTACTAAGTGTTAAAGTAGCTATAAAAATGCATATTGATCTGTGTTCTTAATGTGATGGGAGCAGAGAATCAAATGGAAAGGAAACAGATTAGAGTTCCAAATACTGGAATTATAGATTTTAAATGAAAACTGTCCAGTTATTCCAGTGACTTTCTGAAAGACAACGGAATACCGCCTTATAACAACAGCACTGCTACCTGCAGCACTGGTAGTGAAAAGCATTAGCATTGTACCCTGTCTCTCGGTAGCACAGGTAGCTGATGTGGCCCACTCACAAAAAGAATAGCCCAGGTAGCTTCAGGGGCCCTGAGACCTTTCTCTCACCAGCATTCCCCTTCTCCAAGAGTTTTATTTTTTGTGTTCCCTGCAACAGCTACAGAAGCTATGTATTACATAATGCAATTGATTTAAATCTAATGTGTGCCTCTAAGGCCCATTTACGCTGCCAGAGAAGTGTGAGGTGCCTTTAATGCAGAGGAGAATCTACACTAACATTTTCATGTCTTCTTTTCAGTCTCAGATAAAAGTTATATGTGGGAAGAAGAGATGGGAAGGCTTTTCACTTTCTGTTTTAGTAAGTTTTTAGTAACTGAATAGAAATTAAAACTAAATATTCTTAAGAAAGGGAGCGGTTGGTAAATACATCTGCTAGAAGCTAGAGGGCATAGGAGACATAGAAAGTCTCCGGGTGTAACAGTTACCAAGTGGTACGAGTGAGCAATTTAGAGCTACTTTCTGTTATTTTCATGTAAAACAATGTTTGCTGCTGAAGTTCAAAGTGGTTTTGTTCTCTTTCTCAAGAGAATTGACTGAAAAACAGAAATACCTTTTCGTATTTTTATTAGTTTCGCAGATCGTCTAAATAAAAATCAATTATTTGTTGAGATATTGGTCTAAATGAAGATGTTAATATATGTTTCCAATTTTTAATCCAGAACAGTTTAGTAATAAGAGTATGTTCTGCAGGAGCTCCTGTCATTAATCATTAAAATAGAGAACTACTAATAATTGTTTTAATGAAGAAGGTGAAAGGTAAATTACTCTTCATAAGAGCATTTTTATTTAGCTGAATAACCATAGACTTCAGATTTTTACTTGTCTCTCTGGTCTGGTCAAAGTATTTCCTAACTTTTCTTCATCTCTACACAGTGTTTCCATGCTAGTGAAAATCCTAATGTTGTTTATGTTACCATCTGCAGGTCTACTGGTATAATACCTGTGTGAGGGACGTACTGGCAGACTGTGCAGCATAGACCAAGCCTTATTCCGTTTATATTTTGAGAGAAAAGCTCATAGGGCTTACCCTAAATGTGTAAGAGGAAGAGAGCAGCCTGAGTTGCTCCTTGGAATACCTCCCCAAATTTTGGGTGTTTTGTTTTCAATTCAAAGTAATTCAACAAGAGAACTGAGCTTTCCAAGGCTTGCAAAGGAGACGAGATGTACATATTTATTATTTTATGTTGGGTTTAAAATGCTGTCAGTTCATAGGACTTCAGCATCAAAGAAAAGGATTCCCCTCAGCCCTTGTGAACTGCTGCATTTTCCACAGGTTTTATGCTTGAAGACAGAGAGATGCTGAACCATGGAAAGATATTCCAGTAAACAAAACAGGACAGGTGGAGTAATGAAACTCTGCTGAATTATTCATCGGGTCCTGAATGATGCAGGGAGAATTATTACAGTGAACACCCCCGAAGGCAGGAGCAGTACAAGGGACAGCCCTGCCTGTGCAGTACGCCTGACATGTTTTCCCAGGTAGGCATCTGCAAAAACGAATAACTTGTATAAATGAACTGGAACAGCTGTGTTTGGTAGCTGTCCATTACTCATCTAGAAATAGTCAGTCTATTCCAGAACCGGTTTAGTTCATGCTCTGGTGCCATGGACATCAAATTAAAAGCACATTCAAGTACTTTCCTGAAAATCAATGGACTTCTACACATCTTTAATGAGAAGCACACCTTCAGGCTTGCTGGCTTAAACTTGATGATGCCTCCTAATAAATGTCATAGGTAAAGAGGAACATACATCAACACTGAGCTGACTCCAAGAACCAGTGTATACCAATACATACTTTTAACCCCTAAAGCATTTTCCCAGCTTGCCTTTGGGGGTCAAGAAACTGTATGACCTCATCACAATGGTAGGTATCTCAAGGTATGGTACTACTACTGCTGCTAAGTGTTTTTTTAATGATCAGTGATGTGCTCTCATTTCAGATTTGTGCTGGACTTGAATGTGGTGGTGAAGAATGCTGTAAAAAAATTCAAGAGCAAAATAGTGAGACATAGCACAGGGTTTGAGAAATACACAGTGCAGGGAGGGCTGAGGAGTTATAAAATATTGTTCATTGAGTGCCACCTCTACTGCGTACTCAATATGGCAGAGAATAGAAGCGTGTTAAGTCACAGCAGCATTTTGAATTGTGCAATAATGAGTCAGGGAAAAGCTGGAGTATTCCAGCCTCCCTGCATATGACTTTTTATCATAAATAATGTCCTTTTCACACTCTATTAATATAAAATGAAAGTATACGGTAGCATCCAGATTAATTTAACTCATCTGAAATCCCATTTTAGATGCCTGGTTTCCTTCTGGTGGTGGTTACTCCTGAGAGCTGTACTACTTGAAATTCCTCAAGAACAAGGTACAGATGTCACTTCACCATCAAATGCCAAATAATATTTGATTTTTTAATCTTCTAAATCTTTTTAAAATATCATTTATAATTAATTCCAATGTTTTTCCTGTTCTTTAAATGGAAAGTAAAACTTATTAGGATGCCTGGTAACCTTAGAGTAAAATTTAGCAAAATAATCCAATACTTTGGCATAAGAAGATAAAAGGTTATTTGGTTTGCAACTGGATACTAAGCATATGGCTATCGCAGAAAGTGACTCTTTGCTTAAATGCATTTTTCTTCCTGATAGTCATTTCCAGAAGTCTGGTAGACGGTTAGTCCTAAAAATGCAGGTTTTAACTTAATACAGTATTATTAACTTAATGTGGCAGAAAACTGTCACCTCTGCATTTTCTGCAGCAGATGCATGCGCCACCTTCGCTAGCTCCTTTTCGTGAGACAGTGTTGCTAGGCAGAGGCATAGAAAAGTTATAGTGTTGGTTCCTTGTAATGATATGTATTTATGTCTTCTGCTGCCACAGACTTCCTCCTTCCTGACTGGAGATATCTACAGGACATAGGTTTGGTACTTTATACTCTGAGCTTGACTTCTAAGACATCATAATTTCTAGGAATCTTCGCTGAGGGATAGCAACGGAAAACCTTTTATTCTAAGACGTTAAGTACTCATGACTTCTCCTGTACAACAGTCTTGCCATTTTTGACTTGATTTTCTGTTATTTTTATCTATACGGCTGAAATAGGATGATTAGTTACTCTGAACTTTTGACACTCGCTGGCTGTTTTCTATGTGTATTCCCTATCCAGGCCAGATGTTTCTACACATGAGCAGCCCAGCCATTCAGCTTATTTTTTTTTTTTTTTTGGATGGCAAAGCCTTAATTTTGTCTTGTGGTGGAGAACATTTGAGCGTGGAGACTACCCATTTTTTTTGGAAGGACTCCAGCGACTCTGACATTCTTGTGTGACTGGATATGGTTCCTGAGATGCATGATATTCAACTGCTGCATTAACACTGACCTCAGCAGAGGTTATGTGATTTCTGTAGCATTTCTCCAGTCTGCTTTGGGGGCACTGTTGTGTGTTCTTGAGAGGCTGAGACTAAAGCTCATGGGAATCCCCCCAGAACATCTCTTGAGATTACTAGCACTCCTTAGCCTGGGCTGCACAGCCACTGCCTGCAGCCTGAGCTCTGAAGGGGCCTTGATGTTTTAAACCCAAATTCAGATCTGTTCCTTGTTTTGAGACATATGTTGAGAAGGTTATACTCTGCTTAAGCCAGGCAGGTGGTATTTCCAGAGAGAAATATTTTCAGAATGAAAAAATGTTCAGATTGAACACTTCTCAGGCCAGATTTCCAAACAAGCTCTCCACCCAGGAGGTCTCACTAGGAAGAAGGAGCCAGTCTGAACACTGCAACCATAAACAGATGACAATATGGGAAGATTCTTCAGAAAACCTGAATTTGGGCTGTCCTGGCAAAACCCTCTTTAAAGTCCCTGTTTTGGGCCACAATGCTTGAAAAGGTGGGAAGAGCATGAAGAAACCTGGCCTTGTCCTCAGTGTTGTTGGTAGGTCACACTGCCTTAGGAAAGAAGTGAAAAGCTGGATTTCCTCTAACGGCAGTGATTTTCTCCATTGCTTGTACGAAAAAACTTGATCGTATTAAGTTGTTGGAATAAGTACATACAGAAGGCAGAAAAGTAGAAAGGAGGTTTTCTTTCTGTTTTCTTGTCAAAAGATGAGCAAACTAAAGCTGCAGTCCCACAGGGACTTCCCTCTGTGCTTTACCTTAGGCACTGTCAATAGTCCCATTGCTGCAGGAGCAGAAAAGAGCAAGGCTAAACGAGGACTGAGAATATGTATAATGAGAATATGTCAAAAGTAATAGGAATAAACAAATCAGAAAGAACTAAAATCCAAACCTTAAATTCAAAGGGGGAAGATTATCCTGCTTCTTACTCCTTTCTGTTTTTTGGGAGGCCAGTTCTGACTATATGCTGAATGAAGCAAGAAATGTGCCCTGCTTTGAGCAGAATTTGGGATGTTATTTAATTTGTGGACTTAAGGTAAGCACTGAATGAAATGAGAGAAAGAAAAAAAGGAACTCTAAGTGCAACAGAAAGGAAAATTTTTGCTGTGTGAATGCAGTTGTGGGATGCAGCCATGTCCGGCAGACAGGAAGGAAAGCATGTTGATGGTACCATTAGGAGTGCAAAGGAGCGCCAGTGCACATGCCACTGCATGCTGACCAGTCTGAGTGCTTACAATGAGAACAATTAATACTAAATTCCTGAGAAGGTGGTGGAATTTGCCATGCATCCAAAAAACAACCAGACCATTTTCAGGTCCTGATTATTTCCTAATGAACTGCTTGACCCCAAGGGCCCCTAGCAGCCATGAAATTCTGCCTTTTGAAAGCCTCTTAGAATAGTTCCATTCAAATACAGACATAATTACACCTCTCCTCACAATATTACATTTCAAATATCCTCCCGGTAATCAGAATTACTGCAGTGTGTGAGGAGTGAAGAGCTCCTTTATCCTTACAGCAGAAAGCATCTGAGCTGTTATGAGCTAAAGAAGGTTTATAATGGGAAAGGCTAATAGAAAAGGCTTTGAGGCATCATCACAGTCACAGAAAAGGCTTGAGCAAATTTGCGTCTGACAGATAGTTACAATGCTATGCCTTTACTAGGAAAAGCTCAGATGGAGAGCAAGAGCAAGAGAGCAAGAACTAGAATCCCCTTCCTGCCCCACAGAAAATCACAGCTACAGAAGAGTTTGTGTATATTTCAGTTTGTTTCCATGGTTTTAATCTTCTAACTTGCTCTAATTATTCCTATTCAAGGCTGATTTATGTTTGGCAACTTTACATCAGAAAATGTTCCCACTAGTAAAATTGTAAACGCATAGAAGATAGAACAACTCTCATACTTGCAGGCAGGATGGGGGAATACGATGTGTTCAGATGCAGTGTGAACCAGTCAGCTGGTGAAATTGTCTGTGAAAATCTCTCTGATACTGGCTGTGACTACTAATTTTTCCTTATTTGCAGTAGCCCCTCAGTTTTCTGTCTCCTCTTGCTGAAGAGCAGAAATATTGACCTCATAGGGGATTTCTTCCAGTTTGTTTCCCAGTTATATTTTTGGTGCTAATACATAGTTTATTTACCAACTGCATGTTTTGAACTTTGGGGCAGTGTGTAACACAATGTGCCTGTAGGAAGTTTCAGTCAGCTGTATTGTTTTATGCCGTGACATTCAGAGCTCTGCTCTCCAGAATGGAGTGTGAATTTTTGTCAGCCATACTCTTTAGCCTGTTACTGGGATGCTTACTCCACAGTTAGGAGTAAGACACATCCAAAAGCTATGTAACTAGGAAAGACTGCAAAATGACTGTATTTCATAGATACTAAGTTCCTACAAGTTTTAACAGAATCAGGATCCAGTGGGGTGAGACCTCTTAATCTACAGGAAAAGGAGCTTTCTTAGGTCTGCTGCCTGTACAATTTGCAGTTTGTAGTTTCTCCTCAATGGGAGTGGGTGTGCATTCATGGAACAGAGGTGTCTTTGGGAAGTGACCATTTTTATTTATTTATTTATTTTTTTTAAAGCAGCTGGTAGTGGTGATTTGATTGTGGAACAGAAAGTGAGAGCACAGAAAAACCAAGCAGCTGAGCTAGAAGAGGAGCCTGAAGTTACAGCAAACTGACACTGCACTGCTTTGCATTAATCCTTGAGCAGCCCAACCTCGTTGAAAGAAAGGTGACTGTGTTCCTGTTGTCACTGACACATAAGGAAAAGATACATAAGCAGTGACTAAATAATATTCTAAATGGAAGAAGAATTAATGAATAGTAATGAGCTATAGACTCTCAGAGCGTTACTGCAAGAAACTTTACTGAAACAGCCTGCAAAGTTTGAGGTCTGTAACCATACGCAGAAACAAACTGAGCTGGCTTGACTGAAAGCCTGTAATTTCCTAGATTAACAGTTTGCAGAGATATGGTTTAGTACTAAGTGAGGGTTTGTGAATGAAAAAAGAAAAATGTTGTTCAATAGATATTGATTTGTCTAATTATATGCAGGATTTATTTAAAGCGGAGACTAGTCTGCTTTTAAAGAAATGGTAGTGGGTGTGTCTGTCTGAGTGCATTTAATGTTGGAAGCACTGGATTTCCACATGTGGTATCATTTAGTTGGTTTTAAAATGAATAAGAAGGAATGCACTTTTTGGTATTAAATCTTCTTACCTTTCATAAAGTGCAGGTGATCCCAGGCTATGTCTGTGGTGGTATCAAAGAAGAGTTTGACATAATGAGGTACATTTTTTATACCACGAGTGTCATTAGTATTTCGAGGAGAATAATGAGAGTGGTCTGAATACCAAGGACTCGGGCTGGTGGCTAGTCTGTGGCAAGGGCTCTGGGCCTGCAGGGCAAAGTGAGTGAGCTGGAGCTGTCACTCCATGGAAGCCGGCCAGGGGCGTTTTCCCCATTCCACTTGGTCTCTGCTGGCTGTGGGGGCTGTGGGAATTAGGATTCTTATGAACCCGCTAACAGGGAATGGCAGATAGCACGCTCCTGGTGCAGTTTTTCCCCAGGTTTCATTAACCTCTGTATAGATATTATTTTAATTAAAATAATCTTGACAGCACCTATGAAAAAGCTGTGGGGGTTGCAACGTCAATTAAATGTGTTGTCAAAAATGATAAGCAGCCTGGTATCACAGGAAGGAAATTAATACTTCAACCAATAATGGAACAGTAATCTTAATCCAGAGCTTTTTGCTGCTCAGGAGCTGCTTAAAATGGATGGATTTTGGAGACCAGGCAATTTTAGAACAAGATAGTTAAGCAATAGGTACCATAAAGCATCTCTGTTTTAAAAGTCAATGTCATACTGTTGTGGCTGATAGTCAGATAGTGGCTGATAGTCAGCCAGCATGAAATGTGATACTAATTGGACGTTAATTAGTGTGTATGTGTAAAACTTTGACTATTCTCCTTAAATTTTGGATAACAGAAACATTGGGAGTTATATTCAATATTAGGTCCTGGAAGTGGAGTTTAACAATGATCTTCACCAGTGCCTGTTGCCTCTTTTGCATTGTCCACTGCAGAGAGAGGGCCTGGAAATTCATTTGAGTGGAATTAGTTTGGTCCACTCTCAGCGACTGTGAGAATTAAAGCATGGAATGATAGCATGCCATGTACCTGGTTAGGGAAACCTGCACTGTAACGTGCCCGAGGCACTTCAAAGGGGCAGGCCTGTCAGTGACCAACCTCTCCTTGCCCCACTGAAGGTTTAATAGCCTGTTATCTTTTCTGGTGATACGTGTAGGATTACGTCGTGCACCAGTCTACACAAAGTTTCTTTGTCTCATTATTCCATCCCTAAAATTAAAATGAATCTCTTCATTTAGTTTCAGCTACATCTTGCAAGAGCTGTGATTTGAAGGCAAGATCTTCGAGAAATAGCTTCTTTCTTGCTTGTTTTGCAGTAATGCCCAGCAGAGTAAAAAAATCCTGTTATATGAGGGACTACTTCAAAGTGTTGTGAGAGGTATTTTCTGTCACAAGGACATTCATACTGTAAGAAGATTTGAAGTATCAGAGCAAAAAAGCAACATGTAAGTAAGGAGAACCGAGAAACGGGGACAGTGAGTGCTTCTTCTCTGTTAAAAAGGCACTCTTCGTTCCTCACAAGTCTGATTTACTGTTACAGTTGACTGATGTCATCCAGTGGATGAAGACTTTGACCTGAAGGATGATAGCAGCTAGGGCCAGTTTACTTTATGGATTAACTCAGAAAGAGCTTTCTATACTTACAAAGCAGCACTGAAGGCAGCCCAGCAGGCAGCAGTGGCTGGAGGAGACCTAAGACTGACAAGAGGGACAGAGCACTGACTTGGCAAGCAGGAGCAGGAGACAGGGACATGGAGCTATGAAGAGGACTAAAGAGTGGTATGAGTGTATAATAGAGAAGGGCAGCAACTGAGGACATCAAAGAGGGTGGGTGGGGGGGGCGCAGAAAAACAAGCAAAGGTGAAAGGGGCGTGGAGGAGGAAGCTGGAGTTCAGAGAGGAGAAGGAAGCCCGGACAAACGTTCTGGGGAATCAAACTGGATACAGCTGCTTCTCCTGTGAGAAGTCTCATATTTAAAGAGCTCAAGGGGTCAGTAAAGTTTTACGCTGAGTTCTGGTGTCAGCTTTCAGATTGAATGTACACTGGAAACAAACATACTTTCTTATTGATATAACAGAGAGAAAAAATCAAGTGCAACAGAAGGGAGACATATTTCCAAGGTCTTTCCATACTTTAGAAACCAGAGGTTTATAAGGTTTGTTTTATAAGTCAGCAGTAGGCAAAATGTGAAGTACTTCTAAGGAAACACCTGTGTTGAATAAAAACAGTAACATACCAGGCATAACATGGGTGGTAAAACAAATGTTTAGCTTTCTACATAGAATCATTAATATTTAATACTAAAATTATTTCATTAAAAAAGATAAACTTACATTTTTTGAAAATGTGTTGTTGTCCCATTATTTCTGACAGCAATTCTATTTAAAACAGTTTTTTACAACTCTCTTCCAGTAAACCACGTCTGGATTTTTAACCTCACTGGAAGTTTTTGCTGTGCTTCTGTATCAGACTGTAATGTAATGTAATTGTTATTTACCTTCAAATTTATCCAGTTCCTCTTTTGTGGATAGTCGTACTTTTAACGGGGTCTTTAATTACATTCCTCTACTAGCTGACCACTACAAAAATTGAAATCCTCACCACAGATCTGTAAAAATGTTTCCACTTTCAGTGGGAGACAAAAATAGAATAATTCCATGTCTTTTTGGACGGATGCCTAGCTGAAACTATGCAGGGTTTGACTGACAAGAGGATGTAGTCTTTGCTGAGAGCACTTTCTTTAAGGTCCTTTTAGTCTTCAGGAATATTTAAGTAGATGACTGAAGAGAGGATTTATGCTAATTTTCCTTCATTTTTGTTAACTTTGACTGCTTTTTTGTAACTTTTGTCTTCTGCAACAAAATCTTTTCAGCTCATCGGGTTTACTGAATATATAATCACAAGCTGGTAAGTAGTAACTTCAGGAGTTTTGATTTCAAATGGCACTCTATTCTTTTGTGTACAGCTGTGCTAGAAGAATAAACCCCTTTGTGTGGCAGAGTATAAGTAGAATTATTTAAATGCACAGTATTTGCCAGGGTTATGACTGTAAAATATAGTCTTTCAGTGGTGAATAAATATGGTTAACACATAGCTCAGCCTGCGAATGCAGCGGAGAGACTTTACTTGAGTAAGTTCAGAATTATTTTGCATCCGAGTGTGCTCTCCCCACAGTGCAGCACAGTACATTATCCATTTCCTGGGGAGTGTGGATGGGAGCTTACAAAGCACAGCAGGTAATTGGCTGCTTCAGCTGAAAAAGCAGAAAAAACATATTTGTTGGTGTATACAGAAGGAAAATGAGAACAAATGGTAATTATTGTTGGGTGATAGTATTTGTCCATAGTCTTCTGATTTGTCTGTGAGATTAGATCCATACTGACACTCTGCAAGAGCAGTGAGTGTGTAAATGTGGTGTTTAGGCAGCTGAGCAACTTTTTCTGTCAATGCATTTTGAAATGGAATTTTTGTATGCTTTGAATGTGAAAATGGAGGTGAATGTGTAGTAATAACATACTTTTTCAGAATGCTTCCTTCTGCTGTTCAGGGCTTGTGTTTCAGTATCTTTGCATAAATTTATATCTCACTACTTTATTTTGAACCCTATCTTCATCTTATGTAAGCAGTCCTATCTCTGAAGTCAGTGGAAAGCGATCATAGCTCAACCCTTAGGCACTTAGTTCTGTATTTCTAAAACTTGCTTATACTGATGCAAATATTTCCTCTTGGAAAGGGAAAGCTATTAATGGGATAGATACCTTTTCTCAGTTGCACATGTGGCAATTTCTACAGACTGACTGAAAAAAGCTGTAATGGTATATCTGTGCTTTTTGTTTAAAGTGGTTTACAGGCAGATGGGTTATGGAAGTATGTTGGCACTATAAAGACAGTTGTACCAGGTTCCTCCTAAAATAGGGCCATTTTCATGAAAATATTTGTATTTCCTGCTTTTTCTTTCCCTCAGCTCTTTAACTAAGTGAAGCATGTGGTTTAAAGTCAAGGCTGATAGATGCTAGAATAAGATAAAATCTATTTTAATTTTCAGAATATAAATACACTGGCTAGCAACAACCGTATCTGGGGTTTTATAATCTGAAGATGTGTGCATATGGGTGAATATGTATGATGGGTATCACTGGAATTGGCTGACACAGAAGTATAATATTCACTCAAAAAATCTTTGCAGTTTCATGTTGCAGTACTCTAGTCCTTTGACAGTTTGGTTTTAATTTTGTTGTTAAAAATCTGACCAACAAACCTGCACACTGTGTTGGAGCTTGAAATCATGCTGCACCTCTAGGAGGTGACAAAAATGAAGTATTTTATGAATTTGGTAGGTCTGTGTGATTGTATTTAGGGAGGATATTTGAATGCTGAAAAACTGATCACACATTTTGAACACTTTACTATCCTCAGTAGTTTGTTTCCTCCTCTTCAGTAAAGATGAAATCAAAAATGTTTCTTTTTTTCTTTTATACACTCTTATAGTCTTTGGGGTGGCTTTAATTCTCCAGTGGTGTCATACAAGGTAAACTGTGTAATACAGCATTGAAGGAAATGGAGTTAAGACGTGCAATATCTAATGAAGGATATTACTATTTATTGGCAGTCACCTTTTGGCCGACATATATATATTTTTTTCCAAAGGCCACAGGCCACAGACGTTGCTCTTGTTCTCTTTAAAACCATCACTCCATTGTGTGCTATTGTGTTTTTTCACTTTTCACCTTTTTGTTTAGGTTTTTGAATTCCAAATACTTCTTGTGTCATTTCTGGCAGAAAGTTACAGTGATGAAAGAGGAAATACCATAGGCCTGAATAAAGTTGCTGGAGAGGCACATACAGGATGGTGCAGCCACAGAAAGCTTTTTTTTTTTTTTTTTTTTCTTCCCCAGGCGTTGCGTACCAGTTTTCATACTGACTGAATGAACACAGAAAAAAGCATGTATTTTTCTTGGGCCTGGAAGGCAAATGTGGTCTAGGAGTGCAAGGTTTACTACCAGTGCAATCAGCTACAGTAGTGCGAGCAACCATGTGCCAACTTTCTTTTGCTTCCTGTGTACCTGGCCCAATTAACTGCATTCTTCATTCTCCAGTCATCTCCCCAGGTGGCAATCTGGTCTTAATGGGCTATAAAATGGGTGGCACCGGTCCATATGGAAATACCCTGTGCTGTAGGGGGTCTTCTGTAGCCCTGCACAGAGGTCCGTAACAGTGTCATAGGTGGCAGTGCTATCTAAATGGAAACTCAGCTGGTGAGTACCTGTGCTGTCTTCCTGATTGCTGGACGAGTCTCTTTGAACTACGTAGATCATCTAGTGAAAGCTAGATTGCTTTGGGCCAGCTGCACAGAGCACCAAACCGAGTGAACTTCTGGTAGGTACAAAGGAAAAACTTCAAAGGGAAAAACCTCAGCTGGGCTTAGATACTGCTGTCTTCATCCCTTAAGAACATTTCTTCTCTTCTCCCTTCTTCCCACCCAAGTAGCAATTAGCCATTAACTTTTCCAGCAAGGTCCATGGGGTAGAGGGAGCAGGATGCAGGTGGTCTGGTGAAAGATGCCTACACTGCAGATGTGAGAGTCAAAAAAAAAAAAAAAAAAGGCGTGGGAAGGCCTGAACTCCTGCAGGTGAAGCTCTGAAGGGAGGGAAAGCACCTCGTGCTGGGTCCCAGGCACCTCGTGTTGGGTCCCAGGCATAGGGACAAGGAGATCTGCAGATTTGGGGTAGGCTAATACTTGAAAATATATTGAAAACACTTTAGTAAGCTTGTGACATTTAAAAGGGATTAGAGCTAGAGCTAGTTATTAGTTCATTTCTATCTCAGCCTGTTTATTTGAATAGGTCCTCTGTGTTACCTGTGAATAGCATGCAAGCAGCTTTCCTCTCCAGTATTTCATAGATATTTAGAGCCAATTCAAGTTTGATCACATATACCTGTTCCTCAGGATCTTTGATGGAGATGTGGTCAAGCTTAGGATATTATCCAGAGTGTCAGGATTGAAACTAGAATAGAAAAGATGAAAAGATTTGGGACTCTGCAAAACTTCACGACTATGCCAAATTTCTCAGATCTCATCTTTCTGATGTGCGTATTTCTGAGCGTACCTTAGACACCCAGGCACTCCTGTATTGATCTTATTAGCATAATAAAGTGGTGTTGCCAAACAAAAAAGTGATAGTCTGGCAAACCACCTCAAATCTGCTAGGAGTGGTTTGAAAGCTGGATTTCTGATTCTTATTTTGCTGGGGCAGTTGCGGCACGCGTGGATAATACACCTGCCCTGTGTCACTCTGTTAATTTACCAAATTTAAAACATTTTGTTATAGCCAAAGAGCAAACACTGAAAGGAACAAATATCAGACTCTCTCCATCTCCCCACTGGGGTTCACCACACCAAAACACTGCACCTTGCCCAAGGCAGGACCTCCTGTGCTGCCAGGGCTCAAATCCCCATTTCTTTGCAGAGCCAAACACCAGGCCTACACCCTCTGTCTCCAACTCTGCATCTAAGTTCACGGGGATGCACACCTCCTTCCCCACCCTCTCCAGCTTTTACTTCAGGGCAGGGGGCCATGGCCTGGCCTGGGCCTGGGGAGGCAAACACAGGAGTGCTAAGTAAACCTGGCTGAAAACTTATTGTCTCTTGGCTAAACTTTTAATTCCTCTGGGGCAGCAAAGGTCTGCCAAGTACAGCCAGAGCACACATTCAGCTCCCTCCAGCCAGCAGTGTGTGCCTTGTGGGGGAGTTAAAACTCAGTGAGAGCAAGGCTACATTTATCTTATTATTTACTTTAAAAAGTGTTAATTATCCTTCTCATATATGTAAAAAGTGATGCATGATGCCTAAGCACAAATATTATAGGTGTTGCCTTTGATGCTGTGTAAGTCAGGCAGAGACATGGCACCAAACCATCCATTCATGGTGTCCTTCCTGCAGGTGAGAGCTGGTGGCTAGAAAGGAGACAGGTCTAAAAAAATTAAATTCAGAAATTGGCTTGGAGGCATTTCTAGAGAAAAGAGCATTTTGCAGCTGCTGTATTTCCAACCAGAGAGGGCCCTGTAAGTAACAGCTTTTTTGTTAGCTAATTTCTGTCCTTAAGAGGAAGCCACTTCCTTCCTCTCTACATTTAATTCCTTTGCTGCTTTGACCTTCACCTGTGTGACTTGCTTACTGAAATCCTCTCGGGAGTATCAGTGTCAGCTCTAATAAGCTGGCTGTCACTTTACACCAAAGAGAAAGTAAATGTTTCATTTGTTAAATGGGCCAGTGGAAAACATTGCCTTTTTCTACCATCTTCGGTTTCCTTCTGGGGGAAAGGGTTTTACTTTTATGTGACTGAAAGTGCATAAAATGGATTTGACGCTGCAGATTTAAGTGTCTTGAATGAAGACTGTTATGTAAGGCTTTTCTCTCTCTCTTTTTTTTATTTTATTTATTGTTGTACTGAAATATGATGGGAGTTACAGCACAGGGCCTGGTTGCAATGAATTTTCTTGCATTTCTGTTAAGATAAGGGATAGTCTATATAAGGAATATGTTGGAAATTTATCTTTTTTAGGAAGCTGTACAGAAAAGCATGGGGAATGTCAGATAATTGCACTGGGCTCTTTGGTGCTGACATAGGGTATAGTACTGCTTCTTGTTGGGAGTTTTGCCATTGACTTGATTGCAAGCAGGACAGCTTTTCTCTGCCATAGTTTCTGTTGTGTTTATTTATTGCTCCCCTTCCACTGCTGTTTGTGCTTATGAGCACAACCTGTGCTTCTCTACCACCTTGTACGGGTGGGTTAGTTTTACACTAGTCAGCTTGGAAAGTATTTGAAAGTGGGTTTGGAGGAAAGTACCCTTTTTTGTGCCTTTTATGCAGAAGTTAGTACTTGGGGTTTGAATTGAGCAGCTTATGGAACACAGTTTTTAAACAGTGTTTGAGAAGTGTGAAATCAGTACCCATCACTGATCAGCTGCCTCTATGGAGAGCAATTTGAGAGACCAAAAGAAGGTGTTGGCTTTGGTGTATGGGAGGAAGGGTACATCTTTTTCCTGTGAACCTGGAGGATGTGTAAGTACAGATGCTTCTGTTCATGTGATTTTTATTTTTATTTTTATTTTTTTAAGCTGAAACCAACCCCATATGTGGAGTTAGAATAGATACCAAATGTGTCTGCAAGGGCTGTGTGCTCCATCACCCTCTGGCTTTGCAGGGAGGCTGTGATGACAGCCCTCTCGCGCAGTAAGGCCCCTTGGGGACGTTCTTGAAGGCACTTTGTGCTTGGCTCTTGGGTCAGCTGAGGCTTCTTGTTTGGTGTGGCTTGGGGGTGTTTCTGCAGCAGTACTTCTTTTTCTCCTCCCCATGCACAATCCCCTGTGAAATCTTCAAACCTCTCCTGAGTCACTGCTGTACTGTAGGAGCCTTTGCTAGCAGAGGCCCAGGGTTGGTAAGCTACTTAGTGCACTCACAGGAGGCTGCTCTAGCTTTATGCTGGGGATCAGCCTTTCATCTTGTTGGCTGCAGCAGCGGGGTGGGCAGCTCTTTTCTTTGTTCCTCTGGGCATTTAGTTTGTCCTTGTCTTGTGGTCTGCACAGGCTGGGGGCTCAGGGCTGAAGTCCCTCTTTATTAGCCCCATAGCTTATGTGCTAAAATAGGTATTGCAGTAACAGAAATCTCTACAATATTGATTCAAGATATTTATTTTTAGATCTAGTTAAGTCTTCAGTAAACTGTCCATCAGTTTGAGATTTGAAACCACGTATCTATGATGGGATATGTCTCTCTTCTATGTGACTGTCTCTCAGTGGGTCAGGAAAGACCTTAAAAACCTGAAACACAGAATCTTTCTGCATTCAGGTCTGCTCAGCACTGAAATTTACCATAATGACCAATAAATGCTTTGTTTTTTGTTGCTTTGATATTTGTAGAACCACAGAATGGTTTGGGTTGGAAGGGACCTTAAAGCCCACCCAGTTCCACCCCCCTGCCACAGGCAGGGACACCTCCCACCACGCCAGGCTGCCACCAGCCCCATCCAGGCTGGCCTTGAACACCTCCAGGATGGGGATTCCACAGCTTCTCTGGGCAACCTGTTCCAGGGCCTCACAACCCTCATAGTAAAGAAATTCTCCAGGTTTTGTGTTGGATTTTTTCTTGGCTGTATCTGATGGATATCTTTCCAAGCCTGTGACTCGCATAGATTGGTGAATCTGGTACTTATTAGTGTTTTTTGTTGTTGTTGTTGTTAATTTCAAACTTAAAAGAAAAATAAATAAATAAAAATCCAGAGCTAGTGAGTCATTTAAAAACAAACAAATAAAAAAACAAACAAGCAAACACCAAATCTGGCCAAGACTGAACTATACCCTACACAAAGTACTCTGTGGCCCCTAAACTGTACAGCTTTGAATGGGTGACTTTTTCAACAACAGCTCAAGTCTGTGGCTTGTCAAGAAAACAGCCCTGTAGTGCCCAGAGTAATTGTTCATTTAACCCAATGCTCAAGTGAGAGAAGTACAGCCATGGTAATGAGCCAAAACTCTACATAACAACAGAAAAATGAATAGTTAATTTTTCAAGAAATCTAGAACTGAATTTATTTAGATAAGTGTGCATATTTACGACTCAACAAACATACAGAAAACAAAAAAACAGTTAACCAGCCTGTAAAATATTTAAGCAATAACTATCTTTTAGCTTATATTACTTGCAAGTTAACCTAGGGGAAACCTAGGAGATTCTTTTATGGTTAGACCACTTCATGTGAAAGTTAATTGGTAGACTTGGTATTATATTTGCTGTTATGTTTGCAAATAAGTAACCTGAAATTCAAAAGATAGCTTAAACTTATATCTTTGATAAAATTCAATCTATGTCATTTCCCATGGATGTTAACATAGCTACTATTTACGAAAATGCGGTGTTCCCTCCTATTAGTGCAAGGCACCTGTATGAGATTTTGAAGACAGTTTATTCTGTGTGTTCCAAGAATACAGAAACTGGGTAACTGAAAGCTTGTTATCATTTCAACCAATTATGATTTACAAACTTAAACTCCTCTTTAACTTTATATTTACTTGGTGTCTTCTGCAACAGTCTGTGCTACGGCAGGAAGCCAAAGCATCATATGGCACATATTTACATATAGTGAGTCCATTGCAGAAGTTTGTCCTAGATATAAGGATTTAATGTCTTATAGTCTCCATATATGAAATATATATTTTTAACCTATCATCTTTAGCACTCTGTGATCTAGATCTGGGTTTATGGCCCTATTTTGGACATGACCAAAATACCTCAGAGGAGCAGATGTAAAACATCAGCAACCCCAATCTGTCTGTATCTCATTTAAAATGTTTGCAACTTTTTTGACAGAATACTACCTTATTCTCATCATTCAAACTAGGGTTTTTACGATCACTTGTGAGAAAGCTTTCCTGGCTGGAGAAGTGCTTTTCTCTTCTCCATGTGTTGAGGATTAAGTTGTTTAGAAACTTTGACTGCATTTCCTTCCCACTGCTTTGTTCATTGGAAATGAGATGTCAGTAAGCACCCAGAGCACTCGCTAAATGTGATGGTACAAAGTGCACTGTTGCAGCAGTACCACCTGCACAGAGAGGTAGGACTGCTGAGGAATTAGTTGACACAAAAGAAAATAAACTAAACTCTATCTGGACAGTCAACATCTGCTGATTTGGCAAAGAAATCGCTGCTTACTTAATCCAAAGAATCATTTTTCTGAAACTGGAATAAATCTTAAATACATTTCTTGTTAAAATGTCCATTAAGTTTTCTTTTTTGTTGTTGTTGTCTGCAAATGTAGAAGTAAAACTATGTCTGAAATGTAGATTTTGGAGAGAATTGTGCATGCCTTGAATCTGTTTAACTTTGAAAGTTAAACTGTCAATGTGTGGTTTTGCTTATGTACTGTGTGTGAATCTACAATTGCACTTACAAGCTGCAACTGAAGCTTTATAGCAAAGAACTAGGGATGTGAATGTGTGTTAATTCATGTTTTTCTATGCTTTGGAAGATGGAGGTAACTTTTAAGCGTTTGTTCTGCTCAGCTAGGTATAGGCGTATATGCTTGTTTTTTCTTCCCTCAAAAAAAAAAAAGACATAAATGGACTCTTAAAAAAAATAAGTTAAAAAAGTTTGGCTCATAATTGCTATGAAAGTGGAAAACCTGTTCCCAAGTGTTTGTTGGGATTTATACAGCCAGTAGAGGTGAAAGCTTGCACTGTTTTCAGTCAAACAGCAGATCCTGTAAATTCCCCAATAAGTACTTTGGAGTTGGTACTCTTCTCCTGAGTATATAAATCTGTTTTCTCCCACTAAGCCTGCAAATCTGCTTTCCCATTCTGTCCCTGCCTCTAAAATGCCCCCAAGCTCCTCCTGCATGGCAATCCTAAGAAGTGTGCAATGTTCCATTGAGGTATTTGGAATAGCTGTGCACAGGTAAAATGTCTGCTTATTTAATCCAAAGATCCATCTCACATTGGATCTGTTCACCTCTAGCAAAAGTCAGGATTTGCACAATTATTGTCATAATCATAGAATAGCATCATAGAATCATCTAGGTTGGAAAATACCTTCAAGACCACCAAGTCCAACCATCAACCTGACCTGCTGAGTCCTGTCACTAAACAGTGTCCCTTAGTGCCACCTCCACACATCTCTTAAACACCTCCAGGGATGGGGACTCCACCACTTCCCTTGGCAGACAGCCTGTTCCAATTCTTGACCACCCTCTTGGTGAAGAAATTCTTCCTGATATTCAGTCTAAACCTACCCTGGCACAATTTGAGACCGTTAATAATAATCTGTGGGACCCAATGCACCTTGCAGGAAGGTTGACAGTGAAAAAGGCCTGTGTACTACGAACAGGCCTCAAATAATGTAACAGTAAATTGTAGTGCTGTTAAGTGCCTTGCTGGCACTGAGTGGTGGCGATGTGACAAAAATAGAGTCTTTGTTTTGGTTTGAATGTTATGGTGATTGTTTTGTATGGGTGTGAATGCAACGAGGGGTATGCTCTAAATTGCCCAGACTACTATCAGTCTCTTTGCCAGTGTATTAAGGTTGCTTGTTCATAATAAAGTACAAAATCGGCAAAGCAGGGCTATTCGGTTGTACTTGTGAACATGCCATTGCTACTTTTTGTTTTTAAACAAAAATAAGAGAAATGCAAAATAGGGAGGATGTACATGTCACTCCTCTCTCAAATTGATCCTTTAAATTTCTGGTGCTTCTGGGATTGTCTGTATTACTCCATAATGATGGGTGGAAATCTTACCACCATCTTAATTTTCATACTGAAATGAACAGGATAAGGATTGGGTTCTGTGAAGTAGGACAGAAAGAAACGCTGGTTATCGCATTGGAGCCAACAATTACAGCAAAATTCCTTGTCCAAACTAAGGCCAAAGGTGCAAGGATGCTCTTTCTGTGCTACAGATTGTGTACTTTCATACAGTATTACTGGACAGAAGAGAGGAGCTTGCTTTCTTTGTAAAAATGTAGCTGAATTAATTACCTTTAGGAAATTACTTTTTAAAAACAAACAAGTAAGCTCTATTTTAGAGATGGAAAAAAAATCATATCCCTTTCTAGAAATGATTTTACTTAACTTAATTAATATTAAGTTAATAAATATTAAGTATTACTTAATAAATATTATTATTATTATTATTATTTTCAATTGTTGCTTTTATGGGAACAGCAGACACCCACCCTCTAGTGATCAAGAGCAGCACCGGAGCTCAGGGCCTGGTGTTTCTTCTCTGGTTGCAAGAATGTGCAGAGAAATGACCTTGTGACAGGATGTGATCCGGATAATACTGTTCAATTTAAGAATATTTTTCTCCTCTTAGTTTCTTGGGGGTTTCCATGGATAAACACGCTGTCTAGACAAAGCGCTTATAAAACGTGTATTTTTTTAGACTGAAGTTATTTCATGAACACCTGGTGATTGTTTTGGGAGCTATTTCCATGGAGAGGCTGGCAATTCTGCCTAAAGGATGGACAGGATAATAGTTTGGGATTAATGAGGCTCTCTGTACCTTGAGCTCTCCTTCATGGTTTTTGCCTTTATGCTCCTGGTTGACAGCTTTTGTACCTACCGGTACATCATATGAGATAATTTCAGTTTTTCTCTTGAATCTTGCATTTTTTTTGGTCACAGTTAGGGAGGTGAAATTATTCATGTCAATCTTGTTGTTTATTTCTATTTTCAGTGGAATTTTATTTGCTATTATCAAAACCTTAGCGCAAAAGCTACATTACAAAATAATAGTAAATAAAACTTACAATAAACAAAACAAAAACTTGTTTAGCACCGTGAATCCATGTATCGTTTGCCAAAGGCAGACTGCAGTTTAATGGGCTTTGAAAATAGAAACATTAAATTAATCAGATCTATTTCTATGGAAAATAAATGAGGCGATTCTTATCGCATGAATAAATTGTTCTGTTTTGCACCATGATTGCTTCAAGTACCATTTATGTAATCTCCTAATGAAAGACCTCTGTAACAGCCTGCACACCAGGCATGGAAACCCTCAAAATTCCCAATTCCTTTCAAAAGCAAATACAGTGTGTCAGAAAGGAGAGGTGAAAGAGGGGAAACAGTAAGGAGCTAGAACTCATTTCTTTGAGTAATAAGAACAGTGAGCTAGCCAGGGAAGAAATGTCTTATGAAAAGATAATATGTAAAGATTTTTTCACACTGCCTCAAGTTTTCTGTGTTAAAAGTATATTCAAGTAGTTAGAGGATTACTTCTGTATTTTATTTTTATTTTTTTTTTTCAATTTTAACATGCTTCCTGTTGTTCTCTCCCTTCTCCCAGCCCTGGCACCTCAAAACTGAAATTTCAGGAATGGGCTTGGGGTTAATTGGCTTAAAGAAAATGAGATATGGATACTAAAGAGGGAACAATGCAGCTCATAGAATGGAGCTGACCTATCACAGTGCTGTAAAAGTACTCTTGTAGCTTTCAGATTTTATTAACTCATATGCTTTATTAGTTATTAAATATACTAAATAATAGCAACTATAACTCTAGAGTTTGGGGAGATAATGAATAAAAATTTAATGTGCCAGATCAATCTGTTCATTGCTCATTATGGATTTGGTTCCTTAAACAAAGTGCCCATCAGTGCAGATGAGATCATATCTTAAATGCCAAACAAACTCTGTAACAGATCCAGGGCTGCAAAGCAATGCTTGCCTCCCTTTGACCAGGCTGTAGGCTGCTGCTGCTTTTGGAAGTAAAATTTCAAGCTGATGCCCTTTCCCTTCTTCTTAGAAAGTGCCAGCTATCCAGAGAAAGTACAAAGGGCACAGACTGGAGTCATGGCAGAAGGGAGACCTGTACTTTAGCTTAATCTCCGGTTCACTACGGCTGAGCTGTTTCACAGTTTCCAGTAAAAACTTCAACAAAAAAGTACACTTGTGACCAAGATTTCTTTGTTTTTTTTTTTTTTTTTTTTTTTTTTTTACTGATTGCTGTGGAGTTTAATTGCCTCAAACTGGAGCCAGCCTTTGTTCTGTCTTGCAGTTATTTAACCAGTGTGTATGATAGTTTGCAATCACTATGCAAACTATCATTTTTCCAAGTATAAAGTCACTGTTTCCCAGTGCTCACTGTGTTATCTGAGATACCACAACTATGTCCACACTCAGAAAGAGGAAATAGCTGTGGTGCATCACATACAGTTGTGCGGGGAGTGTAGGGAAATATGTTTTGGGGGTTGTGTGATATCTGCTTTTCTGGAGCCAAATAATCATAAGGATCTTAAGGAGAGAACTTGGTTCATTGCACATACTGTAATGACTTTCCTAGGAGGACTTTGGATCAGCTGTTCATTTTTAAGCGACATATACATGCATGTGGGAATGTAAATATTGGGTAAATTGTTAGCAAAAATAACACTTGGGTCACATTTAGTCATAGGCATGCATGAAAACAGGATCCAGGAGTCAAGAAGGATGGATATCTTATTCTTAGTAGGCAGTATCCACAAACACTGAAGTTAAAGCAGCTGTGCAGTGAGATGTCTTCCTACGGGAAGTGCTAAACCAGCAGATTGGCGGTACCAGACCAGGAGAAACTGTGCTGTGTTGGTATTTGTTCTGGGTTGCTCTTTGGCTTTCTGGAATTTGTAGAGTAGAAACTCAAATATGTGGTACCTAAAAGCAAAGCAAGAATAAATCCCTACCTTACCTTTTTGTCAGGGACTTGCTATTTATTCTTTCAGGCAATACGCAATCTGCATATGACACATTTCAAGTGGGAAGACAGAGGTTTCGTCATTGCCTGATCTCTGATACGCTGGGTTCCTGATGGCTTCAGTGTTGTGGAAACTGAGGGATATTTACTGATGGATTTAGATGTGTAAGATCTGCAGTAAATATAGATGTAATTTTAACATAACCTTACGCAAGAGGTTTATAAATTCTTCTGCCTTTTGACAGTGAATTACTAGGGATGTTGAAAGTTACAGTCAATCTCTTTTGCCAAAAACTGTGGGGAAAAACTACAATGCAACCTTTTAAGTTTGACAGCTTTCTACTCTTGCAGAGATAATCTGTCAAGCTCATTTTTTTAATAAGAGATTAACTTTGCATAGGGATGTTGTTTAAGAGGTTGTTATACAAATGTAGTATAAGATTACTATTCATTGCTCTATTTTTTAATGTTAACAGATGCATGAAGATATGACAATTATGTGCCTACTCTGTGATAGCTTGATACACTGGGATGGCCCCAAACTTCTGCTTTCCTTTGTTTCCTATCATGACAGAGCCTTTCACAGCTTTGGGACAGCTAGTAAACACTTGCTCCATTCCACATAAAGGGTGGAATCAGCTGCATTTGTTGTTAAATAAGAGTGTTGATTTGGGAAAGAAGTGACTAAAAGCAGCAAGGAAATCAAATCCTGAAGCCTGGACATGACCGCTGTGTGGCAGTCAGTCAAACTCAGGAAGTCTCGTCTCCTGCTCAAAGTTCTTTGTGGTTCAGGACATGCCAAGTCTGCTTGTCCATGTCTGTGATGTTTTCGTGATCTGTTTATGTTTCTCCTGGTCTGTTCTGGGGCTTTGCTCATGCTTGCATCTCTCACGGTGGCGTGGAAGCTGCAGTCCCTTCATGCAGCAGCGCTGCCGCCCAGGACTTCCTCTCCCAAGGATCACACATGGTGTCTTACGCGGCTTCTGCTGTCAAATGAGGCAGCCACCCATGCCGAACTCATAAGGGCCAATGAGGTACTTTGTCTCGGTGGCAGTGTTAATAGTGCATTAGTGCTGTGTGCCCGCCTAATATTAATGAGAGAAAAACCGGGCTGTATTTAAAACTTATATTTTATAATAGTTTTAGTGCTGCTTTGAAAGATCAGGGAGATTCAAATGAATTGCTCTGCAAATTTGTTTATACAGTTAATCATGTTTATATGAAAAATAGTTAAACTGGAGTGGTTTCTCAATACGTTTATAAAAAATATGGTGGATAGGCTGTTAATAGACAAGTTATTGAAAGAATAATGAAGAGGTTGCATGGTAGGAATCTGTTTACTCAAAGTGAAGGAAGATTTAGCTCTGTAGAAACATCTGTAATCTCTTTAATTCTCTTGGATACTTAAAGCCTCTGTTAGAACTATCTGAAAGGTTTTATGCTCTATAAATTTATTGAGGGGCAAAAGTGCCTGGTGTATCAGTTTCACAGTAAGCTCACTTGTCTCAGAAGAGGGTTTCAGTATCAGGGAGGCCAGAAACCTCCAAGGTGTTCCTACTAAAAGTTGGTTACTGCCTCCCAGTACAAGTACACTGTGCAAGGAATAAGCAAAGCCTCGCTCTGCATCCTACTCTCTTTAATGGAGTCTGCAGAGCAAGAAGGGGAATTACCTCTAGCCAAAGAGGTAGCTTTGCCCATTCTCGTAGCCCTTTGACAGAAGAGGCCGCTAGACAGTGAGTCGTGACTCTATTTCAGCAGTGGCTGTGTGCCTCCCTCAGGCTCTGAGCACTGTTTTGTAGTGTTGCCCTCAAATACTGTGCAAATGGATCAAAACCACCGTGTGAATAAAGTAAAGTACAAGCAAATGCTGAGAGAACTTTTGAGATGTTTAGGTTTTTTTCCCCACAATAAAATATTCTTCTGAAATAATAGAAGTGATGGAAGGGGCTTCAGTGAAGTTGTTCGAAGGCTGAGCAGTTGACCAAACTTAAATGCAAGTCAGCTCTGTTGACAGGAACCCTTTGTGAGAGACTTAGTGTTTTTCTTCAACTAGTGCTGATCAAAATTTGTATTGGTATACTGCAGTCTGTGCTTACAGCATGGGAAAAAAAAGAGTATTGTCAAAAGAAAGCTAAAGATAGTACTACAAAAACTGCTAGGCCTTTCTGTATGTACCTGAAGTTTATTACAGCTCTACCGCAGAAGAGTAAAATCTAGAGTTTAAAGTGCTGCTAGAAATTGTAAGCAATAATAAAACTAGATCGTGTGAAGTACGATTTTCTTATGTTGCAGTGTCAAAATAATATTCTCTGGTTCTATGAACCTTTGGTGATAAAAAGAAGTGCTTGTGGTGACAAGTCAGCAGGTCACTTGATAAATAAGGCCCACAAGAGTGGACTGTTGTATTTATTCTGGAGAGTCCTTATCACTCCTTTGGGATGTGAGCGTGGGTTGAAGTTCTCTTTGAGCATTGTTATGCTGGCTGCTGCCTTTCAGTGGTATGAAAGATGTTTCTTGTTGGGTGGATATATGAATCATAGAACATCCCAAGTTAGAAGTGACCCACAAAGATCATCGAGTCCAACTCCAAATGAGATTAGTATATGCCAGGCTGGGATCTCATGGCCATCTGCGTGTACTCGTGCTGTTCCATGCATGTGTAGGAAGTTTGAAGCTTCTGGAGAGTACTAGGCTGCAGCATTTAAGTACTGTGACCATGTCTCTGCAGTAGGTGCACTTCACTTACAAAGTGCCAGCACAATTTTATGTATGGTAGAGCTACATGTGGGATTTCAGCATTATGGCTATGTAGCACATGAGCAAAAATATTGCAATGTTTCATATATTAATGGGTTCACTGTGTGTTGGGAGATACCTGATCAACAGAAGGACTCCTCAAAAGTTCTGTGTGTGAGATTTCAAAGTGACAGAAGAAGTATATATTCCTGCTTTACACATGGGCAATTGCCTGTGTAGGGTTTTGTATTTTTCTTGCTGGGTAAAGAGGAACAGGCGTGGTAGGTTAGTACTAGAACCAGGGAATTTTTGAGGTTCTCTCTCAGTAAGACAGTGGCAGAGTTATACTTGTGTTTTCAGGCAAGGCTCATGCTAAACTGTTTTTTAAAAATTACTTAAAGGGAGGAAGACACTTAAATACTTCCATATGCTTTTTCCTTGTAACATAGCTTCCTACTGATAGTGTGAGTTGTCATTTTTGATGTTCAAAATACATGTTTGTGCAAATAGTTCCTGTATAGGACAATATTTCAAGGGATCAGAAGGCTGAATGATGAAGAGGCAGGTGCTTGTCAGCCACTGTGCTGTCACCCTGGTGTGCTGACACCTGGTTCGTGTGTTAGAACATTATCCTCCTGACAGCCGCATAGCCATTATCACTCCTTGCTACCAGAAGGGACAGTATCTGGAGAGATTCATTAGGGTATTGGTAAAGAAAGACAAAGTTTCATATAACCAAAACAACTTTAATTTGCCATCCCTTGGTTTCGTTTTTACTTAATGGTAAACTAATTATCATCTGAATTTGAGTTGTAATATTATTGTCCTGTACTCAACTTCTTATTCACAAGATCATTGCCACTTATGCTCTTTTTTACTGTGTGAATCTATATTGCCATTTTCAAGACCACTGTTTGCCTGTCAGCTATGATTTTTTTGTACTATTTCTTCATTGCAACACATATCTGAAGACGTGGTTGTTACACATTCTGTTTCTAGGATGAAAGCAGTGGAAGTCTGTACAGCATATTGCTGTCTCATTTTATCATTTGAAATAGATTGCCAACTACAATCTATGTATATTTAATTAGTCTAAAAAAAGTGATTTGGCCAAATTTTCCTGTCTTAGAGTTATTCAACTTAGTCTAATAGTCTTTAACTGAGAGTTATGTTCACACAATGGAGGATAAAATAGACTGGAAGTTTTTTCACTTCTGTATAGTTTACTGATTAAATGGCAAATGAAAAGGAAGAATAGTCCTTTGCTACTTAATGTTTCTTCTTTTGTAGAAGGTAACACACAAGCCTATATTTCAACAAAGCAGAAATTTTCTTTGTTTGACAAAGAACACACTCAAATCTCAATGAAATAAATAAAATGCCTTTAGCATATGCTCTATATCTTCCTGGCTTCCTGTTTTGCTTAAGTGACTTACGGGGCTGTGTGGGAACCAGTAATCAGACTGGTGCTCTAAGCAGAAGACCACGTGTGTCCAGAAAAGTGCCTCACTTCCAAATGAGCTACCAGGAGCTGCTGCTTCCCAATGGCCGTTCAGGTAGGTGTGCTGTGCAGCCATTCCTAGCAGGCATTAAGAAAGGTTTCAAGTCTAAGCAGTCACAAGAAGGGGCATGTTCTTTTCAGTATTTTCTTACTGAAACTTTCTGTACGAGATTTCTCTTTAATTTCTTCAGGAGCTATGTTGAAAGCTTAGTAACCACTTTTACTCAGTGCATTTTAATGGAAAAGCAGCAGCTGTGCCAGTCAAGTCTCAGGTGGCCTATGCTCCGTACTACAGGGTGGTTGAACAGGTTGAAGACAAGCAGTGAAGGACAATGCAACTAATTTCAGCGAAGATTCACAAGCAGCTTAGCTGAGAAGTGCTGAGGTTGCTGGCCCTAATGTAGCAAAGCACTTAAGCAGGTGTCAGATTTTAAACATGTGAGGTTTTTCATTTTGGTTCCTATGAACATCCTTAAGTACTTAGCTGGACTGGGATCCTGGCAGAACCGAAGCCCTGGATATTTTTGCACATTAAGCAGTGTAAGTTTAAAGCAAGAATTTCTTTGGATTTACAGCTTTTTTCTTAGGTTATATAACACAGATATGTTATTTTTGTTTGGTTGCTCTTTTCCCCTTGTTTACTGTTTCTGATGGTATGTAAGATTCTACATTATCTTGCTATTAGATATGCAAGCATGTTTAAAGGGTTTTGTAAAAAAACCCCACAAACAACAGAAAATAATCTCCTTCCAGAGCTTTGAGGCTTTTGAAAGAGAATTGCAATCTTGTTGAATAAGTCAGAATAGAGAAGGAATTATTTGTATTCCGGCCTGAAAAAAGAGGTGAGCTTGAGGGCTGCTACATTTCTATATTGTCACTTAGCATGAAGCCAAAGATAAAGCACATCTAGCAACAGCTGATCATCTTGCCTTTCCTTTGAAACAAAATGTGTTCAGGTAAAAACTTGCAGCTAACAGCAAACCATCATAAATGATGTATTAGTTACATTAGAAAGCGAGGGCTGTTGAGCTTGATTCTACTTATGTTTCATGATTGCATTACATGCCCCTCTGTCTTTGGTGATGATACCTTTCCATTTTGTAAAGTTTCTTCATGCATTCTTCAGGAATTGGGAGGCTGGATGGCAAATCCTGCATGCAATGAATTTTTAGAAAGGTGTTTATAGCATAAACTAGCTGGATTAAATGTGAATGATTTTTCAGCATAGAACAGCATATGGTCCTGGCTGATGTGAAGAAAGCTGAACCAAGGCTGGTAGCTGTAATGATTCAGGCAGCAGGAACTGGACTGTGCTTGCCCACTTTGCACGGTTATAGCTTGCAGACTTCCTGTTGTGGTTCTTCTAAAGCAGATTTTTACAAGTTGATTGAGGGTCTCTTTTGGCCTCAGGAAGGGAGAATGCAGCAGTTCTTCACTGGATAAGGCGATTTTTCAGGCAGAGGTGTTTTGTTCCAGCTTTAGGTACACTCTCTTCCCAGCTTATGAGTCTGTCTGGGATATATGGACTTAAGCAGTTTCCAGTACCAAAACCTGGGCTAAGGAAGAAACTAAGGAGGATATGATTACCAGAAGAATTCTACTTATATTTAAAAAACTTAGAATGATTTTTTAGCAACTAAATGCTGATCTTTTGCAAATGAGCACCAGTACTGCTGTTCCTCCAGCCAGACATATATAAACTTGTAATTCCAAAAGCATGCCTGATAAGTCAAGCCCCAGAATGTGATACTAGTTGTGTTAATTGCATCATGGACCTGCCTATGATTTTGAGGTTACGCAGATTTTCAAAAGGGCTGAATTGGCCCTTTCACTTGTATTCTAAAAATTCTGTTTTGGTAACAAAACATGAGCTCAGCTTTCATTCCTTGCTTCAGCAGAAGTAAAGGGAATTGAGTCTGCTTTCAACATTACGTCAACTGCTGACCAAGGCTTTGGTTTAGTAGTATCTGATATTCCAGTGGTATCCAAACTAATGGGTAGGACACTGTTCACAAGAATGGCAAAATTAGTAGAGCCTTATACACTGTATGAGCGAAAACTATTTGCTTGACTGATTTGAAGTCAGTTTCTGAGTACGTAATTATTGGATAGATGGCTGAGGCTGTACAGATCCTGCAGATGGTATCCTAAGAGAACAACTTTTGAGGACACTTACAAGCCATCGTGAAGCCTGCACAGCAGCTGCTCCTTGACTCTGGTGATGGGAAGAAACAAGAGGGAGAGAAGCTGAAGGGAAGCATGTTGCCAAAGGTGCTGCATTATTTCTCATTCTCCAAATCACTGTCTCCACACATGTTATAAGAAAAGTGGAAGGAAGTTTGAACAGATGTGGTTATACTCTGCCAGCACTGGGGGCTAGGTACACTAGCTTGAAATCATTTGCAAGGACATAGCTGATGAATATGAGGATTAATATGTGGATATGAGGCAAATGCTTTTTTACTTCTGTCCAGAAAAAGAGCCTTGTTAGTTGTTGTCTGTTAGGATCATCAACTTTTAAATCTTGGGTAGAAATATAAAGTTACTAAACAACAATAAAACCAAAAAACTCCACCTCTCATTCTCCTCTATAGTGAGTCTATCTAAATTATTTGTGACTGAGTAATGGTGAATTGACACAAAACCAACTGAATTGTCACCTCACTTGTTCTGTGACATTATATGTCTGCACTGTGTGCATGGAACTTGTGCCTAATGCCTTTTCTCTGGATTAAAAAGGAGAGGGAAAAATTGGACATCATTGGTTTTTATTTATTTATTAACAAGGTGTAACAGCATTCATCCCCTTCCTGGTAAGCCTATTAATTCAATGATACTAAATGTATCTTGGAGCAATTCTCTGACCTTAGCTCTGCCAGCTTCTTTGTAGTGGTTACTGAAGAGGGAGTGTGTAGAAGTGTGGCAGTTTCTCGGGTAGTAGGCAGGATTTAGTTTTTCCTTCAGAAGTGTGATGGTGCTCAGTGCAGTGTACAGCTGCAATAAACCCATGCAAGGCTAGAGCATTTATTGCTCCTCTCCTCTCTGCAGGCCCACAGCAGGCAGAAATGCACACAGACGTCCTTTAGAGTGAAAAAGTGGCTCATAGGGTATCTGTCTGCTTGTCTGTTAGGACAACAGACATGGATTAAAAGACATAAAAGTAAATGTCATGCCTAAGTACTAAACTGGGTTTCAATGTTGTGGAAAACAAATAGAACTTGACATCTATATTGCATTAGTATGTTGGCTTCTCTGTTGTTTTTGATTCATAGTTTTGAAAATTACTTCTAAACACAAATGTGAGCCTTTTTATGTCATGTAATCCAAAGGATCGGTTTGCTTTTAGAAGGAATGATTTCTTATTGACTTCTTGGTTGATCTGATTGCTTTTAAATTTTGCAGCTGTAAACATGGTTGTAATTGCTGCAAAACGAGGTGAACACCGGAGCCAAGATCTCAGTCTTTGACTGGGAGTGAACATTGCCTTCCTTCATAGTGATACGGATATCTGTATTTCGTTTTCTTCAAGGCAGATTATTTTAATTAGTGCAGTAATTAATGTAATGCTTTACTAATTAATTTATTAGTTGAACATTTTGTGTGATCAAAATTCTTCGTAGCACACAATTTATAGTAACTAGTTCCTAGAAATTGTTGATGAAGTAGCAAATCTTTAAGAAGGGCAACTAAATGTTTCTTTTTGTGACGTGCCTCCAAAGTCTTTTGCTCTTAAAATTATTCTTCATATGCTCTAGCTAATAGTGACAACAGAAATGAGTATTTTCTTTACTGTCTGGTTGCTGATCATGTCTGTCTAGTTGTTAATATTAAAATAACAACTATATACCCTGTATAGAACTTTAGAAATGATAGTTCTGGCCTGTGCTCTGATCCTGCAGAAAAGCAGCTCTCTGTTTCTAATTACCAGCCCCGTGCTGCAAGATAACAGACCAGTGTATAAGGGGAAAAAAAAAGCACAGCATTTATAACTTGGATCAAGTTCTCTGTGTAGGGAAGTGATACCCAGAGATGCTGCATTTTCTCCAGAGATGGCTCATTGCATCACATATACCTGTATCACATGTACCTCATATACATCTCATATATCTAGGTCACTACCTACGTCAGCACAGGAAATGAAAATTTCAGAGGAAGTACATGTTAATAAACCTGGGTCATTGCACAGTATTTTTGGATTGTAGCTCTCTATGGCAAGGGGGGTGAGCCGTATTTTCATCTGGTATAAACTGGCTCTGCTCCGTGATTGCCATCTCTTGCTGGCATCTTTGCTGTCCTCCAGTAAAACGGAAACTGTTGCTTCACTCCAGGTTATGTTCCTAATAGATCTGTATTAAAACATTATATTTAATTTCAGAAAAGTCATTTTCCAATTCAGATGTCAGAGATGTTCTTTGTTAGCCTGGAAGCCATATATTTGACCCAGAGAATCAGTGTACATAAAATTTAGAAAAGAATTCTGATGCTTTTTGCTATGTTTTCTTTATTTGAAAACCTGATCCTTTGAATCTGATTGATTCCTTGAAATATCTTGTTCTTCAAGATCTGCTTCACAAGATCTTCTTTCATTTGGAGAAAAAACATATTTGAAAACTTGTTCACTGGAACTGAAGGACCTGGTGATCATCAGCTGTTTTAAGATTACAGATGAATTTCCAATGGCAGATGAAACAGGCATAATATATATACATTAATTTTGGAGTTATCAGAAAGCTGCCATGAGAAAATATAAAAATATTGTTGGGAGTGATCTTTGAGGGCTGACTAGGTTCCATATTTTGCCAAGCATTGCAGTTGACAAAGCAAACCTATTCAAAGAGGCAAGCTCAGGAAGAATTAAAACTAGGTCAACTTGTACTCAAAGATCAGGATCTGAGTAACTTGCAAATGTTGACTTTGTTCACAAAAAGGAACTATACTGCCAAGCATACACTGCTTATGGGATTTAAGCATGTCTTTCCCAAATGCAAGGGAGTTTGAATGCATTGATTGTGCCAATAGTGGATCTTTGTTTTTTTTTCCGGACTCCTGTTTGTTACAGGCCAGGTGCGATGTTTCAGGATGGGTGGCTGGCTGCTTTTTGTAGGCACTATTTATTATGTGTCAAAAAAATCATTCTGTTATAGTGTGATGGAGCAAGCAGCTGCAATGCTTGACGTCAATCCATGCAACACATCGATGGCAGACTGAAATGTGCTCTTGTTTCTTAGACTTGTCTTTATCACTTTAATGCATTGATCTGTAAACTGTTAAGGTAAGCAAAGGCCTGCTCCTGAGAGACTGTATCTCAGTCCAGGGCAAGACGAGGACTGGGGTTATATCTCCTTTAAAAGCCCCACATTATTTAATGCCAGTCTTTGTCTTGGAGCCTGAAGAGTTTACATACTTTGTAATTGCTGTTTGTAAACTTAGTACTGAGATTGCAAAATAAAAACCAAGCCTGTCCCTTGCCTGCTGGAGCAGGCTTTATTTTTGCCTCATGCTCAGCTGTTTAGAACAGAAAGAAAATGGAGGCAGAAAAATGCCCAGTCTGTGCTGCAGACTGGGTTGCCTTTGCTGATGTTAGCTAGCCACCATGATGTAGTTGTGCTAGAGACTGCACTTATGTAAATGCTTGGTGTTTTCTACTGTCACAGCGATGGCTGTGTCTTATCCAAGACAGTTCAGGTGAGCAAAGCTGCTGCCATCCCCAGGGCACTGTGCTCCCTGGGCAGTAGACCTAGCAGCACCCAGGCAAACAATAGTAGCGAAGATGGTGATCTGGCTGCCTTAGTCCTTATGCAGATAAATTTTCACTGTTTACATGAAGTTACCCCCCAAAAAGAGATCTGAATAGCTGAGATGCTCATACTGGGAAAAGAAAGACAGAAGGCAAACTTGAAAAAATAATTTCCCAGTGCCTTTTTTATATTCGATTTCCTGTCTCTTAAGAAACATACTTACCTTTAATTTCTTTTGGTCCCCCACTCTTATAGATACTCTGCCAAATCCAGAGTAACAGTAAAAAAAAAAAAAAAAAAAAAAGAAAATATACTAACTGTGTTTATACTGAGGAAGTGGTTTCCTTAGAAATAGCAACCATATGAAAGCTATAAATGCTGATACCAAAACTGTAGTTGAATATACGGATGTGGGCCCTGGAAAAAAGGGAAATGGGATCTGTTTGCTAGCTAAAAGGAAAATCTTGTTGCTGCCTAGGATTTTTGCCAAATCACAGCTGAACTAAGATTACTTTAGGTGTGTTGTGTGGCTGGTTTTTTTTTCCCTTCTTACTTTCTACTAAAGGTGCTCACAGAAACCTGGATATGGATGAAAGAAAGTCTGATTTGATTTCCTATTTTCATGGAGTCATTACTGGAAGGTTGGGTGTATGCCTGGTGACGGGGTTTGACAGCTAGAAGAGGTCACAGGAGCAATTGCGGGCAGCAGAGAGGGGGCAAGAAGCTAGGAGATCGAGGAGTGTTGGTACACCCAGGGCTCCATCCCCCTGCCTTCTCCAAGTGCCCATGCTAATCAGCAAAGCTTCCTGCTAGCCCTGGGTTACATGGCCAATTTAATAAAAATTCAGCATTGAGTCTCACTCTGACAAAATGTTCATTGGTGATCGTGAGGTCAGCACATACTTGGAGCTGGATTTCTCTCAAAATGTTACAGCATGGCCATACTACACAGAACTGTTGGATACTGATTTACAGCAAGTGAGGTGTAGAGATTTCTGCATCTTTCAAGCAACAGAGCCCCCCTAGTTTGTTTAAAGCACCACATTAATCAGTCTTGCATCTCAGCTTCAGAACAGCATCTGCAGGGCCATGATGACTGATGTTTGGAAAATAGATTTGTTGGTGCCAGTTTGGAGCTCTCACATGCATAGCATTGTATGGCATCACCCTGCTGATAGATGGCTTTTGGAATAAATATCTCTAGGTTGATTTTGAATTAGAAAGAGATTTGCCTTAGTAGTGCTGATATCTTTCTATCTTATAAGATATAAAGGTCTCAATATTCATATGCACTTTATTTTTTCTGCTGGGACCTGCACTTGAATGCAAGTTACAAAATCAGTTAATCAATAGACTTCCTTTAAAGGAAAAAAAAACAGGAATGAATATGCAGCAGTCATAAAAATGCTCTGGAGATTGCCCTCTAATGGGGATGAAATAGAAAGCAGAAATGATTAGAATTCCAGAAAACATGATATTTATTTATAGGCATTTGAGTCTTTATATGCAAGATTTTGTAACTAACTTCTCAAAATACACTTGATTTTAAGCACTTCTGGAAAAATCATTAAATGAAGAAAAGTTAGGAGGATTAAAAGACAAAAAGCCAAATTATCATGTTGATTTTCAAGAGAAAAATGTAGCCAACATGGATTGTCTGGTTGCAGGACATATGAATAACACGTAACAGCACTGTGCCTGAAATGTGTTCTCATCATTGCTGAAGCTCCAGGGATTTACTGTCTACAACAGACTGACATGCAAAGCTAGAAGCTTAGGGTGTAAGGAGGCTTTCTCATGTCACATCTTTTGCTTGTTTTTCAGACCAAATCACGGTCCCTTTCAATGCACGTGCCTCTCTAGAGTAAATGCTTCTTTCATATCTTTCTCATATCCTTTGAGACTGCTCTTGCTTTTCTCCTCCCATTTCTAGCTCCAAAGTATAAGATTGCAGAGAGCATTCATAAGACTTGTGAGGAGAAGGTGATTTCTGGTTGTTGAGAAAAAAATATTAATAAATAAATGCTAGCCTTCCACTTCTACAGACATATTAAAAAGCTGCTACAATTGTGGGAGACCTGGAAAGCCTCAGGGAGTGGTTCTACTTTGTGGTTGGTGCTGTAAAAAATGTTCTGTGTATAATTTATTTAAACATGTATGCATTATGAAATTAGGGAGAGGGGCCATTACAAGATAGCATACTCAATACCTCATATGGAAATGTTATCTGTTGCTTTTTTTATCTAAGTATTACCATAGCTAGAAAATGATGTCAAAGGTTTTCAGAAAACACCCTCAAAACAAACCAAATTTGATGTTATGGGAGCAGGGTTGGGGGCACTAATCATTCTGCCATATTCTAGCTGATGAGTGCTCCTGGACCCTGATGTCTGTTAATTGCAATATGAATGAGAGTACAGTGCGCCTGCATAAGGTGGAGGAGAGAAGCTGTGCTGTATTTTGATATAACTGCACTGTGTTCTGCCTGTCAGCAAGGCATGTCTGAGCGTTCTGGAAATACTGGTTGTGAATCAAGTCTGTCTGGAGCAGTTAAGGTGCTTGTTCTGGAGAAATTTCTGAATGACAGGGACAGCAGGGACTGGTTGTAAGCGAGGATGAGGGCATGGAAGCTGTAAGTCCCTGTGCCTAAACGTTCCTCCCTGTGCCATCTAAAAGGAGGTGATGTCAAGTGACTCATCCTAGGCCAAGTCCTTCCTTCCAACTGATGCTCTTATTTTCTTGGCAGCCATACTAACCACGTTCTCAAGCCAGCCTGGCCACACTGGTGCTGCTGGTGTGAGTGGCCTTCTGAGCTGTGCCACCACCACCTGCACGGGCACCTAGCACAGCCCGTCACAGCTTGGTCCCAGGGAGGGACCTCTGTGAGGAGTCAGGGAAAAAGAGGTGCAGCATTGGCTCCTCCAGCCTCCTCCAATTCAGTGTCTTCTAGCTTTGGTTACTCTAAGCAGCCTGTGCTGAACAACTGTTCAGAAATATGTATGTTATTTTGTACGCACAATATTTCATTTTAAATACTACTCAGAGAAGCTATGATGGGTAGCAGCTTTATTGGCAAGGTACCTTGAATGTCTCAGTTGCTCTGGACTTTCCTGTTTGGCTATCTGGGGGATTTCAGAATTACAGAAATACAAATGTTAATTATTTAGTGAAGAGAAGTCCACTTTAGTGAATTAAACTATTAAAAATGTGGATTCAAATTCACACTATTCCTTTTTTTTTTTTTTTTTTTTTTTTTTCCCATCTGAAATTATTATTATTATTATTAGTTTTGGCTTGCTGGGTGATTTCAAGGGCAATGCTAAATGTTTTCACTATTCTGAATGTCTTACTAGATGAAGACCTTAGCTTGCAATCTGGTTTAACTCAGTGCCTTTCAGGCAGGTAATTTTTCAGCCGAAAGTAACTGTGGAACTTCTCAGAGGATCATCGCATAGTTAAAGAATGCAAGTCTGAGCTGCTTGCTTGTGCATCAGGGGAATGTTAGCAGATATCAGTATGTTTAGTCTGAGAGCAGGAGGGAGAACAAGGAAGACATTGTCTGAAGAGGTGCAGGTAAAGCAGAGAGCCACTATAGAGACTGAAACACTGCAGTACTCCTTGCTAAGGACTAGCATTGTTATTAGTATTAATTGTGTTATAATATCCTCTAAAAAGTATTTCAAATAGAGGGGACTTTTGAGTTTCTGCAAGTAATAATAGAGTAGCCTGTCTGGTAAGAATTGTCATGGCATCTGTCATTTAGAGCTACTGAAGATCTGGACCAATATTTGATAGATATATTTGGTTCTTGTGGAGCTAGGACTTAAAATATGATAAATCCTTCATAAGAGGGGAAGGTAGCTAGCAAAATAAGAATCAAATTGCAGAAAATTTCCCCTGGAGCGACTGAAATGCAGACCTTCCTTAGGAATTCAGGAGCTGTGTGTTGGAGGTCTGTACAAAATGGCCGGCGCTTTTGCATATGTGGGCACAAATGTCAGTTAAGCCCACAGGAAGTCTAGCGGCAGTAAGCTGGTCTTTTGACTAAGCCCATCGCTACAAACAGCTGGCCTGGAATCCCTGCTCATGGAAGTGCATGAATACATGTGAAGAGTAGGAAGGGTTTCATTGTGCCAGCAGCTTTAGAGGAGATGAAACAAAGGAAAACTTATTAGTCCATTCTGTAGCCTTTCAAATATGCCCTTTGCATACAGAAGCTGGCTAGAGTTGTATTTTGTTTTGTGATGCTCGTGGTCCCTGAGGCAAATTTCACTTGCTAGCGTAGGCAAGTGCAACTTCAATTAAACTTAGCAGAAGCTGTGCCTGCTGAGTTTGGCCCTCTGCCTGTAGAAAATTAAATGCATTGGCAAGACAGCCAGAGGAAAGTGTTCTTCTATTGGGGGTGCCTGGTACTTGTTCTGCAGTGCTCCAGGTTTTCAGAAGTGTCTCCAAAATCAGGGAAAGCTAAGAGGGCTCAGACATGATACTGTTCCTTCTTTCTCTCTGTTAAATGCTAGGAGGCCTGGGAACTGTGCAAAGCATGGTCACTGGCAGGCTCAAGATGCATAGCAGCTTTACCTGTGCCTTGGACTTTGTGATCTTACACCCATAATAAGGAGAAATTCTCCTTTAGCTAGCTTGTCCTTTATTTGATTATTTTTCTGAATCCCCTTCCTTAATTTGTAAGGGCAGCTGAATTGTCCTTTCTTTGGATTACATGAAATAAAAATATCCGTCTGTCCAAATATCTTGGGAGACTGTCCTGTCTCTGAGAGTGAGGTAGGCAATTAGTAGTATAAATCCCATTATAAATAAATGGGATTTGGGATTGCTCACTTCTATTTTTTTTTTTTTAAAGGGGAATTTGGTTTCCTAGATACCTGTTAGCATGTATTTAAAGAAAGAAAAATTCCCTCATCTGTAAATTGAAATTATGCTTACAGCAAAGCAGTTCTATATGATGCTGGCTAGTAGCATTCCTTGCATTGTATGATGACTGACTTCTGAAGTGGGTAGAATTATATTATCTGGAGTTGCAACACTTCAGTATCTCTTAGAATGTTTACAATAAAATTCTGATGGTGATGAGTATTGTGGAGCATATTTTCTTGCTGTGGATTAAACAATTGATTCTGAAAGATTAAAATGCCCCACCTGCCTTCCTGCACACTTCTGTTTTGCCATGTCAAACAATACAAAATGAATACTGCACTTCCCTCTATCTAATTGAATAATTTACTGTAAATAGCTGTCATTTACTTTAGAGCAGTAGGGGATCATTAGCCAAATGGATGTGAGTAAGTCATGCCTTTAATGCGTTAGAGGGGCCTAAAATGGAATCATCTAAATGGGACCATCAATACAGCATGCTGAATTAAGTCAGAGGCACTTAAAGCTTTAAGTCCTCTTTCTTGTAAATTACATGCTCCCTCGGCAGAAAGGTAATCAAGAACTTGCATAAATTTGGCATCTTTGTTTCAAAGCTTTATTTTTAATGAATAAAATAGTACAATTTAGATGACATGATTGGTAGGTATAACTGTGTTTTGGATTTCCCTCATTTTAATTACCTTCCTTCCTTACTGATTGAAGCCTTCTTGCTTGCAAACAGCTACTTGTGCTGACTAATATTGGCTCTATTCCGTAAATAAGCAAGATGAGCAGGTAATAAAATATCTTCTCTTGACCTTTATGGGTATATGACCTGATAATTATTTGCAGGAGTTTGTGTTTTTGTACTTGTGATTTTAGAAAGGACCCAGCCAATTTTAACTTCTAAATGTAGCATACAGTTTGGATTTATTTCACTGCTGAAATCACAGTTAGGCCTGTTGGGTGCTTTAATGTGTCTATGTCCTTCCCATTGACTCCTCCTGGCCCCAGGCTTGCCTCTAGTTCTTCTGTTCAGCTCCACGTTATCCTGGAAGAGGTTGGTGTTCAGCTAGAATCAGAAGCCAAACTTTCATTGAGATGTGAAGAGGAGTAAGCAATACAGGTAGCAACTGTCCTGAGGTGCAAGAATTGATTATAAAAAAATAAAAAATTGATAACTTCTATTACCCATAAATGCACTCTTCTATGAGGTTTACTGAGGTGCTTTCCAACCTCAGCCATTCTGTGATACTGGCTTCTGAGTTGCAGTGGCTTCATTAGTGGCAAAATTTAATGAAAAAGCATTTCCTATCTGAGTTTTGAATTTGCTCTGCTTTATTCTTCCAGTCTTTTAGAGATTCTAGGAAGTTAAAATTCCTGGCCTTTTCCCCATGTTTTTAACTACTGAACTCCCCTTCAGTTATCTCTTGTCAGTGGTCAATCACCCCCCATTCTTTTAAATTTTTTTTTTTGTGTACTAGGCATTCCAGTTTCACAACTATAAACTCTTCAATTCTCAGAACTAAACTTGGTTAGACATTTCAAAATCAACTTGAGGTTCAAGGGCTTTAAACAAAACTACAGAAAAACCCACTCCAAAAACATTATTGTACATTTAATCAGTCACTTGGGCACTGCCAAGAATAGAAACATTGGATATGCCATCACTTCAGGATGTGGAAAAGTTAAATAACTTGCTCTGCAGCCTGGAAGTTGGTAACAAACCTTGTTGTAGAAAGCAGGATGACTTTCTTATTTTCATTCCCTAGCTGTAACCACTGTCCTATGTTTCCTGTAACTGATTTTTTTTCCTTTTTACTGAAATGGTTTATTTAAAGGTAAATTCATCTTGTGCTTTGAAACTTTTCAGAATCTGCTTATGAACTGCTTTCACTTGTATTGGATGAGTCATGAGTCGAAAGCTCCATCCTGTAGTTCCACCATGAGTAATGCTTAACATTTTCTTGGGTTCCCTTTTAGAAGACTATTAAATTAAAAGAAGTATCTGTTTGTTGATATCCTAATGGACAATTGGGTGGCTGGGTCTCAGAACTGATTTACATTTACCACTGCAGTAATTTAAATTTTTCCTCCAGTTCAAGAATGTCATTTCTCTGACTGCATGTACATGTTGTTGGTCACAGCTCTCCATCCTTAAATAAATAAACATTTTAGTGCTAGGGACTAGTCTATGAGCATTGATTCAGATTTTTGGAAGGGTTTTTCACGGAGGTCTGTACTGACATAAGCTATCAAAGCTGGCCCACCTATACAAGTTCCAAATTACTACTGGACATGCAAGTCATGGTAATGAATGTAGAGAGTACACAGTTTCAGGAAACATCTTTCACCTGGGTGCTGACTAAGACAGGTGATGGGCAGTGCCCCTGCAGCTTCTGTTTTGAGTATTGTCCAAGTAATGTGTATTTTAATGGAAACCGATATGTGCTATATCTACTGCTGGTGGGGACCGGACTGCCTACCTGAGTACTCAGATGGCAGATCCTTCCTCCTCTTGGATGCCAAGGTGTTAGCACATTAGGAGATGCCTACTGGCAACACCCAGCAAGGTATTTTACATGCCTGGCCCACAGGTATGTACTGGTATAATGTGAGTGTAATTGGTACAGGCAGTTTTTGGATCCAGGTGATGTAAATGTTGGATTGTTGATAGCATCTCTCAGCTTAAACACCCATGGAGGCAGGGGGCAGCCATGTTTGCAGGTGGAATATATACTCTGTTCCCATGAGGGGTCTATTTTTTTGCTGAGACCAATTATTGGCTTTTCTGTTGCTGATATTGGGAGATGACGGGTGTTTGGAAGTGAGTAGAGTTGTCTGAGGCTGATCATGAAAAATGGAGATGTAAAACTTAAACTCTCTGTAGAAGCGCTAAGTGCTCTCTGTAGAGGTGGTAGATGGAGTAATGTTGGTATTAGTGAAATGAGCTCTCTGTAGAGATTTTGGAGTTTGCTTGGCAACTCTTATCTGTTCATGCAAATAGGAGATGGTCTGCATGTCTCACATATCACAGGTTAAAAAAAAAAAAAAAAGAGACTTAAGATTGAAGATTTTAGGGCAATGGATCAGCCTCAGCTGCATCTGCACTGGAAGTTGTCAACACCAGGTTTCTGGGAATGGGAACTCGGGAAAAATTTTCATGCAGATTTTCTGGTCTTACAAGTCTTATGTGCATGGAGGATTACTAGAGAACAGGTTTGCATTGGAAGGGGGTGAACAGGCTGTTTCGAAGATGTGATTCTAATGTGTATCTGTGTTTAATTATCAGTGTGGCATAGCGATAAATAACTATAAAACTCAAGCTATAATTGTGGATAAAAATTTAAGCTCACATAGATGCTTTTATTTGAAGAGGAAACATGAAGTCTGGGATTTGAACACTTTTAAGCTTAATGATTAAGAATTCATTGAATTTGGCTGCTAATAGCAAAAGCTTGGCTCTGGGACCTTTACCTCTAGCTAATTCTGGTCTATGTTGCTTTACGTGTGCCATCACAAACTGTTAAAACTCGTGATAATAATTAGAAATTTATCAAAATATTAGTTGCCTTCTCCAGTGAGACTTGTACTATTTAAAAGTTAACTTGTTTTCTTTCAATATCAATTTTTAGAAAAATCACGAGAACAAATAATACAGCCTTCCTGGAACAGACTGTGGAGTATTTCATTCTGTACTCAAAACTTGCTTGCCAGTTCCTTTGTGTAATAGGTTACTGGACATCAGCTGAGCAGCGCTGTGCGTTACTGTAGTTCAGCTGATGCATGGTAAGTTGTATGACTCCAGTGACTTGCTTTGTGTTTGGGAGTTACAAATGACAAAAGATATAGGCCATAATTTGTACACCTTCCCAATTTGGAGCTTTACTTCTACATAGTCACTTTTTAAATCAAAATACACCGACCCCTACTGAGCTATAATACTTATAACACACATTACTGCTGTTACAGAGTAATGAGACCTACCACAAAGTCTTCTTTTCTCTACACAAATGTTTTTATTTGCTAAGAGTCTGTAGCAAACCCTGAAGTTCATTCTTCCACATTTTCACTTAATCCTTAGAGACTCAATTTTTTATTTTATTTATTAAAGATACATTTTTGGACGAGGGCACCCACTTTTGTTCTATCAGGATTATTAACACTGCAAGCTTTTAGGTGCATCAGAGTTCTTCATATGTACATCATTCAAGATCCAAACTTTACTTGCTAATGAGCAATGTTTCTCTCCTTGTGTCTTTCTATTGACTTGTTGCCTGTGCTCTCCTCCTTGGCCCCTCCATAGTAAAACTTCAGCCAGTAGACTTGAAGGGACAAGAAAAGGGTTGGGGTGGGGTGAGGTAGAACAAACAAACAAAAAACAACAACAGAATAGTGCCATTACCTCGGACAATACCATCTGAGCTTTCTTTGTTTTCCTGGAGCTCAGCAGCCAGGCACAGGAGTGCTTTTGACACTGACTGAGTGCAGTACATTGACTTTAAGTAAGCTTTGCACTTTCCTCTTCAAGCTGTTCCCAAGACACCGCTTGATCTCTAAAGTATATCTAATCTAATGTGTACAGGCTGCAAAGTCCCCCTGAGCCTTAGATTTGCTAGGGCTTTCCTGATGTGCTCTGGTCACACTACGCTTGCCCTGGAGACATTGAATGTGGGAATGATCCTATAGAGCAGTTTGTTCTGCCTCTAGAGCTGCTGGGGATTCCCTATCTGCATTATTATTACAGCTTTCTGGCCCCTTCATATCACTTTGTGTGAAGGACGGAGGAAAAAATGTCTTATGACTGGATACTCTTTGGCAGTTGTTCAAAAATACAAATGCAGAATTTTCTACTTTGATAAAAGAGGAAGGAAAAAGAAAAATCCCATTGCTACTTTGTCACTTTTATATAGAATTAGAATGACTATGCAACAGAGCTCTGTTGACAGGCTGTCTGGAGGAGTTAATTGGAGTTACTAAAGGAAAAATGCAACAAGAAACAGAATACTCAAATCTTGCTCTGTATTAAAACACTTGTATTTTTTGTTTATGGGCATGGACTTGTTCTGATTCTTTTTCAGCTTGTAGAAAGAAAATTGTGTTATTCTACTAGATTTCTTGTCTCCTCCTAGGAAAGACATGATTTAAGGCAGACACCACAATTAGGGTGGAGGTAGCCTAGTGTAGAATCACTGCTAAGAGAGCTTGGCTCCTCAAATACATAGCTCAACCATATCTGTTTCACATATTCCTTGGTGTGTGTTGGCTTACATGCTTGTTACTAAATCGGGTTCCCTATTCCTGTGTTCTGTTGAAATGCCTTGTTAGCAGGCAATAGGTCTGGCATCTATTGTTTCTGCGATATTGCCTTCTCTATAGGTTCTCAATGTCCTTTTCTTTTCCCCAGTGGGGGAGGAGGAGGGATGGGGATGGACGATGACTTTATTGTCTGAAGTAAAGAAGTAACGAGTTTATTGGTAATTCAAATAGAGGCTGTTCAATGACTAGAGAGAGGTGTTCTTAGCCTTATGTGTTTAACTTTTAGCTAAATGTGCATTTATTGGTCTGAAGTTGGTTTTAAGGTTTTCAGAGTTATAACAAAGAAGAGCAATTGGATATTAACTCTGTAAAATGAAAAAAACTTAATGGCTGCTGGCAAATATTGTGAAAATACCACCACTGTTTACCATGTAATGCCTTGCAATACTTCCAATAAAGACTCTGGTAGGGTAGGCTGTGACCTGAATTAATAATATTGTTTTGCTCATCTCAGTTAAAATGTCAGATTTTTTTTTGTTCTTTGGAGGAATATCAATATAAGAAAAGATGGCTTTCAGACTGCCTGTCTGACTAGCTGAAATGGATGTTAAGTAAGAAGAAATCCTTTCATTACAGAAAATGGATTGTGTACAGAGATGTGTAAAGATGTTGTCCTTCCTTGTAGTGAGTAACTTGTATAGGTCCTTATTCTTTTCCTGTTAATGAAGCTGTTAAATACAAGGTTATCATCTTCTCTAGGTGCTAACTTAGAGTATTGGACTGGGTGAAAATTGGTTTCAGTTTGTACTTGTCTCATGTTTAACTTTGGCTAAGTCACTTAACTTTGGATAAGTCATTTAATTTGTTTCTCTATTTTCTGCCTGGAAATGGAGATGGCTTTCTTTTTGTCCCTTTTTATTTTAAGCTCCTCTGGATATTTTTTTGTTGTTTGTTTGTAGGGGAAATAGCGAACCATAGCTGTAACTTTTTTGCATGTAGAAGCCCATGTTAAAGAAGTGAAACAGTAAAGCTGCTGTGCTCTGTAGGCATTTCTTGTGAGCAGCATAGTCCACACAAGGAATCAGGACTTGTCATGAAGGAGATGAGGCTATTGACAAAGCAGAATTTATTGTACAAGTTTGATACATAGAGTAGGAGAGTAAAATGAACTTCAAAAAAGGCATCAGTTTTATGTACTAGAGTTACAATTTTAAAGCAACTTGACAGGCATAAGAAGGGAGGGGTGAATAAATGCCTTTCCTGCTTTAAGCAATCTCTAACGACTTCCTTGCTTTTGAAGATCTATTGAAAAATCATGGAGATGAACAAAGCAATCCCCCATGATGCTTTTTGGAAGTTAGTGCTTGTGCAGCTCACATCTCTTCTTGGACATGCCAGTGTTACAAACTTGCCTTGGCCTGAGTTCTCTGCTCCCCTTGCCTTCAGCTGTTCTTCTACAAAATGGTGCCTGCCCAGCTGCTTGCCAGTTGCTCAGCATGGTCTTTAGGCACAGACCCCCCACTTTGGGATCTGTTTTGCACTGATGACATACAGTTCTCCTTTAGCCGTTGGCTGGGCTGTAATTAAAAAATAAAATTAAAAAATGAAATTAAAAAATTGGGGTTGGTGGAGAGGAGAAAAAGCTTTTAGAGTAAGGTGCAAAAATTGCCCTTTCTATTTTAATTTGTGCCCTACACAATGGCTACTTGAAGTAACAGCACTTTTATTTCTGACCTCTTCATGAGGAGACTTGGGAGGAGACAAGGTCCCACTTCCCATGGAGGAGACCAGATGAAATATTTTAGACCCTTATGCTGTAAGGTGTTTGCACATGTCTATTGCCAAGGGTGTCAGACCAAAGCAGGGGAATTTCACTTGAATTTATCACCAACTGACACAAACCTCTGACCTCCTAACACAGGTGTTGAGGAATCATAGAATGGCTTGGGCTGGAAGGGACCTTAAAGATGATCTAACTCCAGACCCCCTGCCATAGGCAGGGATGCCATCCACTAGGTCAGGCTGGCCAAGGCCCCATCCAGCCTGGCCTTGAACACCTCCAGGACAGGGCACCCTGCCTCGGCTGCCCTTATTTTCATCATGAGGTGGGTGTTCAAGGAGGCAGAGACAGTGCTGGCACCCATTTCCTCACAGTCCCTCCTCAGGGTGGCTGCAGGCCCCTCTGCACCTCGCCCTGAGGCTGCTGCCCAGGCGGCTGGGGCTGGCTTTGGCTGGAACCGGTTCAGAGTGGCGGGCAGCGCCTGGGGCTCCGGTGGCAGCACAGGAGCTCTTGGCACATACCTGTGAGGTACTAAATTTACAGCTGGTGTTTCCCTGCTAATGTCTAGTTTTGGGGAGGGGAAAAAAAAAAAAAAAAGAAAAGGGACGAATAAAGGGTTCTTGTCTGTTCCGATGGAAGCTGGACACCTCCTCAAAGAAAGCCCTCACACCTCGCAGGGGCCGTTGCTGTGGGCGCCATGTCTGAGGTCAATCCACAGTGGAGAGAGGCAGTCAACAAACCGTGTGGTTAAAACCAGTCTCTACCTGTTTCTTTCAGAAAAACCTTCAAAACTAAGAGGCCATTGTCAGGAACAGGGATGTCTTTATTGCGAGTGGTTGAATTAAGGATTGTGTGATGTTACACTAGTTGTTTTTTTCCTTGATGAAGACAGGAGGGGGAACTGGTTTTGCTTTCTGTCAGCAAGCAAGGGAGGTGTAAATGCAGAGGAGTTGTACCTCTCAGCATTTTGTGGTAGCAGGCTGTATTAATACTGCTCTGGGAACCAATAAACGTTTTTATATGGTGATTATTCTGCATCACATAAAAGATAAAATATAGCTTCAAAGTGCAACAACTTGCCAACTATTATTCAGTACCTGAACCTCAAAAGCAAATTCTTTTTGAGCTAAACTGCCTCTAAAATGCTAATTGCTAGGAATGTGACCACTAATCAGTTTGCTCCCATAATACTGCTATCTATTTAAATTGGTGTGCCCCTTCCAGAAAGGGAGATTTTAAAGACTTTCACTGATAAGGTTGAAGAAAAAGAAAAGAAAAACAAAACAAAACAAAACAGCTAAATGATTAGTCCAGTGGCTTTTTGCCCTATATATACATACATATATATATTTCTTTTTTTTTGGGTGGGGGGGGCTGGGGGTGTGGAATCTAGAATCAGCTATACCTTTCTCTATCTCCTTCTTTTAAGTATTTTATAATGCAGTTAGTCCATGGTGATGTAAACTCTGTCTTTCTAGAGATTTTATATCTAACTGGGAAAACTAATGAAAGATGCATTGTAAGAAAAAAATCATGCCTTTGCGTAAGGACTGACTAGAGTGCTTCAGATCTCCTATTTCTGATCTCTGTAGTTGTATGTACACTTTGTCATGGAGAAAGCTGGATTACCTGGGCAACTCGGGTCTCTGCTTCCCCTTCCAGTGCAATCAGCTCTTCTGGCTGTATTGCAGATATCCTAGTCAGTGAATTTTTGAATTTCCATGTCATTTCACTTGCTAAAATACAGAAATGGAATGAACAAGCCCACATTCCTTGCTTGGAAAACAGATTTTTGCCTTGTGGTGATCACAGAGGAAGAAATTGGATGTGCAAGGACATTCTGAAGGCTCTAAAACCCAAAGGTGAACGAAGAAATCAAACTCTGTGTGAAGATAAATGAGACCCAGTCTTAGGAGACTAGCTTGAGATATGTTTCCTTTCCCATGGTTCTTGGCAGTTGGCCATGTTATACTTCTCATGCTAACTTAAGATCTCCAAGTAATGTTTCCTATCTGTAATTTTCAGGACGCTCTTCTTGAACAGAGGTAGATTTTTATCTACCTCTTTGTTTTTCTTGTTTTGAATTTCCAGCTGTGTGCAGTAAGGCTAAGATGAGGAAAAATCCAAAGCAGAAAAGAAGCTGTACAGACTTCAGTTTGAATTAATATCCACATACATATACATAATGGGTGTTGTCAAAGATAAACACAGAATTGTGTAAAATGAAATCCTGTCTCCTCTGAAAATAGAGAGGAAAAGAAGGGAAGAAATATGCATTAAAAATAAAACTCTTTGTGAGTGAAAATGGATTTGTGCTTCAGATTGTACTTGAAGTATAAAGCATGGGCTACTCAGCAGTGCTTCCAGTTTGATTATTGGTTCTGCAAGAGCTGCTATCACAAATGAGTGCTGCAGGTAGCACCTGTTCCTCCCCCCCCCCCCCCCCCCCCCTTCTAGTTTGAATTTTGCATTCCAGGAGTGTGGTACATACATCTGTGTATATGGTCCCACACTAATACAACCCATTTTAATGCATTGTTTGAAGGACTCTTCATTACTTCTTGCTTTTGGTTTTATGGCTTCTTAGATTTGTGACACCTAGCTTAATACTCAGTTGACTTTTACTATTGCAATTAATTCAGGCCTGTATAAATCTTTTATAATGCAAAATAACCACAGGATCCTGAGTCTTCAAATAGTTAGTACGAATAACTTCAGATGGACCAGACATGTTGCTGAAGGACATGGTGTATGTGTTTACTTTCTGACCTCTCACATAAATGCTGTCAGAATTTTGCTCTTAATTTGATTTGTGGCATTCCATTAACAGTTACTCTGTCTAACAGAAGAATAATAACTAATGATTCCCAGACTCCCAGCATTGTAAAATTAGGACAGGCACTGTTTGGCAGAACAGATATTGTACTTTATTATGGACAGGAACTGTTAATATTAATCAAAGGATATCTAGTCTAAAATGACTTCTGCTAATGACTTCTTGTTCTCAGGCTAACCATGCTACTTACAAGTAACTTGCTCTTCTGATTCTGATTACCAATAATCACATGCTAGATACGTGATTTTCTGTCTTTCAGAAAGAAAAATGATGCTCTTGATTGACCTTATTTTCAGGTATTATTAGTGTTGAAATTATGATGTTAGGGGTTAGAAATGGGATGGCAAAAGTTCATGGATTTGCCTTTTGATTTAAGCCTTTACAAGGATGGACATGCAAGCAGTGAATGTGTTCAAAATGTGAATTTAATTGTGTGACTTTTAGAGCTTAATTATTCAGGGTGTCACTTTGTGATGGAGAACTTCCTTAAGGCCATCAGTAATAGGAGTAAATGGGTCACACTTATTTCACTTTGAATACGTGATGTTACTGTGATGGTTTTGGACAGCGATATGTTTAACAGAAATACAGACTGCTAAAATTCTCCTAATTTTTAGCTTGTTAAACATGCTGTTGGGTTGAATGATGGAGAAATAACTTAAACTGGGAGGTTTAACAAGATGCAATCTATTTTCTAGCAGAAATAACATCTTTCTTAGGATGCTAAACGTCGTGTTGTGCTTCAGAATTCTGCTACAACAGACTTCAGCAAGAAGAGACTCCCAGCAGGGAGCTCTTGTAATGCAGGAGGAATCTGCTCTTTTGGAACCAGCAACTTGACAGCTCCCAGCTGCACTGCTGTGCTGATGAGGCCTGGTGTAAGTTAGGATGAGACTCTTGCTTTAACTTTCAGGTGGGCTAGTTTGTGAGCTCTCAAAGCTGTTTTTCATGCTCTGTATCAGTTTCTAGCACCAGCACATGGTATTTGTGTATGAGCAAGTTACTTCTTCCAGATATTTTTTTGGCCATTAAGGTCATTACCTCCACTGTCACTGTTTTTCTGTGAGCAGTGCTTATATGCTGTTGCACATGTGATGTTTTGTTTTCTTATTGTGAAGTAATTCTCTGAAAGAAGCTTTTGGCTGTCTTTGGTGGGAATAAAATGTGATTTATGGTGTGCTTATCTTACATGTATCTAGTTAAACATGAGGAAATAACATCTTAAAATCTAGTTCAGTGTTGACAGGACAAAGAGAAAGATGAAGAACACAAGGAGAGACTGCTGCCTTGAATACATCTAATTCCACATACACTATCTACCGGAAGAATTAGACATGATCATAAGTTATTTAAAGTGATGATGCAAGTGTATACGCAGACACTTATGTAAAATTGTATATAATTTATTAAAAAATTGGATTTATAAAAGTCCAAGAATAAAGCTTGTATTATTTCAGCACAAAGGTTTTACTCAGGCCTGTACAAAAATGACCAGTATTGCAGTTTACAAGGAGTGTTATTTTTTTGGTACGTTTGCCTAGGAAGCATCTCTGGCCAGATCTGGGCCCGATCCAGTGTATACTGAGAGCTGGTGGGGAAAAAAACATTAGCTTCTGCTAATGTTGTCTATTAGTATCTGTAAAATTGATACATTCGTGTTTTGTGTATGTGTATAACATATGCACATATACATTTTTTTAACATGCATTTACGTATGCTCACATCAACTTGGGGTTAAAGACAATTTGAATTCTGATCACAGTCGTGAAACAGGCTGTTTGGTGAAGATATTGGTAACGTATTTTGTTGTTGTTCCTGGAAGATAAGTGACCTCTAAGTAGCAGTTGATCATGTTTTTAAAGGCTCTCAGCCATAATGTAAATGTGTGTTTTATGGGAAGACAGCCTTTAAAAAAAGCTGCATTTTTGTCATGTTTCTAATTTACAGAGCACAATGAGATGCAATAACCTAATTTAAGTCTGTGTACGTTATGTCACTGATCAGAAATAACAGAATACATCAAATGCTCTGATTTGTATGTATAGAAATTCTGTTAGTGGGCTGAACTAATGGTGAAGCAGCTTGAGCTTGCCAAAGAGAAGCTATTCATTTTTGCATTGGTAGCATAGAAGGTAAAACCCGTGCCTTATGTTGAACAGGAGGAGATAGGCAGTGTCTGCAAAGTCTGCACTTCTGCAGGCTGAGAGGAAGTTTCCCTTTCACATGACAGGAAACCTTATGCTGGGGATGAAGATTTTATGCAGACATGTTCATCTTTTGATTAAAGGTTTTTCCCCAAATGAAGATAGTCAAGATCAGCTCATTACAGTAAATTGGATTCTGTGGTTATTTATATTTGGTAATCTCAAATGTATTTTAAAAAGGCAGAAGACAAACAACCTGCTATTAAAAAGAAAAAAAAAATTTCTTCCAGTTAGTGCTGTCTATACAACATATACTATATGATTTAAAACAAACAAACAAACAAAAAACAACAAACAAACCAACAACAAAAAAAAAAAAAAAAAACAAAAAAAAAACAAGCAAGCCTGTTGTTCAAATCAGAGTATCATGGGAGCAGAAGGATGCATGCTAATATTTTCTTACTTGGACAAGTGAGTATTCGGTTAGAGTCTATCAGGTATTGGATGCTGGTGATCTTTTAAAAACCAAAGTTTAGCGATATTTAAATTTCCCCCAAAAAAGCAAATAAGATTCTTCTCACGTGGATGTAATGAAGTACATTTCAATATTTGTTAAAATTAACTTTGTTACTTCCAGGAAAACTTGAGGGGGTAGGATGGGGACAACATTGCCCAAGTTATCTGGTGCAGTAGTGGGCAGAGCATGTTGAGTGTGTTACTTTGTATTTCTGTGTTTAGGACAACGTTTGTGGGATTTGGGGGGCGAAAAAAAAACCAAGGACATGCATTAGCAATGAGATTGGTTTGCTAGGAAAGATGCTGAGGACTACTCTGTGTCAATTAAGAGCAATTTGGAGTGGCAAATTTCTTAAATGCTGGCTGACTCTATTTGCAGAAAGTAGCCAATAACAAAATGGCAGAATTTCACAAGTGGTTGCATCAAAAATCTTTTCCCTCAGTTGGTGACAGAAACAGCATTAATTTCCTGTGTATGTTTTCTGAGTAAGATTCATTGATCCTTTTATTTATTTATTTATTTATTTATTTATTTTCCACATCTAGGAAAGCATCATTTCCCCACTGTTCCTTGCCTCCTCCAGATCTGTTCATCTCCTTGTTATTCTTGAGTCATGGCTTAAAATTCTCCTTCAAATATTTTGCATTAGTTCTTCCTGTAGCCATGTGGATGAGTGGGGATTGCTTCACCATTTCTGAAGACTAACTCTGCTCTTGTTTCTGCTCAGAATATGCATTGATCCATAGTGGGTAATGCCCTAATGGAAGATGGGGCTAACTAAATGAAGAGGGAGGGAAATGGCACCCTCATTTTTTGCATTTTTGGCACTCTCTTACTTCTTTCTAGTACAGGGGTTTTGGATGCTTATCCTGGCCATGAGGTATAAGGCGAAATCATGGAGGATAATTTATACAGTGTTTTGAACTAATAGAAAAATGAAATTGTATATCATGGAGGAATCTAATATTTCAATAACTTAGACTTCAAGGGTCTTTCTGTAGATATGGTGCTATATGATCCTGAAATTATACAACTATGCACTTGCTTTCTGTTATAATCTTTTATTTACATGATAACCTGAAGAATTAGTTTTACTAAACCAATTTTTCTCTGTAGTGCTAGTTAATGCAACATGACTTAGAAATGATACTAAATAATAACTGTTTAATCAGTAATGTGTTCTACCCAGATGGCTCTGACCTGTGCAGTAATCCAGGAAGTTCATGAATATGCAAAACCCTATGTTTCTTATGCCATGAAATGTACTTATTGGCCTTTGTTATCTGATGGAGTTGTGTAATAACCTAAGGTAAATAAGCTTTTTGAATTGTTTCTGATGAGATAACTCCACAAATCAGTAGGAGAATGCCATGCTACACTGGACTGAAGAGGCTTGAGTTTCCCTGGGTTTGCTAAATGACTTTGTTTTCTTTCTAGATTCCAGCCTATGGAAAAACATACATAAGAGGATAAATATGGCTTTTAAGGGTGAGGACCACTTAGATTCCCTTCCATTACCTGTTCAGCGGTAAGTGGTGCACTCATTCATGCTGACTTGAGTGATTAAATGCCTCCAAGGCTGCATCTGCACTTTTTTTTTTTTTTTTTGAGGATCCAAAGCAGATTAAAAAGTCATCTTAAACTCAGTTTTAAATAATGTCCATACAAAATCTTGAGAATGAATGTGAAATCCAGGCTGTGTTTGTCAAGGGATTTTCAAATTTGTATACCTGCAGTGTGGTAAGTCATGACAGCGAATATGTGGTCAGCAGTTTAAATGGATGAGCAAGTTTGTCGTAGAGATACAACTGTAGGTACTGGGTTGGCTCTTTGTAATGATGGAACTCACTGGCATCCACTGTACTCTGCAGGCTGCTGAAAACTATAAATATACATTTCTTGAATGTGGTTTGGTTTCTCTATTTGTAACTGTGGTAATGATATTGAAGTTACAGTGTAATCTCTTCAGACCCTGGGGGCGACTGGAAAAACTGGTGACTCTGCTATAATAAATTGGTTTTTATAATCTGGCTGCTGGCTGAGAGCTAGTATCTGTAGTATAGTTTCATGTTTAACTTAATGGAGGCTGCATGAAAAGGGAAAAATGGACAATGAATATAGTAAATTTGTGTTCTCATTGAACTACAGTCTTGACAGGTGGCACAATTGATTTTTGTGGCTGCTGAATACAAGGATAAAATCAGAAACAAGAAAGATTGAATTTCCTTTTTTTTAGTTGTCTTCAGGTCAGGTTGTAAGTCTTTCCTGTAGTCAACTGGCTGCTGATATGTAGTCTCAGAATGCAGTGTTTTTCTTCATGAGGAATTTGTTATTCCTCTGTTTTTCCCAATCTGAATCTTCCAGCAGATATTTTGATAATGCCATCAAGTTTATAGTCACTGAAAGACTACTTGTGTATGTTGTCTTCTGGAAGACATATTATATGCAGGAATGTAGTTTGGGGACCCCATATACCAAGGAAATCAGTATTATTTATTGGATTCTAGCCAAAAATTGCTTTAGAAATTGGCGACTCCTAGAAGTCCTGGGTAACCAGGTGTGGCATGGACTGATTATAAATAGCGATGAGGTGTCCTGTCATTCATTAGTTTAATTTTCTTCCATGTGGAGTATTGCTTCAGAGGCACACAACAGTGGAATCAGATTAATGACTTTCACTTGGAAAAGCTCAGGCTAACCTAATGATCAGATAAGGTACCAGATATCTGGAGTAATTTCTTAGTGATAACTAATGGTTTCTATAAGCTGAATAGTAGATTAATAGCAGACCAATTGCTATGCAGGAACTCCCATTGCAAACTGAGGTGGTGAAGACTCATTGGAGTGGAAAACTAGCTGCAAACAGGACCAAAGGCAGTAGGTCCTGTGGGTGGCAACTGCTGGTCCAGCTTGATGCTGGGAAGTTTTGCTTGCAAGTACATAAATGAGCGTATTAGTTGCAGACTGCCTATGCTAGCAACTGGAAATGTGGAGTGGGAACAATATATGTTGTGCTTAGATATAGCATCAGCACAGAACTGAAAAACTGAATTTGTAGTTTAGAGCTCTCTGGAAAGGGAACCTGCCTGCAGGTCAGTTCCCCTCTGTGCAGGGAAGCAGCAGGACGCCACAGTGCTACATGAATAAAAATGTGCTGCCTTACAACGACTCCTCATTATGATGTGTCTTATCACAAGAAGTTATCTGAAGAAATCCTACGTAGCAAGCACTATGTTCTGACAAACTGCTTAGTCCAGCAGGGCAATTTTACATAGTGAAGTTATAAAATAAGTAAATACTCTTTTGTCCCGGGTAAATAAGAACCTATTATTTTCCACGTTTATTCTGAAAGACAATACTTTTTCTACTTGAGCATTGTATCAGAGAAAGTCCATGTAACAAGAATGATGGGTAGAGGGAAATTGTTAGCGGTTGACAAATGAAGGCGTAGGGAAGACTAGAATTGAATATGAGGAAATGGGTATTTACTGTAAGATTTTGCAGAAAGAACACAGACTGGAACAATAATGTCCAGGAATTGTACAAAATGTTTTTCATTTTGAAAACCCTTAACACAATAGCTCTTCTGAAGAAATTGACTTTGTGTGATTAAGTTGCTTATCTGGGTTAGAGAAAGGAGTGGTGCAGATCCAATAGGAATTTTTAAAGGATTTAATCCAGTTTCAAAATGACTAGCGAGATTCAAGGATTATTATATATTCAAGGATCTGCTGTTGTTCCTGTAATCATGCCTAGGATGTATGCCTGCCTCAGCATTCCAGTTCATGCTCCTGCTTTTTGTGAGAGGGGCTTGAATTAATTTATAAGAAATGTGCTGCTGTGTCCTCTGAAAGGGAAGAGGTAACACAAATTCAACTGAGGTTAGTTAGTGCTGCGTAGCACCATGGCTGTTCCTGGCTTCATATTTAGCTCAGAATCTTTTGAGAAGTAAAACCAAACACATCCTCAGGCAGCAGTATCTGTTTCCATAGGAAAAATGTACCATATATGTACAAATTCCCTGTGTTTCCACAGCAGCCATTAAAGTCAACAATTATCTTGGCTGTATAAGGAGCTTAGAATTGGGACCTGAGATGATGTGCTTCATGAATTGTTTTTTACATTCCTCTCTTCTGGATTTTGTGGGAAATCACTGCTTGTATTGGAAAATCTCTAGAGTACTGACTCACTATTCTAGTAGCTTTCTAAAGTACTGTCAGACCCACCTTCTGTAATTGACATCTAGACTGTTAAAGATGCAATACTTAAAGATATACAATATCCTGAAGAAAAACAAAATTACTGGTACAAAAACTTTGTTTCACTGAGTCAGGAAATTACAACTTGTGATGATTTTTTCTTAGAAGAGAAAACAATTGAAGATAGTTCTATTAATAAAAACAACAACGACAAAAACAAACACCTAGTTAGTCTCTAAAAGCTGTCATTAGTCCTACATGAAGCACTTTACATGACCATAAAGAATAATCTGTTGCCATCAGTAATGTCCAGCTCACTTTAGCATGTGAATTGTGTATATTCACTAGAGTTGTATATAGCAACATTCTGTAGCGTTTTAGCATAGCTTTTGAAAAATATTCCTATTTATTTGCATCTATTGGAATTGATTTCCCACATTTCTGTTGAATTTTTCCAGATAGGGAAGCCAATGTTAAAGAAATCAATTTTTCTTTTCTGTCCTTCTCCTCCCCTCCTTTGTAATGAAAGCTCATCAGCCTTTTTGTTTGCTTTAAGTTAAAACTTAATGTACCATTTTTTCATGGTAATCATAGTTTCTTATACTTTCCATGTTGCATAGTAAACCAAAATTAACCTTTGGAGTACTGAATATAAAGTCATTCAGCAAAACAAAGGGTACTCATAACAAAAAGCAAAATAGGACACTGTTTTTGTTTTCCTGGGTTATGTTTGGTTTGCCAATGCAACTGAGACAAATTCAGTATGATCGGACATATTTTAAAAAAAAAAAAAAAAGCTTTTTTAAATATAGGAGGATTGTCCGTAGAAATTAGGTATTTAAAAACAAAACCAAAAAGACTTCATCTTGCTGAAAAAACTTTATATTTGTTCTATATAACCATCAGTCACTCTTGAAAATGAAGTGCGGGTGGTGTCTTCCTGAGGGTCCAAAACGCAATACTGCTGTACTGCTTAATACATTGTCTAAACATTTTTACTGTTTAAAAATGGAAGATGATCCTGCAGATTATAATTTCAATTTGCATAAGAGCAAAGGCAATGTTGAATATTTAAAGGTTTGTTTTTTGTTAAAAGTGAATACTTTGAGGACCAAAAAGATGAGCCTATTTTGTATCTATATTTAGGATTTTTTTATTGTTTTAATACTATTATTGTTTTCTTGAGGAAGTTTACATCATTATTGGTATATATGATTTTTTTTTTTTATCACTGTGCTTCAGATGAAGGAGGTGAAGCAGAGAATCTAGAGAAGTCTTTCAACTCTAGGTACTTACAGTTAAGACCTCTGGAAATCACTTCCTTTATTTGATCTCCCTGAAGTTGGAAAAGGGGATAAGGGATAAGGCCATAAGGGACTTCTGTGGCAGAGCCAAAAATGGAATCCAGGTTTCCTGCCTCCCAGTTCTTAACCAAAAGGCAGTCCTTCCTCCTTTTGTTACTTTCTTCCTTTTTTTTTTTTTTTTGAACTAAAGATCTGAGTCCTATGAAAGAACAATATAAATGAGGTCACTCCATGTGTACTTATAGCTTCACTCTGCTCTTTAAAATGTGCCATGTATCTGCAGGTGTTCTGATAACTTTCCTAAAGGATCTGCTTAGATGTCCTGTTATATAAATTAAGATTTACATGCCCTCTGCCATTAAGAATATATTTAAGTGGCAATCATCTCTTAAGAAACCCGGATTTCTTACAATAGGTCTTTTGGCTTTTTTACCTTATATATATTTTTTTTCTCTTAACATTTCAAGAAATTAAAAACTTATTTTTTGTTTCTGCATGGCAGGTAGTGGTGGATGGAAATCTGCTCACTGCGCATGCATGTTCACTCCTCTGGTGAAAGGAACTGTACAAGTTGTAGTAACTGTATCTAGTCTGTACACTGTGTCAGATATGATGGAAATTACTGAAAGGCGGGAGGTTCATAAAAGGATTTAAGAAAAATTCCTTTATAGGGATAACTTTACAGTGGAAGCAAGAATGTAGTCAATGTAACACAAGTATGGCCAGAGAACCCAAACCTTTTTCTCAGCAGAAGATATGAACCAGAATACCATCTCATTACAAACTGCAGGGAATTCTCATTGGATTGTTCACATTAACTTGTGGGTTTTCATTACACAAATAGAAAACAAATGCTTCTGAGCTCTAGGTTCTGAAAACAAATGCTTCTGAGCTTCTACATTCCACCCATGAAGTGATGGGAACAATTTTGTCTTTCGCACCTCTAACTACTTTGTTGATAGCCCAATAGGGAAAGAGCTATTTATTGAAATGATGCTAGGAAAAAAAATCACAAAACTAGAATAAAAAAAGCTTTTATTTGGGCTGAATTGTTATTTTGACAGAGTGTTTGCCAAAAGTTGAAAATTGAGACTTAAAGCAAGTGAAGTCCAGAATTATGCTGTAGAAACTGCAGTGATTCGAGTTGTTTTCCTCCTAGATCAAGATGACAAACATGCAGACATTGATGGAACATACAGACATACAAAATGAAACAGATGGAAGTTTATAATGGATTTTTTTTTGAAAGGAAGCTACATTCTCAACCAAAAAACAAAACAACAACAACAAAAAAACAACTTGACAAAAATATTCCTAATAAGAAAGATAACGTAAGGATTTTTGGAAAGCAAGATGCATTTTCTCCTGTTTATAAGCTGAATTATTTCAAGGACTACACCTTGGATTTTACTTCTAGAATGTCATATGGCCTCTGTACAGCTGAGAAGAGGTGTTTTGAGAACACTGAATTTGAGGTACAAGACACATGATGAGTCTTTCAATGTCTAATGTTGCATTCACATGTTCTTTATTAACAAATGCAACACTACATAGGGCTTTGAGGCAAAGGATGTATCATCCTGTTGGTCTTCCATCCATAGTGTCTAAAATTATACCAATACCGTGTGATTTAGTCTGCAGAGTCAAAGGCAGGGAAACTACATTATCCTGTCATTTAAAAAAAAAAAAAAAGTATTGGGCAAAATTGCACAGGAGTGTTTCTTTTTATTCAGCTAGCCCATGACTGCTTGCCCCTTGTATTCTGCAGGTGATGGGGATCTGTAGGTCTTGATGCCATACGTTCATGAGGCCTTAAACTGAAGTTCTGGTCTGTAGTGAATTTGGGGCAGCAACTAGATTTGATTGCATGTTAGTTCATTGAAATATTATCTGTTTCATGTGCCTACTTTCTTAAATATGAAATCCTCAAGTGAATGATTCTTAGGGATGTGACATCTGTGAATTAGTCTGAATAGAAGCTATTCACTTTTATCTCAGTCTGGTCTATTTTTTTTAACAGAATAAATCCCTGTTAGCTGCTACAAAACACCTTTCTACTTGCTGCATATATGCATGGTTTCTTCAATTTGTTACCATTTCTGTTATTAGTGCCAGCCCTCACAAGACTCACCTCATCTTTCCATCTTTTAATAGCACCTTGACTCTTCAAGAATCAGCAATCTATTTATAAGAATGCACAACTTTAAGACTGTGCTCAAGTTCATAATTATAAAAAATTGTTTAAATATAGACACTCTAAATGCTTTGTCTAATCAGTGATTGTATATGTCCTTACACTGCTTAAGCCTCTTCATTAAGTTCTGAAATCTTTTTTTCATGGCTTTCTGTAGTGTCTGCTGCTAATAATAAAGGACTTGTTCTGTATTTCTGGCTTTTCCCACCCACGTCTGCAAACTGAACTTCCTGTCAGATAAGCACTTCTTGTGAAGTGGAAAACAACATCTGTATTTTCTATTTGCATTTTTTAGGCTACTTACTGTTCATAGATCTTGTCCTACTAATTTGAACCCTACATTCCCTACAATTGTTTTTATTTGGATGATGTCACGAACTCGTATGTCATGGCTCTTTAAAGCATTCAGACAAACACTGTAAGAAACTCTAGAGAACAAGTACACATTTTTTGTGATACAAGAGCTGAGAGTTGAAGGTTTTCAAAGTTCATTGTGCTTACATGGCTCTGTGAATTGCCGCTCTATAAATTAAAAAAAAAATAAAAAAAAATCAAGAATGGAATGCTTGCTATGGAATTGGAAAATGTTGAAAAAACTTTTTTTTTTTTAGCAAGCTGTAGGAATAGCATACTATGGAAGAGAGGACGATGCTCTGCCAGCAATGCTATCAAGTTACCTACCAACGACAAGGAATAAATTCAGTTATAGCATAGATCAAGGCACTGATGGTACTTCATTTAATGAACCTGTGTTCTTTTCATTTTACTTGGTCACCCTAGAACAATTCAGCGAAGAATTGTATAGATTCAGAATGGGAGCTTACCTTACTATGAAGTAAGTATTTTTGATGTTAGTGTCTTATTCCACCTGTGACAAAACTGAAAGCCAGGTTGTTAGCAGGGGCTTTGATGGCAGTAGCTAAAACAGGTATGTGTATCCCTATGCTGCTTCTGGGAAGGATTTTCAGGTGTTGCTAGTTGACTGGATTCAAGGGATGGTGTTAGTAAAGTAGTGACTATTGATTTTCCATCATTTTGGGGCACTCATGAAAAATATGAACTCAACTGTTTTTTTCTTTGAATACATGGGTAAAATATCTCTGTTCCTATACTCAGGATGTTAAAGTGTAGGTCAGCAGTTTAGCTCGCAGGCAATAAAAATAATTGGACTTCACTTGTTCTTTATGCATTTTTGGGGTGTGCAAGTCTGCCAGAATGTGAGATTTTTTCCTAACCTTTTCATTCTGATGGTTTTATCACTACAGCTTTGCATTAATTGTATATTATGCTGCAGAAACATATTATATTACTTCCCAGAGCTATGCCGTATAATATTTTATGTTGAACTGTATTAGTCACAAAAGAATTTTGGCTTTTAACCTGAAGGGAATTTGAGTTTGTCCATTATAATAATTGTGAAGTTGGGGTGACTTTAAAATGTGAACAAATTGATGAATTTAAACAATCTATTCAATTTGCCTCACTAGACCTTTTTTTCATTAATGTTGGTATTTTGTATTTGTGGCTTGGTGTTAGTTGGGAGCGTTTTTTATTTTAATTGATCAAGCATCATCTTTCATCCTTAATGACAGCTAAGAATTCACCCTGAATCCCTCTTGTCAGGGTCAAGAGCATGTTTCATAGTATGTGATGCATACTGTGTAGATATCAAACTAGTACTGCTATAGCCTTTATCATAAGAAGTTTGATTATTTTCAGAATGCGTATTTTGAAATGTGGAAGTCTGTAGATAAGAGACTCTTATCTCTGTTTGTGTATAGAGGACATAGCAGACCCCATCTGCCTGGTGAATATCTTGTGTGTAGGATTTGATATCTTTTTCAGGGAGGACTTCATATTAATGCCTTTAAAATAATGGAAAAAGAACTTGCCTGAATGTTAGGTTGTCTGCCAGTCACAGGTTTCTGGCTGTATTTTACCAGTATTTCATGAATTTTATTGTGACATTGAATTAGTTATCCTGTCAGCTGTGGACCCTGAAACTAGTTATTCTAGTCATTGTTTTATGGCTTGGACTCCACAATTTGCACTTTTCAGCACTCTATAAATTTTTCTTGGTCCTAACAAGACCTACTCAAAGTATTTGTATGTTGTTTATGGTTGGTTATATTTACTTGTATTCTAATCTTCCACGTTCTTGCTTTTCCGTAGCATATTTCAGAAAATCTACTGATCAGGTTTACCTATATTCTACCACTATGTTGGATGCCTGTGCTGTTTTCACAAGACAGTCTTGCTAGTTTCTTTTTTTTTTTATTTAGTTTCATTTTGCATGTAGGATTTTCTTTCGTGTTCACAAATCTGACATCGTAAATGATGCGTTAGTCAATTCAAGGGTTTTTGATTTCTTTTAGTCTACCAAATGCTTCTACATCAGTTTGAGACTTAAGGTCTTGACAGCTGTCTGCTTTGTGAAGTCTTCCAGTAATGTAGATGGATGCTGGAAAGTTTGTGGTACATTACTGGTATGGTGAGAAGCTTGTGATTTTTTTTTTAATCATAAAATATTTTTATTTCTATTGCCATCTTTGTTCTTTAACTCAAAATTGGATTTCAGCATTTCTTGCCTATTATAATGTTGCTTTACATTTATACCACTGTAGCATTAACATTCTGCTCTTTTAGTTCACAGGCAGTGTCCCTTGCACGCCCCACATTCTTATTCACCCTCAACCTTCCCCCTCATCTCTGCTCCCCCACAAAAAAAAGACAAGGTAAAATTAGACTGGAAAATGTTTGGTTTTGGTACCATCTTCAGGAATACAGGCATCTTACTTATATGTCATATCTTGCCTATTTGCCACAAAGACTTTAAAAAACAACAAACCCTTCCCCACTAAATACCATAATAGTTAAATAGCTCCTTTGAGATGCTGCTGACAGTAGTGTTGTGTAATTATGTTAGAATGCTACTGCCACAGGTAGTTGGTAAGAGCCCCATTCTTGACTTTCTATATTTTTTGTCAGCTTTCTGGCAGTAAAGAACACTAAGCCTGGACTGCAAGCATACTCCTTCTGAACCCAGTGTATTAGCTGTGGAGAACGAACTGCTCCCAGCAATTGTGTGGCTAAGGAGGAGAAAGGGATGCAGAGTAACAGACACTAGAGCACTGAAGGATCCAGACCGTCATGATAACTTGGTGTCTTTTGACATGCGAAACAAGGAAGAGTTGGAGGAAGCGAGAGAGAGCTGCATCCCACAGCATGCAAGCCTGATGCTCGCAGTTGGCCTCGTGCAGTCACTGAGCAATGCTGCTGCCTGCTGCCTGGTGGTGATGCTGTGCTTAAGGATTGAGGCTGATCTCCTGCACTGTCTCCTGGGTGTAGGAAGGAGGGAGCCAGAAGCAGTAATGCTGGCATTGGCAGGTCATACTAAAACTAACTGGATGATTGCCCCACAGCTCCACCAGAGCACAGCATGCCTCACAGCCTGTCTGTGAACTGCACCAAGAGATTTTCCACTACACTGACTGCAGTTCTTGGTGTGCATCTTGGAAAGATTTATTTTGTGTTTGTTAGTATGTTTTATCACATATGGAAGAGTTTGCCGTTAATAAAAGTCTTCAGGGAGGCAAAGTTAAGTAACGTTAAACAACCCAGCTTACAGGGAAAACAGATAGCATGGTGTCTACTCTCTGATTTGATTACTTTCCATGTCTTTGTAAACTTTGACAAATCACAGTGAAGACTTTTTTCCCATTTACATTATGGGGGTGGAAGTCACCTATTTTGCAAAACTGTTTTGAGACTGACCTTCCATGCAATTTTATGCACATCATGTATTCTGGTGTTACTATTCTGCTGGCAAGAATAAAGATCCATACTTTGCCTGTCATTTAAGCAGCTAGGCCATATTGTTGTCATGTATGTAATGTAGCGGGAATTATTCTTGTTAGCTCTGGAAGGTCATTAAGGGTGAAGTCCTGGCTGTTGACTTCATTATATCCAAGACATCTTTCCTTGTAAAATGCAAACTTTGGAGCATTCCAATTACATTCACCTTACCGAGCTAACCAAAGAGGAGGAAAAGAGCTCAAAAAGGGTGAAGTAGTCCTCTCTTAAGGGAATTAAGGAGGGAAAGGGAATAGTCCTTCTTTTAATGCAACTCTGAAAGAGATATGAAACTAATGAAGGGATTCTAAAGCTCAAGAAATTCACTGAATTTGCTATTGTTTTATTGTGAGAAAATGCAGAGTTGCCATCTGTCTCCAAAAGGACAGTAAGGTTTGTTGAAGCTTTAATTTTGAGCATTGTACTTCATTCCTCCTGATTCTACCCTGGTTGTACTACTGATTAATTTCTCGACCTCAGGCCGAACATTTCGCCCTCCTGTATCTTCCTCTACTTCAGCTGGTGAAATGCAAAGGAAGCCTTTATTAACAAATCTCCACAAGTTGCTGTTCTAATGATAATTCCGAAGCACTTGATATGTTATGACCTCATATGCCTTGTTATTATGCATGCATCATCCTATTGCACTGTTGTCGGTCACTAATGTTGAATGCTATATAGCTGCTGCTTTCAAAAAATGTGCAGAATGTGCTTGTTCACAAAGACTGACTTGTTCCTTCTGTGTGCAATGTTTTGCTTTCATTTTTATAGGGTCGTTGCCTGACACATAAGTTCACTAAACCCTTTTCATCAGTGGCTATAACAGAGGATGATGATTAATCATGTATACCTTGTCACTTCTGAGGTGTTTTCTTCCAAACTGATTTTAAAAAAATAACTCTATTAAGGATATTTTTAAGATTTTACTATTTTACTTATTAGATTTTACTTGTCTTCTCAGCTATTCAAAATACTAGTACCAGATTGTATTGAATACAATATATTTGTCACTTCAGTTCACATTTCCTGGGAATTTCTTCCTTAATTAATTGCTTGGTCTGTTTCAGTCTGGTTCACTGCTGCCTAGGGATGGTGATCTTGTAATCAGTTGTTCAGTAACTTGTAATGAGCAAATTTAAGAAAGCCAGCAGAACAATGCTACAACTTTGTAAATGGTTTCTTGCTTTTTTTTCCCTTTTTGACAAATAGTAGAGCGATCTTAAGAAATATGCTAGTCTGACCCCATTTCTGCTCTCATTAAATTTGCTGGTGTCTGTTAGTGGCTGCTTTTCTGAGTTCACATTAACCCTGAGGGACTTGGAGTGATGGAGTAAAATGCATACAAGAGTTTAATATTAAGCTGAAATGTTAGCAGTGCCAGTTGATTCTTTTTGCTCCTTACAGCATTTCAGATGTGAGGAAGTATATATATGTTATTTTAAGGCAATAAGCCTAAAGGACTATAGATGTGCTTTTTTTTTTTTTTTTTTCTTTCTTAGAGAAAAATCCTTTTATGTTGCATGTATAGACTATGCTTCAGGTATGAGATTTCTATACCTTACCTTTTGTGGATACTTTATTGTTGAAGTCATTCTACAGTGCAATGGAAATAGAAAGCATTCACATCAAGAACGTAATATTCTGCCCAATTAAAGCTGATGGAAATATTTTTCCACTGTCTTAAATGGGAGCAGGATTTTACTCAGAATAAAGAGTCGATAGGGGTAAAACAAGGGAAAGATGAGGAAAAAAAAATACTGTAAGAGAAAGAGGAGGACCAGGAAATGGTATCAAGACAGATCGAGGTTATCCAATGGATGGCAAGATGGTTGAAGGCACCATTTTAGGAAGTGCTGTAGGGCAAAACTGTCTTATTCAGTGATAGCTGTGCATACACAAGTGTTCCATTTTGGAATTTAACTTACTTAGCATTTTGAAACTAATTTTGTAGATGAAATTTGAAATACATAATGCAGGAAGTTACTTCATTGCTACAGCAATGAAAAAATAATTTTTATATTCCATATTCAAATAGGATAAGTTCACCTGGCATACCTGTACTTTATAAATAAGTAAGCTTAAAGGTAGAGGACATTACATGACTATGAATCCATAGTTTCTAACTAGTCAGGAAGCAAATGTTCACAGTGCAATATTATATCAAATTTTTCACTTTTAAAAAGTAGTCTTCTGAGTTCAGAGCACAAAGCTAATTGGGAGAGCTAAATGCTAACTTGACCTGCCCCATGTCTCCTAATGGCCAGCCCTGCCAGTAGAGTCAGTACGCTGCCGAGGAACAGGGTGGCTGCTGGTCGCTCTTGGTAGGATACCGCCTGCCTGTGGCAGAAGAGCCTCAGATGTGCTCAACAGACTTTGACCTACTTGCCTAGCTGAGAAGCATTGGAAAAGTAGCCAGGATGCTGCACTTTCCAGTGTAACTTTGTGACTATCCTTGGAATTAGATTTGTAGATTGGATTCTACTGTGTCATCTGCATTGAGGAGAGAGGTTTATATGCAAAGAAGGTCTTTATTCAGTGGGTGAAATCACTGTTTGAATGACTGTTGATTAACTCACTTTTAATTTTGGATTTGAATAAATCATAGAAGTGAGGAACAGTTTAGTTTGGAAGGAATCTCTTGAAATATAGTTCTGTCTCCTGCTTGCAGCAGACTTTCTCCTTGTTTCTTTCCTTTTTTATGCTGATACTTCTCATGTATTTGTAGACTGTTTTTCAAAACTTTGATCAATCCTGATTTTGTTGTAGTACATGTTAGTCAATTCATTTATTGGATAAATGTGGAAAGAAAAATGTGGAAAGACAGAAAAATACTGGAATGGGGAAGCAGTAAATTCAATTAATGATTATCTATTCAGATTGTTTTTCCAGTTTTTCAAGACCCAAAGTACGGCAGCAGTAGTTCTCTGCAGGTTTATGCACCAGGCTTGGATTCTGGGCCAGTGGCTTCAGTGAGAGTTGCAAATATTAGAGATTTTTTGTATTTGTGCCATTGATGAAAAATGAAACTTCCACTTTTATTTTTGAGCTTATTTAAAAAAAAAAAAGACACTTTCAAAACTAATTCACCTAAATCCAATTAGTAAGGCTAAATTTTTCAGTCAAGTGTAATGGCCTGTCTTTAGGGCATAAAGGATGAGATCATTCATGGCAGTGAGTTAGTGAATATTACAAATATCCAGCCTGCAGAAGTCAAGAGCTCCCCATTCACAAGTGTGTAAGTTGAGTTCCCAATCTGAAGAATAACATTGAAGTAGTCAGGCTTCCAGATTTCAAATGTCAGTATTTATATGGTACTATTTTTTACCACTTTATTATAATCCAGTGCACCTACCGGAGTGGAGAAATATGATAGAGCAGTATCTCTTCATAAACATTTTTAACATTCTTTTCATAGAAATTTCCCACATTAGGAGTTGATGAGTAAAGCTAATTTCTCCTATTATCTTTGTGAACATTTGGCTCACTGCTTTTTAATTTAATGCAAGGTATGGATATGCATAATATACCTTTGGTATGCACACTCCATTTATAGTGCTATAGCACAGAAAACTTGATTTCAGCATATTCTTCTACCAAATCCTTGCGGGATCTTGTTCCAGACAGCTTCTTAAACCTGCATGTGGAAGAAATAAAACGGTTCCATATGTTTCAACAACTTATTGCTGCTCTGTTTATCCTCTGTGCTTTTGTCTTTTGTGAGCATTTGAGTGATTAATTCTCTGAGGGTTATCATTTCTTTTTACATTTTCCTATCTCTCCTGGTGTCTCAGGGAAAGGTTTTACCTCACTACTGTTCTCATTTTGTACCTGGTGCTTTTGCTGCTGACACTTCAGCTGACAATTTTTTCAGAATTGCTTACAAAGGTTATACAGCAAAACCCAAACTATAAGGGGAGGTTGCCTGTCTATTTCTGTTAGCTTTGTATATACTTGGTGTTGTGAGAACTCTTTTCTCCTATTCAGTGTTTCAGCCAGACCCCTCTCAATGTATTATGCATCAACGTATGATGTATCTCAATGTAGATGGATGCTTGCCTGTGTTATTACAAAAACATTTTTTACATCTAGACACATATGAAGAGCATGTGAAGTCATCTTTAACATTTTTCATATACTTTGCAACTGATTACCTGTTTCATACTCCAAAGAAATGCCTTTGGCAAAATAAATAAATAAATAAATAAAATCACCTAGGCATTAGATAAATCAGGAAAGATTGAAGTGACAAGCTGGAACATGCATAATATTTCACAAACAAATACAGGAATTGTACATACTTTCTACAGGTATTCACTAGCTTGGCTTTATTTGAACCTATATATAGTCCCCGATCATTCTTGTGTGCTGCTTTGAGAAGCAGCACTGTTTCTCAAATTAGGTCCTTAAGTCATTTAGAACCAGAAGTGAGTTTAGTTATGTTTTATATCTCTAAGGACCTTATCAGTGAAAACAGCCCATTATCATCAGAGGCCTGTGTACATCCCTGTAGCTTGTTAGGACAAGCTTTCCTGCTTCAAGCAGATAAATGTGGTACAGATTAGCTAATTCACTGTGGTTATATAAGAGGAGACACGTTAGGATTTCAGGCATTCTTTTATGTCAGAAATAGTCTAACTTTTTGCTAATAGGCAGAAGTGCCCTGCTGATCTTTGCCATCGTGCTGTTCTTTTTTTCTGGGTGCCTGTGAAGCTGAGGTACCCAGAATGCTGCCACTCAGGCACCTGTGTGAGGAGTAGGCAGGCGGTTTGCTGACCTCAGGCAGGTGGTTGAAGAGTATCCTAGCTAATAACAATGTGATCCAGGGGTTATTTAGCATGGCCTAGAGAACTCCTTCATGAACTTTCTGCAGTGTTTTCAGGAAATGAGAAGGTAGAAAATTGAATGAAATCTGTATGCAGGAGTAAGATATCCTGCAACAGCAGGACAAGAGACTTGTACAAACATTTATCCTTGGGTATGTGAATAAAGTAAAATGAAATGAGAAGGTGCGATAAGACCATTTAAGAAGGCTACATTTATTTTTCTCAAAGCTGAAGGTGTGCACCAAATTAACAGGACTTCTGAGTGCTGGTTGCATGAGAAATGTGCCTTCTGTTGAGTATTTGTGATTTCAAATGTGTTTGGTTTATGTCTGTATAAGGATAAAACTTCTATTGTCTGTTCTGCTCAAGTATTTGAAACAGCAGAAGCTATCCCTTCTACCGGATAGCTTGTATTTCCTAAAAACAAACAAACAAAAACAAAACCAAACAAACCTATCTCTTGAAGTGGAAACTTGGGCTGAAGTTCAGGGTAAGTACCCTAATATCTTTCTGGTTAAATATGTATATTTGTGTTAATAGACATATGTAGTACCAGGAAAATCTATTGCATGAGGTTAATTTTAGAACAGTGAATAGCTAAAGGATGGAATATGCAGTTAAAATATGTTAAAGATTCACTTTGTGATCTGATATGGGAGATATTTGGCATGTTATTAACCCACGGGTGATATTCTAACTGCTGGGTTTTTCACTGGCACGGGCTGCATGTATGGATACTCATCAGTGTGACTGCAAATTGAGCTTGGTACATGAAAACTGATCTGACCAAAACCAAAAAACAGCAATGAAAAAAAAAAACACACACACACAACCAAACCACCAAAACACATAAAGACAAAACAAAAATCTGGCAACCAACAAAAATGGACCATCAGAAAATGATCAGCAGCTGCTAGGTCTGATGTGTTAAAAACACATTTGATATTTGCTTTGTAACCTCACAGATCAAGCAATTCCTTTTTTCTTTTTTTTTTTTAACATGAAGTATTACAATATCTGGCTTAAACTATGCTTCTGCAAGTGAACATATGCGTACAATCTGGACAAAAGTACAAAACGATGATTTCATTGGCATATGTTCTGTCATAGTTTCACTCATATTATAACCAGCCATCTTTCCAGGCAGCTGCAAAGAACATGAAAGACTAGTTGCACCGAGGTTATACTTGATGGAAAACCCAACCACACTTAACAGACCAGGAGTGCAGTGAGACCAAGGTGATATTCCCTGAATATAGGAAAACGATATTGTCCCATCCATCCCCAGTCTCAGGAGAACCAATGACAAGTGTATCAGTGTTGCTCTTCTATCCCCATTCTATTGCAGTTTCAATAGTGCAGCCTGGAGTATTTCACATCTTCAAAACTTCTGTGTTCAGGTCATATGCCTGGAAGGTCAAGGTAATGTGAAAAGGTGGGTATGGAAGAGAAAAGGAAAGATGTAAGCCCTCTACTTTTACTGTCAGTACACATCTGGCAAAATGCAGACAGAAGATACTTAATGCTGTTTTTGCTGATTCAATCATAGGAATAAGGTTGCAGCATGTAACATTGATTTTTCTTTAAACTACTTTTACATAGAGAATAGAATGTAATTTAAAGGTTGGGAAGTGATAGCAAGCTATTACTGTTCAGAGTGTGGCTTCTATTACGCTTTTATTAATTTCTGTTTCTTTTGACTGGCCTTAAATAAGTTCATTGACACTTGGTTTCTGTTGTCCACTAGAACCAAGTCTTCTGTACATTTTGTACATAGCAGTTTTGAGAAGCAGGACAGCACGGGCCCCTGCTTGTTTTGTTCCTCTTTTTTTTTTTTTTTTTTAATGCCTGTTTTATTGGTAACAGGACACAGATACCTGTCAGTGGCTTTTGAAGGGCACATCTGTTTAAATGATTAATTCCTGGAAAACTTCCAAGAGAAATGTCATATCGTTTACAAAATGGGAATTGCATAATTAGTTCTTGTCTTGTGATTAGAGGATGAAGGTTCAGTTTCTTGCTTTTTATGGATAATTTTTCATTATAGCCCAGTTTAATAATGAATTTAGTTATATGAAACTTTTGTGGGAAGGGGATGCTGGAGAGAGAAACTGCATATCTCCAAGTTACACATGCACGCTTCTGATCCTGTTTCAGAAGGTTTCAAACTTAGGATATGGAATTGAGGGTATTTAGTCCTTCTGGAAACAGGTGTCAGAGGGAAAGCTGGAATCTGAATTTCATAGGCTTTTCCTTGCAGTTAGTGACGTGCGGAGTTAACTCTGAATTTCCATCCTGATTTGTCTCAATGGCAGTTAGAAAAGCGCACCCTACTTGACAACTGATAGGCTTTGAGTAACCACTTAGCAGGTGCTTTGAAATTTTTATGAAGTGATAGTCCTTTAACAAAACTAAATAGATTTATTCTTTTTCTCTGGAAATCAGTAATACATAGACATCACACAGAAAACTCTAAATGCAAATCTATTTGCATTTGCTTGTCTATACAGTGAAGTCTGTTACCTTATTTTCTGGTTGTATGCTGGCAGCACTGGAGGATTGTTAATCAGACGCTTGACAAATACACAGAACTTTTTTCATTCCTCTGAAGACTTTACTCTCATAGTATGAACAGACAAAGGGAAAGTAAAGGAACATTCAATGAATAAGACATTTTTTATCAGACACTTATTTCCCATTTGAGGAAATTCTGTTACCACAGTAATTTACATGAAAAAAAATTTAGTCAGGACTGGTGACTACAGGAAACTTTGTATTATGGAGTATTTCCTTGCTTCTGCTTCTGATACATTTCCACATCCAATTTCCTTGCTCCACCATGAGGTACCATAAAACATTATAGGAGGACAACAACGTAGTTCTACTTATCCTTTGATTGTTTTTAATGTAGAATGCTGTACTCACATAAAATACTAATTTATTTATATTTGTTGATTTTTTTTTAATTTATATTTGCTGAATCTGGGATAGATTATTGCAAAACAATAACAGCAATCCCATGTTCATGTTCACTATTTTTTTTTGCCCAGTTAGCTCTTTCCCATGTTCCTTTTGTGGCTAATAAGAGTTCATTAATACTAAATAAATAATTAAGAAGGGATAATTGACTTTTATGCAATAATATCTGAACAATTTTTTATTTTTTTTTCCTCTGGAAAACATCATTGTTCTGCTTTTAATGCACTCCAGAATGTGGAGCCTCTGCATACCCTTATGAATCATGGATAGCTCATTTGTGCCTGAGATTCACTGTCAGTGACTCAAAGCCTGCTCTCTCTAAATGAAGAGGAATAAATAGATATGCTGCTTCATCCTACTCACTAAGAAGGGGAGAAAAAGATCTTTTTTCTGTTTTCTTTGTCATCTTTTGTAATATTCTCTCCCTCCCTGTAAAAGCCACCTGTCTCTGTCCTCCATGGTGCATAATTCTTTTCACTCTCTCCCTTCTGAAGATGGAGATTGACACCTGTGCAGTGGTGCTCTTGTCAGCGAGATTTGTTCTCTCGCTTACACCTCTTCTACATCTGAGATTACCAGAGCTGCTGGGAAAAGCAGTAAGGTGAAAAGTCCTCACTAGTGATTTACTTTCAAGGAATGAGCAATCTGCAAGACTTCTTACCAGCTCATCTTTACTTTCACCAGGGAACCAGGCTGTGGTTGTTTCCTTACTTCATTCAGCATTTTGAAGAACCCTTTGGAACCCCTGTCTTTTTCAGGTTTTTGAATCCGATTGCTTTGGATTTTAGATTTTAATAAGTCTGTTCTAGCTCAGGCATTTTTCACTCTTCAGCTGCTGTCCTTCATTCAAAAGCCACTTTCTGGTGGTAAAAATAACTGTTCGTTTCCTTTCTCCAGTTGCCTTTTAGCCTTCAGAACTCCTCTCAGGTTTGAGAAGAACTTAGATTTTGCCTACCTCTCTTTTGTGTGTTATGGTAGCACCTGGAAGTTCCAGCCAAGATCAGAATCCTGTGCACAACATTCAGTGCAAAAGCAAGGACATGTTACTTACTTCAGAGGCTAAGCAAAAGAGAGACAGTCTGGCAGAAAAAAAACACCTCCTTGGTAGGAGGTGACAGAAGTGGTCAGAATATCAGTAGAAAAGCAGAGTGGAACCCAGCTTTTGCAATTGCTTTTGCAATTTCTACTCAAACAGTTTATTCACTAGATTGCTCTGCTCCTCAAAGTAAATTTGTTGTGGTTGGAGGGTGACATAAACTTTAACTAAATCAGAAAATACAACTCTGGTTGCATACAGCAAATGGAATACAAGTATCTCCTGCATTTGCTTGGCTCAAGGGTCTGGCAACTGGGCAGTGGATGTGTAAAAATAAAGTATTAGTATCAGCAGAATGAGGGAAAGGAAAGAAATCAGAATTTTGAAGCACATTCAAAAGGCAAGAGTGAAGTGGGGTCTCTTCAGATTAGATCACAACCTAAAACATAATCTGTTGTTTGGGAGGGAGGTAGCATGCACAGAAGGGGAGTGTGCCATGCACACGTACACAGTTATTGGTGTTGTATCCCAGTCTGGAGCATAAGGCTGGTCCAGGTAGGGAAACTAACACAGAAGGTCTAGCTTTGGTAAACAGTCTTTTAAGAGGTGATTTAGCAGTCCAGGACTCTAATCCAGTATATACTGCCAGTTACACTTTTTTTTCAGTAAGAATTTTGTTCAGAAAAGCAATTTAATATATTTGAATAATACCTAAATTCAATAAGCACAAATTAAAAAAGAAGAAAGTAAGAAATGCTTACTTCATGTAGTTAGTAAGGAGTAGATACTAAATGCAGAATAGAAAAAGTACTCCAGATGAACAAAGACTAAATTTTCAGTGCAGACAGGAACACTAACAATCTAGCTTTGACTGTTAAATGTGTAGGAAGAAAATTGGAATACCTGAGAGAAGCAAAACACAACTCAATCCCCAGGAGGCAGGAGATGACTATTTAAGGTGCTGAACTACTAGCTAGCAAAATTTTGTTGTGCCTCCAAGTGGAAATTAGGAAAACAGTCTTGTGTCTAGGGAGCCAGGGAGGGTAGAACAAGAGGCTGCTGGAATGGAAAAGAGGATAAATTCAGGGAAAAAAATGCTAGCAGAGATTACCTAAAGATTTGGGATTAAGAGGGAAATGGGATGCCAGAACATGAACCTGCCAAAGATAGAATGTACTGAATAACCTTTTATTCTCTCATAAGGTAACCTTATTTTCTGTTTTCCCTTTGAACAAAGGCAATTCATTGGAGATTATGTACATGACAATTTACTTGTAAATACAGCAAGCAGTAGCTATTAGGCAAAAGGTAAAATGGGAAGGAGTAGCTGTAAGGTTATTTCTGAGAGGAGAGAAGTAGACTTCAAATATTGGTCTTCATACCCGTTTTTATTTGTTTCATTTCACAAGTGACACAACTTGCTGTAGCTTAAATTTTGGAGTATTGCTAGCACAGATCATCAGCCTTTTGTCTGAAAAAAGATGATCTTGAGGCCAGGGATAATAGAAAAAGGACGAGTAGTTGAAATTTCAAGGTTTTGCATTAAGGTGCTCAATAAGAAAGTCTGCAACTATTTGTAGCTTATTCAATGGAGAGCTTAAAAAAAACAAAACAACAAAAACCAAACGTATGCTAGTTGATAATAAGATGCCTGTGACAGCATTTGCCAGTAAGATGTAGTGATTAGGGCAGCAAGATCAGTCCTGGGCTGTGTGAAGAGAGATTTCTGGTGGAGATAGGGGTGTATTAATGCCACTGTGCAAGTTACTGTGAGACTTCATTTGATGTCAGGAATGATATCAAGTCTTGCAGTAAAAAATTAATTTTGCAGCAGCTATAGACCTACCAGGGAGTCTGGAGAAAGGGGAGCAAAAAGAGACAAAAGGAACCTAAGAATCTTGCTTTTTAACTCTTGCAAAACAAGCTGAGAAGGATTTTTTTTTCCTAGGAATGCATTAGAAGATGCATTCTTAAAATGAAAGATGAAACCACATGGGAATTAAATGACTATTAAGAAATTCAGATCAAAAGTAAGAAATTTCTAACTATTAGAGCAGCGAGATTCTAGCATAACCATTTAATAGAACACTTTTGAGCCCATGATAAACTATTGAGTTGAATTTTTTTTAAACCATTTAGGGCCAAATTACCAGCCAAGTGGCTATGATGACCTAAGATCTAACTTTCAAATCCTCGGTTTCTACAGAAACATATAAGCATGTGCTTAAATATTGGATTTGATTAGAAACTGCTTTCTTTGAATGAGACTGCTTAAAGAATTCTTGCCATGTCTGTCCAGTATTTGTGATGTTGTTGCTAGTTTTCATCTTTTTAACTTGTCTGTTGAAGAGTTAATGTTCTAATATGACTCCTCGATACCTGGTGTTGGCTTTGCTTTTTTTCTTACTCCTTTTATGACAGTTTTAGCAAGAGCTGCTGTGCAATAGATGTGACTGAGTGTCCCCAAATTTCTGCAGTCTCCTGAGTGATACTGATCTCATAACTCCCTGTAAAATGGTTGTTGCTTCCTTCATTAAGTAATCCAGGCTTTATTTAATCAGTAGGGTTAGGACCTTAAGTGAGTAAATAGCAAAAGGTGAAAAGCTAATGGTACTGCTCATAATGCATGTCATAACTCCTTTGAAAAAAGCACAGTGAGTGGTACTGTTTGTTATTAAACTACAAATTAAGGCAGACTTGAAAAAAAAAATGTTCAGTTGTTCAGTGAGGCACTGACTCTACTTTCCTGAACTCTCATGTTAGTCTCCAAATTAGTCCTTGCTTGTGATTGAGCATTCCTATGGTCTATGGCTCTAAATGATTTCCAGTGTTGTTTTTCTCCCCCTCTTTTGTTTCTATTTCTCCATCCCTGCTAGGTGTTTACAAGGACTCCTCTCTGAGCATATTGTTCTTAAAAAGCTGTGAAGAACACTGACCTCTGTGATTACAAGTGTAGCCTGAGCATCAGGAAGCAGTGAACTAGGATAAACTCACCGAGCATTTCTCTCCTGCTGGTGGCCTTGTTGACATTCCTCTGCTGTCGCAAAGTGCAGGAAACCCCCTGAGCTATTTGTGGCAGTTAGAACTTTGTACTCAGACAGCAAGTAGTCTGAGTACAATAACAATGTGAATGCACTTGGAGGACAACATCCCTTTGAGATTACCAACACAGTTCAGTCACACAGTCAGACTTGGTGTTGTGAACACCTGCAGAAATGTTTTAGGTAGAGCCTCCTTGTGATATTCCATCAGGCAATGCTCTTCGGCATATATTGGGCTAAATACAGTACAAAGTCATGGATTCAGGCATTTTATACAAAGTTAAGACCTCTCAGCTCAGATCCTCCCCCCCGAAGAACTATAACTTTGTTTTTGCAAGACCCAGGCTGTCATTTGAGAACAGAAGTGGCAGGATCTTGCTATTTCAGCACTGCTTTTGTCTGCACAGTGGAGAATAGTTTCTTATTTCAGGACCTCACCTCAGATGGAGGGAATGGCTACTTCATCCAGCCCATCCGTGAACAATTCACCTGGGCAAGGAAGGGAATCCCCTTTCGCAGGGTAGAACAAATGATCAGGTAGCATGCTGAACAAAAGAACTAATATCTTGCACAAATCTTGGTTAGCTGATTGTTTTACTAATTTATTTATAAATCCTGTCTATCTCACACTGATATTCTGTGAATATTAAAAACCAATGGGAGCTGATCCAAGAATAGCATCACAAATGCAATAGTTTTCATTTCAAATAGTCATGTTATGCAAATATAAATCGAACAGACATACTGACTTAGCTGGTGATCATGACAATATTGGTATACTGTTTGTCCAGCTTTGCCTGCAAGCAGTAGCCTTATACTATCATTAAGCTGCTGAAAGCAGGTTTTATTTAGCATTTCCCTCCATTCTGTCAGGAAATCCTACCCTCATTAATTGCTGTCTTTACATTCTGCAAACTCAGTGGCTTAAGTGCTTGTTGAGACAGCTGCTGTTTTAACAATGTGATGTACCAGGCACAACATGAAGATCCCTCAAACCAGGCTGAATTCGTCCTTTTGCCTTCTGACTGTCTCTTCAGTTGATGGAGGCTGGAAAAGACCTGGCCCTACCTAAGCTGTAGGAAGTGAAGAAAAGTGAAGATTTTCTTCTGTGTGAAGAAAATTAACATTTGATAAGTTTAACCTAGATTTTACATAACCTAATCAGCAAGCTGAATTAGTCTGTGATCTTTTATCATGTCTTCCTTATGTTCTATAGTGTGCCAGTAATTCTGGGATAGTATAAAATTTCCAGACATTTTTAGGGGGACAACTTACAGTGAGGATTTCTCAGAAAAGCATAAAGATCTGAGAGGAACATTCGTGCAGCACTTAACACAGAATGATTTATGTGGCCTTTTAATTAGGTGCGATGAAGCCATAGTTAATTTATACACCATGCCTAATATATTAAAAGTGTTTATAGTGTTTTTACTTTCCTTATAGATATTTCTTCCATATTTGTGAATGCACAAGATTTCACAGAATGCAGCAGTCTGACCACAGTTGTTTAGTTCTAAGTTTCACAGACTGGTCTGCATTTAACCTCCCTGCAGAAATTGGATGGATGCCTATCAAGGCACAAGCTCTTTGTGGTTTTAGCATGTTTTCGCTATAGTAGTGCTGACTTCAAGGAGGCTGGTGGTTTCAGTAACTCCATCCCAGAGCACAGATGCCAAACTGAATTTGGTTGCATTGAAGTTTCAGTAAATGGCAAGGGGACCATTGCTGGTTTCAGGTCAGGTGAAAAAGATCATGGGTATCAGTTATCAAAACAAACAAACAAACAAAAGCAGCACTGTTGTGGTGTCCTTGGTCAACAAAACAGTTAATTTATTATCACTATCGTGATAAATTTGTATTTTATTCGTGATATTTGAGTAATTCTGGTTTTGTTACCGATATAATCCTGCTCATTGACATCCTGCTTCCTGAACCTTCTACTGGTAATGCCTCCATTAAATTCTGCTGCACTTTGTGGTTTAAACCTACTCCTAAATTAAACAGAGGTGGAAGGGTGATCAGTGCAAGCTAAGAGTTCTGTTTTCTAGAATACAGTTCAGGGTATTTGGCTGACTACAGCACACCTTTCCTTAAACTCTTTTGTTTTGAGTAATGTTTTGAGGGCTATAGTTTGCATTATTAGTTAGAGACTTCATTTGGGGAAATTCTTAGACTTCCATAACTGTAATGATTGACTAATTGTTGAGGCTAATTAAAATACGACTGTAATATAACCTATTAACTTTTTTTTTGAAAACTAGGAATGACCTTTTTTCTGTTTTCTGAAGGTTTAAATAATGCGTACTAAACCCAACTTTTGTCCTAGTGAAGTTGGGTTGCTGATGTTATACTAGAAAAAGTCAAATCAAGGGGAATCATTTGACTAATTCTTTAGCTTGCCACATCAATTACAAATGTCAAATATTCATAGACTTCTTTAGGTATGATCTGCAAAGCAAGAGTTTTCACTTAAAAATCAGGAACCTGACTATCAGCTGCCCCAAAGCTATTCTGTATCACTTAAGTTAGCTCTCTAGCTATATGAAATTTTGCTAAAATCAGTGTAAATATATCATGGATCTACAAGGCTCTTTTATGCAATTAATAGCATAAAGCAACTTGAGGATAAATAAGAGCCTTCTCTAAGGCTCTTCATTAAATCCTTCCACTGATAGTTGAGTTCTGCTGTCTATTATATTAATGTAGACACTGGCCCTGCGTATATTGGGTACCTATGAATAATTTTGAACAGATGAATTAGAAAAAAATTAGAGATGAATTATGTTCAAAGAGGGGGTAAATCCATTCAAGAAGTTGTTTGTTGCCAATTAATTACCTACTGCTAATTAGAATAATAAATTTGAGCACAGTTGTAAGACTTGGCATTGATTCACTGTAGGCTTATCTGGAAGCTGTAGTAAATGCTATCATTAGGATTGGTAATAAATCTGTCATAACAGGTAAAAATGGATAAAAAGACTAAGAAGCCTCAAAAAAAAACATAATTCCACACAGCAGAAGTCTTTACTCTTTATAAATATAACGACCATGGGAATTATTCATGTGGATTGATCAGCTTAGGCTTCCACATAGTTATAAAACATGAAACTTCAGTACTTACTGAAATTCAGTATTAAAATGGAGGCATAATTCTTTTTCATTATAACATTTGCAATTTAAAAAACTGTGTGCCGCCAGTAAAAATGTAGTAGAAAGACCCAAGCTGAAAGTTTTACACAAACGATCTAGTTATTATTTCTTCACTCTTCTATTCCTGTAGCACCAACATAACGTAGGGAGGGTTGCCACCTACAGGGTTGCTTGGCCTATTCTAGAGATCCTGTGATTCATTAGTTAACAAACTACTTGCTAGATAAAAGAAGATGGAAGAAGAAGTGCTGGTAACAGAACTCTGAATACAACATATGTCTTAAAAATGTAAGATGAGATTTTTTTCAGTAAGCCTTTCTCCAGGATGCCTGCACTGTGTTACATAGTGTAGAAATGTCTGTATGGAACAAGGTCTGAGTGTCTGTTGAAGCAACATCTTTTAACGTGCTGTTCTAAGCTGATTTCAGCCAGTGATGCCAAATGGTTTTGTCAAAATAACACAATTTTAAAAAGACTTTCTTTGGCAGGCATACTAGAATTCAGAGTATTCAAATTGGTAGGTACTCAAATTCAGTTGAATGGTCTTGGAAACTTCATCAACTATTTTACAACCTCAATTAAAATAGAATGACTTTAAGAAATGCTGGAGACTCTTTTGACTTTTTATTTTGCACTGAATTATTTTTACTGCTATTTTTACATGAAATGCTGCTCTTTTAATGTAGAGTCTAGATAAATTGTTTTTTTGTCAATATGCCATGGCATACTGAATCCAGAAATTCAAACTGGTGGGGAATTATCTATAAACATGAAGGTCTCTGTCAGTTAACCAGCTACTGGTGCTTAATAAAACAGAACTAGACAAAATCACACCAGTGAGGTCCCTATGCTTGAACCAATATTGTTCAACTTATTTGTTAACTACCTGAAAAACAGTTGTAGTTGTATTTTGCATCAACACCACTTCAGCCGATGCAAAATCATTCAGGTTAATTCAAAATAACTGCAACTACAAAATCACTGAAGTGTCTGTCAATATTGAGTCACTAAAATATAAAATGCCTCATCAAATTAAATGTTAATGAACATAGTGCATGCTAGGAGGAGAAGGGAACTCAAGAACTACCTCTTTCATCATACATACAGAAGGACTAACTTTTCCAATAGTGAAAAAAAATAATTAAAGATTCTAAATGAAAAGTAGTAGTTTTTCTGGAAGATAAAAAATGAAACAGCTCTCTTGAAACACTTAAAAGAGAAATGTAATTTGGGGAATTCTTGGAAAACAAGAATTCACAGAAAATGTGATTCATGTGTATAAATCTGATGTACCTGAATTTTTGATATCGTGTGCTGTTCTTGCCATCTCATCTTGTAAGGTCATAGGATAACTAGCAATGGTTTTAGAAAATATGGGGAAGGGTAAGTAGCTGATCAGATGTGTGAAGTCACTTCTGTGTGGTGACAGACTAGATAAACTGAATTTCTCTAGCTTGAAAATGAGAACTCAGGAGATATGGTAGGGCAAACAAAATAATGAATTACACAAATAAGGTGAATGCGGAGCTCTCTTTCAGTATTTCTTAGCTTACAAGAACTAAAGAGTTTGTGTTAATATCTCCAGGCAGTTAGTTTAAAACAATAAGAAACACTTTTTCATACAAAACATAATCAAACACTGTGAGACACTGCCATTAGATGCTGTGAAGGCCAAAAGTTTAACTGAGTTCAAAAAGGGATTAATGGCTACTTTTGTTTCATGAATTGTAAAAACATCCTGCTCAGACATGTATTTTGGCTTAGGAAGTTCCTGAACCACTAATTGCCAGAAGATGGGAAGGAGGGGTTGCTGAGCTCCTGCCATGCCTCTTGTAATCTTGCCTTATGCATCTGCTAATGGCTGTGTTGGGAGCAGGGTAATGGGCTAGACAGATTTTTGGTCTGACCCATTATGGCTGTTTTTATTTTTTAGGCATAATATTTTTTTCAGTAATGGGAGACGAGATGGAAACTTACTACTTGTTTTCAGATATCAGTAAATGCAGTTTGGAATATGATTTCTGAAAGCTAATTAGGAATGATCACATTTTTTGCTTTCCTTTAATATATAAAAGATAATCTGCAAATTCATGTACTGAATGTTCAGGAAGATTACTTTTGAATAAGTGGAGATGTGAGTAAAAGCAAATCATTTATATATTTCATTTGAATAAACATAAATATATTTAAAGAATAACATGCCAGAAAAGTTGACATAGTGAGAAAGGAAAGTTTTCTGTGGTTCTTTTGTCTGAAAAAAAGCAAATTTTTTTTTTCCTGCCAGGTTAGTTTAAAGAATACTAAATTTCACATGATAAAACAACATAAATTCCCCTACTGTATTACTGACAATTACTTTAGTAGGAAAAGAGGCAAGCAACAAGAGTTTCTTTAAAATCTCTTCTTTTTTTGCAGTTTACAATCCTATTTTTTTTTTCCTTCTTATTGTTGGAGTAAAGATTTCCTTTTGGGATTAAAGGAAACATGAGCTATATTCTATGATATTCTAGATTCTATGATTCTATTTCTTGTTTTATCTGACTAACCTATTTGAGCTTTTTTCTCCATATAAACATTATATATATATATATATATATATATCCATATAAACATTCTCCTACATTATATGTAGGAGTTTCTGTGCTCACTAAACAGAGAATTAATCAATTATCATAACGCACTTTAGAAATGAAAAATACATTACTCTGTCAAACGAGTTTATCCTGGACTGCATGCAAAGAGTGCATGTCAATATAAATCATGGTTTCAAAGTTCTAAAGTTTTTTTGTCCATTAGGAAACCTTGCTTCACATTCGAAAAGGCAATAAGGAGACTACGCACAGCAAGGAAAAAGTGAGCCACAATTGAACATAAAATGCAATTACACAATGTTCAAAGCTGAGTAAATAAAGACCTTAAATAGCAGTAGCTTGAAATTGAAAGTAGTTTCATCATATGTGGTGAAAGGCGGATTGGATCAATGCAACTGATCTCTTGTATCTTGTTTGCTGTTGATTTATATTAAATTATACTTGAGGTGAGACTCCTTTTCATATGTATATAATAAATTTTGGTAATTTCTGCAATGTTACCTTAGTGGTCTGGAAGGGGATTTCTTGAATTCATCTGGTGTTCAGCACAGTAGTTGAAAAGGCCTTCTGCGTAGTCTTCCTTAGCTTGGCTAGTGCAGTTGTAGATTTTGCCCTAACAGTAGGGCTTTATGTGCCTTTATAACAGCACACAGCATTAGTGCTGTGGGGCTGAGTGCAATAAGTCCCTGTCCAGACTAAAAGAATGGAGGCTATAATACAAACTTTCTTTTTGTTCCTTCTGATATAGCATCTTGGAAAAACTGCAGCACATGTCAGAAGGTAGACAGTACTCCACTACAATGCCGGATTTAGCTGTATGATAGCAACAGAAGTTTGGACAAAATAATTGAGCCCAGTCTCTTCTGCTTGCACTTAAGTTTGTTTCTTCTTAACCGTTCATCTTCACTTCTTTGGAATCCTTTATTAGTAATCCATCTTTCACTTGAGGAAGAGATAATAAAAATTTCAAGGATTTCATATTGAGAAGGGCTATCAGAAAATTAAGGCTAAATCTGCAGCTGATGAAAATTGACATTTTTTTTTATTCTTTGCAGCTCAGAAATCTGAAATTCTCCATTAGTAAAGTGCTCCTTTTGTGATTTTTTTATGTGTACTAATGTTACATCCACTAGTCATGATTGTTTATTAATTCTGTAGAAACTATTTTAGATGTACAAAAACAATTTTCTATACCATAGAGACTTGCAGTGATTCTCAAACACTTCGCCTCCTTCTATGCTTTTATGGGTGAGTGATATAGTATTGAGAGGGGATATTTTGGGCCCACTGGGGAACAGATATTGATGAAATCAGTCTTTATTGTTGCAAGATCAAAAAAGTTAGCATGGCCTGGGATATTGTCATGGTATCATTCATTTATCCCAATTCCAGCAACCAACATAGAGAGCATATTTTAAGCTTTTGGTTGAAGATGAAGAAAATTCAAGAAATTTTAAAATAAATTACATTTTTTTCTTAATAACTCATCTTTTTCCCTTAGCTCTATATAATGGTGTATTCAGTTTTTATATATCTACTATTTATATTAGAAATGTTTTAAATGTGTCTTTTCTGTGTTTACATATATATATTAACTACAAGGTTAATATATACTCTCTTCTGAGGATCGGGAAGGGGAAAACAAACTGAAATAATCTGGGCCTACTGTTAAACCTGAAAAAAAAAAGACTGATTTCCGGACATGGAGAGTGTTCTGTCCTAGGTTTGAAAGCAAGCGTCAGGTGGAATGCCTTGGCAGAGGTGATGCTCCTTCTTTGGGGAGCTTCCTTCCACAAAAGGAAGTGGAGTTCCAGCCTTAGGTGTGGTAGGTGAGAGTCAAAATACACAGCTGGGAGCCTGCACTTGTGCAGTCTCCCAGGCCCTCTGCAGAAGGCAGTGAGGGACCAGCCAGGCCTTTGATGGAGAAGGCAAATTGCCAGGGAGGCAAAGGGATCAGGGTGCAGCCTTGAGTCTCTGGGGAATTTGGGAACAGTCACAAAGACAAGCTTAGCACTGCTGCTGCCTCGGGTACCACGCTTTGCTAATTGCATCCCTGCCAGAGGGTGCAAGTGCACAAAATGCAGGCTCATTGCCTTGTGTCAGGGTATACCCAAGTTCTTTCAGCCTCATTGTTTCACAGCACGTTTGCTGTAGTGCAAAATTGTGCTTTGGAAGTTAAATATGCAAATTGTACAGACAACAGTGAGAAGCACAGGGAAAGATAAAGGACTGGTTGGGAAGTAGAGTCCAGCTGAGGTTTAAGGGATTATGTTATGGCAGAAACCAATATTGCTGACAGCATCATTATCTGTCTTGGTTTTGCTGTGTCAGAGTGGATGTAAATGGCTTTGAAAAGATGCTGCAAGGTTAAACTTGCCTGTTCAGTGAGAAAGTAACAGGTGAAATGTCTAGAAAATGTTAACAGTCCCATAAGTAGTAAGCAAACACATGCAGAACATTGCTACTTCATTGTATCAAACTTTGAATTTACAAGAAACTGTAGAATTGTTTTCTCCCCAAACTACAATCTAAACTTCTGCTTAGTCATCTCTATTCTCTACTTATTTTTCCCTAATAGTTTTGTAGCATGATGTGTGATGTAAAGGTGATCAGAAACACAAAGATTGTCTTTGGAATAGAATGCAAAGCATGGTTCTGTGTTATAGTACATGCAAATTGTTTGCTCAATCTGTTATTTTTTGTCAGTCAAATGCAACCTGATGGTTAGACGTACTAGTATTTTATTGCTGATCATTACACTAAGGATCACTTTGTTTCACCTCATTCTTCCTTCTTTCTCTACCATCTAGCATGCATTTAATTCAGGTGGACTCTGTTCAGCGATGGATGGAAGATTTGAAGCTGATGACAGACTGTGAATGCATGTGTATTCTCCAGTCCAAACCAATCAGCATTGAGAAGGATGAACAAAATGAACACATCCTTTCCTCACAGTATAGCACATGCAATAACTTGCAGCTGCTGTTAAAAAGAGCTTGGATCATAAGCACAGAGTTAACCAGGATTGCTCAAAAACTAGAGAAGAACAGATGGCAAAGAGTCCACAGCATGACAGTAAGAGTCAATTGTCATGTACGTTCCATGATAAATGAGTACAACACATTTACTAGAAGTTCTTCAGAAGAAATGCACCAGGTAGTTACTTGTCTTCTGTCTTTAATTTTTTAAATTGTAATAACTGCAACTTTCTTTAAACAATTGGTAAGAAATTCTTAAACACAACACTTCTTGCTGAAGACGTTTAAATTCCTTTTTGTCTATGGAAGCATTCTTGACTCATTATGGATCCTATTTTATCATAGGCCTTATTCTGAGTGCTGATAATATCGACAAATTATGCTGAAAAAAAATTTAGTTTTCAGTGACCACCAGACTGAAATAATTAAATGCCCAATCTGTGAGTTCCTTTGCATTTAAAATTTAGAAAATTATACATTTTAAACTTCATTTTTATCTCTACTTGTTTTATTCAGAAAAGTAGGAAAAGGGTGTCCATCTGTAATAATACAGTTTTGGAGGGTTTTTGCCTAATTATCATGAACAAGCATTATTTATTTTTAAAAAGCAAATATGTATTGTTACTTAAAATAACATTTTCTCTCTCTGCAGTTGGAAAAACTTTTAATAAACAAGTGTTCAGAATTTACAGCATTTACAGAAAGGTAATTTAATTTTTTTGTTTGAAATATTCATTTTGCTTTTTTATTATTATGTAGAATTTTTAATGGGAAGTACAAATCCAGCAAAATCTTCAAACGTTGGAACTGCAGCTCTGAAAGGCTTTGAGTGTTAGCCTCCAGTGTGTGAAGTGAACTGCTTTTATCTAAACTGTATCCTAATGAAAGATGGAATCTGCTGTTGTACTAGGAGCATGGCATAAACACAACACTGGTAGAGAGGATTTTTCAGAGCTTTTAGACATCACGGGAGAAAGTCTGTTTCTATCAGTGACAAAATTCCCATTGAGTTCTCTGGAACCAAGATTTCAGCTTCTGCGAAAAACTTAGTGTGAGATTGTCATACAAAATGTACCTCTGTGCGAATATCCACATTAGTAAATCAAACCCACAAAATCACATAAATATGCATTCCTTTAAGTTGCACTTATTGGTTTACTTAGCTCCATGCACGCTGGGATGCTGACACTAAAAAATAAAAAAGACACCATCTAATTGTAAACAAGGAATAATTTTTTTTTTTTTTGCTTTTTGTCAAACTCACACAGCTCAGACTTTACTTTTATATTCTACACATATATTTAATGAGATCCCCAATCCTGTAGTGTCCATCTCCAATCAACCCTTTCCCTCCTTTTCTGTTTGAAAAAAGTTAATATAGGTAGGTGAAAGACAGGCAACCTATAGAAGAGAACATACTGTGTAAATGGAAGCACTGATCAACCAATCCGTATCTTATATTGCACCTCAGCAGGCCACTAATAGGTTTTGACAATTTAAAATAATGTATTTGTGTGTGGAAACACTAGTTATTTAATTTGAATTGTGTAATGTTTTCCATCTTTATTTGCTTTCTTCAGTTGGCAAGTATCATTGGTTACAGGATAGTTATACCAACTCTGTAAACTTGCTGTGTCATCTTTGTTCGTAGAAGGCCTAACTTTACTTTTGAGTTTGCTCTTTAAATTTAAATTATCTCTAGTCATTATTCTGGACATGCATTCATTTTGTGCCCTTATCCTGCTTTCATTAAACTAGGACAAATATATATATATATAAAGCACTTTTCTCATCAGGAAATATGGATATGCACAGCTGCAGCTGAAATGCAGACATTCTAGAGTGACTGGTGACTGTAACTAAAAGCATCAGTGGAAAACAGCAGAGTTACACTGGTATAAACACAGAGCATATGCAGCAAAATTTGGCATGCAGTCTGTGTCATTGATTACTGTCCAACACTGTCCTTTGGTGTTATGCTTACCATGTGCAGACAAAGCTTTGATATTCTGGTGTGATGCTAATGGCAAAGAGATGGTGTACTCGTGAACAACTGAATCCTTGTTATATCCGTGTTTTTAATGTACTATTACAACATAGAGAGCTCACCTGTGACAGCTTAAAACAATTGCTGTCTATTGGATCTTGTTTTCCTTCATTCCTTCCCTTTCCCATTCTTTTTAGGTGTGTACAAACTGAGGATGAACAGATGCTGAGGTCCATGAAATCCTGTGTTAATGAAACACTCACTACTGTTGCTCAGTATTTTGGCCAGTTGATAGAGCTGGTTTTAACGCATGAGGCACAGGTTAGTCTACAGAGTTTTAAAAAAAAAAAAAAAAAAAAAAAAAAAAAGTGTTATCCAATTGTTGAACCTCAAGGGAGAACATTGATAATTACAGCTCTGTTTTCAGCAAACTTCTGATTGGTAATTCAGATATCTTGTAAAGAGATTTAGGTGTACGTTCACCTGATTTGTTTTCCAAACAGAATGATCTTGTGGTTCACTATGTTAATTACCATTCCTGATAGGTGTCTTTCAGTGCAAGGGAGCTAACCTCTGGACAATGCCTACTTTATTAGAGCTTTGGACTCATTTTTCTCTTCCCTTCCTACAGATGCTGCTTTTCTTTAGAAACCACAAAAAAAAAAAAAGAGTCTATCCTGCTCTTGACAGTTCTTATTAAAAGCCAAAACATCTAGAAGATGTTCATATATATATTATTACACCAGACATTTTAACCAGTACATATCTTAGACTCTAAGAAGTAGTGATAAAATACAATATATGACTATCAGCATTCTTGTTGCATCAAAACAGAAAATAAACCCTTATGTGGTAGATGTAAAAAAAAAAAAAAAAAATCAAATTCATAACCATCCACTAGTTTTTGAATAATTCCTTCATCCATAGTGTGAGGACCAATGAGAGCAAAGTCTGTGTGTCTATGTATGTATAACCTTCCAGAAGCATTGCAGGCATGATGTGTAATTTCCAGTGGTGATTAAATGTAGATAAACACACAGTAATTAAGCTGAGGTTACAGATGCTCTAAAATTTTTCCATTAGAGCATTCTTGAGGTAATAACCTGTAAGTCTAACCAATCTGTCTTGACTTAAACTAGTTTCTTGAGATCTTATTAGCTATCCCTTTGTACCAGCTTCCTCAAAAACAACAACAACCAAGAAAACCCAACTAATTACGCTCAAATCATTTGTATATGTCTTATAGGTGATGTTATGTTGAAACTTTGAGCAGGAAAAAAAAGAAAATAAGAAGCTTGATGAAAAGGAAATAGTTAAACAGTATTTACTACTGTGCTAAAGCAAAATCACTGCATGGTATTTTTTAAATTCTAATGTACCTTGATGCTTTAAGATAGCAAAAAATTTGCGGCTCTTTCAGAAACACCCCTATAGTTTTTAAAAGATCACTGCTAGGAATTGAAAGTCTCCAGAATATATTTGCAGAATTATAGTCAAGCTAACAAGCTACGTGCTAATGCACTTTGGTTAGGATTTATGAGAACTACATGAAATGCATCATATAAATTTAAGTGCATAAATAACTGCATATTGCAAATTCAGTGAGAAGGTGGTGGTTGTTTTGATGCTTATTCCCTTTAATCTGAAGAGGAGTTGTAGACTGTGAATAGTTCTGTTTGAACACTTTGATGCTTGCTGACACATTAAATCCTGATCCCTAATCCCTATATATTTTAAGAGAGCAGGGTTCTGCACCATCCCATCTGTATTCCCATGGCTGACGACTTGGGAGAGAGGTCATCTGTCAAAACAAAACAAAACATCATAAGAGCAGTTTTCTGAACCACCTAGTCATACTGTGTGCTCACTTCTGCTATACAACCACATTGTCTGTGGGTAGTTGGCCACACTGGAACAGACTGTTTAGGTGAGAGGCTAGGACTATTTACTCAAGAGCTTTATGTTCCAATCAGTGTGTCGGGATTTATTCATGAAAATGATTCATATAATAATGTGAACTGATAAGTTATGTCTTTTAAAGAAGAATTTTTCTAAAGGGAGATGCTAAGGGTGGAAGAACACAGCGTCTTAAAAGGAAGATAACCGAGCTTTGTATCAACAATAGTGTAAAATGTGGGATATTTCTTTGCATTTCTTTCAAAGTTGTATTAAATATGTAAATGATTACCTTCCTCCCTCTAACAATTCTTCTTCTAATGATTGTGTGCTTTCAGAGAATAAAATTAAGCTGTGTTCTTCTAGCAGCTGTGTTTATCTGTGCAGTTGCAAGGGCATACATACAAAAGCAAGATAACTATTTACAAAGATAAAATATTTAACCTATTTCATATATTTGAGAAATAAATGATTTCTCTCTGAGTATTCCTGTTATTGATCAGTGACACTTTTCCATTTTAACTAAGACTACTGATGATCATAGAGCCTTAGAAAGTTGTGTTAGAAAGAGTAAGGCAATATTGCTAATAAATAATGTGAAAATCCTGCATCACATTGTGATACAGCTTCTCCACTGAGACAATTAGTTGCCTTCCCAAATTTTTAGTTCAATTCCAGGCCAAATCTAATAATAATTTACTGAACTGCAGAGTTCTTTATTAAAAGGTTTCAAACACATGCCTGTTTTCTTACTCTGATCATATTTATTTTGAAATATTGCTATTCTTGATTACATCTATTTAAATGTGATAGAAAATGTGTTAAAATATGATTGATCTGACTCATGCCTATGTTTTTCTTTGCTTTCAGTTTATCTGGGTGAGAAGGAAAATGGTATGGATTAGATGGACTAGACTTTCTGCTCCATCTCATCTTAAATATAATACATTTTTCATTGGAAGTAACTGTGTTTTACTGTCTTATATCAAACAGAACCTTCTGAGACAAATAGATTTGTCGGATAGTGTGTACATCACTGAGTCAGCGATTAATAGCTTGTTCAGCCTTACCCAGGAAGGTGCCCGCCTTTGTCGTATCATAGCTAAGGTAAGGGGAATGTATGGATTAATTTGGAGTAAAAATAGTAATACAAGTGGATTATTTTACTTAACATACTAGTGGTGGTAAGTTTTGAAATGTACAGGACAAGATGAAATTCTGTATTTCAGGAGACTGATAAAATCTAGGTTAAAGAACAACAAAACTTAAATCTGAGAAACTTTATTATTATTATTATTTTGCTGTTTTATAAATAAATTGAGCATGTAAAAGAGAGAAGATAGCAGGCAAGAAGTCTCCTGTCAGTTAATGGTTCTTGATGTAGATATTTCACAGCATCTATCTGGATCTTTTCTTGTTTCAATTTATGTCCATCCTTGTTTTCCTCCCTCCAGGTACTGCTGTAGAAGGCCTGGCTGTGTAATCTTGATAATCTCCTCTGAGGCACTGGCAAGCTGCTGTTGTTTTTTCTTGCCCCTCTCTCTCCCCTCTTGAGGTGTATGCACTCTTGCAGCTCAGGTGGCATCATTCACGCAAAACCAAGCAAAATGGAAGGAAATTCTCATTAGTTTCAAGTGCCTAATTAATGCTGATAATTCTGAATATTACAGACGAGATATTTAGACTAAAGTTGTGTGGGCAAGCAAAGGAACAGGAACCTTTTAAGTCTTTCTGACATGTCTTTCTTAAGTCTTTTTACAGAGGGCTGTCATTGCAGTGTAGGTTACTTCTGGCAGCATGTGCTCTTACTCATTCAACAGTTGATGCTCACTGTGGGTATAAACCCATCACTCTACCAAGATTAATGATACTGTCAATCCCTGCAGAGTTTGTACCTCTGAGGACACTTGGATCTTGAAAAAGTGAGAAAGGCAAGGCATTTTATGAGGTCAAGGATAGGGTAATCCAATCCCTAGTACGTACATATAGAAGGAAACTTTTTCCCCCCCTTGTCCTGCTTGGAGATGAGGATAAATAGCACCATCTAATTCTTTTTTTTTCAGCTCTGCCTTTAGATGGACGTTTGCACCATAAAAACACTACTCTGTTCTTAAGGCTGTGAATGAGGTAGACTCATGTATAGTGGATCCTGGCAACAGCATGAGAGGTTTATTTTTTTCTGAATTGGTATTTGAGCTCCACTCAGTGGTACCCCCCTCCCCACCCCCCCAAAAAAAAAAAAATTAAAATGTTGAGTATTGAGGAAGTACAGAACTTACAAATTGGAGAAAATCGGTCATCTTCTTTTTATTATTATGAGAATTCTGCAGAAAGTTCAATTTATCAGAAATGAAGTCTGACCTTCCATAAATCACTAAATTAATTTATTACTATTATTACATGGATATGTCACAGGATGCACTAAATCGTTTCCAAGTGAGGAAATGCATGTCCTTATGCAAAGAACCTTAAGTGGTGTTTGGTTGCCAAACTATAGTGGTGATTGTGTCACCCATCCTGTGCATCTGTTTGCTCTATGCACTGAAATGCAATTATCTGGACTCACTGTCATCCTTTGTCTTCTGTATGACATTGGTTATCTGCATCAGTGAGAAAGGTGGCAGAAGAACCATAACAGACCAAAATTTTGCATTTGATCACTTGAATAGGCAGTTATGACAGTGAAAGTGCAGAGTGATTTATAAAATCAAGAAATAAAACAAACAAAAAACCTGATGCTGTGCCCACTTATTAAGAGGATGAGAATGGATTTAATATTTGCAAAGATCTCAAGATCTCCCATACATACAGAAGTTTCCTAAAGAGCTATTGTTGGAAAAAAAAAATAGACAGAAGCTGAATATTTGTTTAGTGAAAGCAAAACTCAACAGAGCTATTCATGCAAACTTGAAATCTTACTCTCCGTGACAATCTGTGATCTTGTCAATTGCTGTATTAGTGTGTTCTTCTGTGCCTTAAGCCATAAATTATGCTTCTATAGTACATCAAAATCTTGGACATGAAGCCAAGAACCATGTTAATTTTGAGAAGCTACTTGGAACTGGTTTCTTGCTTTACATCTTGGTAAGGTTTTCAATCGTCTCCCTCCTTCCTTTTCCTCCCCCTGCCAACACAGTTACCAAAAATTAAAAAGTCTTTGAAATTCTAACATCCTCTGCTGAAAAGTCACCTATAATTTTATTGTACCTGGAGGCATCCTTTGACTCACTGGAAACTGTTTTGAGCTTTGCAGTCGAAGTTAAAATATAGGTGTTCATTATTTTTTTCAGCATGTAACTAATCTGCCGTGGAAGAGTCATGTTGTCTCACACTGTCAAGCCAGCTAGTTGTTCTCTGTGTGAAGTTTAAAGGCTAAGATGGTTTCTAACATAAATGAGTAGTAGCAAGGACAACATAAGAAATGAAGGAAGAAAGAAGAAACTTAAATAATAACATTAATAAAAATACTTGAATTCTGAGCTAAAAGAAAAATCAATGATGTGGTGTAAGTTTTAAACTATGTCATGTGCATCTGATGTCTCTGCTGGTGGCAGCATAATGGAAACTCCACCAGTTTAGATGATTTTAAATGCAAAAAGAGAAAACGAGGAGAGGAAGAGCCAGTGCAGCATTTGTAGCAACTACCAGTTGCAAAAACCTGTTTTAATCAAGCTTCTGCCTGTGGATTATTTTCCTACCTTTGGAAGCAAATGTTCCTAAAAATCCTTCTTTCTTATGTCTCCTGACACATAAGCATAAAACAATGTGGCTAACTTGGATCATTATCTAGGGCTGCATTCATTGCAGGGGTGTATTCATAAAATCTTTATAGCATTATGTCTATGAGATTTGATCCCAGAATCTCTCATTTTAAAACCTGCAAATTATTGTCTTTGTTGTTAAAATTCTTACCTTCATGTTACGAGATCATAAGATCTTAAAAAAATAATAAATAAATAAAATAAAAATCACAGACTGGCTTGGATTGGAAGGGACCTTAAAGGCCATCCAGTTGCAACCCCCTGCCATGGGCAGGGACACCTCCCACCAGACCAGGTTGCTCAAAGCCCCATCCAGCCTGGCCTTGAGCACTTCCAGGGATGGAGCATTCACAGCTTCCATGGACAAATTTTGAGTGTATTTGAGCACCTGTAGAAAACATTAGCATTGCTTGAAGTAGACTGGTTTTAAATTGATTCAGCTTCATGACAACCAGAAGAATCCTTAAAAATGAGAGTTTCAGAGTTAAAATAAATGCCAGGGCATAGAGTAATACAGGGAAAAAAAAAAACACTTCCTAAATAAATCCATTTCACTGATCAATTAGTGTAATGCTAACTTTATTGGACTGGATAGTATATTAATAGTCTCTCTAAAGAGAGAGAGGCAAAAATGCAGATAGTATTTATTTACAGTAAAACAAATATACCATAGCTGTTTATCACACCTTTCTTTGGAGTAGCTGAGCCTAAATGTTTTACTGTTTGAGTTCCATAGGGTTGTGCAGCAAACCATTTATATATCAGTTCCATTTCTAGCAAGTATTTATTAAGAAGATTTCTTTAGAGCTAATAACAAATGTTGTCCTCCATCCCAAGGAAAGGCTTGATGGGAATTTGCTGTACTTTGAGTTGTGTAAGGCTGGACCTGCAAAATACTACTCCTTAGAGCTGGATGCCTTTTTTTCTGCTCTTTATTCACTCAACCCGTGCACAGTTTGGCTTTTTATCCTCATGACCTCCCTCACATACTTGCGATTGTATTTCAGGTGATTTTGTTATCTACTGCTAGCCCTTCTGAACTGCATCTCAGGGATGTCTCCAGGAAATTGAATTCCTACTAGTCCAATATAGGAGAGAAACAGGTCATCAAGCATTAAAGCAAGTTGTCCTGTCATTGCAGAAAGTATGTGAAGCCTGTCCTGAATGAAACTTGTATTACCACAAGAGCAATGTTTAATGTGTTAGTTTGGCAATTCCAGTTCTTAACCAAAAGTTTGCAAAGGGTAAATAAAAGCATGCTTAGATATATTGGGAGCTTTTGGAAAGGTGCACTGCAAGTTAATCTCCAAAGCAAGCAAAACTCAGTGCTGTTAGGTTTCTTTGGGTGGAACTGTTTACCCATTTGACCAATTTATATTTATTCCTATCAGATGGAGTAGTTCTGTCATCCTTGCAAAAGGCACAGGGGACAAAATTAGATAAAGGTGAATAATTTCTGGGGGATGCTGAGATTCCAGTAAAGTTTAGGGCAGCTGGGTGCTTTTGACAAGCCACAGAGTCAGGCACAGTATTTCCTGCCTATTTCACTTACAGCTCTCTAGATTCATTACCTGTGATCAACATTTTACAACTTGGTAATGGCATTCAGTGCACAAAATAAGCGGTTTGGATCTCCTCCTGACAAATGCAGTGATAAATCACTTCCTGTCCATCAGAGGCAAAAGCAAGGCACCCATTTGTCATAAAGAAGGCTTGAAGCTAATGTGCCAACATTACTTGAGCTTTACTAGTGTCATCCACAAACTTCTGCTTATTATAACCAAACTAGAGAATCAGATCTTCTCTGATCCCACTGAACTGTGAGGACTTTCGATCTAACAGTAAGACTCAAGAAATCCTAATTACCTCATGTTTGGGGACAATGCTGTACTTGGTCTTTTCTATATTTTTTAAATAGATAGTTTAATTACTACATGGGTGAAATACCGATAACTTTTTGTGGAAGGAAAAATGACAGTTTTTCTTGTTGGTGTACTGCCTTTTATTTTAAAGGCTCAGAAATGTCTTTGTGCAGCGGGCTATATATAGCAATACAAGACATAAAATAACTCAGATATACATGCACTTCTTACAATTCCACAAATAATTTTACTCTTAGCAAACCTTACTAAACCTCCTATTTTCACTGATTTCATAGAAATGACACAAATGTATGCAAAGACATAAAATTATATCCTGAAAATATACAGGTGTTAGTTTTGTCTAATTCTAATTTTATTTTAAATTAGTATCTATTTTTGTTAAACTGAGCAGATTATCTTACTCTATTATTCTCTACTATATTCCAGCAGAGAGAGTACAAAAATATGGAAATAGTTCTGAATTGTATTCTGGAGATTTTGTCAACACAACCTGTTGAGTTTCCAAATAACAAACTGTTAGGAGAAAAATTATTTCAGTAGATCTGAAAGATATTTTTATATAGATGCTACTTAAGCAGTCTTAGACTGAAGAGTGTATATTACACTTGGTCCATGATTCCAATTACAATTATTTCAGTCTTGCAATCTGAATATTTTAGACCAAGATCTTTCATCTGTGACTAATATTTTGAATGCTTTCTTTTTCACTGTGTTTGTTTGTATGTAATATATTGCATCTGTAGTCTACTTGATGGCATAACATTTTTAGGTAACACAGTCCATCAAAAAATTTGAAGTGCATGTATTGTATATATTTATCTTTCCATTTATTATGTGGCCTTTGCTAATATACTCATTTTTTTATTATATACTATATCTATAGAAAAATGTGTAAGAACTTAAGTTTTACGTGCTAGATGATGAGTATATGGATTATATATCTTTGTAGAACTTGACACCTATTTCGACATTTTCAGTAGCTCTTCAGCCATGTGATCTCTTTCATATTTTAACAATAGGCAAATACTGCATGGGTATCAGAAATGTAGAGGAATGTTAAATTCTAACAAATCTGTTTTAAACTAGTAGCATATGGTTGAACTATAAATTAAATATCACTCCAACCTTTGTCATTTTCACATGAATGTCAAGTTTAATTTAACTTGTGCTTGAAATTGGTAAAAGTCAGTCACTTAAGTACACCTCCCACTGAGGCTACATTACTTTTTCATCATTAAGTGTATAAGCATTAATCAGCTTGAGTCCTCTGTGTGAGCTTAACATCCTCTTTGTTGGTGTTTTGATGATAGCTAATTTGGATAAATTACTAAAGGAATCTACCCCTCCCCCTATGACAATCTCAATTAAATACTAGAGAAACATTCAGTGCCGCTTTTCTGATTTTTGCTTTTCCCCCACAGGAAGGAGGTGTAGTTGCTCTCTTTAAGATCTGTCGCCAGGATTGTTTCAGGTGCCTTTATCCGCAGACACTGAGAACATTGGCATCCATTTGTTGCGTAGAGGAAGGGATGCACCAGCTGGAAAAGGTAGGCGTTTCAGCATTTTTTGCTGACTGCTTCATAAAAAGAAGTCTCATCTTTAATCTCTTCTAGAAGTTGATAACTTTGTGGCATTTGATACAGTGCTTCATTCTATGCTCACTTTTTCTGTACTGAACACATCTTCAGTCTTTACAAAATTAGTCCCAGCAATAACATTATCCTATTCAGCTGTTTACACAAAAAAGCTTCTAAGAGAAGATAATTTCATAAAGCAGCCAAATATGTTAGTGACTACGTCAAAAACAAAGCAAAACAAAACAAACAACAACAAAAAAACTCAAACAGCTGTGGAAATAATAATTTCTGGACTCTAAGCTTCATACCAATTTTAATCCTTTTTCTGACACTCAGGTAGGTCATCTGTTTGTAGTACTGAGCTAACTTGTGGGAGTTGTGATTTCACAGAAAGAAGTGGGACAGATATAGAAGTCAGCCAATAAAAAAAAGTCTGCTAATCAGCAACAAGTCTCATAAAAGCCAATTTTAACCAGGAGGGAGAACATCAAAACATTATCCATATAAAATTGTATCAACTGCTTATACTTCATTCCTTTCTCACTCTTGTTATATATTGCTGTTTTGGAAAATGAACACTTCTCCTGGTCACTAAATCATGATCTCATCCTTCTGCATTTCATGTAACAGTCATCTTCCACAGCTGAATAATGGCCTCTTCAAGTTAATGATAAATGATTTCACTGCCACTTTACATTGATGTATCTTGTAATTTAGTGCCCAGAATTCAAGCAAACTATGGCAGAACATCTGCAGCAAAAAGCAAGTCTCTGAGCTTACAGTAAATGAAGATGACTTAAATTTTTTTTGACATAATGCTAGTTCAGACTGACACCAGAATCAGTCTAAAAGGATCTTTCATTATGTCCAAAATAATAGTGGAATTAATAGAGTTAGAGATGGAAAAGATTGATTAAACTCACCTGGTCCAATTCCTGGCAGTGTCAACATGCATTTAATGTGGCCCTTATCAAAGCTGATGAAACAAGTGATAACTCTCAAGCCTGTATGTCTTTGATATGCTCTAATGTTGGCCACAAGCAAAGTTGCTCAGGGCAAACTTTGTCACAATCAGGAATGAAGTAGTGTGTAAAGGAATTTTTAATGGAAATCCTTACTACTGATTTCAGTAGTTCACTTTCACCTGGGCATTCAGTCCTTAGAACATCTTTGTGAACATGAGGGTCTGGACATTAATCCTACTCATCTGACTGAACAGGTAAAGGTTTATAGCAGGACTATTTGGATATCACTTTGTGAACTTTTTTTTTTGCCTAAAATTGTGTTCCTTAGGATCCATATGTTATGTTGGTCCAGTACATTTCTGGGTTTCTTGGAGGGAGAATGGGATATTTCATACATCAAAAGAAACAAAGAACTTTTCTCTAAATGAAGTTAATGTCCCTCCAAGTGCTACTGGAATTCGAACAGCACAGGCCAGTACAATGCGATGTCATCTGTAAATATCTTTCAGCTGGTGGGTGTCCAGGTTTGCCAGTTTATAGAGATGAGGGAGGAAAACACGTAAGAAAATTTTACTGTTTTGCACCATTCTTGTACACGTATTTAGAAGAAACATCATGTTCTGATTGTAGCAAATCAATGGAAAGTGTACCAAATGAGAAGACCAGTATTTTGACATGAACGCCAAATTGGGTTTTAATATTGTCTTTAAATAAGAATGATATTATTCTTTTAAAATTTGAAGTACTCTTGCAAAGAACAAAAAGGAGGACTATCAATATTAGCATTTCTGTTGTTACAAAAATAACCATTTCTTATCTGACAAAAAGGGCTGCTTCTATTATTCAGCTATGTATGTAGGTAGTGGTGAAGCATTTAATTTGCTCTAATGTGAATATCATTATGCCACCTAGTGCATTAAAACATCAGTGCAATTTGAACTGGATTTTTAATGACAAACTTCATTCAAACAAATAAAGCTTGGCCTTCAAGCAATTCAGATTAGGTAATACACGATTTTAAAAAACACCCCCCACACACTCCCAAACAACTGAAAAAAAAAAACCACCACCAACAACAACAAAAAACCACCTCGCTCCCTTTTGTATTTTTAATTAGATTTCACAGCCATTAAAGTGTTTAGAAGGCTACTTAAAAGCAAACAGCAAGAGCTATCATTTCTAATAGAACGTTTATCTAGGAGGTGGGCTAAAAGGAGGTGGTGTACTTTCTGCAGTAATTGCAGTGCTTAATTACTATAGACATTAGGAATATTGTTTATTTATCCAATGCTCTTTCATCTTGCCAGTTTTCTAGCAAGGCAGGGTAACAAGAACATCTGTGTTAAAGTAGACGGTTATTGAGAAAATTAAGTCAGTAGGATGTTTACTAGGCAATGCAAGCAGAGAGTTTTAACATTTTTCCTGGATTTAAAGAAAAATTAATATTAAGCTTTCTCTATAATTTGTGTATGTAATGTGAGTAACTTCTATACAGGGTTCAAACCATTTGTCCTGAGTGAATTTTTGGCTTTCATGTGGAAATACTGTCTTGGTTAACTAGTGAAGGGAAAGTATCAACTGAGTGCTCATTTCTGAAGATGTAGAAAACTGCCCATTTTAAGAAGGCATATTTTTCTCATTTTTTTTCAAGAATAATTATTATTCTTTCCAGTCACACATCTTTAAAGATATATATCTGCACTATTCTCTTACAGCACCCCTGAAAAACCCATTATTACTTCATTGTGATAAACAAGCTTATCTTTGCTCTAATTACAATTACCATGTAGTTGTTGCGATGATTAGCTTTTACTCTTTCAGATGAATCTACTTGGCTATATTTACAGTACTGCAAAATCAGTTGGTTAAAATACCAGTTTATAAGAGTTATTATTCCAATTGCAAGTACTTTTTTGACTTCTGGAAATGTACTGTTACTTTGTTGTACATTGAGGTACAGAGCTCCAGGAACAAAACAGTAACAAAATAGGCTTTTAATGTAGACAGATAACAAAGAAGTCCCCTTGCTTTGAGCACTGTGTGGAAATAAATTGAGATCTATGTAACTTGTGTTCCACAGGTAGTAGTTGCTGCTTCAAACTGCTTTAGAATATCTACTTGTTCAGTACATGTTAACTTGATAATCCACTGCTACACCAGCAGTGATCATTCTTGGGTCTCAGCTGCCTGAGCAGTCCCATTCAGAGAGGAGCGGACAGGTCAGAAGTGATCAGAATTGTTATCCTTCTCAATATTCCTCAGCTACCTGTCCTTGTACCCAAGAGAGCTTTGTCATTTGTCTTGTGGCCCTTGAACACACAGTTTTTAGGAGAAAGCTCACTGTATCAGAAAGGATGGTTACTCTTGGTTCACACATGCTAGAATTTAAGCAAAGAGATGATGTAGTACAGATAATGGATGCTACAGATAATGGATGCTACAGAAAATCATACTATAGATAATACATACTACAGATAACACTAACCTAATAGTTAATACAGAAAATCCCTAAAAAAACGGAAAAGAGTTTGAGGTGAGCATGAGTGGAAACTGAAGAATGGTGTTAGTACAATACATGGAGACCTATTTGTGTATCCAGTCCTGGTGATGTTTAGGACAGAAGTAGAATGATTTAGTGGGAGATTGGTTCTCAGCATGGACACTTGAGGTTTCTAGAGGGAAGAATATCTGGACCACGCAAAATGTGCTTTGAAAACTCAGCTTGATTTACTTCAAGGGTTTCCATGTAGGAAGGGTTCCCATGCAGGAAGGACTGTAGAAGGCATGGAGTTGGGCTAGATTAACATGTGTATTTCATGAAACTTAAGGTAAATAAAATTATCTTGGTATGTCTGATAATGTTATCCTGCAATTTACATTATGAATAACTGTACTTTAAATTTCACGTTCAGTGTCAAGACAAAAATTCTAAGATGCCTTTAACATGTAGTAGCCTTTCTTGGAAAAGGGGTATCTGAATACAATCATACATCTCAGCACATCATTTGCCTAAAGGATTTCTTCAATCCTTTCACTTCCTGAGGTTGCATTAGGCCCTTGTTTTGTAGAGTTGTTGGAACAATGAGTCTCCTGTATATATGCTGACATGAAGCCTCACTAAAGGCTGAAGACTCTGGCAGTTTCTGTGCTTTGCATCTATCCGTACAATGCTTCTTGACTGGTGTTAGAAGGCACAGCTTTTGAATTTTTGCTCTTTGCTGGAGATCAGTTATATCATCTTTACGAAGGTAAACTTCCTGCTGCAATAAAAGAACTGCAGAGTTAGCGCAGAAAAAGAGAGCAAATGGTGCAATGTGCTGCAATTTTTATTATGCCTGTGAAACATCATTATTACATTAAAAAGCTGAAACTCAGCTGGGACCTAGATCAAGGTACAACTGCCACAAAAATAATGATTTACAGAAATATTCATTTAAGCAGCTGCCTAAATATTAACACTGCAGTGTAAATTTGCTTGCACTATTTAAATTAGTTTAGAAAGCAAGACACCTGGAATCAACTCATTAAGAGAAGATATTCCAGAGAGACTGGTGACAACAGTTGTTACTTTAATAAAGCCTTTTTTTTTTTCTTTAACAAATAACAAACCTTTATTTCTGTGCTTTAAGTAAAATTGCCTAGACATAGTTTACAAATTGCTTTGAATCCTTTATTCAAAGCACATTAAATCAAATGACTTACTTCCAGAAAAAGAATCTAAAGAAAAGTGTAAAATTTTTTGAGATTGGGAAAATAAAAATTTCTTGAAGGCTTCTTAAATATGAGTGACCAAAAATCTGTTGTTCACAATGAAACCAGTCTGATTTGTAAGAACAACCATGCTCTAATAATTTCTATGTTACAGGTATGCAGTCTGTCAATCATGAGAAAGGGGCTTTTGTCAGTGAGCTCTTACTGGGAAATAAGTAAAATGTTTATTACAGAACTGAAAAATACAACTTGTTTATAGCTTTTGGGTGGATGTGAGTTGATATATTGAGTCTGAAATGAAGTTACTGTGGTTTTGACTGAGGCTAACATCTGAAACTGAAAGCTCAAGGTGATTAGAGCTGAATGAAGTAGTCTGTTGCATTAATTCTCAGCTGCTGAAACAACTGAGGTTTGTGTAGCTGAAGGATGAGACAAGTGAGAATCATGGAGAGTGATTTGATTATGAGGGCTATGGTCACCCTTTAACCACTTTTAAAGTTAGCTGGTGGCCTACATGTCATAGATTTTTTGGATTTCATTGTCAGAGCATGTGAATGCTCCACAACCTTGCATGTTTTTATTTTCCCAGTACCTAGTATGGTATAGAAATAACTTCATACTGTACAAGAAATCAGAAATCTGCCTGATCTGAATGAGCTATATAACTGCCTTCCTATTTGAATATTCCAAATGCAAAATACCAGGTGAAACCAAACATTAGTAATGGGCTCTTAGGAAAGGTGGATAAGATGTTCCCAGTGATTAGACAGACCCACAGATGGCTAGATTTAAAAGTGTATCTTGCAGGTTTTTTCTTTTAAAAAGTGCAGCGTAGTGTGCAGCTTTCTCAGAAGTAGTGAAACCTTGCTTTTTTGTTTTTGTTTGTTTTTTAATGGCATGTAGTGGCATATTACATTACCTATTACAGGCATATTACAAGACAGGTGGTAGGGGGATGGTTGGACCAGATGACCTTGGAGGTCTTTTCCAACCTTTATGATTCTATGATCTCCAGCAATGAGAATATCTCTGGAAGTTCAGAGGTTTGCCTCAGCATGTTCATCTCCCTCAGTCCCCAGGAAAGAACTTGTTAAAATTTCTTTTCTTTTCTTTTTTTTCAGATTAACCTGTAAAAACTTCTTATGGATATTTCAGAATTTTTGCAGCTGGTTAGTTTCAAGACAAGGGATTAGATGGGCCAATAAAATGATGAAAATTACATAGATATTTTATTCTCAAGTGAGCTAAATTCAAAAGATTAAAAGATCAGGATTTTTTTTTTTTTTTTAAGGAAAAGATTTTCAGGAAAAATCTGAGCTTATAATTGAGCTTTAGTCCATAGAAATTCTCATTTCATGCTATCTTGTTTCCTGAGTGAGACAGGGCAAGGCAGGACATTAAGAGAAAAATTAAGGATTTCTAGACGTCATTTGAAAGGGGTAAGTTGTTAAGGGGCCCTTCTTTTGTCTCTTTCCCACAAAAGCATAGTAACATGGAAAGTTATAATCCTTTTCTAGTTTTTCATGGCTCATGTTCTCAAGCATGTTCTTAACACTGTTTTATGAAGGGAATGTTATTTTTTCATTGTTCCCCAGGACAGTATTTGTTTACAAGAAAAACCTGAATCTTTATGGATGGGAAGAGACTTTCTGAATGCTTAAAATCACATAACACTGTCTCATGTGCTAAGAGCATGTGAGATGATTTAGATGGAAAGAGTTCAAGCAATGCATTCCTCTTACAGTACTGTAGCTGAAAAGTCACGTCTTCTGTTACACATACTGCACTTCTTGTGTGCAACAATGTTGTTTTGGCTCACCTTCCTTGGTCATTTGTAGCCAGACTTTGAAGTCGCGCTTGTGAAATTGCAAATAATAAGCAGGAACGGATAAAGAGATTTCTGCTCTTATCCTCTTCTGTCAAGATTCAGAACCTTTTGAAGACTAATTCAGGCAACTTTTGACACACAGTGCAGAGCGTACTGACACTTCATGTTATTGACAGCTGGAGCTGGGAACTGCGTCCTGCTGTTGTCACTGAGTAATTGTGTAGGTCATAGGAAGAGAATTAGGAGCTACGAGATAGAAATATGTCAGCCTTAAGGAAGAGTGTGGAAAACAACAGTTTCAAAATCTGCTTTTCACATAGATTTTCCTGATTATCAAAAAGGCATACTGAAAGGGCATATAGAAAGGCTACTGAAATATCAGTAGCTGAGTTTGTGGTACGATTAGATGATGTAAAGTTCTAGGCTTGCAGCTCTTTAATTTACTGGACCCTTCTTAGTAAAGCTGTTTAATTAATTGGCAGTGAAAAATGTGCTGGGTTTGGCAAATTACATTTCTGTCAAAGCCCCTGCAAGATTAATTAAATCATATCTGAGAGTGCAGGAACTGCCCTTTCTCAACTGCTGGCTTTGTATATATTAGGTGGTGTTTCAATTTTTACCTCCTGATTACACAGCTATATATACATAATTAGTAAATGTAAATTCTTTCAGCACAATACCAGGGAAGTGCAGCAAGACTTCTTAGGTCATTGCAGAATCTGACAATTCCCAAAAAACTCTTGGGGGGGAAATAATCAGATACACAAGGCTGCAGTTCTAGGGTAAAATGTTTTGGAAGTCATGGAAGGGACATGTTTCTGAATGTTGAAAAACAGCATGAAAAGATCATCTTGAAAAAAAGACTCTCAGATAATCTCTGCAGTATTTTTTATTCTGTTGAAAACTTGCCAGTTACATGGCAGGTTAAAATTTGTTTACTTTGTGGTAGTACCTATTTTATCATGCAGAGAGATGAACAAGTTTTTTTTCCTTTGACAGACTTATTTGAGAGTCATGGAATTGAATAAAGACAGACATGTTAGTGCAGGATTATGGGGCATTGCCTGATCTCTGTAGGAGAAAAGTATACACAAATGCTTTGGCTGAGGTCACTACCATTATTTCAATTGTGTTAAAATGACTAATTAAATTATAGTGGCTGTGTGGTTGTAGCCCTGATGGTCTAAGGAGATATGTATCAGTTGTTCTAATAAAAGGTATTACCTCTCCTTACAAACCTTGCTTCACTTTAATCATATTATAGATTTCAGAAGAGGGAGAAAGGAGCCAGAAAGCATACCACTAAAGATAAACATTTTGATAATACTGGTAAAGTAGGACAATGCGAGACTTAGCTAAGGAGTTGGTGAATAGCTGTTGTTTAGATGATAAATTTTGTTATTCAGTAGATCATTTAGATATCATGCATGGCCCAGACTGCAAACATATACATGTGCACTTAGCCTTTAGCATGTAATTTCATTGACAGCAAGAGAACAACTACATGTTTAAAATGTCAAGAGATGCATGTCTACTAGTCTGTTCAGGCTGCAATAAATTTCACAGAATAAACATTCTTTTGGCAATCATTGAACACGTCTTATAGAGTTGAGGAGCAAAGCAAAATTTTGAGTCAGGTCAAATAGAGCTTTTTGACAAACCTTCTCTGCTTTTTCAATAGAGGTGCAGCAGGCAGGCTATGAATTTATATATAAAGCTACCTATAAATTGATAACAAAAGGGAAAGCTGTTTTCTAACCCAACAATGAACATTTTAAGGCTTTCGCCTCTAGTGCAGATCTTTCCATGTCACCTACAGAATTAGGTTTTCTTCCCTTTGCTTCTAGTGGTGTATTCCTTAAGTATAGGTCTGTGGTAATAAAGCCACATGCGAATAAATAAATAAATAAATAAACAAATCATAGCAGTCAAGCAGCCCTGCCTGATTTGGGTTTTGTCATCTTTTTGGTAAGAGCTGATCAGGATGAGGCATTGCAGTGATACTTGGATATCGATAATGTGCTCAGAGCAAATCTTGCCACTGTTGTGTTGTATCTTGTCCAGTTCCAGAACACTGTTCACATAAAATGTGAGATGATAAAATTAGGTGTACTCAGGCCTTTGGTTTCCCCGTAAGATACAGTCACTGTAGGAGGAACAACCTCTTCTCATCTATGCCTCAGTTCTGTCTGTTTATACATCTATATTGTTTTAGCTGAGGTGCAGAAGAGTAAGACTCAGACTTTTTTCGTTGTGTTTTAAAAAATGTTTCATTGAAATACATTTTGAAAACTGAAAAAGAAAATCCCCAGACTATGCCAACTCACAGAGGTGAACACTTCACTGTGCAAGATCAAATTGGAGCAGTGCCTGTAGATTGCTCTTCCCTCCAACTTCATTTTGGAGATTTGAGCTGGTGCCAGGTTCCCACTCTGGACTTGTTTGGTTCCCATATAATTTACACATCGTTTTTTGTAGTCAGTTATGTTAGTATTTTATGCTATCTATTGATTTTATATTTCACTAAGTATTTTATTTAAAGCACTCCAAATAACTATAGATTTATGTTTCAAAAGTCACAATGTTAAGAGAATTTTATAAATGAAAAATAATTTGGAAATCATTAGATGATGATTTTTCTGTAAGGATTCAAAATAATCCTTAAAGCAGTGACAATGACCGGGGCAGCAAATGATCCATGAATGACGTCTGAAGAAATAGAAGCCAATGCAGCTAATGACAGGTGGGTTTTCCCTACGTAATAATAATAATAATAATTTATCAAGCAAATTTAATTTTAAGATGAAAGAAGCAGCTTACTCAGCTCCTAAACTGAAGGCAGAGATTAATGAGAATCAATTGAAGCATTTAAGAAGAGTGCAAGGAGAGAGCTATTTTGGACCTCAAACTTTCCTCTCCTCCCTTATAGAGGCAGAAAAGAAACTGGAGAAACATAGCCTTACAGAAAGATGTAGATGAGTAACTTTCATAATTTCTTTTCTCTATCAGCAAGAAATTGTTGCATTGCATACTTACATTAGTGATAATGCACATGTAAACATGTACTGAATGTTCTTATGTTGTACACATTAAATAGCTTAGATGTAGCCACGATGAAGTGTGAGGAGAGATCAGGGTGAAAATACTTATTCAAGGAGATAGATGCATTAGATAGCTTCTCTCTCACAAAATCTCTGCTGAAATTAGATACACTAGTCTAACTGACCCATCCTGCTACAGGCTTCATGACTCAGTTTTGCTCATGATTTTTGTGACTCATTAGAAAAGGCCAGAGAGGTCACTGCTCAGAGCCTTTGTTTCTTTTTTGGCTGACTTTCGAGCTTGCCTAAAACTCCACTGATTTCAGAGGACTCTGCATTGAAAAAAAAGTGTACCTACATAGATTTGTTTACAGAACATAGATTTGAGTGTCTTTGAAGGCTGCAAATTCAATACTAGCCTTACTTTGCATTCTAACGATGCTGGTACACTTATTGTCCTTCTTGAGCTTAACTTATGATTCTTGGAGCTTTCTAGTGCTTTATGTAGCTTCTTGGACATCTATTCTTGCATACATAATATTGACTTCAGATTTTTTTACACATTTAATTTTGAAGAATGGAGCTTTCACAGATGCACACTAGAAAGTAAAAGGAGAAAAACATTTCCTCCTTCATCTAACTACAACCTTCACCGAACACTGGAATTCCTCACTAGTATAAAACTGTACTTACAGAAATGATCAACCCCCATAAAAAAAAAAAAACACAAATCTCCTGGTTCCAGATGACTTACATTTCTTTTCTCCAGGGGACATAAAATGCCAGCTGGGACATAAAAAGCTGTCTGTTATCATCTGCTGGAGTTTTTAACTCATCTGTAAATAAGCTGGTCATACCTGATGATAACGTGATGGAGGCTGCCAGATAAAGTGACTGGTTTACCTTGATTTGGTAATGAATATTGACCATCTATTGGGGAGAGAGGACATGAGAGCACTGAAGAAAGTTGTTGCTCACAGGAGCATCCAGGTTCTGAGTTAGCTTCTCAGCTTGACCGCTTCCTTGGGCTTGTTTTTTAGTAGTAGCTCAAACTAGCAAAATACATAAACCTCAGCTTGCACTCAGCTTAGACCTTGGCTCATCTCCAAAACCACTTTTGTAATTCTTGTTCTCTTATGAGCTTTCCTCCCTTTCCTTGGGTTCAGAATGGAGTTAACAAGCCTCCTGCATCACAGCACCTCTCAGTGAGGCAGTAAGAGCCCTACTGTGACATGGGGTTTGGTGCAGGTGTAAACTAGGGAGCTTTTCTAGTCCCTGAATTGCAGCTGGATGGACTGAGGAACCTTTGCAAATCAGGTCCCAGAGAAGTGTCCCCAAATAGAGGCTCTGGATCTTGTTATTCAGACAGAAATTCACAAATTAGCCTTTTGTGAAATCTCATTTTATACATGTACAGTTGCTCGTGCTTTTTCTTTGTTTTCAACTAGTGCTTGCCAAAATTATTTTCAAAACGTGATTAAAAACCTCTTCTCTTTTTTTTTTTTTTTTTCCCTCTCCAATGTCTATCACTGCAACGAGCACTTTTCAAAACAGGGAAAGAGTACATACAGGAAACTTTTATGATAACAGCTTCAACCAATTCTGGCCACTATTACTTAAACTGTCTACCAGAATATTTGCTCAGTTTAAATAATGAGTGCTTAGCAGTTTCACTTTCTCACCCAAATGGCATTATCAAAATGCAAATTGATTTTTTTTTTTTTTTTTGTCAGTATCTGTATATTCTGACTCTATCTTGCTAACTGTTACTGGGAGCTGAATTTTTTCCTAGAGATAGTTGTAAGAGTACCAGAGGCAATCAAAGCCAGTCTCAGATAATTGGCTAATTAGCTGAAACTCGGTATCCATTCTTTCTGACATGTATTTTAAGTCAGGGCTGGAAGTACTGAATTACTTCAGTAAAGCATCCTGTGTGTGCTCCTAACAAAGATGGAAGGAGGTTAATTGTATAAATTGTTTCTTACCTTGTGTTTGCAGTGAGCTAAGAGCTACCATGTGACTTAGCTGAGGCTCACCCATGATATGTATGAGTCTCTTCATATTTCTTAAAACAGTGAAGGTTAAATAATAATTAATGGCAGGTGATGTAGAGGCCTGTTTGTGAGTCAGTATATATATATATATATATATATATATTATTATTTTTTTTTTTTTTTGCTGAGGCTTGTTTGCAGGAAACCACTTAGATCTGGCACTCTGCCTGATTTATACTAAAACTTTCATGTTTCATAAACCATCTTCGAAAACATTTAATGAGCTGTTGGAAAAACAATCTTATCCCTTTAAGATAATCATGTTTTTGAAAAGCTAAGCATCTGACAGTATTGCTCATATAATGACTGTCTTTCTTCTGTCATTCAAGTCACAGATAACAGCTCTTTCACTGACTATTCCTTCCCTTGCCACTATTTTTTAAAGCTTTTCCTTTACTGAGGGCTGTAGAGTTTGCTCATGCAGTTTCTCAAGCTCTTGGGAGACAGAAAAGAACATAAATGTTCTGGTTTCCTGGAGGTAGGACCGTATCCTTCTCCTGTTGCATTGAAGGAGGCCACGCCAGATCAACTGTTAACAGAAAGACAGGGATTTTCCAGCTTTGTTATAGCACAAAATGATTTATTAACCTGATCTTCCCATCTGTGACGTTTTCTTTACGTCCACAGGCTTATGTTTGATAGCCACATATCTATTTAAAGAGCAGGTAGATAGTTGTTTTATCTTGTTGCTGTTTTTAATGTGATTTAATATGTAGGCATAATGGGAGCAACTACGTGGGTGATAGCTATTCCTGCAGAGTTTGCTGTCTGCATGCTGAGAAGAGAGCTCTAGCAGGGTTGTTGTAGTAGAGGAAAATGTTGCCTCTGTTTTGATCTTCTTTTGCAGCTACTTTTATTTCCAACCCTGGTGAATCTTCTGAACTGAGCAGTTTGCCTTTCTTCTTTCTGCTATTTCTCCTTAACCAAAACCAGACACTTGTGAGTTTTTTTTAGTGCAGGAACATCCAGGCTTCAGGGCACTGGGCTTGTATATTGCCTCCAGACCTGCAATACAGACCTGTTGGTACTAGTGATTTATCTGGTTGTGGGAAGAACTGAAGGTCAGGTAAATTTTGAGTCTTGCTGTTTGCTCTGTTGATTTCCCTGGTTTATTGTATAGCCTCTTTCTTTCTACCTGTTACATCTTCTTTGTCCTAGAGGGGCCTGAACTTCAACACTGCTTATATGTTCTCCATTTTTACCCACCATAATACAACCAATAATACAACCAATGTTGGCAGTCACATATGTCTCGGTTTACAGGAAAATGTCTCAGAATATGGCAGAACTCCAGAAAGCATTTTGGATTTATTTTAGAAGGCTGAGATCCTTTCAAAGACTGATGTCTATAGAAACTTCTGTATTTACCAACACCACTGACTGACTACCAGATAAGAGCATGGAGGAGTGAGAGGAAAGACTAGAAAGCTTATAAAGTAGGCTTTGTAAACACTGAGACTTTGATTCCCCTGTCTTCAGCAACTTGAAACATTTGTGGATATATCAGTTCAATCTAATGATTAGTATGAGAAAGGATTCCAGTATGGAAAGATAGCATAAAATTTCCTCATAACTGTCTTTTGCCTGTAAGAATTTTTCATGTTTAATGTAAGCTTTCAAAATCTTCCATTAAGACAGAAAACTGTCTTACTATTTGTTTATCAGAGGCCTGAGAAAAGGACATGCAGCAAAATCTGAGAGCAGGGATGCTGCGAAGCAGACAAACTAAAGGTAACTACAATGCCTGTCTACGATTTTCAAAAGTGATTCATAACATTAAACTTTTCAGTACTTTGATTCCAGCTTAACTCACCTAAATGAAATCTGGTATCTAGCAAGTTGTTGCTATCCACCTACTATCGAATGGAAATTACATCCATTCCATTAAACTAAAACTTAATTGTTATTAAATTCAAAGATAGGCTGATTCTGTATTTTCAGCATTACTGCCATCCTTCAGATGTGCACACAATTTGAGAAAACTCTTTAAAAGTGTTGTTAAGGTCACCTATGGATTTTGGTAGTGTTTTGTGGTAGTTATGCTGTGTTAACAAAGCACTTTAGAAGGAGATAGGTGTTACTGTCCCTTCAGAGGTTAAAAAAAAAAAAAAAAAGTTCAAAATAGGGTAATAAGCTGATTATCAGTGAGCATGGAGGAGAAGTTCCAGTCAGAGGGCTAGGGATCTTATTCAAGTAGAAGATCAGGGAAAGAATCTAAGCACTTGTGCATTTGAGCCCTTTACCTGCAGTGTTCTAGGATAAATTAAATCATCCTTGAATTTGTCTCTAAAAGGGTTATCCTATGGAATTTTAGGGACGTAAAAAATGAGTGATAATCTCTGAATACGTCTTGACAACTTCACAAATACGAACTATGACTGACTCATGCAGTGTAATCTACGTATTGCATTATACAACAGTGGCACCCAGTGGAGGCTGGAATAAGAGCAGGTTTTCCACTGCTGGCTGCTTGGTAAGGCTTGCCCAAATCTATCTCATGTTTAGTGCTAAAAGCATTGATTTGTAAGGTAGGTTTATGAGTTACCAAAGCTATGCATAACTTAAGTGTTCTCCTAAATCAAATACTCCTATCTGTCAACTGGGATTTACATTTGATATGTTTAGGCTATTTGAGCATTTATAGATCTATACAGAACAAACTCTTAATAGCTTCACTGAATGCAAAATCATGTTGTTAACAAATCCTCTCGTCTCCCAAAAGTGAAGCATTAATGCACTCAAAGTATTGCAGGTAAAAGCAGTTTTTAAAGGAGAATAATATAATTTCTTTTGGTCTGTACCTCAGTCAAAACTTTGTCTCTTTTAAAGAAGATAACTGCTAAAGTAGTTTGACTTATTGCCCCCAATAGTTCAATCTTGTAGAAAATACAACCTGGTGAAACTCTATGGCCCTGTTTACACCAGTGAGCACTCTGTTTCTGTTACACCTCTAGAGTAGCTGTAGAATGAGAAGAGGTGGGTAGTAAGAAAGGGGCCCTTTTTCCTGCTGGATAGACCTTCTGCTTTAGCAACATTAGTTAAAAACCCTAGCCCTTGAGCAACATCTTGTTCAAGAGCATCCTGGGAAGTGGAGCAAAAATGCCCTCTACTCCTACTGCCCTGCAAGTACAGCTTGAAAAGCAGCAGTAGAAGCTGCAAAATCTTGGAGAGAAAGTGAAGAGCAGCATGTGTGCATGGAGGTGAGGGAGAATAGAAGGAAAGCATGGCTCCTGATTCACTCTGTCTGGGTGTTGATGCAATAGTCCAAATAATAGTAAGGTGTGTGAGAGAGGAGGGAGAAGCGGAAGGCCAGACGTGTGTCGTGTAGTTGGGAAGGGGACCATATTTTAATGTTTTAGATTCAAGCAATGCTGAATGTGGCACCACCAAGAATAAATATACATTGACGGTAGGCTGTCAGCAGATTAAATCCCAGTAATATGAAGTCCCTGATATGCAACAATGTGCATGGAATGTCAGATTTCCTTAAAGAATATATAATATACTGTGAGGCTGGTCCACATGCTCCTCCATGGGGAATGAGGCTATATGTATCATCTTCTGCCTGTTGCCTTCTTGGAATGATGTGGTTTGAATTGTTGTGGTGAAAAAGTGTCTGGGAGTAAGTGATTTGTATTGCCAAAGAGAACTTTATGGATTGGCATAATGTTCCCGTGTACTTAGCGCTGTTGAGCTCAGATTTCAATCTCAGGTTGCGTGCCTACACAGTGCCTGATATTATCAGGAAGATGATTAATGAGGAGGATGATCTGAGTTCCTCAAATTTTCATCTTTTACTGGCTTAGTAGAGGCCAGTAAATCCTCCTTTTTTTTTTTTTTTTTTTTTTCCTTTTCCCTCACCTTCCTTGATTTATTTTTAACATTTCATTGTAAACACTGGGTGCTTTGGCATTTTGGGTTTGTAGGAATTATTTTAAATTTCCAAGGAAAGATTGGATGCAGGGAAGCACATTCAAGTAATTGTTGTTTTGCAGTCAAAAATAAGTTTATGAAAGAGAATGACAAGTTGTCCTAGTTTATTTACACACTTTGGAATTGTATTCATAGGGACGAAAGGCATTAGGCAGAAGAAGCAGCTTAGTAAGTGCATGCTCTGTCACTGTTAGAGTACTCTATTTTGCAAGCAAGGACCAAGACAACTTGCAAGTAAGTCACCAGGACTTACTGCTGATTAGTTTTCTATTCAGTGTAAAATACACTCTCCTAATTTCTGGAAGAATGACTACTTTTTTAATGATAATAGGTAGCATCATTACAATGGCATTTATCCAAGCATTATGTGGAGGTAGGTAAGTAGATCTTTACTTTATAGCACAGGATGTGAGACTAAAATTAAATCACTCAGGAATAAAAAGCTACCTCAAATTTGTGCCTTGAACTTCATGGCTGAGAGATACATTATGTTGTACTACCATCTAGATTGAGGAAAGAATTATAATGAAAGTGAAAGCAAATCTTAGCAGTTTAAATATGCTTAAATTTATTTTTGGAACTAGAGGCTTGATTTGATCTGAGCAAAATTAATATAAGGTGTAAAGCATAAGATGTCTTTCTTTGTGACTCACTAAAGATTGCTCCCATGTCTTTTGGAAGGAGAGCCAGGTTGCATGATCCCGCTTAGGAAATTTACATGGATAAAACCATGTTTTTCCTGACCTCCTGCTCCTGTGAGAGGAATATGTTGTATGTGTTTAAGGCTGTGACAAACTGCTTTTCCCCTTATTCAGAAGGGGATTTTCAAGGAATTGTGTCCAGGGAACTGGCATTGATTGAATTCCCCAGCCCCTGGCACCTCTGCGCTGCTACTTCAGGTTAAGTACACTCTACACGTTTACTGGCTTTGCCATCTAAATTGTATTGCAAATGATGTTGATGTTACTCTGAGTAAGACATCTGTGTGCTGTTCCCCTTCAGTTAATCTTCCCTCACAGCAGCAAAGACTCAAGCTCCTTTAAACATGAAATAATACACTTCCATGTCATTTCTGGCACAGTTTTACCACTTCTTTGCTAGAAGGATTTCTTGCTTGTATGAACCAGTTAAAAGACTTGCCACAAAATGTTATATGGAGAAGATAAAGCACTTAGAACCTAGAGCACTGAAGAGAGCACTAGGACAAAGTCCAGTTAATCAGATGAAGACTTTCATCCCCAAAAAAGGACAGGTTATTGGGACATACTTATATAATTACAATTGATTTTTCTCGCAGAGAAAAAAGAAAAAACAAATACGCAAAGTATGGCAGTTGCTGAAAGTGGAAAGGGAAGTTATTTTAAGTAGAGATGACTGCCTTTTTTCTTTCATTTTTCCTCTTGGTTTTTATAGAAACCTATGAGTGCTGATTTTTAATCTTAAAAATAAGCTAGTCAGAGTAAGTCTATACTAATAAAAAGTATTTTGGTGATACTTGAGAGGGAAAAACCATGGAGAGATAGGAAAGGATGTAACAATCAAATACCTTTTCAGTAAAATGTATTAAGATTTAAAATTGAATTAAGAAAGATCAGTTGCTCAAGCTCATTGAAAGGTGACTGATTAGATTTTTTTTTTTTAAAGCAGAATGCTTTGTGGCCAACTGTTCTGAACAGAAGCATGATTATGCTTTCCTTTAAAATCCCTCAGGCTTGGCACAGGTACTGTCTTGCATTTGCCTCAGCTATTCACCTTGTTTTGTAGTGGCTTCTGTATATTAGCTCTGGTTAATTGTGCTCTTCATTAAGACAAACAAGGATCTAAGCCATAGGTGTTGATAAAAGGAATGGAAATCAGCAGTTAATCAGAAGCAAATATGTTGTTTCTGAAATTCCCTGAAAGTGTTAGAAAAGATGTTTTACAAAGCAACTTTAAAAGCACTTTAGAAAAAGACTTTGACACCCCACTCCCTGATATGTTGCTCTGCTGACGTCTGAGTGCTGTAATAAAAATATGTTCTATTTAGGGTCTAAATGTTAAATGTTAAACGTTGTCTAAATGTTGTACTCTAAAATTGTTAATCAGTCATTATAACATCCAAGAATTATGTAACAGTGCCAGGAAAGATGAGCAAGGTGCATGCACGTATGAGTGGGACCCTGCTGTATTGGGACTGTGACATATCCAGTACACATCTAGTAAACTTTCTGATACTTAATAGATTTTGCAACCAATGAAATTTCATATTGTTGTGACAAATTTCTGCTCCTGTTTTTTCAGGAAGAACTGTTAGAAGGTGATGAGTGAAAGCATTTAATTAAAGTACTTCAACCCTTATTGTTGCTGCTATCTTTGCTATAGGCATTATGGAAATTATTTTGATGTCAAACAATATGGCAATTAATGCTGTTGGTATTTGATTTTGGTATTAGGAAAAAGCATAGTCATGGACCTATGATGCTAGGCACTGTATGTACACACACATGCACGCAGTCTGTCACAAAAACTGACAGTTCTATAAATATTTTGAAAATAACCCCACAATTGTTTAATGCAACAATTGTTGGCTAGTTTGTTAAACAGAGGTTTATAGCAGACACTATGAACAGAACATTTCCAGGCGTCCAGACAGTCTGAGGTTACTTGTAAATGTTAAGAGCTATAATGAAATTTTGGACAGCATAGCATGTTGAACAATTTTTAGCTTGACTATGTTTTGATTCTGTGGAGATCTACGATTGACCCTGAACTTCACTAGGGAACAATCAGACTTGTTTGTCATAAGATTAACATGTCTGAAATGCAGGGAACTACTATTCTGTGTGAAACTAAGCCTGTTGCATGCTCTTTGTGCATAAAGTGAGAGAGATGGCGGTTCTTAGCACACCAGACTCAGACCAAGACAAATTTTTGAATGATTTTTAGTAGATCATCCCTTCTTCTGAAGTAAGTTGTATGTAGAGGTAAAGAGAGAATGTATAAGAGACAGTGGCCTGGAATTTTTGTTTGGAGGCTACTAATATAGTGGTAAACAGTAACAAGATGTGCAAGATTTATTTTTGTGAATACTTGCACATCTTCCCCCTTAGATCCTTGCTGACTTTGGCATCTCGTGTATTTTGAGTCTTGCTTTGTATAGCCTATTTTCTTCATCAGACATAGTCAAAGACTAAATATCCAAAATATACTGAATTCATCTCTAGTAAAACCAGTGTAATTTACATAACACAAACTTTGTGCTGGCATTTCCCTGGCAGTTGCTATCATTGTTTGCAATGCTAACTCAGTCTCATTGCAATGCTTTTCTCAGGAGAGGGAAGGATGTGGCCAGGGCTCTTCCTGCTGCCCAGTAAAGAAAACCATGTACCATACCTAGACACAGCTGAACTGTCAGGGCTGGCTGAAAGCACTGCCAATTCTTCCTTTTGTTCTCTACCATATCTACAATTGAATTGTGAAAATATTTGTTTGAATATTTTATTTACAATCTGAATTATTCTAAAATAAACTCCTAAGAAAATGACATTTACTATGTAAGCCCTATTGGAAAGGGAGACTACAGTGCAAGAATGTATTAGGAGAGAGTCGTGTGAGCCACGTTTTTTTGCTGTATAGCAAGGCATAGCCCCTCAAAACAGCATTTCCCCTGTACTCGGCTCTGGTGAGGTCGCACCTCAAGTACGGTGTTCAGTTTTGGCCCCCTCACTACAAGAAGAACATCGAGGTGCTTGAGTGTGTCCAGAGAAGGAGAACAAAGCTGGTGAGGGGTCTGGAGAACAGGTCTTACGAGGAGCGGCTGAGGGAGCTGGGATTGTTCAGCCTGGAGAAGAGGAGGCTCAGGGGCGACCTTATCGCACTCTACAGGTACCTTAAAAGAAGCTGTAGTGAGGTGGGGGTTGGTCTATTCTCCCACATGCCCGGTGACAGTATAAGGGGGAATGGGCTAAAGTTGCGCCAGGAGAAGTTTAGGTTGGATATTAGGAACAAGTTCTTTACCGAAGGGGTTGTTAGGCATTGGAATAGGCTGCCCAGGGAAGCAGTTGAGTCACCATCCCTGGAGGTCTCTGAAAGACGTTTAGATTTAGAGCTTAGTGATATTGTTTAGTGGAGGACTTGTTAGTGTTAGGTCAGAGGTTGGACTAGGTGATCTTGGAGGTCTCTTCCAACCTAAATGATTCTGTGATTTTCTTCCTCCCAGACTCTTCAATCTTTAGCAGAATTTGAACTACTACTACTACTCGGAGTTTGGTATACTTTGAGCTTGGGTTATGCTCTTCGGACACAAGGGCCTATTACTTATGATTTCAGAGTGACATGTTTATCCCACTGTTTTCCAGTTGTCACACCTCTCTAATATCTCCTCTAGCTATTAGAGGATGTTATCTGTGCTGCATAAATTCTTGCATAACTTGTGGACTGGCAGGTGGCAGGATGAAGCCTGATCATATGTAATTTTTAGCCACAGTTTGGGCTTTACCCATCTGAAAGACTAGGTTGGTTTGGAATGCAAAATCTGTTTTTATTGCTTATGTGAAGTGAGCCTTGAGTGTTATCAGGGAATTGTAATATTTAGTTGCTATAATTACTAGGTTCCTTTAATCATAACATCTCTTGTGAGTATTATTCTAAGACTAAGCAAAATGGATCATAGATTAGGGATGCTATTAAAAACAAACAAACAAACAAACATACATTGATTGGGTGACAGAATCAGTGCAGTATTTGGGACTTTCCTCAACAGCCTGCTTATTTTCTTAGATCTAACTTCTTTGTTAAAATATCTTAAATTGACATTTTATTTTTGCCATAACTTAATGCTTACACTTTTTATTCCATCTAAAATAACTGAAGAGGATCCTCGGCTAGTGAACCTGGAATCTGCTCAGTAAGTAGATTTCAGTGAGTTCTGTCATGGTTTTCTGATGGAATAGAATAGTTCAGTTAGAAGGGACTTACTGAGGTCATCAAATCCAACTGCCTGATCACTTCAGGGCTAACCAAAAGTTAAAGCTTATTGAAGGCATTATCCAAATGGCTCTGGAACACTGAGAGGTGCGGGGCATCAACTACCTTGCTAGGAAGTCTGTCCCAGTGTTTGACTGCTCTTATGGTAAAGACATTTTTCCTTATACTTAGTCTGAACTCCCCCCGATGCAGCTTTGTGTTGTTACCATGCATCCTATCATTCCTTACCAGGGAGAGAAGATTGGCACCTTCCTCTCCATTTCCCCTTCTCAGGGAAGGATGTGAGATAAGTTTATGGTAAGAATCCTGATTTGCAAATATGATTTTGAATGCAGATTGGAACTGCCCCTGTGTCAAAGTACTATGTTGTAGGTACCTTTTTTTTTTTTTTTTTTTTCTGAAATAATCTCTGTTGGAAGTATAACCAAATTTCTGGGTTTGTTCCTTCTTCAGTGTGACATTCAAACACTAGCTTAGCTTTAAGTATGTGTTTTAGCCCTGATAAGGATGTTCATTTGTGTTGAGATCTAGTAAGGCAGCAAACAATATTAAGTAGAAGAAAAATCAACTTTCAACTGGTAAAAAGATTCCGGTTTGTCAGCATGTTAGCATTGTCCCTATTTCTTTTGGTACAGAGTCAATACAGCAACTGTATTTGACCAAAGAGCAGTACTGGGAGATGTTAATGGAGAGAAAAAACTCTGAGATAATTTTCTCTGATGGTTTGTAGTAGACCTCTGACTGCTCATAAAGAGTCCATGCAAACAGCTGATCCTGAACTTGAATTTCTTATGCTTAAAGCAATTCTGAAATTATTTTATTGCCACCATAGTCACAGAAATAAATTGGTGCTTGTAAGAGACCCAAGGAGATTTTTCTGTCAGGAGAGAAATCTTAGGATGAAATAGCTTGAGTCTGTTGCAGCCAGTAAAGTTCCATCAATTTTCAACAGATAAAAACTGCTACTTTTTTATTTATTTATTTATTTTAAATTCTTGTTCAAATAAGTGTAGCAATTTCCTCTGTTGTTATTACAACACAAATGGACTCTTACTGAGTTGCTCCCTGGAAGTTTTATAGCTAAAGTGCTGTGAGTGTTTTCATTATAAATGGCTATCATAAAGCTCTACAACTTGCTTGTAAAAATTCTCTGCCAATGAAAATCTTGCACATACAAGGTCATTTCTGGAGCTAATTTATTTAAATTAATTTATTAAAGTAATTGAACAGCAATTGTGCAGTAACAAATGTAGCAAATGATTTTTTTAATGCTTGGTGCCTCATAGTGCTTTTCTTAAAAACAACAGTTTGAGAGAACAATACAGGTGAAGCACTAAGACCTTTTTGGCAGTTGTGTGTGTTTAGACATAAAACCTTTTAATTTTGAACAATCTGCTGTATATATTTAATACATTCTATTAAGTGTCCTGTAGTTAAGGTGTGTTTAATTAGTGTACATGTGATTCAAAAACCATAGAAACCTTGCATTTTGTGGAGTATGGATATTTTTAAGCTAAATTGAGACCCTTGAAATGAGAAATATTTGCAGAAAAATTGTTTACATAAGGATCTGTTTCTGAATGCATTTGCAGAATCTCGTATTTAAAGTAACAGTAAAAAGCAAACCACCATCCTGTGTTATTTCCATTGCTTATTCACTCTCTCTGACTGCTCTAATGTAATTAGAACTGTTTTCTGTAAAATCTGTTTTCTGCTGTGGTGGTTTCATTGCCACCCCCCGAGCACAGGATAGGTTTGTTTGTTTCTGCCTTCATGGTACAGTGTTCTACTGACCCGTTCTAGAATTTTAATCTGATGAGAGAAGTTGTATGTGAAGTTATGGTAATAATTATTAATTATAAGCTCTTTTATCAACTTGATAGCCTATCATGTTAGGGTTTGAAAGTTTTGACTTAAACACGTCCACGTTTCTAGCAGGAAGATTGTCAGGAACTTTTTGGTAAGGTAATAAAGATGCTGTGAAGAGTTGGACTAGCTGATAATGACTGATTTGCTGGCTGTGACCCCCATGTTGCACTTTTGGATAGAGGCACTTTCTCATTATTGTAATAGATGAAGAGGATCCTCTAAAAATGTGATATGCATGTGTTATTTTTTTCTCATGAAGAGGTGCAGTAACACTTCTTAAAAATAAAATTCATATCACACCAAAAACTAAGTGATACAATATAATCAAACATGTTGAAAGTGTATTCTTGTTTGTAAATGCCAGACACCAGGTGTTTGAGAATATGCCCTCATGCCATGAAGTGTCTGTGACATTATTTATTTAAAACTAGATCATTGGAGCATGTTTTTTTTTCAGTGAGCACATATTTTCTGGAGTGCCCTGCTATGCATAACCCTGGAGCCCCTGTTTGTTTATAGGAATAGTTTTTTTATTTTTTTTTATTTTTTTTCCCCCTCAGACTATGATCCCCCAGGGTAAATAAAAACGAGGGCTATGTGAAAACTACTTATATGTGGTCCTTCCCTAATTCAGGCTTCAGGTCCCAGAATTTTGTACAGCATTATTATCTAACTCATGACAGTTCCTCTCATCTTGTTGCTGAGTCCTTTTTTGTGTCTGTGTGGCTTCATTTTAATGAAATTCAGACCCCAAAGTATAATATATAAAGCCTTATTCTTTATTTAAAAGAAACAAACATACAATTTCTGGAATTTGTAATGCAGATATCAAGAAATTCCTACAAATAGGAATAGGTTCTTGCAACTTAAAAGAAAAGTCAGTATATCCAACCCTTCAAAATACAAGGCAAGAAAACCGAGACCTTTGACTTCTGTCATCTGTCACATAACTTGAATTGCATCTCTAACTCTGTTGTATGTGAACACAAATAGTCCTCCCATAATCTTGTATGCTCCCGAGATTACACATAAATCATTATTGTGATGTGACAGAATAGGAGAAAGCATTTAACAAATGCTGAGTTCTACAACCATTAAAAATGTATTTGCTTTTTCAAGCCACCATAGTCATTTACAGTCAGTAGTTATCCATCTGTTTTGTCAGTGCATCCTGGTTCTATAAACACCAACAGTGGTCTAGTAGAAGGATCAATACTACAGGTGACTTCTATATAACTGTGAGTGAATTCCTTCTCAGTCTCTTCTCCTTCTGTCCTTTTTAGCCAGTCAGCATCTGTCCTACAGAACTGAAGGCCTGTGAGGAATATATCTAGAAAGTTGGATGTATCCTTGGGGGATTCATATATGTTTGTAGAGGGTAGTTTGAAGCTGTGTAAGCTGTGCTTATAAGGGTGGGCAGATGTGAGCTGGTAGGCTAACAGCAGTGCAGCTCCTGGTTTCTTTTATCAACAACTTTAAAAGACTGCCTTTCCCTTCATCTAAGTCCTCAGTATGGAGGTAGTTCAAAGCCAGCTATTCCCTTATCCTTGAAACAGAAACAAGAAAGAAGTCTGGATGTCAATCTTACTGATTTTGTCCATCCTTTCTACAGAAAGGACTTATTCTTTATTACCTCTTTGACAAATCAAATCTGCAACAAGCTTAGACCCTCTCTGAGTGCCAAAGAACGTCCACTGTGAGGTGACTGTTTTTCCTAGGTTTAGAAGGGAGAAAAGGTTTATATAACATTTATCCTTTCCACTCCTATTCAACCCAGAATTCACTCATTTTATCTTGCTCTGCAGTTCATTTCCTCCTACAACGTGGCTGCAGGATTTCTACTTAGGCATTGCCACCTTTAATGCAACTTTCAGGCTGAGAAGTTTAACAGTCTTTTTTGAGGTTGAGATTTTTTTTTTTATTTAATACACATAACGATACTCCCCATATAGATTAGATAATCTTCACGTTGACCCTTGGTGGCTAAACACGGGGAAGAATAAATATGTCATCAATAGCATGACCACATTCTGAAGGATGGAAGTTTAAATGGGAAATTTGAGTTGAAGGTGCCATGAACCAAAGAACCCACTCATAGCAAATTACAATACAAAGCTAAGGTAATTGCCAGCAGTTTTAAAACTACTGAGTTGGGAACCAGTCAGACTTTATTCAGCTGTGCAGTGCTGTGTAGAGTATAAAAGAATAGCTTATATTTATAAGGTGCCATGGTTCCTATACAGCATTTGTTCCAAAAATCATGAGTGTTTTTTACTGGTCAGTGCTGCTTCCATGGAATTGCTGCAGCAGCCTTGATTACTTGAAATAGTATTTGTGGACATTTTAATTGCGTCACTTTACTAGTATATCATCTCACTTTAAAAATAGCTGACCAGCTCTTTAGCTGGTATAAATCAGCATATTTCTCAGCTAGTGGAGCTAAGGCAGTTTTATCTGCAGAGTATTTCACAGGGCAGGTGACCGTATATGAAGGGTAAGGTAGAATACTTGGTCCCTTTTCCTTGGTTTCTTTCAACATCACTTCTCGGCCTTTTGGCTAAGATCAAGTGTAGTAACTGTTCTTATCGTTTTAATATCTGATACGTCCTCGATGAGAGCACTTTATAGTAAATGGATTTTTGGGCTCAGTCTATTTTTTTATTTATTTTTTCGCCAGGGGAGGTTTAGGTTGGATATTAGGAAAAACTTATTTACCAAAAGGGTTGTTAGGCATTGGAATAGGCTGCCCAGGGAAGCAGTTGAGTCACCATCCCTGGAGGTCTTTAAAAGACGTTTAGATATAGAGCTTAGTGATATGGTTTAGTGGAGGACTTGTTAGTGTTAGGTCAGAGGTTGGACTAGGTGATCTTGGAGGTCTCTTCCAACCTAAATGATTCTGTGATTCTGTGATAAAAGTTAAATAAGAATTGTATGCCTTCTTCAGCTGCAAAATAAGTTTAAAAGAAGTTTATGTAGGATACACATCAGCCTTGGTGATCAGGAATTCATTTCATGAGTAATAAGTCATCAAAATAACGGAATATGGATTCTGCTGGATGCCATTTTCAATGGAATTGTGGAAGAGTGGAGCAACTTCATGATTCATGCAGTGGTCTGGGGAGTGAATTATATAGTGTTCGGAGAATGCTAAGCCAGGAATTCAAATAGTTTTTGAATATGATCATTTTTCCCTCCTTCCTTTCTTTTTCTCCCTCTCCTTCCTTGTCCCATAAATTCTAGTCTGTTTAGGTTGTTATCTAGCTATGCTATTTCCATTCAGACTGCTAATGTTCATCTCTCCTTTTAGTTATTCTCTTCAAGACTCAGACTGGGAGGTACTAATATACAGCATGTATGAAAGGATAAAACTAATATAATAAACACAATTTTGATCTGTTGGTGCTTGACTGTTTGGTGCAGCCTCTACTTTCAAAATTCTCCTCTTACCTTCTGAGAAGGCTGAAACAATGTTTGAAGAGTGATCCCCCAAAAATTCATCTTCTGCTGTTGGGATTTTATTTTCATGCTCGCTGTCTCATATCTGGATCTCAACATTTCCCCTCAATCCTGTCATTTTTTTCTGTTTTCCTGTAAAACTTGTTTTGTAACCTGCTGGTGCTGCTTACCAGAGGCACCCAGCAGCAGGCTGGTTAGAGTTATCCACAGATTTGATGATGGGGGCTGATAGACTGTGAGGCTCTCTGATCTCAACAGGATGACTTGGGACATCAATTCAGAGAACTTTAAAAAGCCTTGAGAAAATTTACCAATATATAGAGCTCATCTGAGCATTGAGAGGACAAACAAGAATGTGGGAGAAAGTCATTGTATGAGAAAAGACCTTCAGTAGCATTTTATCCAGCTGAAGACAGGCATTATTGGAAAGAAGGAAAGAGGTCTTGGTTCTCAGAGTCATCTGGAAAACCTGCCTTAAACCTCCTTTCAGAAAACGGAGTTAAGATGTGCATCGTGTGTAATATTTCAAGTCAGGAAATCAATAATGCAATTCATTGCGAGTTCTGTACTGCTATCTTTATTAACTGCTAGGATTTAATTCAAGCTAGTTCAACCATGTTAGCAGATGCCTAGTTTTATGTAATATTTTTAAGAGAAAGAACAGGTATACTGAAGAAAGAGGGCTGCCCTAGAACTCATTCATTTCTGTTGTAGACAAAATAAATGATTTCCTTTCAGAAGACTTGATCTATGCAGTAAAGTGTTCAAGTACTTATTTTGCCACTTGGATGAAGTTTACGTAACAGAGCTATCCTTATAAGAATGTAAGTTCCTGGCATTTTTCCAGTTATCAATATTGAAACATTAGTGATCAAGCATTTACTGAACACCATTCCTCAAATGCAGGGTCTCCACAGCATCTTGTTGCATTCATGGAATTCATTTATTTGCTTTATCTGGCTAACTGGTTCTTTTGTATTGCCAAGGTGATGAACAGATTTGACATTTAGCTGATTACTTCACCAAAATTAAACAGAAAACAGGGCAGTCATCCAAAGTTCCTTTCAGTGTGAAAGCTAATTATAAAAATGCTTTGAGCAGCAATTTCTTTTTGGATGTTAAAGTGCTTTTATTAGATTTTTCCCCTGTCATTTTAAAATTTATTACTGGACACTTATAGATGGGGTTGCCTGATGGAGCAGAATTATTTTATCTTCTATATTTAAGATAGGAGCCAAAAGAGTATACAGCAAATTTTAGGCAGAATTTGTTACTACTTTACAGGATTCTGAATAGAAAGGAAGAAAACTAAATAGTGCTGGCCTTTATGGATCTTAAATATAAATTTTATCTTTATGCTGAAGAAAAACATATATCCACTTCTATTTACAATTCAGCAACTGTCCATTTCCAAAAACAATTACTTAAAAAAAAATCAAATAAGTAATTTAGAAGTTGAGTACAGACTGTATTTTTAGCAGCTTGTATTTCATAATGTAGATATAAACAATCAGTGCTGATGGAAAAACTTAACCTTGTACTTGTACCTCTTTCATAAGCCATTACTGGTTCTGAAATAGCATAAAACCACTCCAAAATCACTTTGCTGAGGTCATTGAATAAGAGTTGTCCAAGTGAATTTCAACCAGTAAATTTAGGGCTGAAGAGTACTCTATCCTGTTACCAGATCTTAGAAGAAGCTTCTGAAGTGTGTGTGTGTGTATATATAATTTTTTTAATGCCTTGGAATATATTTAAAATTTTATTCTGACTGTTATTAGCATCCTTCAGACCCCAGACAAAGTGTGATATAGGGAGGTTTCAAGGTGACAAAACTGTGGAGTTTTGCATATGATATTGTCTAGCACACATTGGCTACTAAATCATCTTGTGAGGACATGTATTAATTCTTGACACTGAGATCTATTAATATACCTTGAAGCCAAGAGAATTATGTGAATCTGCTGTTTCAAACTGTAGAATTCTGCCATAACTAGGAGGAAATATTTTGCTATAGGTAGATTAATGTTGAAAGGTTGTCAAGAATAAGCTAAATGATGAAAATTTATTCTTCCTCTTCTTGCCAGTCCTTTCAGTTTCTGTACTAAATCCTATTTGTAATCTGCACGAAAAATAGAGATACAATTTCTTTTGTATTTCTTTATGTTCTTAGGGTTTCAATGATATAGTCTATTGCCTATTAAAAAGTGCATCCCAATAAATAATCTTCCAGAGGGTGATTTTTGCTTCCATCAATCTGAAAGCTTTTCTTGTAAAACATAGTAACTGTTGGTTCTTATCAATAATTTAATTTATGCTCATTGCAAGATAACTAATTAAGGTAACTCCACTTTCTCTATTAATAAATTACAAAAATGTGAATACGAATTTTGCTATATATGCTATGTGGAAAAAAATAGATAGGACTTAAGAAGCATGTTCTGAGGAAGCTTTGAATAGACAGAGAATGCAATCTGAACAACAGGCCTATGAAAGACTCTTGGTGAGTGCATAACGTGTTTGGTTTTGTTTTACAATTAAAGTATATTTCAGCGCTAAGCCTTCATAATTTCTCTTTGTATTTATAAAATGTCTAAGAAACTTGTAAGACAATTACAATACTTTTTCAGAGCTTCAAATAAATAAAAAGATCGGTCTTTAAAACTGTTGCTCAGTGAAGCTTGTAGAAGCTCTGATCATTTGTAAACTGATTTAAAACTAACTATAAACCTATAGTTACATTAGCTTCATATAAAGGTTTAGATTAGTGAATTTGTGGATTTGACATTACATGCATCTTCATGCTCTCTGTCCCCTCTTAGCACATCTACGTACCTACTTGACAATATGATGAATTATTCAGCAATATGTGAAACCAGGGGAGAAACATAGTGCTGTTAATTTGAAAGTTCTTAGATTATGTCCTTGTCTACAGAGGACCGTCTTTTCCTGGGTTGATTATTAACAGATGATACATCTCTGCAGTTTGAGCTATCCCATTGTCTATACTCTGTTGCAGTCTTTCATTGTGTCCGTGGGTTTCCTATAATCCAGAATAAAGTGTGCAAATGTGATGTATTTGCCTAAACTGCATAAGGAGTTAGTTTAAAATACTATACTCTAAAAATATAAATCCATGTCAATTTTACTCGTGTTTCTGTTTCTCTTCTGAATATGCAGTCCTAGTTCTAATTTGACACCTGTGGAAGCTAGCTCATCAGCTGGAGTTTGACAGGTCTATCCTTCATGGTACTTTCTGACCCTGTGTTTACTTTGTGACAAATTCAGTAAAATGTGGCAGAAAATCTGCCTGTGAAGAACTTACTGCACACTTAAGCTTGAGTCTTACAATGGGACACACTTGAATGAATGTAAATGTGTCTTTGGCAGAGTAGCGGTTAACATTTGCTTATCAGAGTTTATTTTTGGAATAGCGCTTTACTTGAGACTTCTATCAGAAGAGACTTTTTGTTTGGCCAAAATCAGTTCAGTAGAAATGTTATGGGAGAAGGAAATGCAAGACTTTTTTTGGTCAACAAACTTTTATGTTGAACTTACTTTTATTTGCTAAATTGAAACTTATGTAATAAGTGCAACCAAGTTTAAGTCAATTTTAAAAATAAACTGAGTAGTTTAGCCACAGCCAAGAAAAGAGGACTTAAACACCTATTTGGTTGCAAAAGTATTTCTTGGAGTGATTCCAATCTATACCTATTGTTTCTCCATAGGTTGATGGGATACTGTGCCTGACTGACATTCTTACTGATAACACCCATTCTGAAGCCACTCATGCAGAAGCAGCAGCAGTAATTGCACAGATCACATCTCCACATCTCACGTTCACTCAGCATCTCAGCAGCTTTCTGGAAAATATGGAAGAAATTGTAACAGCGCTTGTTAGTAAGTTCTTTATGCAATTTCTGAGTCTTTCCAGTTAAAATAACAGATTGAGGGTAGGATTCTTCCATTAGCAAGATTCTGTAAAAAGAATGTTTGCAATTTTTTCCTCACCAGATAGAAGAACTTGGTCATTTTTAACCCTGAAGCAGGACATTCTGCAGTTACTTAATATTTTTTACTCCAGTCCACGTTCAAGTAAAAGTTATGCATAGCTGTAAAAAAATAATATCCATGTGAAATTCGACCATTAAAGCCACAGAAGGAACTTAGCCAAGTATCCTTCTGTCTCATGTTAGTCTCTAAAATGGAGTTTCTAATAGTTGCTAACCTTTATGGCCGTTGTGTTTTCTGAAGTTGCTCATCACTACGTCTATGTTTGTACGATACTTCAGAAGAAAAGTATAATGTAGTATAATATGTAGACATTGTTATGGGAAAATAAAAGTTCCTATCTTCCTTGCCTAGGCCTCTCATCTATGGTAAAATAAGGAAAAGTTAACAGCAAGCTTTTCCTTAACCTTTTGTCAGTGAGGATACTTCAAGAAAATAAGATGAAATTTCTCATGACTTTCTAGAGAGAGGAATCTGTTATTTCTAGCACCGTGCTCTATCGCTTTCAAATACTAGAGGCTTTCAGTCAGGTGTTCGCTCTCTGGACATTCAAATTTTCTCAGAGCTTCATGTTAGAAACTTCAGTTTGGGTCATTTAGTTTGATTTCCCATGATCATTACATTTTACCTGGATATTTCTCTACTGAGCCCAACGGTTACAGTTAAAGTAGAGCACTTCAATTTTCACGTTTTTATTATTATTATGTAATGGAATAAGAAAAGATTGTAGTAGTGCTACTGCTTGACGATTCTGCAGTGGCTAGGAATTATCTGAGACGTGCTCGAACATTCTTAGGTATTCCCAGAGCTAGTGCTGCAGAAGTCAAGGAAACTCTTGGAATCACTAATGACCAGACTGCCCAGCAATAAATACTGAAGGTTCCGCCTCGAACCTTCTCTGAATCCAGTGGGTGGAATTAACCTGTGCTGTGCCTGATTCTCCTGTAACTAGACTACTAGCGGCATCTAAACCATCTTAAGTTGTTTTTAGAGGTTATCACAATGTACCACAGTCAAAGGAGAACCTGAATAGCCCACTGTAAGGGATTAGCAGGTGGAGAATTTCCCTGATTCTCAGTGCTCAAGTTCCACATGAATTTAGTAACATATACTCTTCTCAAGATATGTGAGCATTAAAAATAGACTGTGTGTAACTTTGGGAGAGCTTTTTCAATAATCACACACCAGTGCCCTTGTAATATTTATAGCTCAGTAGTTGAATTACTGTAATATGTTTAATTTTTAAAACATGCCGAAATCTAATTGCCAGGTGATTCGGATCTTAGTTAAACTACATGTGTGCAAGGAATTAAAAGACAGTGGTGTCTTCAGCACTTCTTACTGAAGCTCAAAAATATGCAGGATGACTACAAAGAAATAAGTTTAGAGATGTGTGTGCTTCGTTCTAAAGTTCAGGATATATGGCAGAATTATTCTCTTATGGTTCACCTACTGTCAGCCTTCTGCCTCCTGTATTTCATTTTATTTATATCAAATTGCAGGTTGAACAACATTCAGTGGAATGTTCTCTGTAGAATGATAAACTAGGTAGATCATCTCGTTAGTTAGATGAATGCTTAGGAAACACTTGGTGGCTAGATCCATTTTTTCCATCTTTGCCTGCTTGTGGTGTCCAGAAACACAAGCATAAATAAGGGTGCCTAATGTTAATAACTTATAAAGCACCTTAAATTGTGATATACTATATTTTTGCCACAATTAAAATGATTTTTTTTTTTTGTCTTGAATATTATGAACTTGGTCATAATTATTCTTGGTCAGATATTAAGATTACTAATGAAAATTGCAGATGGTTAAATGTTGCTTTGAAACAAACATGTTTCTGCAATGAAGGGATGACTTTTATTCAGCTTATTCTCTGCATTCCTAGAACTGTGCCAAGAAGCCTCATCTGGTGAAGTTTTCCTGCTGGCTTCAGCAGCTCTTGCCAATATTACTTTCTTTGATACCATGGCTTGTGAAATGCTGCTCCAGTTAAATGCAATGAAGATTCTTCTAGCAGCATGTTCAGACAAACGCATAGTGGATACTCCATATTCCCGAGATCAGGTGAGCAGTTTCTCAGCAAGATACCACATCTGAGCACATTTGTGCAAAAGTCAGTTGGTTTCAGCTCCATGTCTGTTTTGACATAGTCAAACCTAATTTGCTTTCTTGTCTTCCTTTTTTGGTTCTTTCTGACACATGGCTTTTTCTTTATCTGTTTATGTTGCTTATGCGAATTAAGAAAGGTGGCAGCTTTAAATGTAATTTTTTGGGAAAAAAAATAGCTAATTTATATCTTTCTAAGATACTAGGATGTATTTTTTTCCACCATGAAGATTGCCAAACACTGACACAGAACCAGAGAAGTTGCGGAATCTCTCTCTTTAGAGGTATTCAATATTTGGCTGGACAAAGCTCTGAGATAATTAAGATATGAACAGAGACTGGGACCTAAATAAACAGTTTTCAGTGCTAAGAGGAATTATCTCCAAGAGCTGAATAAGGATCTGATTCTCAGCCCATTGACGTTGGTAGGCTTTGGATCACGTCCTAACTGCGTGATAGATGGTTTGCAAGTTCTTCTGGCAAATGCAGATGATATACTTTTGTGTTTCCTTTTCACTTTCACTTTTTTTTTTTTTTTTTCTCCAGTAAAGAGACAGAAAATTAAAGGTCTGTGCTAATGCACAAGTAAAATCAGAGGAAATTCTTTTGCTCCTGTCAGGTACTGCCATATAAATGGTATGTTTTGGAGAAGCACTTCTTATTTGGCATCTCAGTGATGAATTTCACCTCAACAGAGTATCTGAGGGTTTCAGTAACTACTACTAAGAGATGGAGGATGCTAGTCAGTTCTGTTAACCTACTTTGGTTTATGAGACATTGTGAATACAACTAAAAGCCCAGAATTCGTTCCTCAGAAGCCCATTCCCTTCCCAATTCTGGAAATGATTAATGGCAGGCTTGGGATCTGCCACAAAAACCCTCAGTGTACCCCTCAACAGGAGGTCAGGCCATGAAAATCAAGACACAAGAGACCATAGAAACTCATTACTGGAGAACTAGAGGGTTACCAGGGCTGCTTTAGCTTGTATTAAGAGCAGTTTTCTATCTCAGAAGCATTTATGAAAAGTTGAAGTAAGTTGTAATTACCATACTTTGGTACAAACAAGGACCTCAGCCTTAGACTTGGCTGTTTATTATTTCATATGCATGATTCTTCATGTTCTTTTTTTTTTTTTTGTTATTCCTCCTCTACTCTAATAATTTTGATTTCTTTATTTATTTATATCCTCATCTTAGTTCTGCTGTGAGTTTGCAATTTGCTTTATAGGTAGCATAGCAAGCCCTTTCTTTGTATGAGGAAGCAGACATTTAGAGAAACATTTATGACTTTGTTAGGTAACAGACTAGTTAGAGGCCTTCTGCAGCTTTGCAGGTTGCAGGACATCTCATTAGCTAGAATAACAGAAAACTTCAGAATGGATTCACTCCAAGAATTAAAATTTCATCCCCAGTAACACCTTGCATTCCTTCCTGGATTGAAAAACCAGGTCAGGAAGGTGTGATGGATCCTATGATGTGCCACGGTAAGTTTCTGAGCTGTCTCCTAGCTTCTAAGCTGTTATTTCTGCAGCAATGGGACTGTGAAATGCTACCTGTGTGTTACTCTGTTACTGAGCACCGGTTGCTCAGGTGGAACTTAAGTGCTGCCCGTCTTGACTTTAAGAGCTGTCAGTGTTGCTAGTCAAGCAGTTTTGATAAGGCAACAGCCTTAAGAGAATTCTTCCTTTTAAGTCCTGAACAAGTATGTATTTGAGTAGATTGTTCACCTTTCAAAAGCATACTTGTTTTAGTGGTATATTAAAGGGCAAGTTCTGCCAATTATCATACTTTTATGGAATATTTTGCATTTTAATTTGCTGTATGCCTAGTTGTTGCAATGGGAATAACATAGACTTGGCTAGAGGAAAAACAAACAAACAAACAAACAAAAAAACCCCACAGCACTACTTTAGTTTTGTTACACATTTTTAATTTAGTAATACATTCTATAGTGAACCAACCAATATTTCCAAATACATTACTACTTTGGCATTCCTGTTGATTTAAGAAAATTTTAATTTCCTAAAATAGAATGAAGCATGCCCATTTTAAGCCAAAAATGGGAGAAAGATGGTTGATAAGCAAGAAAGGAAAAATGAGTCTTGTTTCCATCTGTGCAATTTTATATCATCTTGAAGTTGCAATATGCCCTTCCATACTGCCTTTCTAAGGACAGCTAGTACTGATTAGTTATCACCCTCCATGATGGTATAAATAGATAACATTCTGCTCAGGAGCTGGATGTCAGATGAATTCTTTGTTGACTGCAGAAAGCATTTTCCTGCTTAGGCTCCTCCAACAGTAATTTGTCTTCTGACTTCTGAAAAGCTTTTGTGCACAAATAATGACAAACTTTTCCTATCTTCACTATCTGAAAACTGACTGACTTCCTCTTTCACTTCCCAGACAGTCTTAGATTAGATCAGGTAAGAAACCAAGAACTGAGGGCTGGACTTGATAAATAAGATAATCATTGTCAATTTTATAGCAGTTTGCTTTGTTTCTGTAACAAGCTGCGTTACATCAGGATTGCTTAGTTTTATAACAAAATACTTTGTATGGGAGTTGACAGATAAAGCTCTGATTTCCAGACAATTTAGCCTCTAGTTTTGGGTCAAAATAGATATGAATGTGCCACTTGTTCTTCGCTTACTGCAGCTACCTCTTTGTTTGCTGTTTTTTTTTTTTTTTTTTTTTCCTCCTGGATAATGGAAAACGTTTACTTGAAAGGCGCATATTCTTTCAGAAAGCGTCATGCCTAAATTCATGCAGTATATACCTGTCTAATATATACAGTCAGATGTATTAATGGAGAGAAAGCATTGTCAGAAGAAGGGTTTTAACCAAAACTCTTGTCATTCTAGGCCTCCTTTATTCTAACAATCATCTTAGACTCTACATAGAAAAATATGAAATGTATATTTGTGCACAGTATATTTATGTCTAATAATTTTTTTCTCTCTGCATTCCCACATGTCTCTTCAGTGTTACTAGCATTCTCACCTTACCTGTGAAGTTGTGGAGGTAAAGTCTAACAGCTTCTGATGTTCTGTTATTCAGGCAGACAAAGAATTAATGTGGAGTGAATACATCAATTTTAAAGTGGCTATTTCTAGGTCTAAAATAAGTGACTTTTTTTCAAAAAAGTTTTAGGTGGAGAAAGGTTTTTAAATTGGAAGGAGAAAATGGAAATAGTTACTTTTTTTTTTCTTTTTTTTTTTTTTCCCTGCTGAATGCTTTCTGGTTTTCCTGGTGTTTGAGGGATATTGCAGGCTCTGAAGCTGAGATCTTCTCTCTTGGTTAAGATTTGAAGCCCTTAATATTGTTCTTCCTCTAGGTTCCAGATCCTTTTCTTTGATCCCTGATTTTTTCAGGGCATTTATTTTCCTTTTGTTGCCTTTTTTCCGTCCCCTTTTTCCTCTCACATGGAAGATTGCAGGGTCAAAAAGAGAAGAGAGACAGATGTTACTTTAAGATCAAGAAGTCCAGATTTTTAAATGTTTCCTAGGTTCCAGTGAAAGACATTTTTAAACAGAAAAATATTAACAGGACCTTTAGACTTTTAAAAGTCCCTGCCTGAATAACAGGAGCTCACAGTACTACTTCTCAACCAGAGTTTCTTGAATACTGGGGAACTTATTACTCTTGCCAACTGTTTTTTGTTTCTGCTTGTTATGAAGACTGGAACTTCTGACTCCAGTTTTTTTAAATTGCTGTCCAAATTTTCCCATATGTTTGGAAGCCAGCATGGACTAACAAGAACATGGGCTCAGAATGGAGTTTGAGCCATGCAGTCCACGTTAGGTGCCCACCTTCCCTGTATCTGACAGAAGTAGGAGACAAAATCATTGTTGGTCACAGAGGAAGGCAGTAGATGAAGAGTCCTCCTCACTTATGCTTTTGAAGTTGTAGGAGCAAAAAGAGGTTGGAAGGGGAGCTCCTTCTTGTTGGATCAGGAGAAGAATATCCCTTCCACCACTGAACCATCAGCTGGTCCTTCCCAGATAATAAATGCATGAGATACTCTGGGACTGAGTGACCTATGGCATGTTACACAAGCAGCCAGTGACAGGGTTAGGAGCAAAGGTTGGTGATCTGCCTTTATCAGCTTTGTCTGTGAACTGTGGTTGGCAAACTATATACTAAGATTGTGCAATCCTTTCTAGTATTTACTAGATCACATTGAGAAAATGTTTTCGATGAATGTAGCTTGAAACATAGGTGATATGTTACATAATAAAGTTATTAAAAATACAATTAAGAAATTAAGCTAGTAACAAGACTGCCAATAGGATGTAAAAATGGAAATTAGGCCAAAAGTCACATGCCTTTCCCTGAACTTTAACCATGACATTATATCACTGATATCCTGGTTAATTTTCTATGTGAGACTGCAATTGCTTTCCTCTTGTCTGTTCCCTTACCCCCCTCCTCCCCCCCCCTTTTTATTTTTAACTGGCTGTCTCTGTCTTTGCATGTACAGTAATTTTAAGAATATAAAAATAAGTGAGTGTATTGACTGTTTTTATGTGGTCAATGTTATGGATTGTTACACTTCAGGGGTCCAGCACTAAATCTCTTAAATAAATCTTTTTGAGAGAAAATGCCTGTTTAGTTATAATTCTGCCTTTTGGAGTTAGATTTGATGCAGTATAAGGCAACATGCATCATTATGCAAAACAAGAGGCACAGTTGGAAGAGTAAAATCCTCATGTCAGCTGAAGAACTCTTTGCTGTTCTTTCCTAGATCAGTGTGTCTAGGGCTTTATTCCTGGGATCAATTCCTAATATTGTCCCTGCTCAGATTTTGGACTACTAATTTAACTTCTCAGCATTTCTGTTTAATCATCTGTAATGTTGGGCAGGCAGTACACTTGCTCAGTGTAAAGCCTCTCTGGAGGAAACATGCTATGTCAGCACGATTCATTGCAGTTTTTATCTTCTGTCCTTGCCTGCAAGGTTCACAGTACAATTAGGCTGGTGCTATTTACTGCAATAACTATAAAGAGGAGACTTTGCAGCAGGCTGTACCGATCATAAAGCTACAAGTCAGAGATGGTTGTGTATGCATTTTGCTGCTTTTGTCTTGTTTTCATCACAAAATGAGATAGTAGACTTCAAACAGCCTCTGACTTCTGCCATATGACCTGGTTTGTGGGACGTGCCCATTCACCATGTGACCTAAATGCAGGATGCATTTCCAGTGTGCTTCTTTAAAACAAAATATGTGAGAATCTGGTTATTCTGCCTACTTAGCTTTTTTAGTCAGCAGTATGAAGTAAAGTAAATAAAAATCTAGTAAAGACATCCTTCATGCCAAAGGGGAAGATTCCTTTAGTTTTAGCCTCTGATGCTCTGCCTTAGTGTTCCAAGACTGGTTCCCTGACACAGTCTCAGAGTAGACCTGGACTTCGCCAGTAGATCCTGTCTCTAACTGCTATTTTTATTTTATGGGGATGTTTGCCTCTTCCAATCAGGTGGCAGTTCTTGCCTTAAACGAGGTAAGCAAGCCTCAAATGTGGAAGATATTGGCCCTTTAACAGGCTGAAATGTGCGCTTTCATCTTCCAAATTCTACTGCATTTTTATTCCTGAATAGCTGGTTTCACACTAATCAGAAACACTTGAAGATCATCTTAAATCTCCTGTTCATGGTAGGTTATCTCAAGCAGTAAAGCAGCCTTCTGTTTCTTTGTGGTTTTTAGGTTTAAACCTCTTTATTACCTAAAGCATTTGAGATTTGTGTTCTCAGCGTATGTATCTGAGTTTATAACAAAGCATTTTGAGTTAGTTTTCACTTTTGTAACAAATGGCCAGTACCTTTCTTTACTGGTTAGTGAACAGTAGTCACCATTACTTGTTTAGAAAGACAAGTGTTGTTATGATGTTAGTCGTTACATTATTTAAGCAGGAGAATATCCAAGCTGACTTGGATGGAGATTTGAGAGGTTTTGAACAACACTATTTTACAGGTTCTTAACCATAGTTTCTCAAATTTCTCCCACTCTTGATAACTGTAATTCCTAAGGCTCAGTGCAAAGTCAACCACGGAATTGAAAAGGAAGGTTCACTGTTCATAAACTCAGCGTGTGAAAGAGTGGGTGGAAGGAAACTGTGGAACTAAAAACACTTCAAATGATAAAAATAGATTTTGTTTATTGGAGTAACCAATGATATTAACACTGCCAATTATAACAATGGGTAACATTGTAACTGCAGAGGGGTGTGCCTGTGTTTATTATCTGCTTACTTATTCTGCTTATAGAAATAGTGAATTTTAGTCAGGTTTTTAATTTCCAGGGCAACTGTGAGGCTAACAATATGATGCTGTATTGACTTTTGAAAGTCTGAAATATCTCCATTATTTTTAAGTCTATTTATTTATTAAATAGAGAACACTTCCATGGATCTAACTGGGAGCCTCCTTGCTAAATTCAAAAATAACAAAAACGTCGATACTTATTTCACCAGCAAATGATTTAAAGGTGAATTTTCAGTGCCTCTTAATTTTAGGTATAGTTTTTTTAGTTCTGAAAATGAGCTCATTAGTCTCAGTTTAACCTTGTGAAAAATCATGCTAGTCCTGGTGGGAGTAGGTGCATATTAAGATTTTGATAATTTGATGCCTCTTCTAGAGGTGCTAGAATAGAAGCATTTCTGACAATTCTCTTCCTAGCATTTTGTGTTTTACTTCTCATGGTGACACGGTTTAGGTGGGCAGTGTATAACACATATTAACAGCTGGGTGGTGAATACAGGGATAAACCTCAGAGGCCTGTTCTACTGGTTGTTTTTAGTAGTGCATATCATGCATATCTTTGCCTCTGTCTTCAATACTGATGATGGGTTTCAGGACCCAGGGTACCCTGAGCTGGAGGACCATGACGGTGGGAATAACAAACTCCCAACCAACCCTGAACGTGTGCAGGATTTGCTGCTCCACCTGGATCCATACAAGTCCATGGGTCCGGATGGAATTCATCCCAGGGTGCTTAAAGAGCTGGCTGACGTCATCGCAGGACCTCTCAATTATTTTTCAACGATCTTGGGAATCTGGAGAGGTCCCATTGGACTGGAAGCTGGCAAATGTTGTGCAAATTTTCAAGAAGGGTAAGAAAGAAGACCCTAGCAATTACAGGCCTGTCAGTCTCACATCAGTGCCTGGTAAAATTATGGAAAGGATGATCCTTGAAGTTATTGAAGCGCACCTGGGGGACAATGCAGTCATTGGTCCCAGCCAACATGGGTTCTTGAGGGGTAGGTCCTGCCTAACAAATTTGATTTCTTTTTATGATAAGACCACCCATCTAGTCGATCAAGGGAAAACAGCTGATGTGATCTTTTTGGACTTCAGCAAAGCTTTTGACATGGTTTCCCATAGGATCCTACTGGACAAAATGTCCAGCATACAGCTAAACAAAAACATCATATGATGGGTGAGCAATTGGCTGACGGGCAGGGCTCAAAGGGTCGTGGTAAATGGGGCCACATCTGGCTGGCGGATGGTCACTAGTGGGGTCCCTCAAGGCTCCATTTTAGGGCCAATCCTCTTCAATGTTTTTATAAATGATTTGGATGTAGGACTAGAAGGTGTTCTGAGAAAATTTGCCAGCGACACCAAACTTGGAGGAGTTGTGGACTCGGCTGAGAGTGGAAAGGCCTTGCAGAGAGATCTGGACAGATTGGAGAGCTGGGTGAACACCAACCACATGAAGTTTAACAAAAGCAAGTGCCAGGTCCTGCACCTGGGACGGGGCAACCCTGGCTATACGTACAGACTGGGCGACGAGATGCTGGAGAGCAGCCCCAGAGAGGGATCTGGGGGTTGTGGTTGACAGCAAGTTGAATATGAGCCAGCAGTGTGCCTTGGCAGCCAGGAGGGCCAACTGTATCCTGGGATGCATCAAGGACGCCATTGCTAGTCGGTCGAGGGAAGGGACTGTCCCTCTCTGCTCTGCGCTGGTGCGGCCTCACCTCGAGTACTGTGTGCAGTTCTGGGCACCACAGTACGAAAAGGACATTAAACTGTTGGAGAGTGTCCAGAGGAGGGCGACGAAGATGGTGAAGGGCCTAGAGGGGAAGACATATGAGCAGCGGCTGAGGTCACTTGGCCTGTTCAGCCTGGAGAAGAGGAGGCTGAGGGGGGACCTCATCGCAGTCTACAACTTCCTTGCGAGGGGGAGTGGAGAGGCAGGTGACCTATTCTCCGTTATCACCAGTGACAGGACCCGTGGGAACAGTGTGAAGCTGAGGCAGGGGAAGTTTAGGCTGGACATCAGGAAGAGGTTCTTCACCGAGAGGGTGGTTGCACACTGGAACAGGCTCCCCAGTGAAGTAGTCACTGCACCAAGCCTGTCTGAATTTAAGAAGCGATTGGACTGTGCACTTAGTCACACGGTCTAAACTTTTGGGCAGACCTGTGCAGTGCCAGGAGTTGGACTTGATGATCCTTATGGGTCCCTTCCAACTCAGGATATTCTATGATTCTGTGATTCTATGATTCTATGTAAGACTGACTGGAATTATTCAACTTTCATGTTGTGGCACACAAATGTGTCTTAGGCAATTTATTACTAAGAAAAACTAAGAACTAAAGAGTTCACACAGTGTAATTTACCGAAAAGATTAAGAGGTAACTCGCAAGACTGAACTCAGGTAAATAAGCTAAGCTCTTGATGTGACAAAGAAAGAATGAAAAAGAGCCATGAAACCAAACCAAACCAAAAAAGAACAAGGAGAAACAAATATTAAAATTAAAACTAAGCAGTTACAACCAACATGGGGGGAAAAATATTAAGGGAAATGGCAGGTTCTGCATTTTCTATATCATCATATCAAGACAGCGTCTTGCTTAAAAATGATACTGAGTTAAATATATCTTAAAGAGATAAGTAGTCACATAAATGGAAGAAATATCCTGTGAATACAGGAAGTCAGCTTTAGAGTTGTAATAATCCTTTGTAACCAAATTTTTCTGATTGTATCCTGAGCATTGCTTTGTAAAAGTTATGTATTTTCCTTTACAGAGAAGCAAGCTCTTCAGTGAAAATCAAATAGAGTTTTAAAAACTTTCATAAGTTTAGATGAACATAAATCTGGATGTAGACTACTAATTTTGCCCTGCATGGGATCTGCATATCTGAATTCTCTCTCTCAACATACAACAATATATTTTTACTTTTCAGCTCCTCCAAAACTGTCCTAAGTGTTTTCTTTACCTTGGAATATAGCATATTATTCTCTTCTGAGAGTGAAAGAAAGACAGACCAGTGGTTTCAGGCACAGCATAACAGACATAGTTTTAAACTAGTGACAAAGTGGAAAGATCTGAATTGTACGGTCAGTCATTTTACCTTCTCCGAGCAGCATCAGAAGAATGTCTGTCTTTCCATATGGGAGTATTCTTAAATAGTTTAGCAACAAGTGAATTTTTCAGCAAGAGTTTCTCCGTCTCTTCCTATACTTAATGTTGTCATGTTGATGGCACATCTAACCACAGAACAAGGTTTATGGATTTTTTTCTTTTATTAACTTATTTTTTATAACTCTTTTCCAATGCACCCCATGAATTGGAAGACTGAATTCTGCATCTTTCCTTAGTGCATCCAATAGAGATTTAGGCTCTGAGACCCCTGACTCTGCAACTAGCATCTGCTCATGGTTTTAGGGCTACCAGTTCCTGCAGAGAAAGCTGCAGTCACCAGGTTTATCAAAAGTCTTCCTGCCATTAGAGAAGAACCTCAAATTTTCGATCAGTCTGGACAACAGAGACCAGAATATGGACTTAGCTTGGGTTAGTCTATTGGAGGGATCTGCAATATCTGTACAGATAACAGATGCAAGTGTCAGGACCTAGCTCCAGGACATATCATACATATTGAAAATAGATTATGAGATCAAGTATTATATTAAAAACAATCCACATATGATGAAGCAATATTGTTTGTTTGTTTTCTGGGAAAAAAACAAACAAACAAACAAAAACAACATTTACAGATTTCACATTTCAGTATATTGCTAGGGTTAGTGTAATTTGCGGGCTTCAGAATAGACTTTCTCCCTGGTGTCATCGCAGCAACAGATGATCAGAGGTTGTGTGTGCTATTGTCAAGGACAGCCTCTTTTTTGTACTTTAAGCTGCCTAGAAGGTCATTGTGTGGCCTAGGAATCCAGAGAAATTCCAAGAATCCTAAACCAGCACAGGCGCCAGTCCTTTATAATCTTGGAGAGTAGTCTTGTTCAAGATATTTCTTTAAAAAATAATGAAATTGATATAGAATATTGCAGTGGAATACTAGAGATCCCATGTTAAATATTTTCACTTTAATTCTTAAAGAATTGAAAATTCTTTCAATTCTTTCAAAATTCTTTCACTTCTTTCACTATCAACATTTTTTTCTAGTAATTTTCATCTATTTTCCCCATGGCAATAGCTTTTATCTTTGTATGCTCTGTGTTTTACAATAACATCTGAATTGGTTTAACAATTCGTCAGGGCTTCACAGTATTTTTTTTTTTTTTTTTTGAGACACTTGCCTAAGGGCTTTTGGAATTTGGGGACAGATAATGGGAAAAGAAAGGCTTAGACAGAGACTGCAGCAAGAGCCTAAGCATCATTAGACAAAAAGAATCTACACTGGGAGAGATGCTGCTGGAAAAGTTCTGTTTATGGTTTGCAATCAACTGTAAATCCAAAGGAAATCTTGCTTCATTAATACCAGTGCTCAAAGAAGTGTTGCTCTTCAAAGCAAAAACAGTCTACACACAAGTTTATTTTCCCCTAGAGAGTTCATCAAGGAATTAAACTTCCTTGAACTCTGGTCTCTATTACAGAGGAAATTTTCATGTAAGCTGCATATATAATGAATTCTAAAATAGGCAAATATAGGAGAAATATAAAATTTAAAGTCAGCTCTATTCAGCTTGCCTCTTATGTGTTTATGTTATGCTATTTCATGTTTACCTTGTTTATATCACAGGAAAATGTGACATTTTGGGGAAAGAAAATCTATCCATATGAAGTGAGTTAATCTATAGTTTAACTGCCTTTAGAATCCTAAGGTGTTAAAAGGTAATTTAGGTAAAATGTGGATGTTGTTGATAAGAAGAGTCTTACATAAACCTTTCTGGACAAGGCTACATATAAAACCTTTAGACTAGTTCATAAATACATTGAAAAATAAAGGGGCTGTGTAATCAACACAAAGGAGTCTGAAGTATAAATGTAACCATCACTCAAATAATTTTTGATCTCAAAAGATATACACAAAATATTTCTACATATGAAAATACTTATTAGACAAAATAACTTGAAGCAGTGGAATAATTGGCACATATTCAAATTGTGGTTAATTGAATTCTTCATCTGTGGCTTAGAGAGCCGCATGAGGTACATATTCTGCATAGAGGAAGTAATTTTCATTAACAGGATATAATTTAGAATGAGAAAACATATACGCTCAGCCTGAAACAGTGTTAATAATTAATATGGAATAAATACATAGACATAGACTGAGTTACCATATTTCTACCTGTCACTCTTTAGAGTTTCAGCAACTCATTTGCATCCTAAGTACATATATTTATTCAGAGAGATGACACTGTAACACTGCCTTCGAAAGTGGAAGATCTTTATGTCACATCATTGAAAATGAGTCATCCTTGTTATTAAAATGGCAAAGTGAGATCAGAACTGTGATTTGATCTACTTACATCTGTCTAAGAAGTTTGCTTGTTTGTGAGCAAATGCTATACAGTTAAGTCATAACCAGTTCTCAAATTGATCATTATTTTTGAGGCTGATCAGTATTTCTCAACTAGAAAATAGGAACATTTTAAGGAAGAATATTATTTCTACTTTGTATTATAATGTTATGTCACATTTATTATTTGGTCTTTCATATGTGCTGTTAATAATGAGATGTATTTGCATGTAGGAAGCGATTTATTTGAAGACTAAAATATAAAAGACTATTGTGCAGGATTTATGAAAGAAAGTATACAATATCAGTGAAGGGAATGACTGAAAGCCAACAGGTCTACATGATCCAGGCTCTGTCAATGGCTGCTGCATCATTTAAAGCAAGCTGCATTGCACCTAATCTTGAAAACAGTTAATACTATTTTGGATAAGAAATTCCATAAGTTGTGATTTCACAATGTGCTTCTTTTGGTGCAAAACCTAATTTTGATCTTAGCTCAGGAAATGTGTAAACAGACTCTTAGGACCAGCTCTGGTTGGGACAGTGCTCTAATGCACATAATCTCTATGCATGTTAATAAGATTTTAAGACTGAAAAATATTCCTTAAATAATCATTTGAATTATGGTTGAAATCTTCAGATCCTTTGTGAGTGTTCCTCAAAGTTTAAGCCAAACCCTGAAGCAGAAAGGTAGCAGTAATGTACCATTACTGAATGTATGGTATGTGCTAGTCCTTAACCTGTCCTGTGAGCATTATCAGTGCTGGAATGGGACCACAGGTCTGGCTTCTGAGTAAGGGCAAATCTTGGCTGAATTCTTTGTAGAACTCCTTTTTTTTTTTTTTTTTATATATATATATATATATATATATAAATGTTTATCTTCTTTCTTCTGATTTGACCACTGAAACAATTTTTCTGCTGCATAGAACTCTATGACATACTTCTCTGCATGAGTATAGGAGTGAGAGAAAAAGAAACATTATTTTTCTTGTTGTCTTGGTTTCAATTGTCAGCCTTACGTAAGAGACCCCTGAGAAATCAGAGGTGGGAATAGACTGTTCTCCTACAAGAACCCTTTTAATTTTTCCTGATTTTGCCATATTCCTGCCATACTAATTTTATAAATCAAAATGCTATTTAGTATTTGTGAATGTTAACACCATACTTAGTATTTCCTTCTCTTTTTAATAACAGGTGGTAACAATATTGGCAAACATGTCTGTCTTGGACCAATGTGCTTCAGAAATCATTCAAGGAAATGGTATGTATTTTGGCTGAATTACATTCTATATGTGTTTGTGGAGAATGAAAGGAAAGGATTATTTACAAGGTAGAGGAGAAAGACTTCACTAATAATATTTCACTTTGAATCTTGTCTCTGTTGGTTATTGCATATTGCTGCAGGGTGCAGAATGAGTCCTTGGGAGAGTTCCGTGTAACTGAAATAATTTACCACTGGTTTAGAAGGCTTTGCATGTAAGGCGACATTGCTGATTCTGCGTGTATGTGCATGCTGTTTATTTGTAGATGCACAACGCAAGGTAGTATGGAAGTGTTTCAACATTTTTTATTCTTATAATTACACTGCGTAAGGTATCAGTTCTTACACATTGGAAGATATCATCTGATACAGAGCCATGTATAGTTTCTGTTCCTTTGTTCACAGGTATTCAGAGGTACAAATTTTGATATATTGTTTTTCTTACTGGAGAGCAGTTGCCTTTTTTTTTTTTTTTTTTTTTTTTTTTTTCCGCCCGCAGTCCTTTAAATATCATATTAGGAGAAATTCATGATGTTGAAAAGAACTAGGTGTCATGGGCCCACCAGAAGTCTGACCAGTTAGGTTAATAATTCTGTGGAAGACAGAACTGCCTTACTAATACACTTACCAACAAATTCATGGCCAAGCAATATTGTAAGCTTTTTTCTTCTCCCCCTTCAGTGGGAGGCATTCAATTATTGTGAAGCTTCACATATATTACCTTTTCTGTCCTAGGCATATCCCTTCCACAGTGTTTTAATTAATGTTTGTGTAGGAGTGGTTTTGAGTTTGGATCTATTTGAATCTTGTGACAATGGGTTTATCCATGTACAATCCATGTAGAAAGCGGATCTTGAAATAGTCAATTTCATGTAATATCGGATTTAGTTGTTTATTATTTCCATATTTCAATGGAAAAATTGAGTTCTGCGCATACAAGTACAACTGGCAAGGATCATTTGCTAGATGGAATCCACGTGTGCACAGAGGTAGTGTGCATCTGATATCCTTGCTAAGGTGTGTTTACGTGTGAAAACGTATTGCTGTTTGAGACTAAATGAAAATGTGGAGGTTGAATAGATTTTGATACCAAAGCACTTCCATCACAGATGTGTGCAATTTTACAAATTATATGACCTCCCTGTCCCATGTAGAAAGCAATGCAGTAAGGGGGAGAAGACAGGTAGGTTAGCAGGTAGGTTTCTTACACAATGTCCTTGTTCCATGGGAGTGGAGGGCCAGTCCTGGAGAGGGGTCATTTGGGTCCATATGCTGGTTTCTGTCATGCTCTTGGTGAAGCATGCTCGCTGTGTTCCTAGAGGTTGGGTGGGTGCTTCTGGACATCTTGGTGCAGGCGCATGAGATTTCCCTCCCTGGAGTCTTTCCCAGAAACTCTTGGTAAGACCCTGACTTCCTCAGGTCTGTAGGTATTTGTAATTATCAGATTGGGTAGAAAATACCCTGTTGGTGATTTCTGTTCAAGTTATATTTTTTTCTGATTTTCTGTTGTTAGCATCCACAATCCAGATATGTCTTGGAAACTTTTGCACTCCTTTTTGATTAACAGGTTGATTATGTAGTTTGCATATCTATTTCCTTGAGCACACCATGAACTGCTTTGTTGACAGTTATTTGATCATGTTCCCACAAGTGCAGAAAGATCATAAAAAGACAGCCAAGCATGCTGTGCTTTGTAGGACCAGGACATTGCTGTTAACATTTGCGAATAACTGTGGAACAATTTGGGCAAGTTGTTTAATATTCATCACAGATTGCATTGGATCTGTGTGCACTCACACCACTGGTGAGTTGTAAGCATGACTTGGACCAAAATAAAAAAGAAGTATACGGTGCCAAAGAGCCTGTTCTTCTTCCCAAAAGAAAACAGAGGTGTTCTGTCCTGTCCTCCCTCAGTGAAACATTTAATTAATGGAAGTATGTATGTGATAAAGTTTGTGTATACACTTCATGCAAGTCCACACAGAAGCATTTGCCCCCAGGCTTTCTAGAAGGGTTAGCACTCTTCTTGTGTATAAAAGCTTCTGTATCTGACTAACACTAAAATAATTAGATGCTGGTCAGAAGCCAGGTTTACGTATGTGCTACTGAGAGCGGTCTTCAAATCTTACAGAGTCTCGATGGGTTTTTTACACAACTTTGACTTTTTTTTTTGTATGTCAATTGATTATTATCTAGCTGCGTAATTCTGGTGCTAATTCTCTTAATTGTTTATGCAAATGTTCCAACTGTTAAAATCCTCAGATGCTACCTAAAGTAATCTGAATGCCTAATGGCATATGGAGTTTAATAGCACATAATTGTCCTTACATTTAAAATAATTTAGAAAATATAAATCAGTGCCGTCTCATCTGGTCTTGTCCTGCTGCAATAAGAGTATCAAGTCTTACAGGCAACCGTAAATTGATTTAAAAAATAAAATAAAAAAATTGATATGGGTGACGTTGTCTCCTCTGAAATGAAGGCTAGTCATAGTAAACTTCGAGAAGCAGAACTTCATCATTTCCTTCATCAGGGGTTTTTAGAATGCAGATTATTTCAAATAGTTTGAGACAGAAGCTTTTAAAGGTTCGCTTAAAAATACGTAAACTGAAAAAAAATAATCTTTTATTTTCTTTTAATTCAAACATCACATAGAAACTTGAAATATGTTCCTACTGTTTTTTAGGTTAATGACTACCTTTAGGTTAGTTTAGAAGCAAATAAAGAACTCATTTTGTTTTCATAAATATTTTTTTTTTAGCCAATTTAAAATACTAACTACTGGACTCCAGTCAGGCTGTTTCAAAGCAGCCTGAATGGAAGAGGGAAGAGCTAGTGCGTTTTCTAGTTCCAGAAGTTCTGTAGCTTCTTAGTGAAAACAAACTTCTCACAGGTCAGATGTGCCTAAATACTGATGGCAAAGTTGGAGCCCACAGTTATGCATTCTTCATGTACTATTCAGGCAGTAATTCTATTTACATAACTTGCTTTTTCTCTTTACTTTTTTGGACTGATTTTATTTATTTATTTATTTATTTTTGAAAGAGGCTAACAATGGCTCTTACATCCTTCTAGGTATTCAACTTTTAATGGAAATGCTCTTTGAAAGGTCGTCTTCAGGAAATACAGCAGAAGTTGCTGCTTGTGAGCGAGTCCAACAGAAATCTGCGGTTACACTGGCACGACTCAGTCGAGACCCTGAAGTGGCAGATGCAGCTGTAAAACTCAGCTGTAAGGATGTCTCACTAGCTTAATGAGACTGAAAAAGAGGGAGGAACTGTCAAGGAGGAGCTCTTTTTATTTTTTCGCCTCTTTTGGTACAGTTTGTGGTATAGGTTCCCTATAAAATCTGTTCAGAGGGTTGGGAGGTTCTGCTAAATGAACTTCTGGTTCATTTCCTAGAGGAGCCTGAGATGCAGCTTCCACTCAATGCATAGGTGTGTCAGACTGTGACAACTAACAGTGCTACCTCCCACATTCCTTTACTTAAACTCTTGTGCAGTATCCCTCAATGAACAGAAAACTTGGACCCAAGCAGGTTCAGATGTGCTGAATCTACTGGGAGGCAACATTTTCTTTGGGCTGGGGTTTTTTAAAGGCATGTGGGAGAATAGATGGGGAAGAAATGGAATAATGATTTTCATTCTGAAGGAGCAACAAAGGTTAAAAACAATGCATTTCTTTGTTTACAATTTACAAGTATTAATTGTGAAGTGCTAGCTCCATGGAAAGTATCTTAAGTATTTGGATACCATCTTGGCATTAGAGGTAATATTTGGTAAGGAAGATAAATATTAAACTTTTTGTTAAAGGCCTTTTATCCTTTTATCTCAGATAAGTAGTTTGTGTTTCTGAATTGTTCATCCCAATATTCTTTTGTGCATGCAGGTATTCCTCGCCTAATTAAACTTTGCCGATCACCAACTGAAAGAAATAACAGTGATTCTGTTTTAGTGGCATGTCTGGTAGGTATCTTTTTATCATGCTTATCCTGCAAAACGCATAAAATCCAGTCCTTTAGATTTCAAAATGAATAAGTATTGCAAAAATGTTTTAAATTCATGCCAGGGCCTCCTGCTTTTCCCTTTAAGTATAATCCTGTACAGTGTCAGTTATTCTTCCTCTAATTGAAGTTTTAGGCGAACACGTAAAAAATGTCTTCAACTTCATATTGTTGAGCACTCAACTTTGTAATTTAACGCTTTAATAATTGTTAAATTCCATTCTCTGATGATATCTTTGCTGAAATGAGCCTTGAATCACAAAGGTAGTAGCCCTTTCTTTGTGCACATGCACACATACATATAAATATATATACAAATAATTAAATAAAATGGCCAAAGAGAGTAATGGAGATTTGCTTTCACTATAATCTATTATTTTTTTTTCCTATTTGAGTCTCTAAGACAACATAGAGCTTAGCCAAGGAGTGGCCAATGGAAGGTTAACACTGTCTCTGCTTAGGAGAAAAATCCTAGTTTCTGGCCCTACACCGCATAGACTGTGAGCCCCAGCCTGCTGTTGGAGTTGAGTAATTTCATGTAGGATACTGCAAGAGGAAAGTGCTCTGGGGACATGGGTGAAGAATATTGCTTGACAGTGGTGATTTTTTTTTTATATAATATTAATGTTATTGTAGTGCCAAAATAAATCTTGGTGTTAATCAAAGCTACAATGACCTAGCTTGCTTTGTTGTGTATAGGAGAAGTTTTTGTTCATTTAAGCAGGACTCATTCATGATGATGAGGGTTTGAAAGTGACCATAAGAAATACTGTGGTTGTTCTGCATGTGTGCTGAGAATACTGATTAATCTTGTATGGCTTGAGCAGAGGCCACAGAGTGATGGCAGCAAACAAGACTGACTTTTCTACCGCTCTGTCTCACTGAATTAGTGCTGCACATTCCCTGAATTCATATCTATTGATTGAGATGTTACCTGCCTGCCCATTTCAGCACTTCTCTGGATAGTTTAGCAACTGCACAATGGCACTTTTCTGAAAAATGTGGCAAAAATGTTGTGCTCGAGACAAATATACTGCCTCAGGCTCATATGTATCATCACTGAGGTCCAAATGCTTGTATCTTTTTGGTGTTTTTAGCTTAGTTGTTTACTTTTTCTGTACTTCGAAGCAGGTGATTAACTCTTCTGTTAATATAGCATTGATAAACAGTGCAAGGATAGCTGATCACAACTATCGGACCTTACTAGTCTGAAGACAGTATTTATTCTTGAAAAAAACTAGCTTGCATTTCAGTTGCATCTGTAGTGTCAGGTTGCTAGAAGGTATGTAGTTGTATATTTTATTCTGTTGAGAAAAACAAGTAATTTCTTAGAAAGGGAGAGGTTAAACACAACAGTATTATCAAAGTAATTTGTATTATGCAGTTTCATAATCCTAACAACTGGTAGTTTTACTTGTTTCCAAATGGATCCCAAATTCCTTCTTTATACTACACTTCTGTCTAAAAGATCTGTTTATAGGCATTGCATAAAACTCCAATGGCAGACACTTTCTGAGTCAGAAATTAAGACAAAAGCTGAGAATAGAATTGAGATACAGAGGGAGTGACAGACATGCAGCAAATCAGAGATACATTTACAATACAAGTGCTCTAGCTGTTGCCCGTGTGTTCTTTCCTTTAATACCAAATGGTTCTTGCCGCTCGTGTCTGAGAGTAATGTGCTTAGAAAGAGTTGTCATTTAATAGCTGATTTTGAGGGGAGGTTCATCTGACAGATGAAGACACTAGTGAGAGATCAGCTTGGCAAAAGTGTCCATAAAGCTGAATTGTTTAGTTTTGAGTCCTGGATATTATTTGGAGATTGTTACAATGAGTTCCTGCAATGAAGACTTTGTCGAAGCTTAACAGTATTCCATTTTTTTTTTTTATAGGCAGCCTTACGAAGACTGGCAGTTATGAGTCCTGATGGACTTGAAGATTCAGATTTTCAGCAGCTAGTTAAGCCCAGACTTGTGGATTCCTTCCTGTTATGCACAAATATGGAAGAGAGCTTTGTATAAATGTGAGCCAAAAGCCTCAAAGCAAGCTATCCTTTGAAAAACAATAAAAATAATACACATACAATAAGATAATACATATTCAATTTTATTTAGTTTTAGTCCTATTGTTATTTATGACTTATTTATTTTAAAACCATGAACATGTGGTTCATGCAAATTTATTTCAGTGGCTTGCAGAGGTAATTTTTTTCAAATTTTCTTGATGTACCAAGACATGTCAAGAGACTATCATTGCAATCTAACAAAATGTTGTTGTCATGTTTAGTAGAATTGAATTGAGATAACAAAGCCAAGAATTTGGTGCTCGTTTTTTAAATGTTTCTAATGTTTTATTGCTGACATTTTTCTACAGTTACTACATTTTGCAGTTTTTGGAGAAATGCGCTAATTTGAGGCAATTGTTTTTAGAAGAAAAATGATCCTTAACACTGCAAGTATATACTTTGAAATGAATGGGATGTTACAGACTGAGTCCAGTTCTTAATTTTTGTGATCTTCTAATAGAATTATGAAAATATATAACTGATTATCTGGGGAGGAAAAAACAACAATTTTTTTTTCAAATATTGATTTGTAATGATGTTAGAGGACATTTTAAAGCTATATAATGATGTGCTGCATTATATAATACATAATTGCAGACAACTTTTATTTTATTTGCATGTACTGAAATTTCCTAAAGAATTGAAAGAATTCTAGAAAAATCTTCAAGAAATCAAATGTATGTCATCAGTAAGAAAGTATCCACATAAGATTTAGGATCATTACACGTCGATAATTTCCCTTCTTTTCCAAGCATTCCAAGAACTGGAATTGAGTATATCCAGATGTGTTTTCAATATTCAAGCTATTACTTTTATGAAAAATCTTGCATAAATATATTAAATAATCAGAATAGATAATTATAAATTGAATTTCCACTTTTTTTTTTAACTAGTCTTACAATTCTAAAGCTGTGAAACAGGACTTTCAAGGGCTCTTGGAGGTGACAAAAGGAGATTTTTACAAATAGATAAGATAAAGAATAGAGTTGGTTTTAAAAATAAACATTCCTCTTAAAATTTGACTTTTTCTTTTAATCAAGAAACTATATACATTTAAAATTGGTCAACCATCAATATCTTGAGAGTGTTTTCCACCTAGCTTCTCACAAAACACTCTGTAGATTATGAAAATATGTGTAACTCTTACTTGATGGCTCACAACTATTGCTCTGGATCATTTTATGATCAGGCAACTTTAAGGTACTAGGACATCTGCCAAAAAAGTAAGTACACTTCTTTACAGTACTTACTTTGTAGATACATTAAGCAACTTAATTCATTAATGTTTATTTAGTATTACATGGTGTTTAGATGAAAGGCACCAGGAAATTGCTAAACTGTGATTGCCTTCCAGATTTTCTTTGTCTGAGAAATCTGTCCTGCTTCAAGCAGTGATAAATGGTGGCTACTTTTTTTCTCCCCTTGAGTATATGGGTTAAGAAATCTGTCTTAACATTTCTTCCTAGTGATCTTTTCATTTAACTATGAACTTTATCTTAACTGAAGTTTTAAAAACATTAGAAAACACAATGACCTCTGTCATAAGCAACTACTCAAAGATAAGGATTGAATCAGATGTTTCACAGATGTGATTTCCTAGTAAGAGCAGAGATAATTCTGCTTTGTTTGCTACTTTGAGACAGCTCCTTAAATGTATGAAATTTTAAAGATGTATTATACCGTACAGCGTTCAAAATATTACACAAGCAACCAACATTAACACTTTATTCACTAAGCAGAAATGCATGTATGAACCATGCATGCTTTAAATTGTAAAATCAACATTCTTGATGTAAACAAGTCAAAACTCATAAGAAATGAACTTAAGGTCCTGTTGTTTTCATGCTGATAATCCCTAACAGAATACAACACATCAAATTATGTTGCTGAATATGCTGGGCTGAACCTTATTCTGCTAGCTGCAACAAACACCAGAAACTATTTGTTTGTAGACAAGGTAGAGTTTATCCCGTATTATCCCATAATAGGTGATGTTAAAATCTCATTAAAAAGAAAAATATATATACTTTTGGGCATGTACATTCAGAAAAAGGCAGATATAATATCATCAAGACAATGGAATTGCTTTATGAGCACTAAAATGTATAGTAAAATTAGGGGATCCAAGTAACTATTTACTTGATACTATTTAGGAAAGCGGCTGTGGACTACAGATGTGTTATGCTGGCACAAATGGAACTGTCTCTCTTGTGGAAAGGGAGCATAGGGTGAATCGGTCTGTTGCTCATAGACCAGAAACATACGTAAAACCGGGGAAATTTTAGCCCACCCAAGGCAAAAAGACTAATTCCTTGTCCTTTAGAAGTGCAGCTAAACCATGAGATGGTAGCAAGATTAAAAATATATATATATATACACACACACTTGTATGTATATTTATATAATATATATGTATGTTTATCCCCTAGTCCCCATTTTTTTAGTAGGGGGATTGTTATAAAAGTGTTGTTTATATATTTATTCATATTCATAAAAATAATTTCAGTCCAATCAAGTGTAGCAGAAAAGTATAATGTGGCTGCAATTGGAAATCATAACACTATTTTTCAGTAAATTTTTCTCTTAGTAATTACAAAGTCTTTAAAAACAGAAAAATGAAATGAATGCACTAGGCATCAGCACAGTACCAGTTCTCATGCTAATCTATCCTGCAGTCTGAAAAGAGTGTCTAAAAGCTCTGCAGCAACCTGGTTATTGTTCTTGTGACACCTGGCTTTTGCTGATGTTAATAGTGAATACAGTAGCACTGTTCTTGATTGTGTCCTTTCTCCAACAAATACTTGCTCCACTGAAAGTTGAATTAGAAATTAATGAAAAGAAATAGTCGTAGATATTTTATAACAGCTTATTTTAATTTTTTTCTAAGATAAAGTGCTACAACAAAAAAGCGTGATTTTTTTTTTTTCAGCATTAGTGTGCCATACAATGTAGTGTCCACACATGTAAAGTAAAATAAAGTAGCTGTTAAGAAAATGCCATTATGACCCATAACATTTTAAAGCCATTTTAAACAGGTCAAATATTCAGTGAGCTGGCCAGTAGCAATGAAAGAGTCTAATTTGCTCTCAGACACAAAGATGTGAATCCAGATTAATTGATTTGACTACAGATACTCTTAACCTGTAAGTACGTAGCCCGTATTGTGTGTTTATATGTGTTCATATTATAAATATGGCTGTTTACTGGAGCAAGATACATTTAAATGGATCTTGTATTTGTAGCAGAAAAATATGTATTGAAAGAGCTTGTTCAGATCTGCTATCACTGAAGTGTCATTGAAACCATTTTTGCTAGGCATGAATTTTTCACTTAAAGTTACGCACTTTATTTTTATATATGATAAGATTTATGAGAAAATACTCATCCCTCTTCGTTTCCCCTTCATTCATTAGGAATTTAAATGTCATTTAAAAACACTTAAATATTATTTTATTACTGCTGGTTGAATTCTGAATCAACAGTGTTTGCTTTGAAAGTGACCTTTCAATTTTTAAATTAAAAATAGAATGGTTTAAGGCAGAATAATCATGTTTAACATCAGTCTAGTATGAAACAAAATATTTCACGTCAAGATATTTGCTAAAGCATACAGTGTGGATCAAAATTAGGACTAATATACTAATTACTATGTAGTTTGTAGAGTAAGGTAGAGGGTGTCTGTAACATCTATATGTATAGGTCAGTATCTGTGGACTCGTTAACCTATAGAGAGTGCATGTAAATTAAGTATTAGCTTAGTCATTCTGGAAACTGAATGTTATGCTTGTCAGAAATGTTGTAATTTCATTTAAATCGTTCTGCAAGTTTTACATTTTGTATTTTTTTAGAAATGTTAAACAAACATGCAGTGAACTGCAGGATTCTTTGTAACTGATTTACATTCTAATGACTTTGGAAAATGTGTTCAAATTTTGGCTTTAGTTTGAACTGTTTACAGATTTATGTAGCCCAGGCATTTTATTCATAGAATAAATTTTTTCTCATGTGTTCTGTGTTTAGTACATGAATCATTTATGTGGGATGTTATTTGTCTGACCTGTTTATAATATTTGTATCTAAAAAGGACAAGATAATGTCTTGGTAAATTGGATGACTTACCTACATGTAGAGTGAATTTGTTCATCTGAGTTGGAAGTGCTTATCTGGTGGTGAAGTGGGTGAATAGTTTCAGTCCTTGACAGATAAAGAACCAGGAACAAAAATAACACGTCATGTATTTTAGAAATGCATGCTTTGCAGAAATCCTTCAGCCTACTTTCTAGCTTCCTCTTGGGCCTAAGTCTCTCTTTTATATAGCTGTGACAAACTTCTGCTGCATGGGAGTGTTATTTGTATTAATTGCTAGTTATCATAATAGAAGAGTTAAATTCCAGTTTCCGGTCCTGTTAATTATTTGTTGAGATTTTTTTTATTTTATTTTATTTTTTTGAGAAACTAAGTAATAAAAATAGTTTCTTAAATAAATATATTATTGATCACTTGCAACCAAAAGGTATGCTTATTTTTCACACAAGGGGAAGAACTGGGATATTCTCCAAAAAACTTGGGAGAAAACATGTATAATAGCCTACTTCTAGGTATTGGTACTCTTACGAGCAGACTTTGTAACTAATAGTTTATGAATTGCTCTGTCCCATGCTAAATAATCACTGAATCAAAGTAAAAAGGGGAAACCAATAGAAGAAATACAGACACAAAACACTGGCAAGTTTTTGTTTGTTTGTTTGGTTGGTTGGTTTGTTTTTTATCTCAACAGCCAATGAGTGACTTTTAGTTTTAATATTTCTAGTGAGCTTAGAGCCCAAGGGTACCTATGGAATAGTAGTGCAAAAACAAATGTGATGGACCTAATACTGCTAATTTGCTTTAGAGAGAAATTAAAATGGATCTAAAAGCTTAAAAGGGGTGGTGATGTGTCTAATGCAGTACCTTTTCTATTACCATTGAGAACACCTTAGTCACTAATGTCTAACTGAAAGGTATACTGTTTATACCCTTCTCCTCAAGTTTTCTAGATATTACCACTTTTTAACTAGCTTTCATCAGTGTCCTCTAAAGCCTTTAGAATGTCATCTAACAATGCACATATCTTCAAAGTAACTTATTAATTTCCAGTGTACAGGACAGCTCACTCAATTTTTTAGTCACATCACGTACAAATCTTTTTAGTAGTTTTGGAAGGATATACCTAACAAGATATGTCCATTATGTATGCTCTTTAGGTTAGGGAAAGTTTGTAATAAATCAGGAAGAGACATCTAAAAAGATCCAAGAACTGCCATGTGCATGTTCACCTGCATTATAATGGAATGGATCAAATCAACTAGGGAAGTCTTCTTTGAAGCTATATGTCAGTGTGCCAGAGCTAACCTCCAGGTTTCAATGTTTTTGCTAGAATTAGAACACTAGAGTTGTAGTGCATAAATACACATAAATACCATCTCACAATAAGAATAAAATTTGTAAAAATCAAAAATCCTTGGAAGATTCTGCGATAAACATGAAAGTTTAAGAAGTATGCTTTGCATGGTAAGCAATGTACTTGTTCATACAGGCTTCCACTTCCAAAGCAAGATGAAATGCCCTTTGTAATGGCTCTTTGCTTTTGTATTGCTTAATTATTAAAAAGGCCATAATTTTATTCCGAGTAGCAATAATACGAATTAGTGTTTTCAAATGTTCACCCTATCTTTAGTGATGGATAAACAGGAAAATTACTAGGTACCCTGAAGCACAGCTGATCATGTCCAGGATTGTTTTGTCCTTGAAAGTACACAAACTTTGTGGAATGACATAGACTAGTTAACGGTTTAGAAAATCTGGAGTAGAAGTAGTGTTTTTTACTCTAGAGGGATTCTTATCTATTTTGAAGTTTAATTTTGTAAGTGTAGTCTAGGCCTGTAATTTAGATACTTTCTGTAGACTACAGAAAGAAGTGGGCCATTCTTCCTCTTTGAGGATGAATGCTGAAGACAGAGTATACATAATGCCATTGGAGCTGCTTTTTTTTTTCCAGTGGTTATAGAAAAAAAGTCCTGATGATTTTTTTAGAGGAGATGTCTGAACAGCTCAACATCTAACTGTTAGTTCAGGTCCTGAGAGATGAATTCCAGATTCAGTCTGGTGACAAAAGTAAGACACTTTTTCAGCTGATATTCTGTGTGCTGTTTATGTAGCAAATACAATTGCCATCAAAACAGAAATTTTTGCAACATCAGACTCTCCCTTTGAAATTAGTGAGACTTTATCTTCCGGTTTGATGTGTACCAGATGACTCCTCCTGTTTGCTGGTATTGTAAAACAAGGAATACCTGGACCAACTCATCAAGCTCAGACCATTATAATGTTATGTGTTACTTATTAGAGAGAAAAAAAAAAAAAGCATTTAAAGAGAGGGAGAATGGAAGCAGGTGACGGGACACTAACTCAGAATAGTCTCCAAAGTGAGCTATCCTGGACAATTGTGGAGCTAATGCAAAACATTGCGTACACCAGGAAAGCTACTGCTCACCAGGAAAAAATAAAAAATAAATAAAATCAAAGCAAACAAACCCACTCTCAAACCCAGCATCCCTTATTTTCCCAAAAGTAATAAGATGAACTTCAAGAAGAAAAAATTCCTCTTACATTTCCAACTTTGATTTAGAGTAGTCTGGTACTGCTATTGTGCTATTGTCCTGTCTCCATCTGGAAAATTTGTCTGCTTTGGCTTCAAAGCAGTGTTAAAGATCTCATGATAATTACTACTATAGTAATAAATATTTTCCCTGAACTCAGAATGTTTAGCTCTAAAGATAGTATTAGATAATAAGAGATGAAAAAAAAGAAAAAAAAAAAAAAGAAAATAGATGTTAAACAGATACAAAATTGAAGCTAGTAAGACTTCTAGAAATTTCTCTTTGGAAATGCATTCCTGCATAAAGACACATTAAAACAAGAGTGTGATTAAACAGCTTCTTAAGGAAGGAAAGAACTGAAAAATTGTGTGAAGATGTTCCTCTTCAAAGTCATAAAAAACTTTGTTATGGTTATAGGCAAATCTGATATTACTAGCTCTTAAAGGTCAAGAGAACTTCAGAAATGGTATATTCAGGAGTTTTGCACTTAGCTCTTTGAGATGATGAGGTGAGGCTTTTATAAATTAATACCATGAGAGTAATATAGGAACACTTTAAACACAGTATCCATTAATGTGCCACTTCATAGGTGCTATCACTTCAGGCCAAGTGTAGGCCAGACTGACAGAATCTACTGGATAGATCTTTGCTCTTTGCTGGACTGCTCTAAGTTTCTTTACTGCTTTTTTTTTTCACCCCCCCCCCCCCCGATTAGTGTTATAAGGAAACAGAGTATGGACAGTCAACAGCATTTCAATAGCTACAAAGAACTTTGTCAACATTTGTGTTCTGAATTTCTGCACTTGACCAGACTTGGACCACAGAATAACAGTAAGGGAGGACCTTCATTACAGGCAGAGGCTGGGACCTAACAGCATCACAGGTAACAGGCCGATTAGTGAAGTCTATTTCTAGGTAGTTCAGGCCATCCTATTGGAAGCCACAATGACGTGCTATAAGCAACCCTTTCTTGAATTAAGAATATACTTTCCATCAACACTGCAGATGACATGTGTGGTGCTTCACAACTGTGTTACTAATTTTCTCTGTGCCTTGCTACCTGATGTCAACAACTGATTAATGCTTGCCTTTAGAGTGAATCAGATGCAGGATTTGCTTGGATCAATATCAGGGAAAGCAACTGAAAGATAAAATCCAACATCTGAACCCTAAGACTGGCATGTTTTACAATGTGTTTGCTGATACTGTCTCATTGCTCTGTTAGGTCTGTATCAAGGTGATCTCTTGACCTAACACCAAGAAGCTAAGAGATTGTGTTTTCTCATTTGCACGGTTATCACCATCTGTCAAATATTCCTCCTCAAATACTCAAATCCTGTCTATTTTTCCTTTTTGAAACATTTTACTTAGCTACCAAAATGCTGGTCACTACACTCAAATGGAATTTCTGGATTGTGCTGCCAAAGATCAGATAAATGTGCATAACTGTTTCTATTCTTCTTTTATGTCTCTTTCCTATGTAGTCTAAAAGTTACAGGAGTAGAGTGTTCCTTTCCATCTTTTTGTATGATACTAGGTTCCCTAACACCTCTCATTTCATTTGAGGCCACTTAAAAATAATATATAGAAAATAAATATTAATAAATAGACAAGCTTTAAGATATATCAATATATTCTTCATGTTTGTGTCCCTGTGATATTTATGTGTTGAAAATGTCTCAGTAGATTGTTATGCAGTTACTAATCTGATATGGTTTTAATTGAAATGGTTGCCTTTCATGTCCAAGCACATCTTCAGCTGCAGCATTCATGCAAAAAAAGAGCCCAGTTCAAACATTTTTCCATAGATATGTCTATTGGCAAGTTCATTCAAGAGCCCCTTCCATGTAACCATAGAATGGCCTGGGTTGAAAAGGACCTGAAAGATCATCTAGTTTCAACCCTCCTGCTCTGGGCAGCATACATTCACTGCTTCTCTTATCCTCTCGAAGTCCTGATTTCTTCATTGATCACCTTGCATAGTTTGCTGACTTTTAACACTCTGTATATCAATAAGAAAATGTCCTGAATCAGAGGTATTTTTATGATTTTTATTCATTCTAAGTATATGTTTAAGGACTGGCTTGTTAAGCGTATTGAAGATCTTTCTTTGGTCAAATCTACCTATTAATTTCAGGTCCAGTTTCTACAGAAGTCTCACTAAAGCCTTCAGAGCAAAGCTCACATGCTGGTAGTGCAGCTTAGCCTTGTTGTCTGCTGGCATATCTGAAATAATGTAAATTAGAAATTTAGGATTTTCCAAGTAGTGTTCTTTATACGTCTAATGCCTTTCTAATTGGATTAGTTCTCTTTTACTTCATTACACTACCTAGAGCAGATTTTTTTTTTTTTTGGAGAGTCAAAAATACACTGAACTTTTTCCCCCTTATTAGTTTAGAACTTTATCTCATCTGTGTGTTCTTGCAGTTGTCAATGATTAATTTTGACTGATCTGTGAAGCGTTAAATGGACTGTATATTAATGATACATTAACTATGGTTTATCCTATTAAACATGAAAACAGAACATATGCACTGCAATGTTGGTGAGCAGAAGGAGGATATTAATGCACCATGAATTTCTTAATAATGGAGGGGAGAAAGAAGAGCTACTTTGAAAGGAAGGCAAAATGTTCCTGGTGAAGGAAGCAGAAGTCCCTTTACTAGGATCTTGGGGGTGTAGCAGCAAGAGAGTATAAGCATACCTGAAATATTGGGTATGGAATTGCCTAAATAAGAAAAACCTCTAATTTTATTTGGAGAATGGCACCTCCATTCTTTTATTTTAACTCCATTAATTTTGCTCCCAACCTCCAAAAGAGGGTTGGAAAAAAAAAATGCTTGTTGCTGTTTTGTTTTGAAGGTTTTAAATTGAGGGGATGGGGGTGGGACTAATAATTGAAATGGTTTCTGAAAATTTAATAATTAAAACGTTTTTGGTGAAGAGCTTTTATTGACATCAAGATTTCAGACTTTTTAATTCTCATATTTTTTAGGTAGAGCATCTTTCACTTAAGAAGTATGGATATACTTTTCATAAAAAAAAAATCTTAAACAGGCAATATTTATAATGAAGGGAGTTTGTAAAAATTTACCTATCTTATTATAGAAAATCTATTTTTGTTTTAGCCATATATTGTAATTAAAATAAACACAAATAGACACGAACTGCTATTTTAAAAAGCTATTCAGAATCAAAAATTTCTTTAGTTTGGAGAAAAGTCATGATACAAATCAGTTAAAAATTCTTTAACCATTACTTTGTTTTCTAGGGTCTTGCTGCATATGAATAAATACACCAGGTCATTCACTGGTGAGTGTCAATAGACAAACTATATATTTCTTTAAGATTCTGAGGCTACTTCTACTATATCTATTTCTAGATCTCAGCTGTGAACAACAGAATAAAATATGGCTGCTGAGAAATAGAAATTTTAGAAGTATGAAGTATTCCTAGTCAGTTACAAACTGTCCCAAGGTCCTGAAATGCCTCCTCACTGTCCAGTAATTTTCAGCAGTTCTAGATACTGTTTGCCTCTGCATAAGATTTTACCAAACAGGGTCTCGTTTTTTGTTGTTGTTGTTGTTTTTTGTTTTGTGTTTTTTTTTCTTGTTTGTTTTGTTTTTGTTTTTGTTTTCCCCCTTCCCAGGGCACCAGGACATTTCACAGAGATGGTGTGTTCCTATTTAGTCTGAATCCAGTCTCAATGGACAAAAGAAATTACAGTTTTACTCAGAATACTTTTGTAGTCACAGCCAAGCGAACAGATGTCCCATGGCTATTTGAAACAGTTTTTCAGTCCTTCCTTTCACACTGAAGGTCTGTTTCATGTAGGATGCCAAGAGCCAGGAAATGCCTGAAGTACATGCAAGAGCAAAGGTCTCACTGAAAGTGCTTTCTCCTGTTGAAGATCGAACCATGTTGTCTTCACTTGGAGATTGCTCCATGGTCCCTATTGCATTTGTGTGTCTGTTGCCTGTATTCAGTATCCTGTGGACTTATTTACTTTTTCCAAAAACTTCTTGAGAGGTGCCTTCTCTCCATTCTCATCAAGACAGCTGAGAGCTGCAGCCCTGTGGATAATTCTGATTTTGTCTGCATACCTCTTTTCTTCTGCTTTATTTGTGACTCTTGCCTGCTGAAGAGTCATCTTTCTGAACATTTGTTTGCTTATGACAAGCTCTTCTGAAAACTAGAAAACAGCAATTAAACTCACCACCTAACTAATACTTCTCTGTGGAGAGACAGCATTATTTTAGTAACGCTGAAGCACCTTACTGAATTCCTTAATATTGATAATAAACTGTTTTTCTTCAGGGACAGTTGCTCATATTCTCTTACAGTCATACGCTTTTAGTTAAGTTGATAAACTGCTTTTAATAATTCACGTAAATTTTTTTTCAATTTGAACGTAATTAAAAAAAAAAAGAGGCAATTTTAAAATTTTAAAAGCTTAACATGAAGGTTTGACAAAAACAAAACAAAACAAAACAAAAACAACGAAGCATTCAGAAGAATTTTGTAAGAGGGATCAATCTTCATATAGCAGCCAAAGGCTTTACCAGAGGTTGCAGGTTTTTTTCTTGAGAAGTACAATCTTGCTATTGTTCAGTTTCATGTTAGTTCTGGCTGCTATTCTACAAATCCCATTGACAATACAGTAATCTAGAGGCCCCTTTACAGCTGGGAGAGGAATGGAAATAATGTTTTAAATATTCTTAAACATTAACCCATTCAAGTGGCACAGTCATATAAATAAGGATATTTTAAAAAGCCTTAGTGATGTACTTAAATCTTATTGCACTGCCTAAAATATTTAAGAGCAAATTTTCCTTACATTTGAAAGGTCTTTAGTCAGTTTGACTATTTTAATCTAGGCAAAACCTTAATAAGATATCTACAGACCTGCAAACGAACCTTCCTGAAGTCTTGGAAATATTGTTGAACTAATCAGAAATATATCATCATTATGTAGTGTTAGTCATCCAAATTCTCTTTAAAGTCTTAAGGATGAATGTGGTCAGAAAGCCAACTTCTCTGGGGGCCATCTAGTCATGTGAAAAAATTCACACAAAATATTTTCTGGGAATTTTTGAGGATTAACTTATTGAGGATTAACTTAAGTCTTCTCATATTTTCTTAAAAATAAATGTAAAAACTGTCTCTACAGAAAATGAATGTTCTGAAGTTATCCAGAAAATGAGGTTTAGAATCCTGTAGCAGGATAAGTTTTTTCATAGGGTGGTTTTACATATGCTGATATATATGTGTGTGTGTGTGTGCACATACATGCATATATACACACACAAATAGAAATACATATTTACATTTGCATTTATGTTCTGTGGACATGGGTTTCTTTTAAAAGAGCGAAGTAAGTGACTTTTTGTTTTATTCCATGATGCAGATAAAGTGATGAAAAGTTGTTCATTTTATAGAAAACAATGAAAGATGCTACATCTGTCAGATGCAAGGAGTGAAGGTCAGTATATGCAAATGAGTATTTGTTATGTTGTGTGGCATTAATCAAAGATCCAGATTTTAGCTGTTCTTGAGTTTAATTTGATACTTATTAAATAATTTATGATTCCATGGAGGCTTAGTGTGCAAATGGAAAAGGAAAGTAGAAAGTATCTCGATCTGAGTGTAGCTGGCTAGAAGGAGCATGACCTCTTCTATAAGGTAGGAGCTCTAGGACTCTCCTATCAAGAAAGGCTGAGAGAGCTGGGGATGTTCAGCCTGAAGAAGAAAAGGCTCTGGGGAGACTTCATTGCAGGTTTTCAATACTTAAAGAGGGCTTATAAAAAAAAGATGGAGAGTAACTTCTTGCTCAGGCATACAGTGAATGCAGGAGGAATGGTTTTAAACTAAAAGAGGGGAGATCAGATTAGAGGTTAGGAGGAAAGTCTTCACTCAGAGGGTGGTGAGGCCCTAGAACAGGTTGCACAGAGAAGCTGTGGATGCCCCATCCCTGGAGGTGTTCAAGGCCAGGCTGGACAAGGCCCTGGGCAACCTGATCTAGTGGGTGGCGTCCCTGCCTATGGCAGGGGGGTTGGAACTGGATGGGATTTAAGGTCCCTTCCAAACCAAGCTCTTCTATGTTTCTATGATTCTATGACTTGTGGGTCACTTGTTCCCAGTGTGTGTGGAGAAAAAATTAACCATGAAAGCCAGGCTAACTTAAACCTGATTGCATTTTCATGAGATAGGTGGATAACAAGTGAAAGATAAAAAGAACCCAGGTATTGAGGGAGGAGACACTTTGGGGGTTTATTTAAATTGGGAAATAAAAGCAAAAGAACGTTGCAGGGATTGGATGTGAGCACTATAGCTAGAAAACCCATCTTAGTCACAAGCGGGGCTATAATTATAATTACAGGGCTATAATTATAATTAATGTATTACTGGAAACTTTGATGTTTATAAAGCATCAAATCACTTGGGAAAAATTAATACAACACTAGACACTTTTGTATTAGCGTTATCACTTTCTTTGCAATTGACAGCTAACTTGTATCTAGTTTGGTTTACAAGAGTGGTATAAGTTCTATAAACTCATTAATTCACTGACACAGATTAGAAAAATTGATTTTTTTTTTTTTTTGTCAAAACACATAGATGTAACCCAAAGCAAAACAAGTCTCCCAGCTTTATTATCTCATGATATAGTGCAAACTAAGCTTTTAAAAATGTCTTTTAGATGTACATAAGGACTTGCTGGGGGAGAAGTGGTGACATCTACTGGAATTTTAAAACACTTCATCATGTTTCCAAGGCTGCTAGAAAGATGTATTTAGTTTAGGTCTAGAGTTGGATGAATAATGCAGAAATAGTTTCTACTGATATTTGTGCAAATGTGGAAGCAAATCTTCAGCCATCTTGGGGTTGCTTTTGGTGTCATTTCCTGCACACACTCATAGAGTTATTAAACTTTAATTGTATGACTGTTGGCAGAAAATAAATGTTAAGCTCACACAGGAATACTATGAAAAGTGAATTTGAAATGTGTTTTCTGTGAGACTATGCATCAAAAAGCTGATTCTGTGAGCCATGTTCATTAGACTGGAGGATGGAAACAATATCAAGTGATTTATGGGACCAACTGCAATTGAACAGAAAGTTTGTGCTTGGAGTAGCGACCCCTCACTTTAAAAGAAATTAAAAAATTCAATGAATTATTTTGAAAGAGGAAGGAATGTGTGAAGCAAATTGCAAACCGCTCACCACATTTCATGGAAAGAAGGAAGGAAACTCATCCATCATTAAATACATTCATTAAAAATTATTCCCTCAGATCCATTTAAACCATGTTCTAACTTTAATCTCTTGATTTCTTGGGGCTTGATTGTGATGGATACTGCATGTCCAATAAGACAGTGAAGGCTTTTCTTGCATCCCAATGTAGGTTACTTGGACCTTGGGACTGGGAGTGCAGGAGCAGCAGGGTTATACATCTACTTCCTCTCTCCCCTCTCTGCGGAGGGGAGGAAAGGGAGGTGGGATTGCAGCGGATGAAGCAATCCCTGTAGGCACAAAAAATGCTGTCTGACTTGCTGGCATGGGCTGTAGAGGCTCAAGCACTTCCCCAAATTTTACTACTCTGAACCAGTAACAAACAATTCCCTCGGTGACAAGGAAGAATGTAGGCAATAAAATGGCCTTTGATATATGCCTTAAGGCATGTTTTCTGACATTATCTGTGTGCTGTAGCAATTTACCTCTCTCTTCTTTTTCAGTCTATGCCTAATGGCACTGTTAAATCCTTAAAATCCACAGACCTTATCAACCTCCAAAGTTTATGGCCTAACTGTATGATGTGATTGCATCATACAATAAAAAATCTTAGAAAGTGAGGGGTAGGAGGTTTCCGGCTCTCCTCAAACTAAAAGCCAAATTACCAATGTCCAAAGTATTTCCATTGGTTCACTCTCTTTTACCTGGCAGGCAACATACTTTCTGTTTTTAGTCTTTGCATATAATGCACAGGATTGTGTGATTTCTGGTGAGTAATAAGGTTAAAGAATTGTTCTGATTCACAATTATCTACTGGGGTCAAACTCATCTTCATCTTGGAAAAGACAATCATTGGTAGACCCTACAACACTTCGATATTTTTCTGCAATATTAAGAGTAATGAGCACAATAGGAAAATAGAGAACGATGCTCCTTGAAGTCCCATCATCATTTTTCCTTTTTTCTCTGAACCACTTCAAATACCACATGTAGCTGGTTCACATTCTGATACCTGTTTTGTTTGTTTGTTTGTTTTGTTTTTGTTTTAACCCATATCTTTTTCAATAACAATTATCTGATCTGTGGGAAACTTTCTGTAAGGCTTTCCACCAAGCTGTCCTTATGGATTTTCTACTGTTCAGGAGATTTATAGTTATGGTATAACAAAAGGAAACCATCTGCTGTCATTCATCAAAATGCAAATCTGCCAACAGTTTTAATTCTGAGTCCGAACATTGCAGATGTGTGAAGGTTAAATTTTGACTTTTGCACCTGTGAACACAGAACCTGTTGTAATATCCTATTCCTGCAGCCTTCAGTTGAGTCCTCTGAAGAAAAGTAGACTGCCAGCCACAAAAGTTTTTCTAGTAATCAGAGTTGTTTAATTTCAGCACTGTATTCCTGTTATGATAGTGGCTAAAGGATTGTGATAGTCTAACTTACCTACCGAATTAGAACTGTTTGGCTGTCAGCATTACAGTGATAAACTTTGACATGACAGTTTTCTGACTTTATTAATAGTTTTAATCCTCCAAACTAGTTTTGTTAGTTCATCTTGACCTTCCTGCATTGTCTGATTTGCTAGACTGACAGATTCCTATCAATCCATCAGTCTTTTTTAGCTGACCTTCCACTTACGAGCTTCTCTAGATTTATCATGACACAAATCACACATACTTTTTATTTAATAGAGGTTTCTTGAGTCTCTATGGATATCCATGTCCATTTCTAATAATTTTCATGGCTAAAAGCTAACCTTACTGCAGACTTTTGAAAACCCCATGAATACCTTTGTAAGAAATGCAGGGAGTTGCCTGTATAAAGGAGCTGACACACCATCTGGCAAAAGTTCATAGCATTTAATGCTGCGTCAATTTACACAAGCTGTAAATCTGCCTCAAGGCATTATAGCTACAATACTGTATGTTAAACTAATAAGACAAGAAATGATAGGGAGTGCAAATACTAAAATCTTCCCCAGACAATAGTTCAAGATAACCAATTAATAGTTACGGTAAATCTGTCTGAAATGTATTCCATATCATTTGTGGCAAGACTTGCTTTCAATCAGAGATTACAGAGAACATTTAAATTAGCAGTGAGAATTAGCCTGAATAACAAGCTAATTATTTATCATATTTGCATTTTTTAAGCTTATTACTATCACGGTCTGGTTAGATTTGGTGGCTCCTTTTCTACCCTTTCTGAATTGAAAGCCCAACTACAGAACACTTCTGAAAGTAACAATTGTGATTTTATAATGAACCACAAGAGGGGGGAGGATGAACATAAATGAAAGACCTTGATTTTAATGAACAATTGTTACATTTAGGAGAATGCAGTGTTAATGTCGAATTCAAGAATGCTGTCCAGGTGTTGTCTGTGAAATTAAGAGTTCAAATTAATGATGAGATGTTGCTCCTAAAATTCATCTTTTCAGGTCTGCCAATTTATTATTGAGTTTCATTTTAAACTGTGTACAAACCACACTTCCAAAGTTGCAAAATACCATGCTGAGCATATTCATCCCTTTCTTTATTGGCTTGATCAAACAAAACCAAATGCTAGTGAAATGACAAAAATAGAGATCTCTGTTGCCTGAATAATTAGTTTTAAAACTTTCTGTCCTGCCTTTTTTTTTTCTATTTTTTTCCCAATTATATAAAGGAGTTCTCTGACTCAAATAATCAAGGAATTTCTCCTTGGTGCATAGGTAAGGGTTTGTCTCTATATGAAAACTAAATTACCTCACTGTTGTGATCTTGGACTGATGCAGAACTGGTGAAATTCCAAGAATGTTTTCAAGCTACTTTTAAAAAAAGCTCATAGTCCCTTGCCACTCATGCACAGAAGAAGCTGTAGTGCTGACAAAGTTGGGGAATCCCAGGGAATGGTGTTCTGGGGAGTTGGGAGCACAGCTCCTGGGAGAGCACAGCTAACTTTGGCAAGCAATCAGCTTTCTAACTCAAAGACTCTGTAGGCTTGGTGGCAGTTCCTATAGCCAGCTGGAGGGCAAGGATGGAAAACAGATTTCAAGAAGCCATCCACTCCACTTTCTCCTATTTCAAAGTGGATACAAGGGAGACACAACTTTTCCCATTGTTACTCCTCTGTATCTCGTGTTCCATGTCCCTCCTGCCCTAGGTTGTCAGTCTCCTGGGAGAGGGAAAGGAGAGAAAAGGAGTCTTGCTTTCCCCCAGACTAAGAAAGAAGCAAAATAATTATAACAGTAATATGAGGATGGTATTGCAACAGGTGGTTGCAGCATGGCAAAAAAAAAAATAGTAGCACAGGCAGAAAGTCTTCCCAGTTTCTCTTTGCAAGTAACCCAGTAGACTCTAACTCTGAGAGAATACCATGTAATGTTATTAGACAAAATTACAATGCCCTCAATTTTATGCAAAGAAGTGGAATAGTGCTGAAGGAGGCTTGCAGAAAGAAATTAAGATAGTTATACTAGAAGACAGAATGTTGATTACCAGCAGTGAGGTATCCAGATTTGACTAATGGCACAGTTATTGTATGCATAAGCCCTAATGGTGTTTAAGTGGTTGCTAGAATGAATGCAATTAATGTAATTTATTTGTCAGCATCCAAACACTATTATACGCAGAATAAGATGGGAGGTCCCTCGCCTAGCATATAGCCCTAGGATTTTTTTTTTCTATGTTTCTTTTCAAAAATAATCATTAATCTTCCAGCATCCAACACTAGTGACTTTTTTTTTTATTCCCCTCATTTTTAAAGGGTGTCATCCACATCAGCTCTGCTGATTTAAACTGAATTTTTCTTGCTTTACATCGTGGATTTTGGAGGGATGCTTTGAGATGATCTAGTCTGGCTTGCTACTTGAAGGCAATAAGTGAGCTTGCATCTATCCTATAGCTCCCGAGTGAGTATATACTTTTAGTGAGAGACCCTCCCAGTTGGACTGGAAATCTTGAACTGACATAAAGTTCAAGAGTTAGCCATAAATTGATTGCCTTCTTAAATTGCTCTAGTGCTTAATAACTACCTAAACTTTAAAAAAAAAAAAAAAAAAAAGTGTATCTCTAATGTGTTTTTCTTTTAACTGAAAGCTGAAGTTAATCTTCAGTTATGGGATCTTCCCGTGCTACATCAAAGAACTTTGTCTTAGCAGAGACTTTTCCTTTCTCTATGCAAGTGTGACAGGATCAAGACTTTTGAATTGCTCAGATAAAGCTTCTAGTATTTCTCATTGTATGACCATTGCTCTTGATTTTTATAACTTCCTCAATATTTATTTTATTTTATTTATTTAATTTTTTATTTTTATTTTTTGGTCTAGAGACCTCACTAATGTCATATATGTGGACAAAACCACCTTAGTGCTCTTGCCTGATATTTCCATGTAGTTCCTCCAGATTTGTAAAGGTAACTTGTACCTCTGCTTCTGAAATGAAAGGTATGGTTAGACATTGTCCAAAAACCTCACCTCAATGAAATCAGTTAAAAGCAGTGGTTACTTTTTTTTTTTTTTTTTTTTTTTTTTTTTTTTTTTTCTGTTAGGATCATCTATTCGTGTTCAAATGAGTTTGGTTTACCAGGTGCTCCAGACCAAACTGTGTAAATGACCTTGCTTATTATTACTTAGCACCCCACTACTTGAAATGATACGCAAACACTACTAGCTTTGGCATTGCATTCCTAGCCAAATCAGCAGGAAAGCAAATTTGTTGTTCTTGAACAAATGAAAACTGATGAATGGTAGGGCTCCTAGCAAAACTTTATTAATGTGCATATTCTTTCAAAGTACCCTAAATGTTAACAGACTAAGTTCCTGCTGCCCTCTGCACTGAGGACTGACATTGCAGGACTGTGCAGAGACACGTTTGGCTTCGTCTGGATTCAGATCAATTCCCTTACTGTGAAACCACCAACAAGAAAATTGTGACTGGGTTGTATATCAAAGTGCAACAAAAACAGCAGCAGTCAAAACCATCAGATTAACTGTTGTTCATCAATATTTTGTTCAAGATGGAGAAATCTTCCAAATTAAAGCACAAAAAAAACTTGGAACTGCTGTTTACAGTAGTAGATGTACTTCGTGAGGGGTTATGGATTTTTCAAGTGTTCATTATTTACATGCTAAATCATTTTTTACTGGAAGTCTCTACCTCCATACCCAACAATACAAGTTTTAAAAAATCTCATAAGAGAGAAATCAATGTAGTTCCAATGTAAACTGTGAAGTTACACAAATTTATGAGACTGCTATTTATTCTTCCTGATCTATATAACTGGCTTGAAGGCAGTGTCATGTTTAGCATACCTTAAAATAGCATAGAAATATTTCTCTTAAGATAGCAAATACAAATGGAAGGTGTTTGTTTTTGGTGGTGGTGGTTTTTTTTGTTTGTTTGTTGTTGTTGTCAAGTTTGTTTTCGGTGGTGGTGGTTTTTTTGTTTGTTTGTTGTTGTTGTCAAGAGTTTAGTTAGCAAAAGGTATGGAGCCTAATAGGGAAGTGCCCTGTAATAGAACTAATAAATAGTTAAAAGTAGAAGTCTTGTGAAAAAAATGAAAGACAGGAATTTGATTCAGAAAGTAGTAAATTTCTAATTGTTTTTATCGATCAGTTGTGTTGCAAAAATGTGTCCTAGTGCCTATGTGCTTCTGAGTTCCTTGCTGCATCTCAAAATCTTTCAGTTGCTTTCTGTTGCTATCTTCATTTTAGGGAAACTTGTGAGAGGCTCAATACAGTGGTTGAGTTCTACTGTGTGTTATTTCCCGTGCATGCAATCTATACAATGACAAACATAGGGTGCTTGAGTTTTTATTACCAATAATCACAACTAGAAAACCACAAATGGGCTTTTCATTTTTCCCTTGCAAGAGCTATAAAACCTGAGGTAAACTCTCCTGCCAAATTGCTTTTATGGGAACCTCGCTTTCCTGTTCACTAGTTTTACTCCAATTAATTAAAAGCAGTGCTCAAGCCCTTAGCTGTGGTTTCCAAAGTATTGACAGAAGGGCTCATGCCCCATCCAAAGTCGTGAGTGAGATCAAAACAGAGGTCCTTGGTGGATTCATACCCCAGGGCTTCTGCACCTGGGGATTTGAGCTACGGCGTTTTGTAAAGTTCCCTTCTCCAGAAGAGCTATGGCCTTTACAATGCCAAAGAGAGCAGGCCGTATAGAATTTAATACAGGGGTACAAGGATGAAGATGAGCTTACTCATTCCTTATTCATTTGTTTACTTGTTTCAAATAGGAATAATTGTTTTGATGCCTCTATAAAGACAAGGTAAGGTGATTTTTTAAATCTTTTTCTAATATTTTTATTATTTTCATAATTTTCCTGTCTGCAAAAGGTCTTTAAGCATTCTGCAATCTCCTTGCTTTCCAATTAAGTTTTCTGGGCTTTCTAATGTGGTCCTCTGAGTGCTGGAAAGTACCAGAAACAAGAATGCATTTAATACCTGGCCTGGTGTCTTGGCAGCTAAGCTTAGCACTCCAGTGTGGGGAGTAGCAGGTTCAAGACCAACCCCAGGAGTCTTACTACTTGGACTGGCAGAGGGCTAGTGTAATGCACAGACAGTGAGCTCATTCCGCAGGTGGAGTGTTCAGCTGCATTGATCTTACGGCAAACCCAGCCTGCTAGGGTTTTGGAGAAACATTGGCTCTGATCTAAAAGGAAATTGTGCTGCCTTTCCCTGCCTTTCCACTAGTTTAGCTTGCAAGCTCTAATAACATTAAAACATAGTTTAAACAAGAAGGCTGACACAGCTACACAGACACAAAATAATTTCCTAGAAATACTAAATACAATAAGCAAAAATCTCTAATCTCTCATTAGGTAACTGTATTTTCATGGGGTCAGCCAGCCTCCCTGGCTAGGTTGAGGTCAATTCTAAAATATGTGTATTATATACATTAGGCATCTGTTAATGAAGCATAAATTTCATCAGCAATCTGGGTGCCAAAATCAACTCATTTGGGTACACGGTTTGCATCTACAATGGTATCTTATTGATCTGCTCTATAGCTGAAAGAGCAAGGTCACATAGATGCAATGAATGGTGTATAATAAGGAAAAAAAGCAACACCAGGAACATCTTGAAGAAGCTCTTGAATAAAGCCTCTAAATTTTTGTGAGATGAAATTCAGAATTCAGAGGGTTGTAGGATTATAGTAAATAAAGCATAAGAAAGATCATGTTACCAGAGCCAAGAATATCTGGTCAGTGCTAGTAATGATTTCCCTATAAGAAAATATTGCATAGTAGTAGATAAATATGAAGCACAACCTCCATTTCAGAGCACCTTTTCTTGGCTAAAAGGGATTAAGTGGGGCTTCATTTTAAAAATTCACCACTACTTCGCTCAGATACATCACAGGGGCCCCAGCAGAGCAGTGGTAAGATGCTACCCTGTTAGCAGTTAAGTAACAAACCCTTGAGCTTCTTACTTCTCCTGTCAGTCTAGGCTGTTAAACGTTGGATTTTCTTCCCAACAGGTTTAGAAATGAAAACAGGTTCAGTAACCCTAATGATAAACCTTATGATGTCATGGTATGACAACCATCTTTCTCTCCAAAAACCATACGCACAAATACTAGTCGTCTTTGGAAGTGAAGCAGGGTTATGTGTTCCTTCTCAACATGTAGGCTGTAATATTGTTTTGTTTTATTTAAGCACCGCAGGGTCTATGGACAGCAATAATTTGGGTCATTTTTTATTGCCTGTATAAGTGGTAGAAGTGTTTCAGATTAGTGGCCAATGTAAAAGAGAATACAAAATAAATTCTTCGAGTTCAGAACGGCCCCTATTCATTCATTAAGTTTCCATAGCTGAACACAGGATTGGTGTGTGCTTTGGCAGTGAAAAATAACATTTTGGAAAGAGCAAACTTCATCAATAGTGCACTTTGGAGCAACACTAGAGGCTCCAAGTTATGTTAAGCCAACTGTAAGTTTGACAGAAGAAATATATCTGTCTCTTTGAACAAATAATCGGAGGAAAATATGTAGATCTATGTGAGCTGTTCTCCTAGTTTCAACTTGGTAATTTTCATGTGAAGTAAAGGTGAGATTATAGTAGGCAACGTCATGAGCAAATTATTGGGGAAAAAGAATATACCATACCAAGATGTTGAATCCTAATGAGAAGCGATGACCAACAAGTGTGTGAGGGGAAAAGAGGATCTCCTAACTCTTCAACCCTCTTCCTTTGCCAATTGAGGAGAGGATGGGTAAGTAAAGGCAAGTTAGTCCTTCTTAATCCTGTGTATCCAAACTTCACAGGACAAGGGACCAAATAAGTAGGAATATGGAGAAAGGGATAATATATATATCTGTTTTTGTGCATGAATAAAAGAAGGTAAATACAGACTTCCGTCTAATCCATATCACAATCTGACCCTCGATACTTATATTTTAAACCTCAGTTTTGTATTGCTTAATAAATAAACCATACAGTTGGGGGAAAAAAAAAAAAAAGATGAATAAAGGTGCAGCATATGCTACTTGTTAGCAAGACGTAAATTTTATGCTTCCTCTTCCTCACAAAATGTTTTTTTCTCCTTGCAATATAGCTAAGTCTTTCTGTCTTCTTAAACTATGAATAGAAAATCTGTCATGAAGAGGTAGATTTCAATGATCCTGTTAATTGAAATAATGAGATATATCTTGAGGTTGAGTTTTAAAGTGTTATGTAGGCATGCAGTTACAGAACTCCATGTGGATTTTGTTCCCTGCTTGAAAAAGACATCCTTTTCTTGCTCTCTCAGAAAACATTTAACATCTTGGTGATATCCACCTCTCCCATCGACAGACATCACTAAATATACATTTCCTTCAGACTTCCTTCAGTTGTGCCACCTGCTGCCATTAATCACGCCCTTTTGTTCACACAAAATTAGAAGGTACTATGATGAATGTGCCATGCAGTAGGGAAAATGTATACATGTATACCAAAGAGAGCTTAGCGTACTTTTGGTGTCTTATATTTATATATGATGTAGTGCTAAGTATCCAGTGGCTAGTTACTTTATTGTGGTTTTGTACATTATGAGCTATTGTCAATTCTGTAAGCACGGAGTTTCTGTGTAATTCAAGTCCAAGTATTCTGAGTGTGAGTCTCTCCTGGACAACCAAGAGGGTTGACTGCAGAACAAAAAAGTTTAATAAGAGATGGTAGTCAATAATGGAGAACAAAGTTTTCGTAAAGCATAACTGGTAGATGAATGGGTTGCATGGTTCATGTATAAAATAGGACATTTTTGAGATGGAAAGATATGTATCAGAAAAAATATATTAAGACATGACCCTTAAAAGCAGTTTGCATTCATATAAACTGATTGTTCTTCATAAGTGGAAATGAAAAATGACATGTCTTCTATATGTGTGTCCATACCTTGCTGTAAAACATAGTAGTGAGACCCACAAAAGTCTTTCCATTGACTTCAGTGGGCTTTGGGACAGACCAGTAATTGCCCCATTGCAATGAAGTTACAAGGTACCTTCAGAGAGGCTCATTGTTTCCATTCCGCTTTGGATAACAGTCTACACAGTTAAGGGGCTTTTTATGTGTACTAGTTGAAAAGAAGCAGATCCTGATTGCCTCTGCAAAAGAAAGCAGTGAGTGAGACACCTTTGCATTTTAATACTATTAGCTTCCAGGTTAAACAGGCCTGATTCTCCTTTTTGAAAATCTCTGTACTGTTGAAACTATGCAAACACTATCATGAATTTCTTGGGGGGGAAAAATCAAGGACATATTTCCCTCTTTATCCATCTAGCTCTGGGGAATGTAATGCTTCTGAATATGCTGGCTTTTGTAAAAGATGTAAAACAGTCTGTGATCATTTTGTGGTCATTAAGGATTTTTTTTTTTTTTTTTTTTCGTGAATAGAGGTGTTAGTGAAGGTGTTCTGGCCTAATTCCAGCTGTGGTAATTGGATTTTTTTTTTTTTTTATACCTACACACATTCCTTCAGCAGTTTCATTTGGCTATGTATGTTGGGCTCAATTCAATGTTGCCCCATTGGCCCCCTTTGTGCCAGTTAGACTGATGTGAACAGGCACTAGCACAACTGTAAACCCTTCTTTCCCACCCATATAGCCCTTTGTTCCAAGCACATCATTAATGCTTGAGACAGCTGCGCCAGATGTGCTTTCAGTGGTATATCTGTACCACCTCTCCAGCAGTAGATGGCAGGGGGACATTTCTAGATGGGAGTATTCAGTAGGGACCCAAAAAGTGGATGAATCAGATATTACAGAAAGACTAGAAGCTGGAGGCTAGATCTTTCTTCTAACAATGATTTTCGGCCCTGTAGTGGCACACGGGAGCACGGTCGAGTCAGCTTGTGGCAGGAGGTGTAACCTGCTATGTGGTGCACAGTTGAATTTTTAGTGATGGATGGTATCAGCAACAGATAGGGATAATTCTCTTTGTGTAACCTGGTAAAATGCCTCCAAATTTCCACAGAAAGAGAGGGGATGAGTATACTGGAGACAGAATTACAATATTGGATGGGAGAAAGGAAAAAACACGTGAGGCTGGGAAAAGGAGATGAATCAAAATGATACATCCTTTGCTCTGACAGATATGAGGACATAATAGGAAACAAGGTTACTATTTTTGTGCTGTTGTGTCTAACTGAAACCACAAAAGATGATGAAAGGTCAGATACAGTGTAAAAGTTTAATTTTTCATCTAGATTTTGAATAGTTTACAACGTTGTATCTGCTACCAGTTTTAGCTTGTCACCCTTTGTTATACAGGGGCTCTTCAGCCAGGCGTGAGATACCCTACGATGCCTGAACAGCCTGAGGATGGCTAAAGCTTGAAGAACTACCAGACATCTGCTTTTTTTTTTTTTTTTTTTTTTTTTTTTTTTGGTCTCTCCACAGAGATTAGCACGAGTTAATACGAGGCCAAGTAACCAAAATCAGATATTTGCTCACAGCCATTCCTTGTCTTATGTAACTCCAGACATGCCACAGTTTTAAATCCAAGGATAAACCCGTACCTCTACACCAGAACAAAGATAAAACAAGTCCTTTCCCTCATCGAAAAGAGATTAGGGAACACTGTGTTTAACTGGTCTGGAACTTCCCCCAGTTGTCCCCAGAGTTTTTTTTTGTCTGTTTGTTTGTTTTTAATTAAGGGTGACCAAGGCTCCCAAATTGGCCCAAAATCCAGCATTAAAAGTCTGCAAGGAACTGCATAACGTCACCTCAGGTGAGAGACAGATTTTCTGTCCCTGGTCTGTGACCATCAGCAGAAATGGTGATCACTGATATGCGTTTTAGAGAGGACAGGTGTGTGGGATAGACAGAAGCACCATATTTAAGAAAATACAGAATCACACAGAATCACAGAATTGTAGGGGTTGGAAGGGACCTCAAGAGATCATCGGGTCCAACCCCCCTGCCAAAGCAGGTTCCCTAGAGCAGGTTGCCCAGGTAGGCGTCCAGAAGGGTCTTGAATATCTCCAGAGAAGGAGACTCCACAACCTCCCTGGGCAGCCTGTTCCAGTGCTCTGTCACCCTCACTGTGAAGTTCTTTCGCATGTTGGTGCGGAACTTCCTGTGATCCATTTTGTGGCCATTGCCCCTTGTCCTGTCCCCACAAACCACTAAACAGAGGCTGGCCAAATCCCTCTGTCTCCCACACTTAAGGTATTTATAAACATTAATATGCATGTGTAGTGTTAATGCATATTACTCTTCCAAGGAGTATTAGCGTGTTTGATCCTGAAAACTTCACCATATGCTATCAAGGGTTAAAGAGACTTTTCAAAATCAGCTTCTATTGGACTATTTTGTTTGGCCAATATCTGACATGGGCTGTACTAAGCACGTTTTGCCACCTGGCCAATTTTTTTTTTCGTGCCAAACTATTCATTCAGGCTTGTGGTGTGAAAAATAGATGTTTAATAGTCAATGAAGTACTATAGTGGGTAATAGTTTATAAATTTCCATGACTTATTATGCTCAGCCTAAGTGACTGTTTATTAAGTGTATTTAAAGCCCCCCATCTCATTAACTTACAGTACTGGTGATTCCCTCCTCCTACCACTGCTGTTTTTAATGGAAAATATTCACTCATGTCTTTTGCCTAGGGCATGTGAAACAATTCTGTGGAAAAGAGGCTGCTTGGATAAGAACAGGACATCATCCTTGGCTAGGTACAATGTGTTTATCATTTTCGGAAGCAGAGTGAATCTGAATTATGAGGTATATATGTTATGGACCAAAAAAAGCTATAAATGGCCTTTGTATAAGGTACAGCTGCCAATAACAGACCCCTTTCTGCTTTAAGTTTGCACTGAATGACATGGTCAGTTTTATCAGTAAAACATGTCTCATGTAAAAAAAATATTAAACCAGCAACTTAATTATGAAATACCACCTTTATTTTCTTAATAAAATTCCATAGTACTTCAGGGAAATATTGCAGACTAAGGTTAAATAAATGCTCTGTTAACAAAAAACAGGCCCAGTCTTAACTTAAGGGGATCTACTATTAACTGTGCAATGGGAAGGTGAGTTTCTATAGCTGGGAAAGGCTGCTAATTATAAAAATATATTTTGTTCCCCTATATTGATCTCTAGAATGAAAAAGGTCATTGGTTGCTCTTGCTAAGTTCTGTGAAATCCATCAAAAGGATCCCACTGATATCGATGAGATGAGCAGCCTTTTGCCATATATAAAATTTTAGTAATGCTATGTAACTAAAACTCCAGATTAATTCCTGAAGTAATCTTCTCTAAGCTACTAGGATCATAATACGGTTAGGTTTAGTCCTCTAACATTTGGCTTCCTTCTTCACGTTCTTTACATCCCTTTCTCAAAGGTCTCTTGGAAGCTGAAGATAAACATAAGATAATAGGAATATGAAAACAGAAAAAATGGTAAGTAGTCTGATAACATGAAGAGACGACTGTAATAAGGTAAAAGGATGTTGTGCATAAAATCCCCTCTGTTAAGGAAAATCTGAAAATACATTTTTTTCTGAACAGATGGTAAAGAACAGTTTGTTCCATATAATATCAGATGTCACGTATGGAAACAACCATAGCCATTAACACTCTTTGCTGGGTTAAAAACAGGCTGGACGGCCAGGCCCAGAGAGTAGCATTGAACAGAGTGAAATCCAGCTGGTGACTGGTCATCAGTGGTGTACCCTAGGGGTCGTTGTTGTGGCCCACCCTCTTTAATATCTTTATTGATGATTTGGATGAGGGAATTGAGAGCACCCTCAGTAAGTTTGCAGATGACACCAAGATGGGGGGAAGTGTCAATCTGCCAGAGGGTAGGAAGACCATGTAGAGGGACCTGGACAGGATGGGTCGATGGGCAGAGGCCAATGGGATGAGGTTCAACATGGCTAAGTGTTGGATCCTGCACTTTGGCCACAACGACCCCATGCAGTGCTACAGGACTTGGGGAGAGTGGCTTGAAAGCTGTGCAGAGGAAAAGGATCTGGGTGTGCTGACTGATGCTTGCCTGAACATGAGCTGGCAGTGTGCCCAGGTGGCCAAGAAGGCCAACGGCATCCTGGCTTGTATCAGGAATAGTGTAGCCAGCAGGACCAGGGAGGTGGCCCTGTGCTATGCTCTGGTGAGGCTGCATCTCGAGTACTGTGTTCAGTTTTGGGCCCCTCAGGACAAGAAGGACATTGAGGCCCTGGAATGTGTCCAGAGAAGGGCTATGAAGTTGGTGAAGGGCCTGGAACACAAGTCCTATGGGGAGCGGCTGAGGGAACTGGGGTTGTTCTCTACAACTACCTGAAAGGAAGTTGTGGGGAGCTGGGGGTTGGCCTCTTCTGACAGGTAACTAGTAATAGGACTAGAGGGAATGGCCTCAAGTAGCACCAGGGGAGGTTTAAGTTAGAAATTAGGAGACATTTCTTCTCAGAAAGAGTAGTCAGGCACTGGGACGGGTTGCCCAGGGAAGTGGTCGCATCACCGTCCCTGGGGGTGTTCAAGGAAAGGTTGGACCTGGTGCCTAGGGACATGGTTTAGTGGGTAACATTGGCAGTATGGTGATGACCTTGAGGTAGGACCAGATGATCTTGGAGGTTTTTTCCAACCTTAATGATTCTATTATCCCTCAAATTGCACTGGGACAAGCAGAGCAAGAGCAGGGGCTCCTGGGCTGCACAGAGCAAACAGGTCCCTTTTGGCCTGCTCCCAGGTGCTTCTACACAGCAGATAGAAAAACACACACCCTGGTGTTGAGGGGGTTAATGTGACATTGCAAAAGGAGCTTTGCTGTTTGCTGTTTTGTTTGGCCAATAGCTGACACAAGCACATTTTGCCACCTGGCTAATTTTGTGCTGCCAAGTTATTCATTCAGGCCAGTGGTGTGAAAAAGGAGACATTTAACAGTCAACAGAGCACTATATAGGGTAATAGTTTATGATTTTCCATGACTACTTAGATGCTGTTCCAATTATTCTTGATTGAGCAAATTATTCTTTTTAAAAATCATCCCATTCATTTATTTACTAATGATTCTATCCCCTCCCTCCCATGCACCATTTTTTTTAGTGGGAACTATCAGCCGTTTCCCTGTTAGAGGCGATTTAGCCAAATGACAGCTAAGAGTGCATTATAGCTTAGATTACAACTTTGAAAGACTTTTCATCCAGGCACTAAAGGTGGAGCAGAATTCCTTTCTGAACTTTCCAGGGAACCCTGCTTAGCGGTTGAGATGGGCAGTGTAAAAACACTAACAGCTTGGTTTAGCAGATGAAAAATTTAATGCTCCCTCCTCGAAATTATTTCCTTTTTCATCGAGTTAGTTTCTTTTTGTTATTGTTCTGTTCGTTTGCTCGTTTTTAAGCTGAACGAGCCCCTGAAGGGGGTGCTCTCGGAAGGGTTTGTGTCAGGTTAGGAGCTGGCGGCCTGCTCCACGGCCGGGAGGCGGTCAATCAGCGCTTCGGGGCGAGGCGGGAGCGCGGCGCTGCCAGGCCGGGAGGCCCCGCCGGCCCAATAGGGAGGGCAGGGCCCAGCACAGACCCGCGGACCAGCCGGGTCCGTAGCGATAGGTACGAGGTGTGCTCAGACAAGCACCCGGCGGGGCCTGGCTGAGCTAGGCTGCAGGCACCTCCGACGCCGGGCTAGGCTTGAGTGGAGCTCTGGGTTGAGGAGAGGCAGGGCAGGAGGCGCCCTCTGAGGGCCTGCCCCTTCCTGGCCCTGCCCTGGCCTGACAGCCCGCCCTGCAGCAGGTCGCTTTTTTATTACTTGACCAAAAAGTCCTCAACTCTTTGCCGACAGGAGATTAGTGGCAAGGCCACCCAAGATTAATTTTGAAACAGCAAACCTTTCGTCAAGATAGCCCACCTGTTAATAGATGAATTATCTCGCAAGATAGTGGTGTGTAGGCGCTTACCTGCATACCAGAGACTGTGTTGTTGGCAGATCTATTTTGTACTCATTTGCTTTTACAAATACTTCCTCCCATGGCAGAGGCAGACAGAGATAGAGGGCAATCCATTGCCTTCCATAGCAAGCATACTGGCACTGTATGTAAATTGGATTTCCAGATTTTTGCTTACCTTTGCTAAGCCAAAGGGAGGAGGGCCCATCAAGCCATCTTGCTCTACAGATGCTAGTTTATTAAGCTATAATGTCAAAAGTTGTCAAAGCAGAATTATGCTCACTTTTATGAGTTTATCTAGTGTCATATAGTTTTGAAAAACACTGGTGTTAATATTCATTGTATGGCTTAATTGGTTTGATAATGTAGCAACACCAGTATCATGAGATGCTTGTTATGTAGGTCTTCATGTTGTTTCAAAGTCTTTATTATTATGACAGCAAAGTCTTGTTCATTAAAGTTTCACAATCCATTTTCATTAGGATGAAACTGATTCTGTAAATGAACAGTTGCTCTAAAAAATCAAACCCTTGCAGCTATCACAGGGGAGGTACAAAGTCTGTATTAATTATCAGGAATATGGTGTCGATCGAAGATGTTAATTGCCCTGATGGTTAGTTATTTGGGGAATTGCCATGCATTTCATGCAGGGATAATAAAAATGAATTTTTAAACAAAGAGATCTTAAAATAATATATAATCTGTAGAGAATACCAACATCAAAGGCTTATCTCAAAGCTTTGAATTTTATCTTTGTGGTCCAAAATGTTAAAGATGAACTGAGCAATATTTCAGCTGGTTCAAGTTTGTGAGAGGAAAACAAAACAAGAGTTAATTAACTGTTATTACAAACCTTTTCAACTTTAATTTGACTTTCAAATATTAGCATTTATCTATGAACTATGCTGCTGGGTTTGACAAATTAGCTTTCACAGAACAAGTTTAATTAGGCTTCATTGTGCTTTTATGTCACTTTGCACAGTTCCAGACAATGAATGGATTAACTTACTAAAAGTCATATGTTTAAAAGAATTTGTTGAATGTTAAAAAGGTTGACAAAGTTGCAAAGCTTTACCAGCCTAATGTGGAAAAGATGCATCCTGCTTAGCATGATAACATGCATTCTTTGCAGAGAACAGCTGGTGCTGACATGCACATCCCTGCCTGGCTGCTGTCAATACCCACAGGCTATTTCACCCCCATACTACCCTGAGAAAGTGTGGGATGTGTGTTTACTACCAAAGCCTAATAACTGTAAAAGACAGGAAAGAGAGTGAGCTACAGGTGCACGCCACATGACTCGGTGTATTGGTTCTCTAGCTGGAATAAAATTATCTCAGTGTGAACTTGTATTTCTGTTTTATTTTTAGATTATTTTTTTTACCGGTGGTATTAGGAACGCTTCATGTTTATGCCTGAGAGGTCAAAAAAGAAAAGAAAAATGAGACTGTGAAGCAATATAGTAGCAAACTGATTTGACCTAACATAATCCCAGGTGAGAGTGGTGAATGTTGTAGAAAAGTATAAATAGATCCTGAAATTTCAGAAATTTGTTGTTGTTGCTCTCCCTTACAAAGGGATATGTGGATATGTAACTTTAGGACTCACTAAGTACGGATTTGGCAGTACAATAGATCCAGTCTGTGTATAGGACAGCTTGATTTGTTGCTGGGTATTAGACCTTTTTTGGTTCTCTCTGACATCTGTTCCTTCACTGTAGCCACATACGTGCTGCTTCTCTACCTTGCTGGGGATATTGTAGACTTGACTTCTGTCTAAACAAGAGCTCAGCAGAAATAGGAAACCTTGACCTGATAGGTGATTTCCTGGAAACTGTGCTCAATAACAGAATATCCTGCCAGTTTAAGTCATGGACAGAAAGAGGAGCAGAACTTTTTTTAGGGAGCAGATCCATGTACCTGACCAGTGAACGCCATGGTGCTGGCCACGTGCAGGGAGAAAGAAATGCTTTTGGAAAGAGAATATACTGAAGACAGTATATTTATGCATGCTTACCCATTCTAAATCCCCTAGCTGTTTCCTGATGGCCAGTGTAATTTAGGTTAACATCAGGACTGTGCTAACTCATGGCTGGTTTGCTGTCTGCAAGGTTGTTCAGTGCAGCTGATACTGCACTAGGATCATCCAGTGAGGATTTATCATCATCATTTATTTTCCAGACATATCCTGTATTCCATGGGCAAGAAAAAAACTATGCCGTATATGTTGATATAGTGGCTCAGTGCCAGTTAAGGATTTTCACCATGCAGAAGGATTGCCTGGGGGCCTGCTGGTTTCCTGTCTAAAAGATGAGGGTGTGTCCTGTTATCTTTTGGGTGAGAATGCTGCTGGAGGCTGTGGGTTAGCTGGGGGAAGAACACTATGAGTGAAAGACAAGAAGAAAGGCCATGCGTGAGAAACTCATAAAATTAAATAAATAAATAAATAAAAAAGAGGTTAGAAAGATAAGGAAGATAAAATAGGGAAGAAATGTGATGGACAGGACCAAAGGGAACAAGGAAGCCATTATTAAGCAGCACTGAGAAAACAACTAGAAACGTTGCAATGGGGAGAAAACGAAAATTGACCCCAAAAATACATTTTAAGACTGTGATAGCAAGCTCAAAAGAAAATAGAGAAACAAGCAACAAGCATCAGGCTTCCACTTAAACCCCAGAAATTCCTGGCTCTCACTAGGTAGCCCAGATCAAGTATCTCTTGAAAGTACCTTTGCTCTATTGACTATTTTGTAAACGGTCCTTTAAACCTAGGAGAGTAGAGGCAGCTTTAGCCCTATCAATGCACTATAAATTTGCACCTTTACCTCCCTTCTAGCTGGCAAGTTCCATTTACTCTGTTTTTCTGTATGCCCATTATTGGAATTTTCCAGTAATTTTGCACAATTTATACAAATACATACAATAGAAGTCTAGATGAAACCAAGTGAGGGAGAAATTGGAAGGAACACATAGTGCGCTTTTATACTTTAAACTCCCATTCCCCTAATCAAGATTTATGAGTGCTCAGGAAGGATGGGCCCACAGTAAACACCTTTAACATTATCTTATATTTTCCTAAAATTCTACTCAAAGAATACATAAAACATAAGAGGCTATGTGTATGAGAACTGGCTGGAAAATGGAAAAACAATTTATAGAAAACTTTAAAATATTTGACATAGTTTCTGTTTGATAAAGCTGAAAAAAAAAAACCAACACAATGTTTGCAAAACACATTCACTATTTTAGAAATCTTTTTTTTTTTTTCTCGCCTTTCTTATTTTTCCCTGTTAGTACTGAATCAGTTTAAATCTATAATATCTACATGTGCTTATTTCCAACCTCCCTCCATTTTTCACTCTCTCTTCTCTGTTTTATCTAAATTGGGAAAGCTACAATTGAGAAAAAAAAAAAAAAAAGTCTCTTCTATCCTAAGTCCAAGAAATGAAAAGGTTTTCAGTTCCAGAATACAAATGTACACGAAACTAAAAACTTTATTTGGCTAAAGAGTATTTCCCAACAGCCTTGACATGTCAGACTCTCAGATGTATCATCGTGGTCTGAAAACACCTTGTAGTACTATGTTCAATACTTATCCTGATTGAATCCAAAGAGAGATTTCTGAAGAAGAATAGTGTAAAATATTAAGTAAGGACATCAGGATTTGGTGTGCTTGCATTAAAGTCCCCAGTGTTGGAAAGATTTATACACTAGCTTTAAATGTGTGCACTGTAAGTAGGTCCTTTGAAGTCAGTAGGACAAATCTGTAGTTGATATCAGTTGCTATTTTTCCACTGATTTAAGGGAAATGATAACATTTATGGTAGCTGAAGACCTATTCCAAAGGGACTAAGTGCTCTTGTAAAGTTGCATGCTTAGAAGCTTTTTCCAAACTTACACCAAGGCTATTTCCTCTTTGTTCCCAGAACGTTCAAGCAGCCTTTTATAGTATTTCATTTCACTGCAGTGATGACAGCAGTTTCATTTTAATGATGGAAGAGAATCCTATACTTCTGTGAAGCATAGAAAGTTATAAACAAAAGGCAAGTGATAAATCAGACCCACATACTATGTTTTACTTTTATATACATATATATATATAAACACATATATACTTTCAATATATATGGTTTGCTGCTTGTACTGGTATGGAATTCTTTCAGGTATGCCTTTGCTCTGTGAAGAGATTGTATTGCCTTGTGCCATTTTTCACTCTGCAGAATTGTACACGGATTCTGTTAAAATGTGGCTGTTGGGTTGGTGCTTGGCTTTGGTGTTTTTTTTTCACGGAATCACAGAATCGTCTAGGTTGGAAGAGACCTCCAAGATCTTTTGCTTTGTTTTTTTCCCCTCTTGTTGAAATATGAAATGAAGTAGGATTTTTGTTCCATGTTGTCACATCTGACAAAGGGCTTACAGAACTATATAAACTGTCAATTTTTGCCTGTGCAGCCCCTTTTCTTACAAGCGTTAGGCTGATTTTAGAGTATGCTGATCAGAAACTGCTCTCTGATATTTCCCTGTGTGTTCTCTTGCAACTCCTTGTATGCTTATGCAATTCTAAATGGAGTTTCACTGTGTTTTGTAGCGCAATGCAAAACCGTCAGTGTTCTTCATGGCTTATCTTCTAACTTTCTCTACTATTTGTCCTCTGGGCATTCAGGGCCTATGGTAACATCAAAATTAATATTTAGGTTGAGTTTTGTAGACATACAAGCAGACCCAAAAATACTTTGGGGGCGAAACCAAAAAGTATGAAGCTATTTTCCAAATGAGCCCTTCCAGAAAATATGACAAAGGTAAAAGTTGGTATTAGTGAGGGCTGCTGAGTTTTTGAAAAAAAAAAAAAAAAAAGGCATCTGCATTAATAAAGATACAAAAATTTGAACTTAGATTCTTTCACACTGGAAATCCTGACAGATGAACTTGGGGGCAACAAACTTCAGCTGTGTACAAGACAGTTGGAAAAGGATCATCAGACACAGCCAAATCATTTTGACATGGCAGTCCTTCCATACGCAGAACACAAATGTAAGGCTTAGGTTGTCTTTTACTGCTGACTCAGGGAGTATAAGTATTTTCACACTTCTTTTCTGGAAAAAAACAATATGATTTTGGGTAATTAGAAACAGTAGCCTTACTTGTAGACTCAGCAATATAGAAACTGTAGCTACCTTCTTATCCAAAGCATGGTTCCCAGACCCCAGAAGACATGGCCCAAGGCCAAAATCCCAAACCCACCCTTACTCAGGGGAGAAATTATGGTCTCTTGCTGAAGGAAGAATGTCTGCCCCTTGCTTCTGAGGTAGCAGCAGCTCTGAGTGTACTTAATCCTTCGGGGGAACCCTCTCTTGAATTGCTTTTCTGGAAATTGCTCCCATCAGCTTCAAATACTAAGTCAAGTCACATTCAGTTACCTTCAGCCAGAAACCAGTTTGTTGTATGAAAACAGGGATGATAAAAGGAGGTAAATTAAAGATCCTTAGTTTTTAGGGGAAGGAGGATGAATTATTCCCTCCCCTTGTGTGAAAATATAAAGAATAAAAATGTGTATTCTCTGGGGGTATTAATCCTCAAGAAACACGTCACTGCGGGAACTTCTGGATGTACTTTGTGGAGAAAATCTGTCCCTAGCAAAGTGTGTACTTCACTCACCAGTAACCTATTGTTACTGCCGATTTTGCAGGTAAATTCTCAACCATTTGCTGAGTCGTTTTGAGCAATCTCTAAATCATTGCAGGCCATCTATTTGAAAAGCGTTAGTGGAGGAAGCATAATGTGCTTTCATGGTAATGTAAAATGCATTAGAAATGAATTGCATGATGCTTACCTCTCAAATTACAGAAAAGACAATGACGACCATATGTGCAAATGCAAATTATATATAAAAATATCACAGATGAATCCCTGAGCTGTAACACTTGTTGTTCATTTCTATAAATATTAACATATCAGGATTTATTTTGACATACCACAAGGATAAGTGCTAGAACTGACAATAATAATGTATAATTTATGTCCTTCGTATTACCTTAACATCACTGTGCTTACATTATTGCATAAATTAATTTAATGTTTCTGACATGCAGCAGATGATTCAAGCATTTGTTCTTTTGTCTTCTACTGTTTTTTGTTGCTGTTTTCCAAATTACAGAATATTATTATACTCTAATGTTTATTTTATGGTACATACAATTCATAAAGTCACTTTAAAGTTCTGAAAGCTTTTATTTAGCACTCAGATAAACATGTGTTGTTATATGATGTGGAAGGAGCATTAAAGCTATTGTACATTAGATAACTTTATGCTTGTGATGCAAATTGACAATAGCTGAGAAATGCAAAGCTCAGGGTAAGTTGAATCTGCAGCCTGTAGGGTATTTAGGAAATGTATGGCTGGTACTAGAGGGAAGGAAGAATCTCTCCCAGATACATATAAAAAGCTCTCAGCTTTATCACAAAATCTGTTGGAATCTGTCTGTTGGAGCCCCAGTCCTCTTATTACCTGGTTCATTATGATAAGCAGTGTATCATCACATGTATTTCATATGGCCACCAAATGCAGTGTTATTATTTCCGTCTTCCAGTCACGCTGGAGTTTTGTTTTGCACTTGAAGCAATAATTCAACTTTTTATTTCATACAAAAATCCCCCCCCCCCCCCCCCCCCCCCCAAAAAGCAGAATAACCTCTCTGGGCATACAGTATCTTTTCTTTAAATTAGGAATGAATTTCTACGAACTGACAATTAAATCTCTTAATTTCCTTGCACTGAATAGAATTCAAAACAAACAAACAAACAAAAAAACCAACCACAACCAACAAAGCAAAAACAAAAACAAACAAACAAAAACACTAGACCAAATCACATTAACAATTTAAAAACCAGACACACCTGTGCAGTGTGGAAGTCTTGTATGTTTGCCCCAAAATCCAGGCCAGTTTATAAGCCTCTTGTGTGTTTAGTAAATTAGTGAAAGTCCTCTATAATAAATAAAAATGATTCAATACCAATACTAAATATCTAATCATTAGAAGTATCACAGGCTTGCTTGTGTTTGTTTACTGCTTCTGTTTGGTTATTAAATAACTGGAGCTAAGGTCAAGATTATGAGTCAGAAATTTGGGAGAGGCAGATATGTGAATAATTGTAAACCCAAATCAAATAATACAGACACTGGAAAGATCCACTAAAGACCCAGACACTTGAAATTTAATGGCAGCAACCAATCTGCAGGTCTCTGATCTTTGAGATAGAATCTGTAACCCTAAATCTATGTTTTCTGGATAGTGATTAAGGAAAGTTAGTCACCTCAAAAAGATGATCTTCAAAGTAATTGTCATCTGTGCAGGGAGCTACCAGGCAGCAGACAGTAAGGGAATACCAAAGAAGGGTGCTTTCTAGCATCCCAGTGTAAGGTCCCAGGGGTTGGTCGGGGGCCTCTGCCCATCAGGATGTGTCTTTTTATGGAATATTCTGGTGTTCAGTTTTATCTCCTAGGACTACGTATGTATTTTACCTGCAAGGATGTATCTGCGATAGGAGGAAAAGGATTTTTTTTTTTTCTGAATCACCTTTTATTAATTAGTTGATATACTGATATACATAATCTACTTCTCAAAGAAATCTCACTCAAGACTTTTATTCTTTATTAAGAAACCTGGTAGCAATTTGTTGCATTTGATTGTTTTAAGACATTAGTAATCATGGCATTAGTTTGCTGTGCTGAAAAACTACTGACAAAGCAGTACCTTATTTGCTCTATTATAGATTTAAAAATTATAAATATATTTAAAATAAATTTGCTTTATTATATAAACCTCAACTTTGCAGAGTATCTTTGCAGAGTATGGGGCTGCTTTGGAGGTGCTGGCTCTGCCACTTCTGATGGTGGCTAACACTGAACAAAGTGGCCTACTAGAATTTAGTTGCTACCCAAGTATTTTGAATGCCAAACCAGGCATCCTCAAAGGATGCTGGGAATTAAAATTTCACAGTACTCTGATGTTAGAAGTTCACCTTAAATGACATTGTTTAGATGGTTCAATTTAAATCCCAAGAAAAAACACAACGCTTTCAAAAGGCAGCGTGCTTTGTGCTTTTTTAAATCAACTGTATGAAGGAGCATTGAAAAGTCTTTCAAGGAAATAAAAAACACTTTTGCATTCAATATTTTACCACCAAGTTGTTGTCCCCCCCCCCCCCCGCCCCAAATGCCTGAGATACTGAAATTTTGTCTTATCTGTGTAAGTTTCCCATTTTCACTCGACTCTAGTCTCAGCAGTGATAGAAAATATAAAGTTCCTACTCTTTTGATTTATTTAGATATAAATGAATCCCTGACTTTGATTTGGTCTTTCTCCCTCACTAGCAGGAATAGTACCATGCACTTTTTTAATTATTGTTTTTGATTGTGAGTTAAGGGCAAAGGAGTTACTAAAGAAAATTAAGAAACTGCTCTGCATAAACTGAATTTGAGTAATATCATCCAAATTTTACTGATGGAGAGGCAATTGTGTTCTGTAGTGTCTAACCACAAAAGCTGCACTCTGACCAGAGCAGAATAGCTTCTTAAATGTGCAGTGGGAGCAGCCTTGTCTGGTATCTGGTGCAGCAGCAGAAATTGCCTCCCACACAGAAAGGAGAGATCCCAGTTTGAAAGAGAACTACAGACAGGAGGCAATAATACTTGAGAAAAACAGAAAAATTGATAAGGGGACGTAGGTGGTAGTAGATCAACACTTTAAAGAGCAACTTCAGCAGTATATCAGACGTAGCATGCTGAAGAAGTCGTTCAGAATGAGCAATGAGCAGCTGGGCAAAGACCATAAAGAGGGGTGGAACTGCAGCTGATAGCAATTATTAGCAGGGGTGTCAGCTGCAAAACTGAGAAGAGACAAGAAGCTCAGAAGTTTGGTGGAGAGTATCGAAAGGTAACACACCTGAAATCACTAGAGAAGGGAGGCAGAGGAGCAGTTCAACTTTTTCCAGTTTGGTTTTGTGTCTTGTGATATGCTTTCAGTAAGCCATCAGAATGGGGAAGAAAGGTCAGAAAAGAGGTTGAAAGAAGGCTTCTGCAAAAAGGAAAGAAGGTGAGATGGTGGGAGGTAGTAGCAAAAAAAGAACAAAGCAGAAAGAAAAGGAAGGTCTGTAGTATCTTTTAGGGAAAAGCTTTGCAATGATGTGCTCACATACATACCTCCACTTCAACAAACAGAATTACCAGCTGTGGTGGTAAAAGGTGTTGTGTGAGATATGCGAAGGAATGTATTAAGAAGAGTCCTAGTACTAACTTCAGGAAGCAGTATTGAAGGGACTAGGTAAATTTCTCTGGTTTGTTGTTTTTGTTGGGGTGTTTTTTTGTTTTGTTTTCTCTGTTAGGTGGTCATGGCTGTGCTCTCAGACAACAACCCCTTGATCTCCCCAGATTGGCAAACCACTGTTATGTTGAGAGCAAAAGCATGCCTACACTTAAAAGTCAGTGATGGTAGAGCTGTAAAAGTCTGTAACACCACTGAAATGTCCCCAGTCTGTACACAGCTGTACTGGCAAAGCTAATTCCCAAGAGAGAAATTAGCTATGTTGGCAAAAGTTCCATTTTGCCAGTAAAACCACATCTACACTAGGGCCTTTTGCCAACACAGCTGTGTGGGTTGCAAATCCCATGTCCTCGCGCCCCTGACTTTCTGCTAGCAAAAGTTTAGTGTAAAACTTGCCTCAGAAAGTAAATAATAGGGAGATTCACTTGTATTTATTCAAAGCAATTCGATTTAATATAGAAAGTAAGGCGAAATCTCCATAATGTTATAGCTTATTCAATCTCTAACTAGAGCTTTTCTTACTTGCAGTTCTTAAACATTGATTTTTATTTTGTGTTGAGCACTTTAATACCAAATTATCAAAAACGCAATCTGGTAACCTGAGCCACATTACAACTTCAATACAGCACTGCCTTATTCTGTGCTAAACCACAGTTCTTTGATAAAAACTGTGATAAAGAGCTACATTGTTCAAAACACAGTACAGCCAGCTGCAAATATTCCAGGGCTATCCAGTAGTAAATAGCATAAAGTATAGAATGTGTGGAGACTAATGCTCTCATTCATTTCTGGATGTATTTTTTTTTTAAAGTAGAAATCAGATAAAGAAAGCTATGTAAAATCTGCCTACCATCAGCTGAAGGCATCAAGAAAACTGAGTGATTTCATCATTTATCTGCCAAATGAGAACATGGCACAAATATAGATGTGCTTTCAGAGCTCGTAAACTAGATTTAAGAGTGAACTAAAACTACAGATCCTTTCTGTTCCTCCGTCCTCTGAAAAATTGGGATTGGACCTTGCTTTTTAGGGTTAAATAATACTGATTTTAGCACTTCGAATGAGAAAGCCTCACACTGTTAGTGCCACTGAGGTATGTTAGTTAAAAATAAATCTTCAGAAAATGTTTATATGTAAAGGAAATGAAGATGTAGGTTATTTGCAAGAGACCTGTGTAAGGAATGAGGATGGTGTACAGTACATGTGCCCAGCTTGTTTGTTGGTGAGTCTGATGCAGTTTCCCTTTACAAATGGGAATAGAAAATAAGTGAAGTAGCTTTCAAACTGTACAGACATGAACAAGTGCAACCAGAACAGAATATTTGTGGTCTTTGAGCTCTAGTGTTGCTGAGCTACATGGATACTAACAGGCAAATGAAAAGTAAAAGCCAGTAGTTCCAGGAGCATGGGAACAATGGCAGACTGCTTTTTGTGGCATTACATATAATGCTTGATAGTGAAATTGGATGTTTTTCCATAGCTTGGAAGGCTCTCCTGCCGTTACCCTGAAGCAGGCGATTCTTTTGCTCTCTCCAGTGTAAACTTTTCTGGGGCCCATTGAGTGCACAAGCCGAGCTTGCAGCTTTTCCTGCCATTGACAGCCTGTTTTCAGTCAATAATAGTTGGTACTAGTTCCACTTGGAAGTGTGGCTGATATGGGAAGCTTTGGAGAAAAACAGATAAATGTGATTAAATCAGCCTTTTCTAACGAGGAAATCTGTTTGAATATCTATAAAGGAAGAGAGCTTTTGGTGATCCTTTCTTAAAAGAGATCGCTTAGTAGGTAGAATACCTTTTTCCAAAATACTTCTCATGTCTAATGAGACAGTTATAGGAAAACTGTCTCTTGCCAGGCATATTGTGAAGTAGTGACAGAGGCTTGCTGGCTTTGAGGCATGTTAGGAGTTATTCATAACTCGGTGTGGGTACCTACTAGCTCTGGAATGTGCAAAACGATTTTTTGAAACCCACACAATCTTCAGAAGGCAGTCGTATTTGATGTAGGCTTTTCACGTGATAGAGACCATGCATAAGAAATTGTAGCATACATAAATAGTGCTAAGGCTTGAAATTCCAGTTATTTCCCAAGGAAACAGTTCCTACTTAAATAAAAATAAAAATAATATATTTTTTTGGCCATGTTGCAGTCAGGAGATGAGAGTAGGACGTATGATGTTCATTGTATTTTTGACATGGTAAAAGCTACACTTATTGCTTTAGCTCTGAGTGAATATCTGTGATATTTAATTATGGCAGTAGCACCAAAGCATTAAAATGAATTTCTGCACAGTCACAACTTGTCAGGAAGAAAGCTTAAACTCGCATAGGTTTAAGTAGTTTCTGTTTTCTGTTCCTGAAGTTGTTACCACAAGCTAGGCCTGAATCTGGCTTTATTGAAGAACAGCATCTCTACTGAAGATTCATGAAAGATATCAGTACTGTTGCAAGGAATTTTGATGATGATTTGTTTTTCATTAACAATGAGTAGCTTTAGGAGTAGATGGTAAAACTAGAATTTGATCCCTTAAAAACAAATGAACAAACAAAAAACCACCACACCTTCATTGTCGTATATTAAATTTTTTGAGACCTAAGAAGCCGGAAGAAAAATTCAAAGTAATAGGGTGAATGGGATCACTAAAATCTATGCAGGGTATTCAGAAACACTGCCAGAGACTTGAAGTGACTCTGGGTGATAACCTATCCGTCAGAATACATAGATTTGACACGCTATCCAGCATAGACTATATCATCATGGTACCTGTCTAAGATCAGGAAATAATTTCCCATATTTACTGATGATGGATCAGTATCAATTACTGGAAAAGGATGGGTGAAGGTCTCTGAAGTGAATAGGCATGGTATGAAAATCTTGGCAGAGAAAAGCTGACAAAGCGTGTTGTCAAATGTGCTAGCGTTACTGCCATAGAGCCTTGGGCTACTTGTCAGAGAAATATGTATTTCTAACCAAAGTCTATGTGCTTTTCTACAAAAATAAATAAAAATATTGAAGTGAATTTTATTCTGAAAAAGTTAAATTTTTGAATCTCTCCTAGAAGTGTAGGTGCCTTTTGTTTGATTTCTAATGTCCTGGAGGTGGTTGCAACATGATACTTTTCATAAGCTTCAGGTCAGCACATCTCTAAATATATTTCTTTCCATGGTGATAAAATAACCTTTTCATGAAAGCCTGAGTTTGTAGTCATAAAATGCTCCTGTCTCCCTGATAATATTAAATAAATTAAGAATTTGCCTGCTCTTCTCACTACAGAGATGCATCCCATATGTTTGTTGTGCTTATTTTCAGTAAAAGGAGAGGTCAAACAGTTATTCCTTCCTGTACTGTTTTGTGTCACTGCACAGGAGATATGCCAGAGAAGTTCGGGGTCTCACATTCCAGCAGTGAGGAACTTGCCCACTCCATGACAGAAAAAGAGTTGCTTCTTTGCTTTTTCTTTTGTTCAGGGAAGGTCCGTTGAACTACCTCTAAGTTAGAAAGTAAATAAATAGTGTTTTGACAGTGTTTTCACATTAAACAGAAAATGTGAAGTTTACAGGGGATCAGTGGGATAAATAACTTCCTTTCTGCAAGTGGTTCAGTGTGTGGCTCTGGACATGATGGAGCAATTTGAGTTGGCGTCGATTAAAGGTCAAACAGATGGTTATCCCTTTGCTTGCCTTGGGGCAGATGTGCTCTTTTGTGGTTTTTTTTTTTTTTTTTTTTTTTTTTTTTAATTGCAATTACCCAGTACACAACAGTGGGTGATGTACGGCAAGATTCAGCTGCCTTCCCCTTATTTATTTTTTCTACCTGAGAAAGTATGTTCTTGGGCTCTAGAAACTCCCTGGTACCAGATGAGGCTACAGACAGCTTTTATTGCCTCCCAGAGTTGTTGCCGGTGGGCCAGCCTGTGGCATCTGGCTGCCGAGCAGGGCGGGTGCCATTACCTGGAGGCTGGAAGGGAGAGACAGAGGGCGTAGCTTTCTGCGATTCTGCCCAGTTTGGCAGTAAAATGCCTTTTCAGAAGTCCAGGGCAACAGTTTTGAGTGTGGGCATTTGGGCTGTCTCTGATCTTTTCAATGTTTTTCCTTTACCCAGGCTAGGCCTCGGGGCAGGCCTGTGGGCAGGCCTCAGGTGAGGCCTGTGGGCAGGCCTCTGCTGCAGCTGGGTTATTTCTGGGCCACAGCCGCCTGGTTCTGCTGGGCCACAGCAGGAGCGAGCTGGGGCCTGTGCAGCCACCAAGGCCTCTCTGCTACCCCTCCAGCACAGCCAGAGCACCAGCAGAGCTTTTTTGCTCTGATGGCTGTGAAAATCTAAGAGCAGTGGAATGTACTCTGTGGATCAATTCTGAACTGCTGAGTGAATGTTGTCAAAAAAAAATTAATTTTCTTTGTGCGCCAATTTTCCTTTTTATGTACTTTTTTTTTCCCCTCTGTCTGTGCTGTGGCTTCGAACCTTTTAAGCTTGAAAGGCAAAGACATCATTTCCAAATCCTCGGGGTCCTGAAATCAATAAATTGGGAAGATTCGCTGCTTTGTTCTTGAGCAGTACAAAAGAACAAAAGCTGCCCCTTCTGGATTAAGGGACAGAGAGAACATAGATGGGTTTTGTTTTGTATAAGCTCTAGTACAGAGTCTGTCTCTTGGTGACAAGACAAAATATGAGAAGAGGAATTGCTGAATGGCAAAATAGTCATGAGCTGCATTTATTGAATGATCTTTTGGGGCTTCAAACTAGATGACCCAACCCTGAGGGCTGTCCTGAATTCAGTAGAAGCAAAGTTTGGGGATCGATGGTTAGGTGACAGTTTTTTCTTCTGCTCTTTCCTTTCTTTGGCTATCCTACTTGTAAAAGTCCTAGCTTTTAAAACAAAAAATCCACAACTCCTGCTGAGCAGGGAGGATTGGGAACCCCCATTACATGGTTAGAGAAGACAACTGGGGTGTGTTTTTGGCTACCTGTCCAGTAAATCTGTGGTGATTCGAAGCAGCAGTGATGTACTCTGTCTCCTTCTTGTCTTGCAGGAGCAAAGAGCTTGCTGTTTGCCTTCATAAGTGTGGGACACCCACTGTTGTGATTATCCAGAGCTCTGGTGTAGAGAGGAGCAGACTGCAACCTGTAGGGGTGTTTGTTGCTGTGTGTGATCCGTGTGTGTGATTAAAGGTGGCTATCAGGTTAAAAGTGCTCCAGAAAATGGTAGGAATGAGAAGCTCCTCGAGAGAGGATTTGGTGATGTGGGAATCACCCTAAAGAGGAAGATGAAGTGCAGAAATTGAGGTGGATCCTTAGTCAGATAGCGTATGGTAAAGAGAAGGGTGGGCAGTACAGAGAGTGAGGAGAAGAGTAGTAGATGGGAAGTGAGAAAGGTGAAGAGAGGAAAGAAAAACAACAAAGAAAAGCAACTTGATTGTTTGTAACGGACTTTGAAATGCAGAGGGGAAGAAAAATGAAGTTTCAAAATGCAAACTTCTTGTTTTATAAATCATGTGGAGCTGCCAGATGAACTCCTTTCCCCCAAGTAACCAGGATAATTTTATTTTTTATTTTTTGAACTGTAGCTCATCCACTGTCTTAGCTGGTGTGAGTTACAGGCCTTTACAAAATGGGCATGTATTGCAAGCAAAGTTGACCTGTACAGTAAGAGCATTCTTCAACAGGGTGTGAGGAAACATCTCTCAGGCTGAGAAAGCTGGGGTTGTTCAGACTGGAGAAGAGAAGGCTCTGGGGAGACCTTATAACAACCTTCCAATACCTAAAGGAAGCCTAAAGGAAAGCTGGGGAGGGACTCTTAATCGGGAACTGTAGTGATAGGACAAGGAGTAATGGCTTTCAACTAAACAAGGGGAGGTTTGGATTAGACATCCGTGACATTAGACATGGATTAGGAAGAAATTCTTCACTCAGAGGGTGGTGAGGCCTTGGAACAGCCTGCCCAGAGAAGCTGTGGATGCCCCATCCCTGGAGGTGTTCGAGGCCAGGCTGGATGGGGCTTTGGGCAACCTGCTCTAGTGGGAGGTGTCCTTGCCCATGGCAGGGGGTTGGAACTGGATTGGCTTTAAGGTCCCTTCCAACCCAAACCATTCTGTGATTCTATGAAATGATTTGGCTTCACAAGATTACAGTCTCCTTAAAGTAAAGTTTTATGTTAAAAAGAGAGAGAGAGGGAGGCCTGGGAGCAATTGCACTATTTTAAGTAGTAAGGGTGGAAATTTGATAAAGCCTCAAACCACGCAGGAGGTTTAATTTTTCCTCATTTACAAGATGGATTGTGCATTGACTTATGAAATTCAACTTTTTCTGATGTTCTAAAATCGTGTTTACTTTCTAGTACATTTTTGACTTCCTACTGTTCAGCTTTCTGCATTATAAGCAAGCAATACAATGGAGAGATGGTAGCATCCTGCTACATATGTTTATTTGAAGCTTTCCCCCTGCATGGATGTCCTTGTTTCCTTGCAATGATTTTTCAGTGTTTACTTTTACTTGAGAGAGAAGAATGTGTAATCAGTCACTGCTAATTTTAATTGAGGGTATTTCTCAAAATGAAGGATGCTGTGGGGCTGACACTTATGGCAGAAATTTGTTCACAAACCTGAGCGTTAGGCCAGTATTGCTACTCAGTTGTGAGAACTGCTGGCACGCAGTAAACAGAGTAAATGGATAGTGTGTCTAGTCCAGTGTGTTTTCTCTGACAATAGCCAGAAGCAGAGCTATTTTGGAGAAAGTCCTGCTTCTGCAACTCTGCCCTGGTAAGAAATGTCCTGCAGAACTACTCTGAAAACTAACTTTACAATAAACAGAACTAATAGCCCCCAAATATTTTTCTGCCTTAGTGAATGTAAGTGTTCTTATTGACACAAGTGGTCTCTGTTTTTGCTTATGTTATGTTGAAATGTTATGTTATGTTATGTTGAAATAATTCAGTTAGTAGTAACAATTGTGTGAGTTATATGTACACACATTCGATGGGTTGCTCAAAAAATTACTTGCATAATTGTGCAAAATAGAAATCAATATATATATTATTTTTTTTCTCAAGTAGGTCATTGCTAACAGTAATTTACCAAGAAACAATTAAGGACAGCATGGGGGACAGGAAGGAGAGGAGGTAGGGAGAGGGACTGAACAGCAGAAGATGACTATATAGAGGAAGGGAAGGAGCAAGTTAACACTGAACACTCAAGAGCAAATTGGCCATGAGTAGATTCAGGTCAAAAACTGGGAGCAGACTTAACTGTCAGAGCAGTGAGAGACTAGAGCTGTCTTCCATTAGCCCTGTGGACCAAAATTACCATTTCCAAGATGGAAGCCTAACTGTTCATGAAAGGCCTTATATGAAATGTGCAGCTATGAGGCCAGGAGCTGGTAGTCCAGGTAGTTCTCAAGTTCTGTTTCTTCGGTAGGATTGCGTGTCCAGTTATCCTGTATATAGTTTGGAAATGATCATAAAGTAACTAAGATGATATTTATTTTTGCATGTTAAACCCTAACCTTGTGTATGGATAGTAGAGAGTTAAAAGTTGGACTATGTTGCACAAAAACAACGTCTCTCCCCCCTCCCTCCCCCCCCGCCCCCAAATACACAAACAAACAAGAACTCCTGACATATTCTTTTATTTCCAAATATATAGTATTAATAATAAACATCATGGTAATGACTATGAGGCTAGAGCTCATCTTGCATTCAGAAGGTGGAAGTCTTTACTAAGTATTTCTGTTTTTTCCGTATCAGCAGTTATTTTATATGCAGTTGCATTATAACACTAGACAGCAAATGTAGCAGTTAATCAGATTTAATTTATTTTAAAAAAAACCTTTTCATTTGAGACCCAATTCTTCCCTGTACTGAAAATAGTCAGACATGGGCAGAATTTGTGTTAAGGTTATTATAGTCCAGCCTAGAAAGTTGGTGAGACATAATTTTTAGTCTTTGTTTAAATCCACACATACAAATAATACTTTTTTTTTTTTTTTTTTTTTTTTAATAACAGAAGAGAGTTTGCTCACAAGCCAATCGATTCGTGAATCCATCTGTTCAGACCAGTATATTATGCACTGTAAGTCAGGAAACTCATAAAAAATGAAAAGTGGTGTTATCATATTAGAGAAGTTTGCTCTCTTTGGCGATACATGTATAATGCCAGTTCCAATAATCGACTAGACTTTTCCCAGTACTTTCAGAAGCCTGCAGGCTAAATGGAAGTGAATGCCGTGGGCATTATGGTCTTGATTATATGGTGTATCCATTTTCATATCCTGGATGTCTGACCATAGCCTCCGGGCATCTGTAACAGAGGAGCGGGTCTATGAACTCATGCATTTGTTACTTGTATCTACAGCTGCACATTATAATGGTTTGGAGCACTTCTGCTGTTAAGATTGCTCTACGAACTATTTTGAGTAAGTCACTCTGAATGGCTAATTTTGTTCTGGCTATTAGGTTGCACAGGTACAGCTCCTCATTAGATCCCAGCTATTTTTCCCTGAGATTGCCATGCTTTCCAAGTTCTATTTTCACCACTTTTTTTCACTCATGTTATTCTAATAATCCATGTCCCAATGGGCACTAGAAAGCTTACACAAGCTTGAGTCACTTGGAACAATGTTTTAGTATTAAGTTTGCATGAAGAGTGTGCATGGTGTCATGCAGGAGGCAATAAAAGGGCAAAGGACAAGGAAGAGGTATACAATTTGTATTTTACTTTGATAGTTTTATGCAAAATGATGTCTTGATTTTCATTCCAAACTCAATGTTTCTATTGTAGAGAGGGGAACAAAAAAAGTAAAACTAAAAATGTTTTCCCAGTTTAATGCACTAATCCTAGTTTCTGGATTTTCAGTTTTTCAATTTACACACATACATATACATTTATCAAAGTGCAAGAGGAGACATTTTTGCTTGACTTTTCCATGGAAAATTCTTGATAGTGCTGGTAGGGGCTAACCAGACAGGTTACAAACTCAGAATGAAGAAGCTGAACAATCTTTGTAATTTTTGTTAGTTGGCTTGCTTTTCCATTGTCAAACTCCTCTTTATTTCCTGTCTTCTCCTGTGTCTTGTCCCTGAAACAATTCTGGTTCTTCTCAATATTTTTTTCTTCCAAAGCATTGTGTAGCCTAGCTATTGACAGTTTCCCCATTATACATGTAGCAAACTGCTCTTCTGTGTCATGACTAATTGAAGTTTTCATTGAGGACCCAAAAGTCAATGCCTTGAGCCTGTGGGTACAAAAATATATTTAAACGATTATTTTTCCTTTTTTTTTTTTTTTTTTTTAAATATATATATATATATTGTGGAGTATTTTTAAAGAGAGATTCACCCTGGGTAATAGTTTAAATAAATGTTTCTGTGTGGTGACTTAGAATCATAGCATAGAATCAGTTAGGTTGGAAAAGACCTTCAAGACCGTTGCGTCCAACTGTCAGCCTGACCTACCTAGTCCCATCACTAAACCATGCCCCCTAAGTGCCACCTCCACATCTCTTAAATACCTCCAGGAGCGGGGACTCCTCTGCTTCCCTGGGAAGCCTGCTTTGATGCTTGACCACCCTCTCTGTAAAGAAATTCTTCCTGATGTCGAATCTAAAACTCCCCTGGTGCAACTTGAGACTGTTTCTCACATCCTGTCGCCTGTCACCTGAGAAAAGGCTTGGGGCTATTTGACCTGCCTGGCTTTCTTTATCTGGTTTGGTGTGCTGTTCTGCACAGAAGCAGAATATAGTATCTGCATTTGCAGAAATAGAAGGTGTGGTTTTCTTTCCAACTGCCTGTCTGTGCAGAAGAGCAACTTTGTCCACCTGTGCTTTTGCAGTGGTGGTGGTGCTTGGCACATGCATCCCCAGGTCACTTGATTCCTTTTAAAAACAGTCAGCCTGAAATCTTGGCTCCCTGACACTCCTGGTTAGTGTCATCCACTCACCTAGCCAGTTCAAGCAGGGAACCAGACTGCTTCAAAGGATGAGGCATGCTATCTCTAACCATGAGAAAAAGATTGTGTCAATGTGACTATCTAATCTATATTCCTGGTTTTGCTACAAAACTATGAAGATTTGGGAGACTCGTGAAAAATAAAGAGTGAAAAGACTGAGAATAAGCTGATTGGGTAAGGGTGAGAGAGGTGAGGATGTTTTGGTGAAAGCCCTTCAAGAGTCCTGTGCAAATATCTGAAATTTTGTGTGTGGTGTTTGAATGGGAGAGGTTATGCTGGACACAACATATACACAGGAAAGAGTATTTTCATTGCAGGGTTCATTGTTTCAAAAAACAGGAAAAAATATTTTTACTACTCCCATTTTACAGAAAGTAGTAGGAGAGAGACAAACTATGTAGCTCAACATTGCTCAGGAAGCAAGTGATAAAGCAGGAGACAGAGCTTGAAGCTTTCGTGTCCCAGTCAGCATTCTAAACAAGGACCAGCTTTTAAGAGGCACATGTCCTGAATACTGTTATTAGTAATGATTTGCATAACGGCTTGTAGTCCTGTTTCAATATTATAGCATAGGACTCACTCTTCTTATGTGAAAATGACCTGGACTTATATGAGCTGTAGTAAAATACTGTTGCAGTGAGGGCTGTGAGGAGGGAGGCAGTATGAGTCTAAAAATAAGAAATATGTACAGTACATAATTCTAACAATGTTATCTGAAAGACAGTAAAAATAGACTCAATTAGATATTGTCAGAGCTTTTTTCTCCATGCAGCTGCCTAACCAAATATGACAATTTTTCAACAATATAAAAGTTCTAACACAATGCATGATACATTGTACTGAATTCATTAACGCTTTGCTACCTTAAACATCATTGTAAAGAAGGAAAATAATGTAAGAGAAGCTTGTCATTTTTTTGTTGTTGTTCCTTTTGTTTCTGTGACATGTTTAGAATTGCATGCCTGTGAGAGTTTTGTGATCTAAATTTAATGATCCTAAAAGGGATTTAGTAAGATATTGTTCTTTTCTCCTGCAGACATCCCTAGGCTGAATGCTACATGAAAAGTGTGACTCAATTATACAAAAAAAAAAAAAAAAGTAATTTGTCTTTAAAAATAAAAAGCTTTTTCATGCAGTATTCCCACAGGGATGTAGCCTTTGTGTAGAGCTTTCTTAGCAATGGTATAATTCTCATATAGAATGAGAATTTGTATGCAGTGTGCAAAATATCTGTGCACGTATGTACCCCCCATTTTCAGGAATAAAGATATCATGATGATAGCTGATATATTTGGCTTTGTTTTGGCATGGAGATCCATAGTTTTCTGCTCACATGCGATACTGTCAAATTTTAGGATTAATATAGGGTACAGTGGGTCACAGTGCTGATACTGAAGCTTTAAAATTCAGACCTTCAGCTGTTAATTTGTATTGTGCTGAAACGTTGTGTCCAGTTTTAATCTTTGTTGTGCAGATTAGCTTTTTTGTTACCATTCTTTCCAGGGTACTGTTTTCAAGATAGGCAATAGTATTTGCCTATTTTCAAGATTTGCAATAGTATTGGGGGTTATGTTAGATTTAAAAGTAGGAATAACATGTTCAGTCTTTACGGAATCACAGAACAGTTGAGGTTGGAAGGGACCTCTGGAGGTCCAACACCACTGCTCAAAAGGGGCCACACAGAGCAGGTTGCCCAGGACCACGTCCAGATGGCCTTTGAGTATCTCCAAGAATGGAGGCTCCACAGCCTCTCTGGACAACCTGTGCTCAGTCACCCCCGCAGTAAGGAATTTTCCTGATGTTCAGCTGGACCTGCCTGTGTTCCAGTTTGTACTGGTTGCTTCTTGTCCTGGCACTGGGCACCACTGAAGTGAGCCTGGCTCCATCCTCTTTGCACCCTCCCTCTGATAAGATTCCCCCCTGAGCCTTCTCTTCTCCAGACTACACAGTCCCAGCTCTCTCAGCATCTCCTCACAGAAGAGGTGCTCCACACCCTTTATCATATTCATGGCTCTTCCTTGGACTCTCTCCAGTAGACCCATCTCTCTCTTCTTCTACAAAGCCCACAGCTGGCCCCATTACTCCAGGTGGGACCTTGCCAGTGCTGTGTAGGGAAGAAGGATCACCTCCCTTGACCTGCTGTTTGCCTTACCGCAGCCCACAACAGGTAGCTGCCTTTGCTGCAAGGACACATTTCTAGCTTATGTTCAACTTGGTGTCCACCAGGGCCTTTCTGCAAAGCTGCTTTCCAGATGTAGATAATATAAAGTAAAAAACAATACAAACAAAATACCACTGCATGTGCGCTCACACACACACAGAGAAAACATATTTAAAAAAGCCATAAAAAAAGGCAAAAAGGCCACCAGGAAAAAAAATGTAACAAGAAAAATAAAAAGCACAGAGAAAAGACAAACAAACACCAACAGAAACAGGCACCAGGAAAAAAAAAAAAAAAAAAAGGAAACATTAAAAAAAAAAAAAAGCACCAAGAAAGGAAAAAAGAACAGCTCCCAGAAAAGAAAAAACAAAAAAGAACCCAGAAAAGAAAAGAAAAAACATAAAAGCACCAAGAAAATAAAGGAAAAAAATAAAGCGCCCAGAAAAGAAATGAAAAAAAAAAAAGCACACAGAAAAGAAAAAGCAAAACAGCACCAAGAGCAGAAAAGAAAAAGCAGAAAAGCACCAAGGAAAAGGAGAAAAAAAAAAACACAAAGACACCCAGGAAAAAAAACAACACAACAAAAGGACACAAAGAAAAGAAAAGAAAACAACACAAAAATGTACCCAGAAAAGGGGGGAAAAAAAGCACCAAGAAAACGAAAAAAAATCATAGAAAAGCATCATGAAAAGAAAAAAAAGGCATGAAGAAAAGGAAAAAAAAAAGAAAAAAGAATAAAAGGGGGAAAAAACAACAAAACAAACAAAATGCACAAAGGAAAAAATAAACAAACAAAAAGAACCAAGAAAAGGACAACCGAAGAGGTACCAATAAAATAAAATAAAAAAGCGCCAAGAAAGGAAGAAAAAAAAAAAAAGCAATAAGAAATCAAAAAAGCATCAAGACAAGAAAAAAAGAAAAACACAAAAAGTACCAAAAAAAGAAAAAAATACAAAAAGGCAACAAGAAAAGGAAAAACAAAACAAAGAAAGAAAAAGCACCAAGGAAAGAAAAAAAATAAAAAGCACCAAGGAAAGGAAAAAAATACAAAAAAGCACCAAGAAAGGAAAAAAAATACAAAAAAGCACCAAGAAAGGAGAAAAAAAGAAAAAAAAAAGCACCAAGAAATTGAAAAAGAAAAAAAAAAGCACAAAGGAAAAAAAAGGCACGGAAGAAAAAAAAAAAGAAAAAAGCAGCAAGGAGATAAACAGCAGGGGAAAAAATGAAAAAGAAAAAAATCATCAAGGAATAAATGCAAGAAAAAAAAAAAGAAAAAGAAAAAGACTAAAAGCCCCAAAGGGGGAAAGAAAAAAAGAGAAAAAGTAAATAAGTGCCAAGGGAAAAAGAAAAAAGTGCTGGGGGGGGGGTGGCAGGGGAATAAAAAAAAAAAAAACAGTGCCAAGGCGGGGTGGGGAGAAAAAGAAAAAGAAAAAAAACATGCCAAGGGGGAAAAAAAGAAAAGAAAAAGAAAAAAAAGAAAAAAAAGTGCAGGGTGGGGGGGATGGGTGGGGTAGAGGAAAAACAAGTGCGGGGGGGGGGGTGGGAAGAAGTGTCTGGTGGCGGGAGGGGAGGAAGAGAAAAAGAAAAAAAGCACCAAGGGGAAAAAAAGAAAGAAAAAGAGAGAAAAATAAAAAACAATGCACCAAGGGGAAAAAAATAGAAGGGATAAAAAAGCACCAAGGGGGTTAAAAAAAAAAAAGAGGGAGAGGAAAAAGGAGAAAAAAACATGCCAGGGGTTTGGGTTGGGAGGAAGAGAAAAAGGAAAAAAAAAAAAAAGAAAAAAGCACTAAAGGAGGTGGCGGGGTGGACAAAAAAAAGATAAAACACCGAAGGGGGCGGGGGAGGAGAGAGAGAAAATAAAAAAAGCACCAAGAACCAAGAAAAGACAAAAAGCAATGAATGTGGGGTTGGAGTTTTGAGGCACCCTGTGCAAAGGCGATGCTCTTGTGTTTCACTTTATTTTTGACGTGAGCAGTTCACCCGTCCGTGCTGGCAAAAACGCTGGAATGGATGAAGGCAAGAAACCAAGAGCTTCGCCTTGGCATCTCGCCGCAGGCATGGAGGCAGGCTGGCCAAACTGGAGATGCGTCAGTCAGCACCCAGGGAGGATATGAGGAAAAGGGGCTATTCTAAAGACGTATTAAGTAGAAGAATAGAAATTATGGAAATTCTTTTTATTTTGAGTGCTGTAGTAAAAACGTGCACACTGAAGTATGCATCTAGGTGTAAGGAAATGAACCCCATCCCAACCAGAGGTAGTACTGCGTGCATCTGCCTTCAGAACAGTTGAGTTTACGCTGTACCCTGGTGAAAAGTCACAGAAAGTTGATAAGCAAAAATAGTTTTTGAGTGCGGAGGGACTCCTGAAAACATTGAGTTTCTTTCTGCATAAAGCTGATGAGTTCCTTCTTCTTACCATTCCACAGTGTGCAGTGATCATTCCAGCTGAGCTGAATATACACTTCTACCTTCAATGGGAACTTCTGTAACAAAATTTATAATTCAAATTCAATTTAAACCATGTGGACTTTTACACATATGCTAATGAAAATGTTGCACCTATCCACACTTAAAGCATACAAGAACCGCCAAAGAACCTACACAACCAAAAAGTCCATGGATGTTTTGCAGCGTGTTCAGTTGAATTTTTCAACCCATATGGATTTTTCCATTTGCAGTTATGTTCTGAGAGGCACCATAAGGGAATGCACTGTCTCTCTGCATCTGGTCCTGTAAGACATCAGTGGAAACCTGGGTGAGCATAGCACACTACTAAAACCTGCTTACATCTACGGAGTGCTGTAGTGACAGGACAAGGAGTAATGGCTTTCAACTAAAAGAGGGTAGGTTTAGATTAGATGTGGGGAATAAATTCTTCACTCTGAGGGTGGTGAGGCCCTGGAACAGGTTGCCCAGAGAAGCTGTGAATGCCCCATCCCTGGAGGTGCTCAAGGCCAGGCTGGATGGGGCTTTGGGCAGCCTGGGCTGGTGGGAGGTGTCACTGCCCATGGCAGGGGGTTGGGACTGGGTGGGGTTAAGGTCCCTTCCAACCCAAACCAGTCTGTGATTCTGTGATTCTGTCTTGTCAGGTACTAATCCTTTATTTAGGGTATTTAGGGATACAAAGTCTGATATGGTAGTACTTGGCAGCAGTAATTACACCTTGCCAATCAGCCCTTACAGTTGACGTCTTTATGAATTTTTCCTTACAATCCAATGGAAGCAAGGGTGGGGAACCACGCTATGGCCTGCATCCTGCTAAGGTTAGCTGTGGCTCTCTTCTGCTTTCCATAGCCTTGCTAGGGACTTCTGAACAGTTGAAGGATTTCTGTTCCAGGGAGGTTTGGTTTTGAGTGGTAAATCAGTCCCTCATCTTAGTTACAAAAGTGTCCATTTGTTAGAGCTCTCAGAGATCCTTTCAGATGAAAGATGCTAATAGATGTAAGATAATGGATACATGCAAGATTGTCGTCATTAATAAATATTGAAGGCAAATGAAAGAAAAGAAATAAGCCCTCTGTGAACGATGTAAAATAACACCAATGAGTATTTAATCTGCTTTTTTAATTGAATTTTCAGCTTAAAGAGGGGAACTTTTCTTCTTGTTTGAAAAATTGAAATAGAAAAATGAATATTGAAATGTATTGGCTTGGGACTTTCAATGCAGTTTAAATAACTAATTAAGAAAAAGTTGCAGGGAGGAAAAACATTAAAATATGCAATAATTTATTTTTAATAAGTGTAAAACAGATTATTTTAATTACCACATTTTTAAAAATACAGGGTAAATAAAACGCCTTAAATTGTCATTCATAGAGATTTAGAATTGAAGTGTAGAGATTAAAGCTTTTTATCAGTAGATGTAGACAAAAGACTTAATAACGAACACAGAAATTAGCTGAAACGATGGAACCCCTTGCGCTACATATTTTATTCTCGCATTCCCATGCTCATTGGCTTTTTTCACTACTTTGGTGTTGCTTGTTAAAATAAGCTGTTGGGCAGGTGAGGTTTCATGGTATCTTCTATATCAGTATTTCCTTTTTATAAAGCTTTACAACTGCTTTTAAACATGCCTCCTGGCCTTTAGAATAACAGCTACCTGGTTGGCCTCTTGTGCACCCCACTGGCTTAAAGGTAGATGCTGGTTCATATAACTTTTACACTTGATTTCCAGTCACCCAGGTTTCCACTGAAATCTTCGTAAGCAATGTTGCCAAAATCACCTAACGCCAGTCAGGCTTTGGCAAAGACTGTGCATCCTGGCTGGAGTTAATATTTTATATTACTGCATAAATTTTGGATCCAAGTGCTTCCAATTTATCCTGCAACTTTTCCAGAAGGGTTTTGAGGAGCCATCCCACTGTCTGTCAGTGTATGAATTCAGTTCTCTGAAACAGTGTCTCTTGGAGAGCTCTGTGTTGCAGTGAACATTTCTCCCATTTGGTGCAGCAAACGCAGTGCAGAAATAGAGCACAACTGAGCAATACTTGCTGTTTTATGTCAAGTGAGGGGTAAGGTTTCCTCTTCTGTGTAAGCATGTGCATTTATTGACGATCAAAAATGTCTAAATGACATGCACTCTGTGTTATTCACTTCATGTTTATCCAAAAGCAGAATCTGACCCTGAAGTGCTGTATTTGTCCTGGTTGTTATAAGGCTGTATGCTCATTGTGCATAAATGAATAATTGTCCTTTAGAGACCTGTGCTTTAGTTCAGTCTGTTAGGACTGCTGAGCCAACAAGCACAAAAAGAGCTGTACTTTGGCTCCATCCCAAAAAGTTAGAGGTCGTGAGCCAAAAACCCCAGGAAAGCCTTTCGGCTTTCCCGTCAGCCCAGCGTGCTGGGGTTCAGAGCTGGTGATCTCACCTGGATCTGCGGAGCAAGAGGACACGGAGCCGGCAGAGTGGGGGCAGCTGTTTCCAGAGGAAGATGTTAAAAAGGGCTCCAAGTCTTCCAACCAGCAGGCAAGTTGTCCGGCTACCAAGGGGAAAAAGAAGTCATCTTTTGCCTCTAGTTTTCATGAGAAATATTTGTTCTCCTTTTAGCTTGTTCTCTCTGATGCATCTGATTTTCCTGCTTCTCTAAGGGGGAAAGCTTACGCTGAGAAACCTCTCTCTGTGATCCAGAATAGTTCTGTCGGGTCTCCCTCTCCTTTTAGTACTTCAGATCATCTTCGATGTAGGGGAAAAAGATCTGGGAGGTGACTGGCAGTTTTGCTATTTCATAAGGAAACATTAAGAAGGGAGGATTTGGCCCAGTGGTAGCTGAAAGCATTCAGGCCCTGCCAGGATTTAATTCCTCATGAACTCTGGAATGGATACAACATACATGCTACTGTTCCTCTATAATTTCGCATCCCTTTTTCCTGGTTTTGATTTTTTTTTTCCATTTGTTTCTGTTAAACCCAGCTGAATGGTGTAGCTTTTATAACTAGGATCCCTGCAAGGGAGAGACTTGCACTGTTTTTACAAGCCTCTTAAGACTGCAGCTAAAAGGTACTGGAGATTTGCTTTCGCTTGTGTTAGTAATGTTGCTGTTTTTGGATCCAAGGGCCTCCAGTTCAAATCCCCCCAGTAGAGTTAGATTCCTCACAAAGTAAAAAGGCACTCCACAGATTAAAGAAGCTGACTGAATGCTGCTGTGTAGACCACTAATGTGCTACAAGGGTACTCAGTTCTTTAGCAGGGATTGCGGTGTGCTTCTAGGAGACTTCCCAGGCACTGTTACTTGGAAATTACATGGTGCTACACCAGCTCTGGGACTTGTAGATTTGCATTCACTCTGCAGCTTCATTAACAGTTTTAACTGGGACATATTTAGACTACTCAAGCTGTTTCTATAGGGTTGATTATTTTGTCTTGTCCTCAGAAAACAGCTTATCCTTGTGAAAACAACATATAAATTCTACTAGTATATTTAGTGCTGCAAGCTTTGCTGTTGGTTTTCCTTGCCGAAGCAATAGAATTTCTGACAAATAATTCCTTCTGAGTTAAAATCTACCATCACGTGAACATAGTGTCTTTTCCATTCTCTCAGTGAATTCTATGAACCTCTGCCATTAGGTTATTTCCTAGAGAATAAAGTAAAGGGAGAAAGGATGTTTTAGTAAGACACAAGATGCTTCAGACTTGTCATCTGATCCAGGGAAGATTCTTAAATCCCTGTGTACCTCCATCCTATTTATAAAGTGCATGCAGTGATATCTCCTCAGCTCTGGAGTGTTTTGCATGCCTTAATTTGTTGAAGGATTTTGAAACTCTCCTATGGAAGCTTTTACAGAATTGAAAGTGCTGCTCTCATGACTGCAGGTGTCCTGTGCTTTTCTGGTGGAATCTGCTGCAGAATCCTACTCCTTATAAGGAGCTGTGCTCCAGAATCTGTGATTTTGTTTTCAGTGCTGAAAATATTTGTATAAATATTTTCTTTCCTAACACTCGTATGTCCAGAACAGTCTCCCTGAAAATAAACTGTTGAGAGTGAAGCCTAAGGATCGCAGGTTTTGTCATAAATGAAGCAGTTGATAATTATCCCAGGAATATCTGTAACATGCATGCATGTTTGTATTCATCTTTTTTTCCTGTACTTAGCAATAGGAATATCCAATATTACAAGCATTCTCCAGAAGTACATGGAGATAATGGAAGTATACACAGAAACAAGAAAACATCATGTATTATTCCATTCACTGTATTTTACATTGGAAAGATGCGGCTTATCCGAACTTAAACAAAACTGGCATAGAATTTTTATTTGATGATGGCATTCAGGACTTAATTTCTCCTGTGAAAGCACCATTCTTTCCCCATTTCTGTGGAATACAGTTATTGCTGTGTGTTTGTACCACTTGCAATCCGTAAGGCCTTAAATTTTGATATATTCAGTACATTCAGTTCCATGGAAAGCCTATAGTATGCAATCAGTCAATTAAAGAATATGCTTCACCAATTCATCCTTTGCCAAGTTCTGTGTACTTGACCAAGAAAAAGGAGAAAAGCCTAAATCCTGTTTACTTTCTTGTGCTGTGTTCTGTGAGTAGCAAGAAATGACTATCACGCTTGATAAAGATCAGCCCTCATAAGGAAAGCGACGAAGAGGAAGCTGTGTGCCAGTGTAAGACAGCCTAGAGTAGAACAGCGATGAAAATATGTTGCAATACCAAGTTGTTTTTCAGCAGCTTTTCAGAAGAAAAAAGAAAAAAAAATAAAGAAACCAAGTTACTTCCAAGGATTCTTGAATAAGCTTCCTTACATTGGCTGTACTTTTTTTTTTTTTTTTTTTTTTTTTTTTTTTTTTTGTAATTCTGCATGCTCTAATTTTAATTTGGAGTCACACACAGGCTCAGATAGGAAAAGGCTCTGATAGAAAAAGGCTCTCATTGAATAAGCTAGCCTCATGATCAAGTTGTGTGAACTGCCTGGCTGGAGAAGGTTTAACAATACTTCTTATCTGGTTATGAGCTTTTCAAAACAAATGTGATCATTTGATGCTGTTTTGTAAATATATATACGTATATATATATAGTATTCACTAACCAACTAAATTGCATTGCTATGGATTTTGGACAGAGCAAAACGTTTTGCAAGAATCACTCTCGAGCCAATATTAAACCTGATTGAGAGGAACCATCTAGTTTGTAAGGGAATACCTGGAATACCTGTTTATTATTCTTGAGAAAACACCCACTTTTTTTTTTTTTTTTTTTTTTTTTTTTTTATGTTTAAGTGTTGGTGGCAAATTTTCTTCGTGCGTCTGGAAGAACTACCATCTGCATTTCTGATGGTTGCCATTGGGTGGTGCCAGGCAATCGGTATATACAATATGAGACAATGGTTTCTTTTTGTATCTATCAAAAACCAAATGAGCTTTAAAATCTGATCTCAAATAATTTACAGTGCAAATAAACCAAGTGCAAAGAGTTACTCTGATGCTTTTTTTTTTTTTTAAATATATATACTTAACATAAACGAAGGGTCTGATATGCATTTTTTTTAACGCATCTGTATGCATTTATGTGTTTATGCATACATGTATATGTGCATGTGTGTGTAAAGTTTGACCTGAAATGTGTTTTTGCCCTAAGGATACTGATGCCTTGTTTTTGATCACGTTGTACTAATGTGGCTTAATTAATTGCCCTCTTAACGTCTCTGCTAATGCTCAGGCTTTTGTTGCTTGTGTGTGTATTTATTACAAACCTGCTAAGTGTTAAAGCTGACTGGAGACAGATGATGGATTTCCAACTTTTGAAAAACAATATCTATTTAATGCATGTTTAAGGAAGACTAATTTACCAGCTGAAATCAGTTCACAATTAAGTGTCCAATGAGAGCAATGAAATATTAATATTTTAACATCATGTTTTAAATATTTCCTGTCTACCTGGTTCAAAATCTATATTATGTTAATGATAGAGATGTACCAGTCAGTTTATTCTTTGGGCTAACTCAGTTTCTAAAATATTTGTTTTAGAATAACCAGAAGGGGAAAAAAAAAAAAAAAAAAAAAAAAAAAAGGAGATACAAATGTTTGTTGAATATTGCATTTGAATAGCTTAATCTTTGTGTAAAATAAAATTATGATTGTCGGGAGTTAAAATAATGAAAAAACATCATTGGCAATTGATTGCATAAATTAGGACAGGCTAAAAATGTTTGCTTTCACATTTCTTTATATATTCATGTTTATTAATGTGGTTGGTGATTTCTGTGTAAAACCATAATGTGGAGGGGTGGGGGACGTTAACGTTCAAAACTCATTTGGTCTTGAACACCTTTAGTTAATCTGTGAAGCATGTGGCCTTGCAACTAAGTAAGATAAAATTAAAAATGATTTCTTTAACTTTTATGGGTTTGTCTAGCTTGTAAGTTACATGGAGCAAAACAGTAGTTCTTCTGACAAATTCAGTTGAACATTTTACATGACACTGTGGTTTGTTGTTGTTGCTGTTTTCCCAGATACTGGTAGCTTAAAAAAAATCTATTTTCTTTTTAGTTTAAAAATATAACTAACCTAAAATAGCTGTGAATGAGTTGAGTAATTTCAAAATCACAAGATTAATTTTGAAGGATTGGTGTAAATAACCAACAACAGCAAGCATGAATCTTTTGCAACTCAAACTTCTTACCATGTTAATTTTCCCTTCAGTGAATGGGAGAAAGACCTATTGTGTCGAAAATGATGCCCTGAATGACATTTTGAGGCTAAAAGCCTCTAAAATATTTGTAGTAATTTATATAGTGATTACCCTGTCTAGACATTTTACTTTTTGCTAGACTTTCATTTAAATGTTGGACTTTTTTTCAGATCATAAATCAGTAGCAAATGTGCAGATTTGGACTGTCCAAAGTTTTACCTTGAGAATATTTTCTTGAAGCATTCCAAAACACTGAAATCCTGGGATGGCAAGGAAAAAAAATCAAATAAAAGGTAAAAACAAAAATTATTTATGAAGCATTTTGTCTCTAATCCTCGAACTAAGAATACTAACAGCAGCAGTGATGAGCTTAGCTGATTTTTGTGGCTAATGCTTTTTGTGAAGTCGAATTTGATTGACATTTCACCTAAATTTCTATTCCTCGTAACAAATATTTCTTTTCCTCTATTTGTAAGTGCCTTTTTAAGATGCTTCCTTTAAAACAATGTAACAGTCATTTGCAGTTTTTATGGCAGCTAAATGTATGCCGTTATGCTGGCTTGGTTCTACTGACATTTTAACATTGTTAATAATCACTGGCCATTTATGTGTGCTGTGTAAAGGCATAATGTGCTTTTATATAAAACACTGTTATGAGGGCTCATTATCTTGTGAGGCAGCAGTTATAATGAAAATTAAACAATTGCAAACTTGCTTTGCCAAGTGTTTTTTAAATAAATTTAACCAGGCTGATTCACAGCTTCTACCTGATTCTGGGGGGTTTTATATCAAAGCTGTTTGAGAGTTGCATGCATAAATTCCTTCGTGCAATCATGAGAGCTATGTGTAGTACACTTTGCAGTGCTCTGCTAAAACTGATTGAGAAATGCTTATTACACAGACACAATCCTAGCAGGGCATGAAATAAGTGGAAACCTTTGAAACTAAGTCTCAGAGGTATTAGTAACTAAATGGAGTTTACAAATAACCTTTTACTTACAGGTAGCCACAGAAGTACTGATCTGCAGTGTATAAGCTACTTCTGTTATTTTACTAAACACTCAAAACACTGGCTGTCTATAATTGCATGGTCAAAATTACTGAAGTATTTGCACTATTTCTCAAACTAACAAAATGTTGAAAATGTAAATATGGGCTATTCAGTTTCTCGTTTATGGACTGCAAGGTTTTGCCAAACTCTTTAGGTAATAGACATAATCTTTCACTTCTCCAGTGCTTCCACATAAAATGATTTGAAGAGTAACTCCTTTAATAATAAAGTAAATCAATGACCAGAAAGATGCATAGGCTTCTCCATGATGTCTGCATTTTAGCAGAGTTATCCTAGCTGAGGATCTGGCCATTTGAAATTCACTTTGAAAATGACTATTGCTGAGCACCCTTCTAAAGCTGAGCTAACCAGTGTGAGTTTCTGACATGCTTCCCTTCTGCTAGGATGCCAGATTTGTCCTTGTAGCAGTGTATTCCACTACTCCTGTATCATTATTTTTTTTTTAACACAGCACTTAGATGCAGATTGTTCCAGTACTGCAGTAGTTAGGGAAGCCAAATTTCCTTTTTTGTGCATGTTTAATGTTGAAAGCTACCAAGGCATGAAACAATAATTCAGAGACGCTCAGTTTCAAATTACCTTTCTTCATAAAAAAATAAAATAAAATAACCAGGAGGTCTAGCACATTATGTCACTAAGTCACACAGTAAGAGGGACCATCAAAGAATGGTGGGAATTATCACAGCAGCTTGCTCCTTGTTAGAAGCATTTACCTCATGACCCTTTCATTTGCCTACTGCCACTTTAGTTTAAGAGTGACAACACTGTATAACACTCTGCACTTTTTTTTTCTCCCTATCCCTTAGCACCAGATGCCTTTGTAAAGCAGGCTGGTGAAGCAGTGAACAAAACCTTGTGGGATAAGTCTGATGCTGGAAGTTAATGATTATCAGTCGAAACAAAACACTTGTTTACATGTTGTAGTCATTAGAGGTTCCAGTCAGTCATACCTCGGCTGGGATTCCTGCCAAATGTTTTGAGGGTTCTTTCACAAGCTGTGCAGTTTTGTAAATACAAAAGCACTCTTATTAAGCCTTTTTAGTATTAGACTGTGCAATTAAGATTACGGGTAATTAGATTCCTTTATTTGGAGTAGAATGGTCCAAGATACACACACAACTTTCTTAGCCACAGGATACCATCAGATCTCTATTTGGGTGTTCCATTACAGATCAATGACTAAGAGAAACTCTTTTGTATTGTGCACATTTTTTCTTTATTAAAAATTGCAGTCAAAACTTGGGGCGGTATGGATTTTTCCTCACCTTACTGTCAGCACCTCTGTTGCGGCCATAAAACTTTCCTTTTTGATTAGCATGTCTCAATTTGCTGGAAACATTTTGCTTACATCTTTTAGTATTGCTGCTTTTCATTTCAGCCTTATTACAACTAGGATTAAGGAGGTGATTTGACTATGAAGGAATTTAGGAAAATTTCCAGTCAGCTAAGGATGATTTTAAGTTAACTGCAGGATAACAGAGTTGTAGAAATGAATGTTTCTTTTAACACCTATGTATTAGCCCATACCTGAATAAATAAATGATTCCTTTGGTATTTCAAGTTGGTATAAAACAGCTCAAGTCCCACCATTTTCTTGTATACACTTTAATCGTGTGAAGATGCATCTAATACAAATAATCTTGCAAGCTGGTGAACCTGTTTCACGTACTCTTTTGCTTTGACAGAATTCTCTGCATTGAGCATGATGGTAAATTATTTAAGGTTTGGGAGGCCATTTTTTTGTAACTGTGAATTGTAAGACAACTGAATCATCCATACATATTTTATCTCTATTTTTTTCTTTGCCAAAGAAGATATCAGTTTTAGTTGCTCCAATGCAGGACTGCTCGCTTTGACATTTCCCAGTTGTCTGTAGTGCTAGGCAATAATTAAATATCAGGTGCATAAGCTGCTCTTTAATTTGACATGTGTGCTCCAGGCAATAAACACATGCAGTGCAACGTGGGAGTGTAATTGCTAAGGAATAAAATCTTGTACCAAGTGAGATCATTGTATCAGGTACTGTGTGACAGCTCATTTGATCATTATGCCCAGGCTAAAGAGGTTGCCTAATTAGTTTCTATTAAAACTCACCCTTTAATCAGAAATTATTCTTGCATAAAGAATGTCACTTGGTCCAGATGAATGAACAATGGTTCCCCCTTGAGATTCAACTATCTGTTACACTTGGGATGCCATATGTCTTTTCAAACAATTCAGCTACAACAGTACTCCGTGAATCCAGATATCATAGCACTAAGCAGTATTTGCATTTTCTTGATACCAGCCAGCGTTTCACAGAAAAATCACAATAGTATTCTGTATATACTTCATCAAGCCAGAGGAACTATGTTCAAGCAGCAGGAACTGTGTTGTAAACATACAAATGACTAATGGGCCTCTCTTAACTAATGTGTCTTAGCTGTTGTATATATTTCATAAGTGACACACAGAGCGTATATGCTATTACCTGGAGCTAGACTTTGGTCTCTCACCTAGAAACGTCAAGGTTCATCTAAATTTAATATTTTGAAGGGAAATAACTTTCTAGCTTCTTTTTCTCGTGACAATAGCTTTATCAGCTGAAGCTGGTGACAGAAATAGCTGTGATTTTTTTTTTTTTTTATTTATTTTCCAAAGAAATGTTGCAACTTCTGCAGCTTCCCCCTGCTCTCCAAAGACATGCATGGCTGGACAGGTTACTGGGTTCATGTACATCACACATGGAGCTCAGTTGTTGAATATGTTTCAACCTGAGCCATGTCTACATTTCTGCCAGCTCCCAGTTGTCCAGATGAGCAGCTGCAGTGGCTCACCTGAGCTGACCAGAAGTGCTCTCAAGGAGAGACTTCTCCCTGCAGCAGTACAGACTACTGCAGTCAACACCAGGTGGAGATGAAGGGACTTCAAAGTTGAAGTCCAGGTCTCGTAGTCAGTGTCCTCAGTCAAGTCCCTTAGTGTGCTTATACAGGTGTGAACTGGTTTTGTAAATTTTGCAAAATGCCATGGGCTGGACTGGCCATTTGCAATCCAGCCTGTAGGAAGAGCTGTAGGTCCCCTTGCTTTCTCTAGATGCATCCTGATAGCAAGCTGTGAGCCAAGTTTCCCTTTTGTTGTGGAGGGATGATCCTGCAGCATGCCAATGTCTGCACTGATTGTATCTTCCAGCGTGGTGTGCATCTCCCTTTCACCTAAATGGCTTATAGAGTACTGAGAAAGAAGTGTCTCAAAAATAAATAAATAAATAAATTTCCCCATTTTTTTTTTACAGCTCAGACTATTGCAGATAGCTGCTGTGTTTGGAGGAATGAAAAATTGTTTTGCGGGCTTTGCATACCTGCAGGCAATACCTGCTGCATAAACAACCACAGTCTTAGGTTGTGTGAAAGGCTACTGCAAACATTAGCCACGTGGCATGGGACAAGTATCATATAGGAAGCCTGCTCCAAGATCATTCTTGGTAATTGTGAATACTTTAACCTTCATACTTAAGCTATATGGGCTTTTACACTGTAAGACCACTGAAGGCAATGGGAGGACATGCATGCTATGCAACCTAAGTATGCACTAAGTGCCCACGTTCTCTGTACCCAACAGACAACATGTCATAGCCAATGTAAGTGAAACACACTGGAAAAGTGGTTAAGGCTTGATTAACATGTAGAATCTGAGAAGAGAAACAGTATTTTACTCGTTCTCATACCTTGAGCTATTTATGAAAATATGTATTCCATGTTTTCTGACAGCAGACCACCTTTACCTAATACTTTCTTTCTGGCTGTGGTCTATCTCTCATCAGTCAGAAAATGGAGAATAATGAATAAATGTTTCAGTAAGTGCAGAAACCATGAATTCGGATTTCCTCTGGTTAATCCATACTGTTTTGGCATTCTTCTGTGCCCCCTTCACATATTTCCAGTAAACATATCCCTGTTCTCTTTCATGTTCTCTATGCCACTCCTAGTTTCTTTCCATGTCCCCTACTTGCATTTGCCCAGGCTTCTGGCAGAAATGTTATGGCTGATATTCAGTGTTACAGACATCCTGACTGGTGTCAGTTGCTGTCTCCTTGACTATCAGTCAAACCGGATTTGTTGCACCTTAGCTACTTAGCAAATGCCTAGAGGAGCTCCATGGCAATAATTTATACAAATATTTTAGTGAAGCTCCTAAATAGTATCCAGACTGGTCTGGTGGTATGCAGTGATAAAGATTGATTATTGCCAGAATGATGTGAATTATCGGACTTAGTTGTTATATCATCTTTATTTTTGATGAGATTATTGATAGGTCAAAAGCAAGGAGGAATGAATGTGTAGTGACCATGAATGAAGGGCCTTATCCGATTCTGCAAGCTGTTCTCTTAGAAGTCTGTACACTAAAGAACACAGAATTGTTGTGGATGATTGATCTCAGAGAAGTCCTTTGTCAATGAAGACTAACATAACTCTTAAGTGAAAAAAAAAAAAAAAGGAAATTTAGTAGCATTAATAGCGGGAAATTATAACGCAGAACTAATAATGGGAAAAATTTTAAAAATGGTAAAAAAAAAAAAAGGTTTTAAAAAACTCATCCTATTTGTGTGAGGGACAACGTGCACAAGGGAAGTTTCTTCTTATGAGTCAGATTAACCTCTTTAACTAGTCAGCTTTGGTGCTAAGCATTATGTTTTATAGTCTCAGATCTAGGGATGTAGTTGCTGCATTTTCCCTGCAGTTTTTTGATCATAAGAATGAGTTCTACAGGTTATTTTTTATTTATGCTTAAAACCTAAAGAAACATACAAACAAACAAAAAAGCAACTTCCTTATCACTTTAAGAAGAGTTTTGGTTTGTTTTGTCTTTTTCTCAATTTCACTGAAAGTTCCCTTATTCTGACATAATAGTAGGGGAAGGAGGCCTGGGAGCATCTAAGTTCCCTTATATCGTGCATTCAATGTTCCATTCCTCTTTCCTCTGTTTCCTCCACAATATAAAACTCCAAGTGTGACAAACTCTCCTTCTGTGGATGTATTTCTGTGACTGCAACCATGAATGTTTGTCTGGTTTTGAATCCTCTCAGCTGTCCACTTCTTTCTTTGTATTCTTTTCAAGGTAGGATAGACAGAAGGTAAAAAATTATACTATGGGAGTAAATCATATTGATTTATTATACTGAGGATATTATTTATTTTTTGAACTTTCTGAAGATATTTTTTTTCTTTTTAATGCAATTCCATAAATCAATCTGGGTTCATCCTAGACCTGACCCAGCTTTACTGAAACGTTCACGAACTTAAAAATCTTGGCTCAAATTTTGATGAAAAGCTGCTCTAAGATGCATCGCATTTTGATTAAAATCTAGCTGTAACCCTACCGTAATTATTAGGTATATTTAACTATCTTCAGTAGCAAACTTAAACTAAAAATGACCTAAGAAAAGTACTTCTGCTATCAACAAATATAGGGACTAAAAACATTTTTGGGTGAGCATTCAGAGCTGTTTTTACTTTCTACAGTCCTGTTTGCCAAGGTCTGAATTTTATATTTTTTCCAGAAAACACAGTTTTCCATTACAAATACATGTTTATCTTTGTATTATAAAGTGGGAACTATTTTTATTACCCTTGTTATTAATCCAAGTAATCTTTTGTGTTTCTGTAAGAAATTCACTAGAGTGGAATCAAAACATTGTTTGGTATAGAATTAACCTTTCCCATATGCAAAAAGCAAATGAAACTGCATTCAACGTAAATAGAGTAAGAACCGTCAGCGTTGCTCTGTGTAATATCCTGATACTTTACAGTCCTTTTGGACCTGAACGTATCAACCATACTTCAGAAGTCTTCATAAACTTGTATAAATGTTTTCTTTTGCAATGATTTTTCAAAGTTTCCAGTAACAATCATTTATTGGCCTCCTGTGAATTGTACTGCATGGATTGAATATTATCAAGGAAAATCAACTGTTTTTGTTTTATTTCTCTGAAGTGCTTTCTAAAAGAATTCTATTCAAAATGTAAATGTTGGATCAGATTCTGCCCCTAGCTACAGTATCTGATAAAATGCCATTGACTTTATTACAGTCCACTTTGACTCTGGCATATTTCCATGTACTCCTGGCTGCCAGTATAACTGAGGAGGGAAAACTTGACCGAGAGTATGTTTTGCTTCAGAAAGAACCACATTATTTATCCTCAGTGAGGAACGTACAGTAATTCACATTATACACACCAAGACAGAACTGGTCCTAGAGTCTCGTTGTGAAGGTTCCTCGTCACAAGAGCTGCCCAATAACGCTCTTCCAGGAACAGTCCTCTGTAAATGCTCGCACATAGGGAACTGGGCTCAGCTTCAGCTCACAGCTTCTCCAGGGATATGAAGCAAAAATTGAGTTTAGACACTGTGCAGGCCAAGGGCCGGGGGGAGTTCCACTGACAGAACAGGAAGGATTGGGAAGGGGAGCAAGGGCACTACAGTGCTGGACTTGCTGCTCCTTGTGAGGACAGGAAGGATGTGGGCAGCAAATGCTCATTCTGTGGTGAGGAAGACTGCTGTGGGCAGTGGGTGCTGAATCCACAGGCTTGACTTGCTGGGCCTCTGGTAGAGCTCAAGGCGGTTTGGGGACAGCAGTCGTCTTTGACAAGCAAGCTGATCGCCAGCCTTAGGAAACAGCCAAAACGTTTTAGGCTTAGATTTGGCCCTGATGGTATATTGCCCTCCACCCCCTAAGAAGTCATGACATGGTCTTAAGAACAGTAGACCTGGCAAAAATAATGAAATGCAGGTCTAGCTATCTCTCTCCATAATTTTTAGGTGTAGCCCGGAAGGCCTGGGCCTAATCTATGTGAGAATAAGGAACTGAAGATATTTTGTGAAAAGGGCATGTCATTTGCTACAGACTATCCTTCTCTGTGTCTACTCTATCATGAGACAAAAAACACATAGTTTTGGAATAGCTACTGTGGAAAACTCATTTATTTCACCTGGAATATATTCTGGAAATTAATCTGTATATTCAAGTAATGTTTTGCAGCCTTTCCCTCCAGCCATGAAGCTAGCAATTTTGTCTTCTTATAACTTCTGCAATTAATGCTGATTTCAAAACATGTAATTCTGGAAAAAAAAAATCGAACATTTTGAAATTCAAGGTAACATTGTTAGAATTGGGAACAATGCTTGTTTTTTGAAATACACAAAATTTACAGCAGGAAGGTTCTACACATCATCTGTAAACATCAGATTAGTACAGCTAGACATATAGTGAAAAATCTCATAATTTATCAAGGTTATGAAGTATTCATCTTTGAATTCACTCTTAAATTTAGAAATTTTATATCTGCTACATCTTCATTTTTCAAATGTTGTTGTGTAACTTTTTAAAAGGCCAACTTTCATGGGAGTTTACATCTTAAGTTCAAAAAAACAGTATGCATTTACAGCTGACTTCATTTTGAAAGCTTTTACTGTTCGTTCTTTCACATAGAACATCGAGCACATAATATTCACAGTCCTCATGATAATAGGTTTGTTGGGACAGGGAAGGCATCTTTCTTTCATGTTCCATTTGAGTTAATATGTCTGGTTAGCCACTGGAGAAATAAAGTTGGCATCTACAACCTCTTGTTTAAAAGAAGTCTAGATCCCATCCTCTGTGGTCTGTCAGGAGTGGTTATGAAAGGATCTCTTTTGAGCTTTGAAGAAAAGGGATTTTTATTCATGTCTAACATTTTAAAACCAAGTATAATTTATTACTCTCAGTTTTTGTGTTTGCTAAGGCTGCTAAGCTGCTAAAACAGGACAGATGTACATGTGAAGTTGGATTGAGAAGTGAAGCAGAAGCACAGAGATTTCACAAAGGGGACGTGGAAGATCTCTAATGCTTTTCCTTACAGGAAAAAAGGCACTAGTGTGTCTTAGAAAGTGAAATATAAGCTTTCAATGGCAAATGACTGGAAACATATTTTTCAGTTGGCCCAAAACACTGCAATAACTAATATCTGTAGGGAATAAAGGAAGAATCAATATGTGCAAGCACTTTGGTCATTTAAGAGTCTGCCAAAGTGGTGTGATTCTCCTAAGTCACAAGAAAAAGCTGCCATAACTTTACCTGTAAAACCATACATATCTGTATATATATGGATATTATGTGTGTGTATATATATGTATTCTTAAAGGAAAACAAAAATGTATACACATCACAATTTTAATGTTTACTTTTTGGGGTAAATTCTAAGAACTTGTTTGATATGCATACAGTTTTCACGTTACAGCTACAGCTAGAACGTTAAACCAAGAATAATATTTGGGCTTGTTGCAGGAAGGGTTACAACCTACTCCTGTGTCAGTAAGAGCGTGGCCAGCAAGCCAAGGAAGGTGATTGCTGCCTTCTTTTCAGTGCAAGGGAGATGGCATCTCAAGTGCTGTCTCCAGTTTGGGGCTTGCCGGTAGAAGGAAAATATTAGAACAGCATTGTTGTCTCTGACCTTGCTTTTATTGGGATGTTTAGAACAAATGATATCCAGGGGTCTCTTATTATTGCATGGTTCTACTATCTATCCATTTTCATGTTATAATAGGACTACTTGCTAATACCAGTCTCTGCAAATAAAGAATATTACAGTAAGTTTTAAGATTTAAAATGCAGATCTGGTCTGAAAATGTATACATTATTTCACATATTATTGCAAGACACACAGTATAAAAGGCCCCTGCTGGATTAATCTTTGCTATAGACTATTTGTTTTGAGGAGCTTGAACTATTTGTCAGCTACCTTTTTCAGTAAAATTCTTTTCTTGCACCATTTTTTTTCTGTGGTGCAATTAACTGTTTACTAGATGCTAGTCATAGCATCCTCATTACAGATGCTCGTCAGTAACTCCTGGTCCTTACCTTGATTCTGCTCATTGTCTAAATTCTCTGGTCCTGATTAGTCTTGCCCAAGTAGTGGTCCCTAATCCCCTTCTAAAAAAGGATGTTGAGTCACTTATATTCCTTTCTTTCCTGTGTGAAACTGATTATCATTTTTTTTTTTCTCAATTTTTGTCATATGAGACTAAAAATCCCATTTTTTCCTCTGTCTGCTTACCTTGTAGCTGTGTGCTTTGCATGTTGCTCCAGAGTTTAGCACTTGTAGAAAAAAATGAATGAATGGACTTAAGTGAGTCTCAGCTTCCAATTGCTCCTCAACAACCACCTACTTCTGTTTACTAATTGAGGCTTGTCTCTCACCTAATGGGTACATGTGGAGCAAGTTTTCTCGGCTATCTCAGTTAAAGCATTCAGAATTGAAGTACTTTCTCTTGGATTGCTATAAATACAGAAATGTTCCTGGCTTAGGCTGTTGATTGATGTTACCTGAGATGGTCCAGTATCTGTTATAAACCCGTTATAATGGGACATCCACCTAAGTGTCTAGAGAAAAACAAAACTAAAGAGAAACGTGTGAGAATACAGGAGGGCAGCACTTTGTATAGAAAAATATGAATTGAAAGGAAACACTTGTTGTTGCTAACATCCTTGAGTACCGCCAATGCTTTGATAGCATGATCCTGAGAAAGTAACAGAGAGATTGCTCAAGGAAAAATGTGGCTAAGGTAGGAAGTGGACGTCATATGAGATGCTTTTATTTAGAGTTGATTAGGAGAGCTCAGAGGATGCATGACAAAACATTAAAAAATCATTGGTAGTGTTACAGTGAAATATTTTCCTTCAACTGTAGTGCGTTGTTACAACTTTTACAATTACAATGATAACAATAGCTCTAGCTATTTTCCGTGTATGTGCTCTGGCTTTCCCTAAAGTCAGGGGAAGGGGAAGGAGGTCCCCTTCATGGCTGTGATGGATACTATTTGGATGCTCTTGTTTGACCATGGTTGTGCCGTGTTCCTTTGGCTCATGTTAGTGGTGGTCCCAGAAGACAGAGCCTGGGAGGGCAGGGGCCAGGCTCTGCTCCTTTAGCAGGAGGTTACAGGGAGCTGCAGTGGCCTGAGGAGACACAGAAATCCTCCTGGGGCCCAGGACAAGCAGGGTTTGCTGCTGTAGAGAAAGCAAGCTGGAAGTGAGGTTGTGCTGAAAGGGGAAGAGCAGTTTGTAAGAACCCTTCCTTTTTCTGGCTGTGAACCTTCTTGAGCTTCACCTCTTTTGTGATGAAGAGAAATGTCAGTAACACAGGCAAACCCACCCAGCTTGGAGTAGAGGCGAGGTGTCAGCATGTGTACCTGTGCCAGGTTGTTCTCAGCCCACCCAGCTCATCTGAAGTGGGTGTTACAGGAGATGAACTTTTTCAAACAAAAGAACAGCTGGGCACTCAGAGGAGTGCAGGCTGCTGTCTGAAATGAGAGAGTGCAACCTGGAGCTGGGCACAAAATGCAAAATGGCAAAGACTACCTAGAGACTAATCTGGAGCATTACACTGTCAGATCCTGAGAGACTGCATTCAGGCCAGATTTCATGCCTTGACAATCTGAAGCAGCTTGAAAATCTGGGTAGAACCACAGAAAAAGGATTTTTGTTTTTTCTTGTTACTACCTTTACTCCTGCAACGTATTTTCTTGTAGTCACGGTATGTATGCTTCCTGACAGTGGCACTTATTTCCGTCATTCTAAGGCATGAAGCAAGTCTGTGAAACTTCAACAACGCTGGTATGATCATTAGGTCACAACTGAGGAATAACAGACAATTCTTCTGCTTCTAAATCAAAGAGTACTTTAGTGGTCTCCCACTGACTTTTTGGAGAACGTAATTTTGCAAGGAAAAATCCCTGCGACTTAGGAAAGGGGTGTCAGCCTGGTTCCAACAGGGTATGGCAAGACCAGTTTTGAATTTTCAGAAGAAAAAGAGATTAGATTTGCTGGCCAGAGCATATGTTATACGTGTTATACTTAAACACATAGGACAAAAACTACTAATATAAAAATTTATATTGCCTGGGTGTTAAAGGTATAATAATTTAAATCATGTCTGTATGAATTGTAACTATTGGTTTATCATCTCAAGCCAAGCATGTTTTAAAAGAACTTCTACACAAGTTATTTAAATTCAAGCTGATGTACTTCAGATTCATTCAAATTGGCTGGCCAGAGACTTTTATAATATATTTCAGCTACAACTCGGCTGAAAATAGATTCTTTTACAAAGCTTTAATTTTAGTGGATAGATTAAGCACTTTCTATTAGGTAATGCATGAAGAAAAGGGTGCAAATCACATAATGAGTGAACCAAAAATGAAGAAATGTCTTTGAAATGGCCTAATTGTGGTGGAAACCGTAGTAAGAAATGCGTTATGGAGGCTTTCAGGAACTCTGGTACTTGAGAAAGACCACCATTTTTGAGATGGTGGACATGTCTTTTCCTTACATTGGAGCTTTGAGAAGGAAGAAGGCAAGCAATCATGTCCTCTCTCTTTCTTGCATTGTCTGGATGCTAGTAGCAGTGAGCAAGAAGAACTTTCCAAAACCTTCTCTCAGGAACACATTTTAATTTTTTTCCCCCTATATATTCTGTCTTCACTTTTTTACCCGCTCTCCCTCCAGAGCTCTGTTGCATCTTTGCCTTCTGCCTGTGTTTAGAGAAGAGGAAGCAGAGAGGAGTGATAAAGAGAAAGATAATTTTCCCAAGTGTCTGTTCTGAATCCTGAAGATCTGCCAGCTTGCCCTTGCAGCTGTTAGCAGACACGTTAAGGTCTGAGCAGAATCTGCCTTGGTGAAGTGGGCTAGCCCTGTGCACATTGTTCTCTCCCCATTTGATAATGAGGTGGTCAAGTAAAAGTGACGGAATGAAGGGTGAGGGAATCTAACACATCTTAGCGGCCCTTCACTGCAGAAAGGCAGTATTAAAATGAATAAGCAGAACGTATGCAGAGCCCATGTCGCTCCCCAAGGCTGCACAAGTCAAACGTCAGAACAGGTGGAAAGCAAGGTCATCAGAGGAGCTGATTGCTGGAAAGAGCCCCCAGGATCTCTGACTTTCCCTGTTTTCTTTGCTAAGAACTTGTGTAAGGAAGCTTATTAAATGAAAAAAAAAAAAAAATCTCCTCAATGACAATAGCTGGCAGCTACAGAGAAATTGAAACTTCAATTTTAGCATTTCATGGATCATGCAAATAGGTTTTAAGTGAGAGAAAAGAGAATTAGTTGAGGTTTTTGCAAAATACCTCTTAAAGTGATCACTAATGAATAATTTGGAATTGTTGTCAGGTCACCAGCCAGATAAGAATTTGTTATCTAGTATTGATATTGCTTGATAACAAATTCTTATTGCTTGATAACAAATTCTATTGCCTGTTAGCAGCAATCTAATTAGTAACAGTGGTTCTAGGCTTTATGCACATCATCAATCTATCCTAAGAATTTTTCTGGAATTATCATGTGCTTATTCATCATTGCCAAACAATTCATGTCTTTGAATCTAGAGCATTTTTCTGAGCCTTTCCAAAAACTGCCTCAAAAGAAAATCTGCATATGTTTCCATTTTATATTTCTGTTAAAATTAAGCAAGAAATGTGTGGTATCTCTTTATATTGAGCTATGAAGCTACAGGTCAGATTCTTGCTAACAACATATGAAAGAGGGAGCTAAAGTGCAAGGGAATGAGCAAGCTGCGGTTATAATAGTTATATACTCGTGGAATTTTAATTATTCTCTAAAAAGAGAAAAGAAAACCCCTACCACCTACCAACTAAAATATCTTTGTTCCTGACTGCTGCTCTTCTGTAATGAAATAGCTGTTTATAAATGATATAAATTTCTTTTCAGATGATGTCCTGGAGGAGTCCAATAAACAGTTGGCAGGCTTTTCCGAATAAGTCTAGAGAATCTGCTTGAACAGAGGTCACGATATTCAGCTAAGACATGTAGCTGTAGTCTTCAGCAAACTAATTTTTCTTCATTGAATAACAATCGACCTGTGGGACAGGGAGGAGTGTTGACTTTCATGAGTGGTATATACATGCTTCTACACACAGAGCCTGGTCTGAGAAGCTGTAGGTGGCTAACTTGCCATTTAGAAAGATAAGCAGTCTATTCAAATTAGTAGTATCTGGTAAAGAATAATAGTAATTTAACATACTTGAGCCAAAGTAATTACCTTTCACTGTTTCCACAGTTTGAAATTGCAGTCTACAATAATTTAGAAATATCAGTTCTTTCAGACATCTGATGGTAGAAATGTTTCTTGAATACATTATACATACTGGAAGAAAAGGAAGTGTTTACATGCCTATGTTGAGTAATTTGACTTCTTTTTAAACATGCTATCTACAGTACTGTGTAGTTTGAGACTGTCTAGCAGCTGCAGAGAAGTTGCCACTGAAATTCCTTGTACATGCTCTTCAGGTGCCATCAGTTTTTGTCTGTTTTATGAATTTCTAATATGCAAAATATGCTTGTCCCCAGGATAGGTTTTTTTCCTGTTATTTGAGTTTTCTCTTGTTTCTGTATCTTATTGAAAGAAATCAGTTTTGCGTGGAGAACACCATTAATAATGAAATGCAGTCTGTGTGCTTTTTAAAAGTCTATTTCTTCCTTATAAATAAATGGTAATTTGTTTTAAAGCGTCATTGCACACAGTGTTCAGCTGGCTCTCATGCATTCGATTATTTTAAATAAATGTACCATAAATGGAACAAGTTCTTTCTAATTTGCAAATGATATGCAACATTTTTCAAAAGAAAAAAAAAAGGAGAGAAAAAAGAAAAACTGTAAAATTTGTTCTTAACTACGTCTCATTAATGTGAAGCCGTTCAATGACCTGTAAAGATTAAAGAATTAGTGAATTGGTAAAATTATCAGAATGAAAAATCTGTATAATTTTGATTTCAATTTAAAAATCTGCTAAACAGTCTAAGGGCTTTAGAAAAGTATATTACTTTTTAATATTGGTTCCACAAATGTCCTAGTATCAGTGTTACAAATGGACTGAAATAAAGGCAACAAATAGTATGTTTAAATGTATAGTGTTACAACATTCTGTTTAAGCAGTTTTTTTTTTTTCTTTTCATTAAAACAACTGAAGACATTTAATTAAGTGACCACTCTGCTAAGTGGAGCAAAAATTAATATACATAAATGAATTTATGTGTGGGCAATGATGCATAATTAAAAATATGCTTCAAATAAGGAGTTGAGGAGAAAGAAAACAGTTTAACAAGAATCTTCTTCTTTAAGACTATTGCTGCCTAAATTTTTAAAGTCAGACGTGCATAGGATTTACTTATTGGCAGCATTGGAACTAAAATTAATGACAAAGTTGTCTTTAAAATACTGTGGCTAGTATTTGGAGCAGTGATTGGTGCAAAGCATATTTTGACCTGAGAAATCATCTTATGCTCATGCAATTATTCTGTGTTACTCAGCTTGTTGCAAATGCTACCTTTAGGCTTACCTATTCTTTGCCAGACTTTTCTGCAGAACTTGCTAAAGTTCTCCTTTATGGCAAGATACATCAAACCTGGAGTGCATGAAAAAGATGTATATGAAAACCGTAACAAGATTTGGAATATAAACATAAGTTTAAGGAATATTCCTTTGGCACAAGGTGATTATACGGATCATGTTATCTTAATTGTAGGCTGGGATATCTTAATTTGTCTTGGATAGAATTCCACTTTTTATTGCTTAGTATTTAGAAGAAGACAGCAAATAGGAGGAGTGAACTTCCTTTCTTGAGTGAAAAAAAGGAGTCCCTTGCTGTTTAGATCCTTGGATGTTTCATAGCAATCTCTGTCATTAGCATTTTGGGGGTGCAAGGTGGTTTTGTTTCTATGATGCAGTATTCATTAGATATGCCTCTAATGGCCATCATTCCATTCAAAGTCAGTTTCTCCATATTTTCCCTGTCATGTGAACAAATGTCAGATGAATGAATGTAATGCTTTTAAGCGTTGCCAATCTCACGCTCCTGCTAAGGAGTACCTAAAGTATATGGCAATGGGAAATTAGGCCAGATTAGTGGTTTTGGTTTTGTTATAGTGATCATTTTTGTTTCACGTCTGCTTTTGGTAATGAGAAAGAAGCAACATCAGCGGTAAAATTCCAAGTTCACAGAAGCTAATGGCAAAACTCCCTTGACCTTACTGGGAGCCAGCATATTTTCTTTCAGTCATGAAATCTGTAATACCTATATGAGTATTGCCTTAAAAACACTCCATGATTTTTGTGGTACAGATATCTGACATTTCATTTGAACAGCTACTGCTGACTTCAGCCCTGTTATTATTCTTGTAGAGGAACAACGTAGTAGGAAAACTGCAGCATCAGACTCACCTACCCACACACCTCTCATGTCCTGGTGATGCTGCATTGAGAGAAAGAGCGGCACAGAAAGCCTTCCCTGCATGGCAGCTCCCATTCTAAGAAGTTAGCAGCTGACGTTTTGGTGATGTTCAGGTTCAGCTGAACTCCCATCCCCACTGAAAAAAAAATAAATAAATTAACTCCTTTATCCCCTGCAGTATTTTATTGGCACGTTTAGTTCAGTAATGAGAGGGCATTTTGGGGAGTACAAAAGCTAAAGTCCCTAAGGCCACATATAAAGAACAGAACAGCAACAGTTCTTTACTATTTTTTACTAATAAACACATGTAACAGTAACTGCCATTAATTAATTACTGCTAAGCAGTTTTAAACAACTGGCTTAACACTGTATTAACACGACATAAAAACAACCGCACCAGGAGTATCGCTCGTCATTATTGGATATGGCCCTATTGAAGCCAATGGCATGAAATTAATAGGTGCAGGGTTGTGCCCCTTAGGCCCCTGTTGGTCTAGGAATTCATTGCCTCATGCTCAGGTTTTCCATTGCCTTACAGGTCCAGCAGTCTTATTTTCATGAGCTTTAACAAGTGTTTCTATTTCTAAATATGTGTGTGTAGGTTTTTTTCATGATACCATAAGAGAGTTTAAATTTTTTAACTAGCATGTTTGTCTAGTTCAGGCTCCAGTGAACCCTGGGAGTGGGTAGCTACAGAACATTCTCTGCCTTCAACACAAAGCTATTGCTAGAGGGTGGAGGAGATCTCATAGCTTGGGTTTTCAGGTACATTTAAGAAGAGCCCTGTAACTCCTGAAAATGACCTTTTCTGTGCAGTTCTGTGTGCTTCCAGACAGTTTTAGTTCCTCTGTACCTGTGAGTTTTATTCAGTTGTTTTCTTCATCTATGAGCTCATTTTTGGGAGCACTCCATGCATTCCATGAACATCCCGTCTATTGAGGTACTTGGTTCTTGTGGGAGCAATGGAGACTAACTGAGCAGCCCCCTTCCCATTCCATCAGTGGCAAATTTGTATCCTCGGTGCTGTTAATCACAGTGAACTGGGGAGTCGACAAAGGAAAGCAAATACTTAGAAGGTAGATTATTCTTTTTCAATGGTAGATACTGCTTTCAAGGGTGTATATGATGCAGGGGTAAAGAATAAGAAAGAAAGATTGGTAGCAGCTAGTAGAAAGAGATGCTTTGAGGCAGTAGAAATTCTGGACTTGAACAGGGAGTTATGTTATTTGTCCAACACGTGACATTTCAGTGTTTAAAGATTAAATGATAATTTACTTTTTTTCTTTTCTTTTCTTTTCTTTTCTTTTCTTTTCTTTTCTTTTCTTTTCTTTTCTTTTCTTTTTTTTTTTTTTTTTCTGGCTGTCAAAAGCTCATGCAACTTGCTCTAGTAAAAACTATTTTTTTTTTGTCTTATAACATTTTGAGCATTCTTCTGCTTTCATTTTCTTTCAGAATATTTTAATACAATGCTGCATGAAAGCCTGTCCTATTTACAGGCAAGGTTTGCAAACATTGCACAGGGCAGCGTATTACCTAAACTGGTGGTTTTGAAACATTGTTTTGATAGCAAAGGCAAGGAGGTACATGTGAGTTAAGTCAGTTCAGGGCACAAGGAGAAAAATGAAGTACTACAGCGATTAGTTTCAACACTGATTTAATTCACTTGATATCATAATGATCAAGAAAAACATGTAGCAGAAGGATTTAAGATGCCAAAGGTACAAGCAAAGGGTAGTCAAATTAAAGAAAGAGGGCGGTATAATTAGGAATGATTTGAATAAATTATCTATGTAAGTAGAAAGTCATTTATATTTCTGGATATTGAGCTGCAAAAAGCTAGAGACAAATAAAAGGAATGCAAGTTGCACCTTGTTTTTGTGCTTCTAAGATACTGTGAAAGACAAGCATTTAGGAACATGGTAAATATTACCAGCAGGCTAATACTTAGGAACAGGAGAATTGTTCCCTAGTGCTGTTTGTTCTAATTTATTCAGAGGCAAAATGGTCCCAGCTCAGCTATAAGCATTTACTTTGCTCCTCATCTGTTCAGTAACAGCAGCTAGAACCTGCATAGCACCATTTTTCTGAAGCTTGAGCAAAAAGAGAGAGCACAAAGACCATAAGAACTAAATAATTTGCTTTTGAACTTCTTTAGAATTTTAGAAAATCTTTTTTCTACCTCTAATATATTTAGAACAAAGATTCAAGCCTCCTGCCTGCCTTCCCTGTCCATACTTGCAAATTTTCCCATGCTATTTACAGAAGGAAGAGAACAACTAAAGCCCCTGTGTGTGGTGTTTCTGTCTACCTAGTTTGTCCTGTAGATACTTTCTCACATGGAATTCTGGACATGGTTATTTCTCAGGAATATCAGCTTCTGAAATCCAACCAATGTACCTCTTTCTTCATGAGCAAGACTGTCATTAGTACATAGTTTCCTTTGAGTCCCTCTGATGGGGGTATCCCTACATTTAGGGAACTGGCTCTCTTCTGACATAACACTTTAGTCACCCTGGAAATAATTACTCAAGTAGTTCTTTGACAATGGCAGTCTGATCTTTTTGTACCATATTATATATGTACATCTCAAAGGAAAACTCTTCTGAAAATGTCTGTATTAGTATTTAAAAGGCCAATTGTTTTTTATCAAAATCACTTAGCTGGAGACTTGCCTTCTTTGAGGATAAGGGCACTTTGCCTGGTTTCAGGGTTATCTACCACCATCCAGTTCTTTTGGTTTGCATTGCCAGTTGAACAAACGAGATCTGTGCAGACACTAGTCTGTTCTGGCTTTACTGTCCAAAAGGAGTTAAGCTTTACATTGTCCTTTTGGACTAAAGCTTAATCTGCCTTTGTTGTATGTAAAGTATTATAATGGACTAAAAAAAAAAAAGAAAAAAAAAAAAAAAAGAGGTGTTTTTTTGTAATTTCTTGGAAGATCCCCAAAATTTTTTCTGGCCTGATGTCTGAACAAGGGAAGGAAAGCAAATTTCTATTTTCACAGAAAGGTCAAAATTTCTCCCTCCTTACCTAATGTAACTCCACCTAAGCTGGCTTCACGGATGAGGGTTGATGCATAGAGATGAGCTTTTCATGTCATAAAGATTTGCCATTGTATTACTTCATTGAAAAGTTAACAACAGGTCTCAGTAATGAAAAATTCAAAGGGAATGACAGTTCTGTAAGCCAATTTATATTGAAATTTCGGTATCAATCTTCCATATCTGGCAAACAAAAACTTTCTAAAATTTGAGAAATATTTGTTAATTTGAGATTTAGAAGCTATTTTTGCTTGCTTGCCATAACTTTTCATCACAACAAAGCATCTGGGAGTGAGTTTAGGGCTGACTGCTGACATTTTCAATGCTTCCTTTTAATTTTTTTTTTTTAATTTTTTTGATTCTCCTTCCATCTCTTTGGGAATGTAACTACCCCCAAAGGAAAAAGAATTGTGTACAAGGAAAGAAGTTAGCTGTTCAGTAGTAGTGATCCAATCAAAATGGGCATAATATGCAAAGGTTGGATCTTTGCTCTCTCTCTTCTTCAAAGAGGGGAAGTTTCTCTTTCCGCTCTTGTCTTTCACTTGCATGAAAGACAAGGATGCTCACCTATTACTAGAGTTAAAATGGTCTGTGCAATTCTATTGCAATTCAAAATTTTGCTATTTAGCCAATATAATCCCCAAATATGCTTAGTGTAAACATACTAGGTGTGAGGGGAATTATTTATTTCTCTTCTGTACTAGAGTAGGAGGAGATTGGTTTGGGGAATTTCAGCAAGGAAAAAACCTCACTTTTACATTTGATTCCACCCCCTGCTTTGCTTCAGCTCTATCTGTTGCTTCAACTGTGTCTGTTCCCCATGTAGCCACTTCCTTTGCAAGGGTGGAAATATGAGTGAGATCACAACCAATGCCAAACACAGATTTTTAATTTGCTAATATTTTCCTGCAACACCTCATCGTTTCTATTTCTTCATAACACCCCTACTGTGGGAAATAAGGTCACACAACACACTAGTACTTATTTCACAATGCCTCCTGATGAGGAACATTTTACTATTCTCACATCTCTACCCCTTTTTCTCCTCCTCTCCGTGCCCTCCTCCCTCCTACTCAGCCCCTGCTAATAGTTGGTCTAAATTTCCCAGATTAATCCAATGTGCAAGAAACCGCGATACAAACTTGAAAATTAAATATACAAAAAGCAGAGAGGCTACAGAATGGAAGATGCACATCCTACTTGGTTTGCTCTGTGACAGACAGACTTAAAAACAGATACACAGCTTTGCCCATAGCCACTGTATTCCAAAAAACCTTTGAAATATTTCAGTTTCATGTCTATGATAATTAAAGAGCAATGACCTTCTCATTAGTGCCAAGAGGGCTGATGATGATTGTTCCCCATTTTTCTTAATGGATGCAAGCTACACACATGATCTTAGAATATCAAAGCAATTCTCCAAGATATTTATTAGAGTCAAAATTATGAAAACACATAGCAAACCTTTAGTTTGAATTACAAGTGTTAATATATGCAGAACCAAATGAATAGCTCATCTTTCTTCCTCTCTTGTATCTTAAATTTTTCATTACAAATTTCCAGGGCTTCAAAGTAGTATCTCACAGTCGGTCCCCTTTTTTCTCTCTTGCATGACAAAGAGCTGTCAAAAATTGTTCCTGTGTTTGTTAGTATTTTTCTCTTTTTTCTCTCATCTAAATGTCAAACAACTTAGCTTAAATAAAGCACAGCATTCTTCATCTGGTGCTTCTCAAAAGAAAAACAACACCACAGAAGGCGTCTAAAAAGGCCCTAATTAATGTTTCTCATTGATTTTGTTTTAGTGTGATGTATTTTATGAAAAAAATATGAATCCAGAAGGCACTCTCATTAAAATCATTAGTGGCTCAATGTTAGCTGAAAACAGCTCATTCTTTGGTGCACTGTAGTGCTTAAAAGCACGTTCACACACACAGCTTCTTATTTAACATCACAAGCTGGCATTGGATGAAAACTAGCATTAGTTTTGTCAGGTACTATTGAACTATGATGAGCACAATGTACAAAAGCTGTATCAAGGTGAATAATAAGAACATACTGTTGACGAAGCTTGCATATCTCTCCAGGCCCTCTTTCATTCTTAAAACCCTAAGAATGTAACTTTCTGTAATTGATTTCTGTGTTATCCTTTTGAGAAACAGTAGCAGCTAAAGGAAAAGGAAAGAAGAATCTGGGGCCTATTAAAGCAGTAAGATTTAGGAATATTCTAGTTTTTAGGCAAATTCCTGGAAGTTTATTGCCAAAATTTATGGAGACATATTGCTATTGTAGAACAGTGCTCATAGTTCTGTTTTGGTGCAACCACGCTAATTGTCCTATCTCCAGCAGTACTTTAGGGTTAAAACTAGAAGAAAAAATATCTGTGTTTACTTTCTGGGGTTGGGGGGAGGGAATTGAAATTGGTAAGAAGGCTTCTTTTTTATTTTTATTTTTTCCAAATCGTTAAAAAAAAGTTACAGCCTCCCCACCCCACCTCACCTGCCCAATCTGATGCAATCATTGTTATTTATAATGGGCAAAGTGTTCTTTGGGTATGGTGGGAACCATTTTCAAAGCAACTCTGCTTTGTACTGAAGTATGACTTTTGCAGACAGAATTATTTTCAGTGTAGGAAAGGCTGTTTAATGATTTAAATCTGTGTTCAAGTAAAACTGACCATCTCCATAAATCAGGTATTGTTTATTTGAGAACATTTGAATGAGTCAGACAAATTCTGTGAAGTTCCACAGAATAATGCAATGGAAGAGGCTCAAATGTGAGAACACTTGCTATTGCCGTACTCTGAGAGAAGGCATTAGAAATTGCTTTGGCGTTTTTCAGAAATAGGCTGCACAGAGCTGCAATTAAGCAGAAACATATTTTAGCATCAAACGTGCATCTTGTTTTAAAAAATAATGAAACAATAAGTAATGTTACTTTTTCTACTGTCTCCTTTGGATTTTTATAAAAATCTTTATGAGCTGCAATAATACAGCCTGTAATAATATCTTTGCATTATGGAACCATATTGAAAAATAACACTAGTGAGGAGAAGTATATAAGGGGAATAGAAATATCTGGATTAAGCAGTATAGCTGTGTCAGCTATTTAAGCATTGTAACACATAGTAAATGACCGAATTTTCATAAATTCGTGCCTTGTCTTTTAATATGTCATTCATTATAAAACTTCACTGAAAACTGAATCGCTGATGGATGCATACTAATATATGGTATACTCTGCCACAGAATTCACATTTTTAGTAGAAGAGGTAACATTTATTCTGGTCTGATCACCATTAATGGGTCTGTCAACAAAATTTTTGTAGGAAAATAATTACTCTGCAAGTAAGGCCATTTAGATCTAGATAGGAGTAGTAAACCTGTATTAATTTAGGATTCAGACTATGTTAATGGTTTAATATTTTTTCTTTATAGAGAACACAATAGTGAGGTCATCTGTAATAAAGATGATAATATTGAACCTCAGTAGTTTTACTTGCTATGTCTGTAGGACATTTATGGCTGAAATATGGTTGAGAGAGCCTTAAAACGTTGTTTTATGGCAACCTCTATGCAGTGCTATAAAACACTTTCTGTTAATGATAAATAAACTATGGAAGATCTATGTCTTAGTAAAGGGCTGTGTTCTTCCCCTTACGAGCAACCTGACTTTAGCAATGTTTAACTTATCAGGGTTACACGGGCTCCAGTTTAACCCTTTTGCAAGTGGACACAATTCTGCTAGTGTCAGTATATATATACATTGACACACTGCTGCTGAATTCGGCCTAAGAAATACAGTACATGTAAAAGTACTGTGATCGTTCTTTGACTCTTAAATGGATTATTGTCTCAGGAGTTGCCTCATTAAAAATTATATAAAATTGTCCAGTATGTCTGCAAATAATTACTTCAGACACTTCTTACTAATGCTGTGTGAGGCTGTCATTGATATAGTACTGAATTCCTTAGGAGATCATGAATAAGAAGCACAATCGGCTTTCATTCTTTGCTGAAATATTGATTGAATTTATTCCTGCTAATGAAGTTGTAGAATATAATAGACATGGTACCGTATTGAAAAAGATAAGAACAGGTTTTGTGTTAAAGTGTCTGCGTATCACACTGATGTATGGGGGTTTCAGGCTGAGAGTAAGTTCAGAAATCTAGTTAGTCTGAAGTGTGCCTCATATCCTACTCTTGATCACACAACTGGAAGCTGAAGTAATTCCATTAAATTCAGAATGAATTTAGGTCTTATGTAAATGAGAATTTTTTCTAAGTTTACAAAGTCTTTTCTACTTTTTCAAAAAAAAAAGTTTTTTCAAAACTTTTCTATTTTTTTCCCCCTGGAATATCTCATTTCCCTTATACTTATCCTGAGTGCTTGCCTAGACTGTAGAAAACCAAAATGCAAGCAGAAAATGCCTTGAGATCTCTCAGGTCTCAGTTGAAACTTGGACTGGGACATCAGGAGCCTCTCCTGTGTTGTCACATTTCTCTTTGCACGTGTTCAGACAGACTTTCCCCTTGCCTGGACTCACTTTGTGGTGAAAGGGACACGGTGGTCTTCATGTCAGGGTACCGCGGGATGGCTGGTCCCCAGTTAATGCATTTCTTTTAAGGATGTTTGGCAGTGAAGTCTATGTCCCTGCAATCTCTGTATCCATTCAGTGGAAGTGGTGAGCTTCCTGATATCCTCTTCAGGATGGGGAAATGTTCTTTTGATCTTCAGGTTACAGTTTGGAGTACTGCTCTTCTTTCCCTGCTTGACTGCTCTCAGCAATGCTACTGCTACTTACCTATTTTACAGCTAAGCCTGTGGTCTTAGGCTATCTTCAAAGTAAAAACCTGTCCTTGCCTTTGAAAGTTGCAGTCTACAAATAACTAGGGGAACATAGAAAAAAAGGAGGGGAAAAGAGAGAGAGAAAAAAGGTGGTGGAGAACTGCTAGAGATCACTAGCCCTTTTGTAAATATTGCTAAGTTACAGCACTGCTACATTTTCCCTAGGATGTGAGGAAGTAGTCCTTTTACAACTATGACTAATATTTGCTACAGAAGTAGAATGCTGCCTGGTTGCACAAGCTGCTTCTTGCTATGGAAAAAGCTTCAGGGACATGGATTGTGACAGATAATTGTCTCAAATATTTTGGGTGAGCCAAGAATTCATTGCCTCCAGGGAGGTGAAAAATTTTAACGTTAAGAGGTTTCTGGCTCATGTGGGTGTAACCCAGTATATTTCTTTCCTTCTGCACGTATATCTGCATGTTATACGTGGTTACTGTCAAAAAGCTGTGTACTCTGACAGCAGCCAGAATGTTTTTATCTCTTCCGATTTAAAGAGCTTTACTGTGCTGTGCAATCATTAGCCATTCTTCAATAACTGATAGATAATGCTTTTGCAGCTGTAATTTGCTACAGCTGCATGAGAAAGCTGACTGATGGACAGAGAGGAACCAGAATGATGAAGTTTGGCTCCAGATCTAAACTTAACCAGTGCTCGGAGGTTGCTTGTGTGTGAGGTTTATATGCAGGATTCCCTCTACTGATAGTCTTAACTCCAGTTGCATTAATGATGGTGAGCTCCTTTTGACTGTATTAGGAAAATGTTTTGCTACCTGTATAAAAAGCAGTTCTCGATGCAACCAGCCCATAACTGAAACAGCCGGGTGACAATGGATAGATCTGAGATGGAAGGGAGCACACAGACATAGAGCTGTTCCTGGGTTATCTCAAACTGTAATTAAAATAAAAGATTTGCAAGATTAAGAAGTTGCTATGTGCTTAATAAGGGCTTTGAATTCCTCCCGAAATAGGTTTTACAGTTTAGTTATTAATTCTAAATGTTGTATTTTGTCAATATTCGGACACTGGAAACAATTTATCATAAGCCGTCTCCCTTAGATGATAACCTGCATTTGTCTGATTAATGTTTATGAGGAAACGCTATCCATTTAAAAATATATCTCTTTGCAAACCAAGGGATTTTCTGCATTTTTATAATGTCCCTCTTCCCTTTAATCACAGGAGTACAGCATTACAACATTTTTATTTATTTATTTATTTTGGTACTCCAAGGGTTCTCTCAAATTCACATTTTCCTCTCTTTTTCCATTGTATTTGCGACCTTGAAGATGTGTCCTGTATTGTGCAACTTTTTAGTATGTCTATAAACAGTGAACAGTGAGTAAAGGGAATGTATTAAGCAACATACTTCAAAATCATGGTTTTAATTAGCTAGGGACAGGATTTAGCAAGTCACAGCTTTTATTTAAACAGTCCCAACATAGCTCAAGATGGCAACAGCAAATTTAACACTTAAGGCCAAATTAAAAAAAAAAAAAAACAGATGTTTTCAGATTCTCTCTTTAGAGTGATACTGTTGCTTTAGATGATGCAGAGCAGTTGGAAACTTTTGGAAATAATTACTGGTGGCAACTTTCAAGATTTAGCTGAGTTATGTCCACAATATTCTATCCATACAAATGCCTTGACTCATTTTATATATCAGTGTAAGAGACTTGACACATCAATGTTATTTGGTGTTCAAATCTTTTACTGCAGGCCTGATTTGCCTTTATGTAGAACTTTACACTACCTTTAACAACTGCACTATAATAGTCTTCTTTTGTGCTCTGTGAAAATATCTGAAATGCGAGCCTTTTAAAGGGAAAACCTTTACATTTCCTTTTTTTTCTTTTTTTTTTCTTTTTTTTTTTTCTTTTTTTTTAAGTTGCAGGCCAAGAAGTACATTTTTAGCAGCATGTATAGCTGTATGAACACACAGCTCCCATTAATGCTAAACGGAGTTGCATATTCCACTTTGCCTCTCAGAGGGTTGACTAGTTGTGCCTAGCTGTTTAAATTAGAGCAAGAATGTTGGAAGCTGAAGACTAGAGCCAGAACTTCTGGTGCAGAAAAAAGCCAGAAGGTTGAAGTAGTTTTAAAATAGGCTTACATCTAGCATAACCTTGCAGACTTCTTTTTCTGTTCACATGCTGCTTTACTTTCATTCATTTGTAGTGCTGTTCACTGCTTAAATATATTGCTAGCTTGGATTACCTGCCCATAAAGAGATGTTCAGTGATGGGCTTTGCTCTTAAGTCTTTTGCTTTGTTGTTATCTGGATCTTAACTATGATTTCACTTAAGCCCTGAAAAAGCGTGGGGAAAAAAGCTTTTAAAGCTGTTGGTGGTTTCTGTGAGATGTTTAAAGGGAAGTAACTATATGCTAACATAAGAATAACACTTCAATTGAGAACTCTTTACTGTCCAGAGCTGTCTTCTATATCCCAGATGCCAATAGAAGCCTTTAAAGCGGTGTATATTAAGGAAATACCGCTGCGGAGATTCCATTGTACTCCAAAATGACACTGTATACTCTTCGAAGAAAGAGGAAGAGACAGACTATCATAACCTGTTTCCATTAAATGAGCATTGGAAGTTAAATACTGGAGGGAGAGTGGGTATGGAAGTATCCCAAAGGAAACAACAACAACAAAAAAGTGACCATGAATTACCAGGAATTTAGTTTTGAAAGAATGTAATTTGAGTAACAAGTAACTGCATAATATGTTAGGATGCAGTTTACCACAGATAGTAAAATAATTCCAGCAATTCTAGAAGGTCATGGTTGAGAAACCCCAACTCATGTAAGAAGGTCCTTTTGTGAATCCAGGAGATTATCACCTAAATATCTGTAGTCCATCAGTTAGTGCCTGAAGAGCTTCTATTTTGGTTCACTAAAAAAATCCAGATGACTTTTTCTGTCTTTAGGATAGTCACAAATTGTCTGCAAGCAGGTTGGCACTGCTGCCCCACTCACCTTTAGCATCCCTTTGTGGGCAGGACCAGTAAGTCTGTCTGGTTTTCCAAGGCTGTGACATAGGCAAAAAATAATAAAACAAGAGCTGTAGATATTTTCCTAGATAATTTAGAACTTCAGTGGTCCATAAGGATCAATATCAGGGAAATGAGAGGCTCTTTTTAACAGTTTCTCTTGTCTGTGAGGTGCTTTTTAAATTTGCATGGCTACTTTTTGTTAAGGTGATATGACAAGTTAAGGTACCTGCTAGGTAGCTGAGCAGTGCCCTTTTCACTCCTTAGAACTGAAAGAATTACAAAATACAGTTTTATACCTTGAATTCTCTAGCCTTAGTAACTATGTGCTATATATGTATGTATAAATGTGCACACATACATACATGCACATATATGTATAAAATCCCCTAAATGCTATTCTTCCTTAACTTTTATTTGAAATTACTTTCATTTGAAAATGTGTCTGGATCTGTAGTTGGCTTTATTCGTGCTGAGAAGTATATTCCCATCTCTGTGAAGATTCTTTTCTCTCCACCGCTTATTCTTATTTCGCACCAAACCAAATATGTTGAAAAATGCAAATATCCAAAAGCAAAGAACCAATTTGCTGAAGGATCCAGCATGATCTGCAAAGACAAACAGAGGAATTTGTGGGGAATAATGTGCACCCAGGGAGACAGTGTCACTGAGTCTAGGGAGTGAAAAGGATGAGGAAGGAATGAACTATCAACTGGAGCCGGTGATTGCCTAAAAAAATAAATAAAATCAAAAACTCCCACATGAAAAATAGGAGGAAAAGATTCTCCTGTTGGCACTGTGGTGTTCTGTCAAGTGAACAGTGAGTGAATTGCTGTGTCTCAGATTTTGGACCCCAACTAATGTTTACTCTGCAGCAATCCTGTTCATCTTCTAAAAATAGTTCATTCCGATGACAAATATGCACAGATTGCACCAGCCCTGAAGAACACATGCCTTCAAGATGCTGAAGAAATAATGAAGTGCCTATGTAATATGAATGTATATATATTTCATAATTGGCTCTCTGGTAATGTTTTAACTAATGCTTGGTGAGGTTTTTGGGAGCTGACACATGGCTTCAATCTAATTTCTTTCTCCTTTTTGCCCATCTCCCACCTGTATAAGCCACAGTCAGCACTCATTTAGAGTCCTGCAGGAGGGAACTTGCTTATTTTGCCTTTCTTGTGATGTTTCTTCTTTTCCGTTTACTGTTTGTATTTGGAAATGTGTACTTTGTTTTCTGGTAGATTTTGGAGGTCTCAGGTCTCTTTGCTGTGCTGGTGTACCTACATGGAAACAAACAGCAGCAAAAAAACCCAACCAACCAACCAACCAACAACAACAACAACAACAACAACAACAACAAAAACGCAGTCTTTGCCTTGAAGACGAAGTGATTCAAGATGCATTTGTCATGCACGGAACTGTTATGTAAAACGGAGGGAGAGATCTGACAGTTTTAGTTGCCTGTTGAAGACCAGGTATAAGCAATTACTTTGTTTTACTTTGCCATCGCTAAAGACCTATGCTATTATTATGCATTTTATGGATTGCGTAAGAGCTGATGCTGAAATACATTTCACCAGGACTATCTCAAGTTTGATGGCCTCTTTAGTGCATGTTAGGCTGTAGGTTTTTTTGGCTTCTTGCTGTCTTCTTTCTTGAGGAAAATAAATGTTTGAAATGTTCCAAATTGGCATTTGGTTTTAGACTTTACTTGAGTTTTTCCCTTTTAATATGAAACATGTTTCTTCCTGTGTACACTTGCTGTGATGGTAATACACATAAAAATCATTGTATTACAAGCTAGGCTGAAGGTACTGCCAATGCGAAGCTGATTAGTCTGAGAAACTGTGTAATGAAAGGCACTGTAATCAGTAGTCGGCTAAGGTCAGCAGCTCTGTGCTTGTAGTAGCGTTACCTATTTGTGTCACTTGCAACCACGCTTTGGTGTAAAGGGAAAGTTCTGCTAAACAGGAAACGAATTCAGAGACAGTGGTTGTAAGGGACCTAATAGAGGACAACAAAGAAACATGAAGTGTAAAAGTAGCTATGAAGACTAGCTTGCAATGGATTGTTAAATAAATAAATTTTATCACTCTGCTGTATTAAATTACTTTGTCCTTAGTGTAATAAGTGCAGTGAGACTGCACTTTCCTCCGCAGACCTTACATACTGCTGGGTTTTTCTTCATTATTCCCTACCACTAAACTCTTCTACAGAGAGCTGTTCAAGTCAGGTCAGGCACTTATTAGCCTTCATATTTGATTCTGAAATGCTTTTTTCTCTTCCCATGCTTATGCTGCATGTCACTGTGATCACAGCTGCCTTTTGTTATCACAGTTAACCTGCCCTCTGCTGAAAGGGAACTGAATTATAAGGGCTGTCTGTGCACAGCTACAAGACCCAACAGGTAAGGCAGATGCTTCTCAGGCTAATTTAAGCATCTTGTTTTGAAGGATTTGAATAATGATTCTGCACTGGCATTAGCTGTGGGATGGTGGCACTTTGCCGGCTTTGATTAATTAGTGAAGTCAGTTGTGAGGGAAAAGGGTAGATGGTGCTTCAGCTCTGGCTTTAAAATGTAAGTGTTGGCAAAACAGCAATATAAATGCGTACGTGCTGATTGAATTGCTTGATTCCTTTTAAAATCCAGCCCACACATTCCCAACTGTTTTGAAGTTGTAATGTGAAAGTGACTCTCAGTGGTTCTGAAAGTTTTTCCCAACTTGTGACAAAGTCAGAAGCTGAGGCATTATTCTCTCCTTGGTGTTTCTTTCATGTCAGCAGTAAATATTTCAAAAAGTTAGCTGTGTTCTGCTTTTTATTTTTCATGATGCACTCTGTCTGCATCTGACTGAGGCTAGCAAAACTTGACACAACTACCGTAACAAAAGGATGAAAAATCAGAAAGAGGATATTCAGTTACAAAATGATCTCTCCTGTGATTATTCCCTGTACAATGAATTATTCTAAAGAACCTGCCTGTTAGCAAAGTTTTCTGAGTCAGCCTATACCTTTGTTCACACTTTGTTGTACCAGGACTAAAGAATCATAATGGTTGGTGATAAAATACATGATATGTGGTGTCACACTTGGGGCACTAGGGAAAACGGTCTGAATCCACAACCTTATTTTAGCTCCAAAGTCCCCACTACTAATAAGCAGAAGTTAATCCTCTCAGAAATGTTGTGGATTGTGTGTGGTGAGACCAGCACATTATTTCCTGTAAGCAGTGTAACACTATTCAATAACCTTTCACTGCTGCTTCTCCCTGAATTTTACAAGGTTGTAATTCATTGTGCTGCAGTTCATTGTGCAGCCAGTTCTTGTGCTGCAGGACTAAAACATGGCACAGACAGGTATTTTACCTGAATCAGGAATGTAGGATTTGGTCCCTTAGAAATACGTGACCCTCCAGAAATGGAAAAAATGTAATAATTAACTTGAGGAAACATTGGCTAGTACTACTGGAGAACTTGTTGGATGCATAAGCTGTTCCTTACTTTTATACTCTCTTGTAAAAAAAATATATCTATATCTATAGTTACGATAAGAAAAATTGGGAAAACATCAAACCATAATTAGAATGGCAGGAGAGAGTTTATACACATTATTCACAAAAACAAAATAGATAAGTAGTTATTGATTAAAGTGATGCATGCTTAACAGCAATTTATAAATCCAGGACTCAAAATATAATGTTTGTTTTAATGCTTTTAATTATTTAACATGCAGTGACATTTCTGTTTTGCCAACAGCAGCACAATAGGTCCCTAATGAACTGCTGTGAGTTACTAATAATTAAACCATCAGGCAGAAGGAAGGGGTGCAGCTTGTTATTAGATTAGCATTCTTAAATAATCATTCTTTTGTTTTCTGAAAAAAACTCTTTCTGAGAGTCTTCTACCCTGCCCCAACCCAACTAGATGCCAGCCATCTTGAAAGAGCTAAGTTTAGTCATGGCTGATGCTTGCAGAAGCTCTAACATACTTATTAAAAATCTGGACTTATTCATAGGACTATAATGAAAGGTCGGTATCTGTGCTTCAAACTCTAGTCCAAGCAAACAAGTGAAAATCAATTGTTTACAAAAAATGTTAGTGAATCTTTTTTCTTGCTCTAGTTAATTTTTATTTTGTGATCTGTGATCATTAAAAAAACAAAACAAAACAAAACCAGGCTTGGAGTGCAATAAAAAGTTGGCTTACACAGTTTCTTGAAGGGCAGTGTCAGAAGGCACTGGGTTGTTGAAGGATGCTCATCAGCAGGAAGCATATCATATTAGGTTGTGTAAACAATGGGTTGGAGATGAATAAAAAACTTAGTCTGATACCTTCAAGTAAAATCTGGTTTGTTTGTTTGTTTGTTTGTTTCTAAAATAAATATTCTGTTCTACTTGCGTGGTAGCTTCAAAAGGAAGTAGAAGAAATAAACAGGGTGTTGAAAGGGAAAACAAGAATAATATGAAAAGAGATTGAAAATACCAAGCCTTTTTATTTCAGTGTAGAAGGAATAAGAAGAAATATGATAAAGGAATCAAAAATAATGACTGGTGTAGAGAAGGTAGATCAGGGACTCTATTCACGCTTTCTCTTAACACTAAAACAAGAAAATATATAACTGAATGAAAAGGAGCCAAAGTCAAGGCTGACAGAAATAACTACTTTCACTTGGTTCCCTGGCAGAACTGGTAAAAGGTGCCACTGAATTACAGAACTTAGCAAGTTTTTTGTTTTCTTTTGTTTAAAAAAGATCTCTTGATTTTGAGAAATATTTAAAACCTGCAGGTTATATCCCCTCCAAAATTTCTGTTTTCACTAGAAGTTCATCTAGCTATTGGCAAAAACTTCCTTTTGAGTCATATAAATCCATAACCAGGCTTCTCTGGAAGCACGTGGGTCTGGCCTGAGTCAGAGGCTAGTTAAGGGAGTAGGTGGGACACTGTACTTCTTGCATCTTTGGTACCTTTTTCCCCATTGTCCAAGTTGGAAAATTCAGATGAGCCTGAACTGAACAGACAGTTCTGTACTGCTCATGCAGAAAAGCTGTGATGTGGATGTGGCAGGTGAGGGTGGGTCTCTGAGGAATGGACCATCCTTGTCCTTGTTGGTAAGCAGAATTTGTGCTGAAGAGAGTTTAGCCTAAAAGCTGTGGCAATAAAGTTACCTAGTATGTTTTATAGATGGGCTCCTGTACTGCGAAAAGTTTTCATAGCTGAGCAGAATAAGGTCTCATTTGTATTTAAAATTAATTCAGTAACTGGTGTTGAGAAGCTAATGCAGCAGTAAAAATTGAGTCAAAGGGAAGAGCCTATATAGAGTTGTGAGAAGAAATCTTGCTTAAACTTGGAAGAGGACTTTTGGCCTTTTTTTTTTTTTTTTTTTTTTTTGTCACTGAATTTTGCCCTACTTGTAAGAAATTAAAATTGCTTATTTGATTTTTTTTTTTTTTTTTGGTCAAATGTCCACATAAGTACTTATTTTACTTGTTAGCCTTATCAAGATCATATTTTATACATGGACCTTTCTTTTTTTTTTTTTTTTTTTTTTTAAATGAGTGACAAGCACACTGACAATGCACACATAGTGCAATAGTGCATTCTTGGGAGCATAAGTCCACCCCATATATTAACATATTAATACATGTCACACTTAGGTCAGTCAGTCTCTAACACCATACTGGTGCTAAATGGGCATGACTAAAGTAATCCTGGACTGGTTCCAAAAGTATTATTTTATACAGATGTACACCTGACTGATGCTTCTCTTGTCCTTAGTCTTAAAGTAAATACATATCTGATAGATTGCAGACCAAAGTCCTCCAGTGATTAGCACTAGCTATAGCCTTGGGTCAGTATACTTGAGTGTATGCAACCCTTAAGGGAAAAACAATCTCAAATGTCCCATTGATGGTTAAAAATCTGTAGTGGTTATTTCTAAAATTGGAATTCTTTTCTCCAAGTTGGTACCTTCATTTATAGGGCTATTAGCTTACCATCAAACACAGAAGCTATCTCTGCCATATTCCCATAACCTATGAATTTTAATGTGCCTAGGTCATGATGTGAAACGTTTCACCACCTTGAGGCTCTTAGAACTGTATATATTGACAGTACTTCTTCCTCTCTGGTGTTTGCCAGGACCCACTTCACATTTTGGAGAGACTTCTGGTAGCCTCTGGTGTGTAGCGGGCTGTTCAATTCATACATATTCCTTATAATTTTTTGCTAGGAACAGTTTTTGTTGTACTACACATGTATACGTGGGGAGATTTTCCTTTTTCCCAGCTGTATTATCTCACCTTCTCATGCTTTATTCAGAGGGCTCTTATGCGACAGCCTGAGAAGAAACTTGGACCCTATAATACCATCTTTCTACACAAGTACATTTGCTATCTCTACAAGCCACCCAAATGGCTCTTGGTTCATATGTAGAGAAAGATTTTAAGTGATATATATTTTGAACTACCTGTATTGTATTGAGTTACTGTAAAACTTTACTCTTTATATAAGCTAGTAGGCTCAGTGTCTCCTGAAGGCAGTATACATGGTGCAGGAAACAAGGTACTTCTTGTTCTTGGAGAGTCTTGATAAGTATGCTTGTTTTCCCACCTCTATATCTGCTTGTTTTCCCACCTCTATATCATAGACAGGCTACATGATTTCTCTTAGAACATTTTCTTAGGTCTTCTTTTGATGGCCTGAGTATTTGCTTTAAGTGGCCTGAAGTAATTCATAGGTTTTATGCTGCCCTGCTCTGGATCCAGTATTTATCTTAATTCTAACAATATTTGGAAGCCTTAGCACCAGAGGTGCTATCCCAATGTTACTGTGCTTGCCCTGGCAAATGGACTGAGGAGCTGTCTGCATAAAAATCGTGTTGCACAAAGACCACACTAGCATGAAAGACAAAGCGACCAAAGGCACAATGTGCTATGTTTTTGCACTATTAACATTGGTACTATATTAGAAGAAACGTGAAAATTGGACAGATTTTTACAACATTAATAGACAATAACAATGCTGTTTTAAAATTTGCATTGCTGCAAAAGGTTTTCAAAAGTGGTTACTAGGGGCTTAATTTTGATCCCAATAAAGCAGATGTTTCTGAATTGTAGTTTGCCCAGTGTAGGAGGTTAGGAAAGCCTGCCTTAAAAAATTATCTTTAAATCATTCAAGTCATAGAGTAGCAGTTAAGCTGTCCTTGAGCAGTGGCCTTCACCAGATGTTTCACAAGAACTGACAGAGTTTTACAATAGAGAGGTTCAGGCTAAGCAATTTCCATTTTTCTGTCTGATTTTCCCAAGGAGTCATATTCCTTCCAAAAAGTTTGCTTTTACTCATGGAAGTTTTGGATATCCCTGAGAGAAGTATTGGTAGCACCACCATTTCTGTGTTTATGTCGGCAGGCAAGATGAGAACCTGTGTGTCATGGCCTCACTACTGTAAACCTCACCACTGTACATGCAGAAGTGTATTTGTACTGTATGAGAAATACATTGTATGAAAAATACCTTTTTGTGGTTGGTTTTTGACTTTGCCAAAAATGGGCAGAATGAGGGATATTGCTTCATATTTGTGCCAGACAAAACCATCAAGAATATTTCCATGACTGCTACATGCATGAGACTTGTGGCAATTTCCTACCAGCACTTAGGGGATGGAACAACTAAGAGAATTCCCAGATCTTATGCTTTATGAACTAACTTACTGAATTGTTGAGGAGGTACTTTTTTAATGTTTGTGTGACTCTTACTTCTCCCTACTTTTATTTATACTTCTGAGAGTCTGAGGAATCAGAAGAAAAGCAGTTCAGGGAGAACTTCAACCCATTTTCAAAGATTCGCAAAACTCAGTTATTATGTGGGTTATTCTAACTGAATCACAACATAGAATCTTTTGAAATTTGCTTATCTGTCAAAAATATGTTATTCCATTTAAACTATGAAAAGACTAAGTAGATTTCATAATTTAGTATTTTGGCTTCTGACAGCTCTTCTTTTTCTTCTACTTTCTACATTTTGGGCCTTCCCCCCCCACACCTCCCCATCCCCCTTGATGCTCTCTTCTGATGACACTTACAGGTGGCAAAAGAAGTAACTTGTGAAGGGAGTTAGGAGGAGAGTTTCTTACAGTAATAACTTTGCAATTCCTTCATGTTTTTTTACGTCACATAAATAATCTTTATCACTTCAGGAAACTAATCTGAATATTAGACATTGGGCCTCTTGGATATGAGCCCCTTCTGAATATGAATACAAACTGTAAAAAGTCATGTTGAATCTTTTCCTATGTGATGCATCAGAAGTTCAGAAAAAGTTCTTTTTATTTTTACCTTCAAGAATTGTGATTAGCCAGAAACTATGCTTTCAGAACCTGCAAACAGTCCATTTATTTGCCAGCATCAGAATGAGACTCAAGAGTTCCAGTGAAAACATCTTTTTGTCTGCTAATGTAATGGGTGCTTATTTTCTGCATCTTCATGTTACTTGGAAAAGCATCAGGGTTTCATTGTAAATCCATTATGTCTCCCATGGTCAGAAATTATAAATGACAACTAGTCCCAAGGTAAAGAAAAGAAAGTATTATTTTGTAGAGTAAAAAGGGGTTAAATCACTTTTTATCATGACTGTCCTCTTGGTTATGACATATTCAATGTATTATTTAGTTTAAGTGCATGATTAAGATAGAACTGGGGTACTTCTGGGGAGCATTTTCACAGACGTTATACTTACAGTACCTCATTCTGTGGTACAGAAGAAAGAAAAATGACATGTCCCTTTGTGAACCTATCCTTTTAAAATTAGGTTATAGATTATATAGTGGTCTGAGATCCTCTATGAATTTCTGGGTCAGAGGTACTTTGTTTTCTTTCTTTTATACAGCAAAACCCTTGTATCTTTATTAAAAATTTATTTGCTGTCAATAATTAAACGCTTATTATTTGATCTTTAATGGGGTCATGATTCCCATATTCCCATATTAATGAAATAATGCAAAAGTAAAAAATGCCTTTCAGTTGGAAAAATTACTTATTATTCTTTCTTTGTTCTGAGTAAAATAGTTTATCTTAAATTAAAAAATGAATATTCTTTAATCTTGGAATTAAATTAGTGCTAATTAATTCTATTTTCTCTACAATATTCAAATGCTAAAGTCTTAGTCATTTCTTCAGAGTATTAATAGTGCCCTTTGGCTGTAATCAAGATTATCTTCAATTAAAAGCAATACAGTTAACTCAGTTACATTAACAGTTATTGTTCTCAAATCACAGGGTTAAGAATACAAATCCTGTGTATTTTCAGCATGGCTACATTGCTAGGGTGTGTGGTGCACGGATGTGTTATTTACACATTGAATCTAAAATGCAGTAACTTACCATGTGCTTCACTGATGAAATCCATTCGTATGTAAAATAAGTCTTTTAAGTGGTAACATACACAAAACTGAATAATGGTGCATTAAGCTAAAACATTTTTTGGATTTGGTCAGTGTTCGAGCAGTGTTCCCCCCTTCCCAGCATACCCTTCATCCTGCACCTTTTACTGCAAACTCTGTGAAATATGGGGCATTTTTGATGAGTGAGTTCTGTTTGATATTCACAGCTGTTATTCTCCTTTGTGAAGAATTAAAGAGCACTTGCCAGTCTGCAATAATTCATCTTATTTTATTAATGCTTTTTTTTAGTTCAGAAAATTTGTTACATAGAGTAATAGAGGACTTCAGCTGAAAACAGAAATATTTCATTCAAATTTCTTAGTGTATCCAATATGAATAAATGTTAGTCCCATAGAAACAGAAGAAAAAGGTTTTCATGCATGTTCACAGAACAGCTCTTTCTGGCTTCAAAAGCTAAGCACAGAACATGGGAAAATTCCTTTCACATGGCTATGTTTACAAACAAAAAGTATAAACATCGTAAGCAAACGGAACTGATGAGGGGAACCTTGTTTGCTTGTTAGCAGATTACCACTCCAATAGCAAAACTAGTGTGATTCTGTCTCAGTAAAAATTAATAACAGTTGGTGACTTAAAAACAACAACAACAACAACAACAACAAAAAAAAACTTAAGAGTTGCAAAAATATTCTTATATTTCTATAAACACCTGTCAATATCACTTCTATAATGTATTCCTGCTAGAACAGAAAGAACTTCCAGTGGGCTCTAATACTTGATAATTTCCATTAGTTTTGATGAAATTTTTATACATCAGAAGCTTTTCTAAATTATAATCTCTTTTTATTATATATTTTTCTTATATTTAGATTCACCCATTACTGATCTGCAGACAGCAGTGGTGATTTTTCTGTGTTGCCACCCTTCAGAAGCTAATGAGGTAAATAGTATAACTGGACAGAGTCTGTTAGAAAACAAACTGTATTCAAAATCTGTTAGCGAACTTAATTTCAACAGGTTTCTAAGATTTTAAAATGTTTTCTCAAAGCATAAATGCAAGCAAATGTTTTCTTTTAAATAACATTTCTGTTCTCTCAAGCAAATACCCTTTTTGAGTCTCAGAATGCTGGCACAGCCATCTTAGTTTGACACTGAGGCAATAAATCAAAAGGGTTGGACAAAAATATGAAACCATTCCCTTCAGAAAGAGCATTGTGTCTGTACATGCAAAAATAATTGCTTTCTTGGAATGTGACAAAAGAAAATTGAATATAAAATATGGTGTTAACAGACAACAAATCTAATTTTTAGAGGTTTCTTTTTCTACCTCATTCAAGAGGATTTCCTGAGGAATCATGTATCTTTGGTACAATATATTAGAAAGACATAGTTGAGTTTAATGCTTTCTTTCTTGGAAGAAATGTAACATTTGCTAAACTTTCCCAGGATGTTACACTGTTTCTCTCAGAATGTGACTTTAAAAAAAAAACAATGAAGGAAAAAAAACATAAAGCCCCCGAAAGAAAGGCACAATTACTTGTTAGACTTTCTTGTGATTTAAATGAGGCCAGGTAATTTTCTGGAAAACTGCTGCAATATTTTGTGACTTACATGACCAGTTATCCTCTTAGGTCAAACCGGGAATATGGGACTGCAGAACTTGAGTTTTACTCAATGGCCAGTACGTTGCTTACCTCTTTCTTAGGGACCTTTCTTTTCTGCCTGTAAGGTAGGTAGAGATAGTAGGAACCAGATTCCATGACTCTCCTCCCTCTATACATAGCAGAAATGCTTAAAAATTGACAGATATTATGCAAATTGTGTTTTCTTTATGCAAATTGTGTTTTCTTTATGTAAATTAAAAAATATGTGTGTGTTATTTGCAGGTTCGAAAAAAATGCTTTGTCTTTGTGTGACTTTTCAAAAGAGGGAGACTGATTTTCTACCCTGCATTAAGTAATAGGTCATATTTAATAGAAAAAGGATGTATTAGGCTTGAAAGAGTTTTGCTTTTCTTTCCTTTACCAGGTATGCTCTTTAGTCCCAAGCATGCCCCTTGACAAAACATACAAAACTTGATTCCACATTGCATCTGTCTGTTCTAGCAAGTTATCTCTTTTCATAGCTTCATTGCTGCTAGAGGCCTCAGTTTACTGTTAAAGGTTACAGGAGCCTTATACATACTTGCATTTGATTTTCAGACTGGGCTGCCAGTCATCATTTCATCATTCATGTAATTGCAACTTTATTACTGACTGTAACCCTTGAGCAGAAGTTAGTCCAGAATTTCAAAGTCTCATATTTTCTATCTGGCTTTACCTGTGGGTGATATGATCTCTCCTATATCTCTCCTGGCAGGAGAGTTCTACCTCCAGTTCTGTTGCTGGGTTTAGTCCCCCTGCAGAAAGTATTGGGAAGGATGTGTAAACAGAGGCTGTAAGTAAGGATACATGCAGGCTTGGGGTGTGGAGTGCCTCTTTTTTTTGTATTGTTTGTATTTCACCATTAGATGAGCTGGTATTGAAGTATGCTGGGCTATACGCTGGTCACAGTCATAGAGAATTTGTCACAGTGCAGCTAAAACCGGTATGTGTTTTGTTATGTATTTTGCTAATTACTCCAGGCTTATTCTTTTTTTTTTTTTTTTTTTTTCAGCAAGACCTATGTTTATACATATTTATGTATGAAAGTGTGAAGAACAGATATACAAAATACCTCAGGACAGCAGTGATGTGTCTTCAAGCACACCTGGTGTACAGGTGTACTCCCAGGCATCTCATTAAACCTCAGATAATTCACCTTTGCAATACATAAATGGGAATACAGTGTCTCTTAGTCCAATCTTTTTTTACATGTTAGCTTATTGTGTAGAAGAAAGAATTAGTTTGTCATCTTTCTTCAATTTACAGTTGGTGTGGAAAAATGGCCTTTACTATATCATTTGATTTCAATAGGCATTGGGTCTACCTGTTAGAAAAAAAAAATAATAAAAAAATCCAAGATTTTGATTAGAATGAATTTTGATTGGAATCTTTGAAATCTGATTTTTTTTTCAACATTTTCTTTTTAATAGCTTTCCATAAAATCAGCTGCTCAGATACACATTTTATTTCTGAGTACTTTATTTCCCAAATATTTTCTTTATTTGCCAGAGGGAAGCACATTAATATGAACATAACTGTCAGCCTGAAACCCATGACACTGGAAAAATATTCAGACTGACTAGCTGATCTGAGTTGCTATATTAAAAAAAAATAAATTAAATTTAAAAAAAGGAAAAAAAAAAAGAAAAAAGAAAAAGAAAGAAAAAAGAGAGAGAGAGGGAGAAGAAGCAACCCAGCCAAATGAAGTCTTTTTTATTTTCCAAATCACATTGTGGCAAGAATGAGGGAAAAAATGTTTTGTGTTTTTTTTTTTTCCTCACAAATCTACAAGAGCTGAAAATATAAAATTCAAAGTTCATTCTCTACACAGAAATAAGGAAAAGAATGAAACAACTCCATCAACCCCAGAGCTCTACTTTCACTTATAGAGCTGTACATTAACTCCTCTGATGTTATTATATTATGAAATTCACAGTGAATTAAGGCAAAACCAGTTGATTTTTCAGTCTAACTTGAAATCAGAAAAGAATTAAAAATATTTATATACATGTAGAGAAGGTCAGTCACTTTGGTACCTCACTAAGAACCACCCTGAAAACCTGATCCTGTCACCAAGCACGGACTCTTTTGACTCTGCCCAGCCAACGAGGAGATTCACCTTGAAGTCAGGCTTTGGGAAAGGCAGTGTAGAAATCTCAGTGCGATATTGTAGCATTTTCCATTTTTACTGTAAGTGAAGGATCTCCCCTTAACAAGTAATATTTTTTGATGTTTCAGGGTGTAGTTTAAGAGAGAGTGAAACAGTCATTTCCCAGGTAGAGTTAGTGATGTGCAAGAAATTGTCTCAAAAGGTTTCAGGAATTTGATTGACGAAATGAAACACGGTCCTGACGTCAATTTACTGAGATTACTTTTTAATGAATATGACTTCAAAAGCATATGCAAAATTAAGATCAGTCACAAAAATTGCATTTGGATATTGCATTTAAAGAATGATAATACATAATGTATTGGAAATTAACTTTTATAACCTACAGAAAATGATTCTTGTTGCCTGCTCTCCCAATTTGTGACAACTTTGGCAGTAGAAATATTAATTACAAGCAAAGGAAACCTGAATTATAATTTTTTATTAATATCACCTGTGTGCCAGATAACGCCCTCTTAAAATATTAATGTGCATGATTAGGGACTGCTTCTACAGTCAAATCCTGCTTATCTCCCACATGAAACTTCTCTCTGAAGTTAAAGAATGTGTGTGTCTTTCAAATAAGGATTTGGCCCAAATTTTCCCCTGTGCTCTTTTTCATAATTTTCATGCTGGCATTGCACTCTGTTTTCTTTCTTTAGAGAAACTGTATTCCTAGTGAAGACAATAAAAACGTTCACAGTAACTTTAATGACAAAGTGATAAATTCCTTTGACAAAAATACATATAGCATCATTAAGGATATATTAATTTATACTATATTTACCTGATTTGAGTGTTTTGATCAAAGATGGTCCAATTTAAGAATTTAAGATTTAAGAAAAAAGCTGAAAGAATTGGATTTATTTTCTCCTGGTGAAAAGAAGAGGAATCTCAACTGTGGCCTTTCCATGCCTAACAGCTGTTATCAGGAACGTGCAGAATTGCTCTTCATAACTGTCAGGTGAGGGACAAGAGGAAATCAGCTTAGTTTGTAGAGAAAGGATGTGGCCATATGGGGAAAAGTAAATATATAAATCTCACTGTGAAGCTAAGTAAGCAGGTAAACACCACTCTCCCTAAAGGAAGGACTACAACTTTAAAGAACTGGTAGCTTTTCCTGGGAAATGTTTAGTTAAGGGCAGATGACTCTACCTCTGGGTCATGGTATTAGACACAATGGTCTACTGTAATTGTCTGACTTAATGATTGCAAGAACTTATCAGCAAAAGGCTAAGGAAAAAAAGTGTTCTTGTTCTTTGATTATAAGGGAGAAATGCATTACCGTCTTTCTCTTTTGGTTCCTTCTCCCTTATTTCAAAGGTGATGACATCAGCTTCCCAGCTTTCTTTTTATGAAGACTTATACTTTAAAGAACTATCACAGAATATATTTGACTTTTTGATACTTGATGACTGACAGTGCTCAAGATGTTTCCTTCCTGCTTTATATATGGTTGCACTCTGGTAGATGTCTCAGTCTCATCTAACCACCTTCAATTTAATTGTATTTAAAAGGAAGAAACGCAGAAAATGCTTCATGAGAGAAGGCATACTAGCTGCATATACCTTAAATCTTCTTGTTGAGGGGTAGGAGTAATAGGTAGAGGTACGGTAGCTTCAAGGAAAGGCTGGGTTCTTGCAACCTGTTTTTCTCCACAATAAAAATGAAGTGAAGCTTTTCCTACCCAATTATTAGCTGAAAACTAGAGGCTCTTATTAGCCTAATCATCTTTCCACAAAGAAAGAATGGCAGAATGATGGAAATGTTCTCTGGACCAGATCTTATTCTTCTCCACAGTATGCAAAAGGTTTGGTTCTAAACATACACTGTTTTTCCCCAGAGATTTGATAAGTATCACTTGCAATTTATCGTGTTACTTTAATAACATATTTGATGCGACTAATGATGCTGTAAGAATAATCATATAATTTAATTGTGATTCTCTTTAGATTGTCTCCTTTTTGCAAGAAGCTGAAGCATACCCACATGTGAAGAGATGCTCTGTGTAGCTTGATAAAAACGGTTTTATCTAAGCACATTTGAGAGCTCTGTATTTGCTATAGCCAAGTTGAATAAAAGTGAAAAATCTAATTTTATATGTAATAGGAGAATATTTTCCAAAGGAAAATAAGGGAGGGGGTGGGTGAGCGAACTACCTTACCATAAAGCTACTCATGCATTATTAATCTAATTTCCTATGAAGTTTGAACAAAAAGCATGTTGAGACATTACTCTCTGTTTCCGTGTTAGAATGTGTTCATAATGCTCTCTCCCATTTTATGTAACATATTCTTCAGCCTAAATAAGATATTCTTGAAGTCTCAGGATTTCCATGCCTTCAAAGTGCTCTGTTTCATTTCTAAATATTATAGATTTTGAAGCACAAGAAGCTTTAAGTTTGGTACTTCAAAGACTGTTCACCTTTTTAGGTAACCCCTAAGTTGGCTTTAGTATTTGTTTATTACATGCAATTCTTCACAAGAAGCACCAGCCTGTTTTACAATTAAAGGCTTTGAGCATATTTACTGTAGCTACATAAAATATTTCTGCCTGAGTGTTACATGAGTTCTGTTTCTGTGTTAAGCAAGGAGTTTACCTGATACCTAGTATCTACATGAATCCTTTTCTAAATGTAATTATTACGGTAACTCAATGTTCAACACTTCCATTCTCCTCACTAACCACAGGCAAGAAGGAGACAGCTCCTGCAAGCCGTCCCACGGCGCTTACTGAGAACAAGCTATAGTGCTGGAACCCAAGACTCAGGAGTCAAACATTGCAATACTTCCATTCCTGGATAATCAAGGCTCTTTCTGGTCTCAGTTTTTGATTTCAGGTGTGACATATGTCTGGGCCTGTTTGGAAGCTTTTCTCAACTGTACATGAGCTTTAAGTTCTGGCACCGAGTAGCAGAACGTACTTACAGACATGCTTAGGAGCAGCTTTAGTTCCCTTGGATTCAATCATAGCCAAAAAAAAAAAAAAAAAAAAAAAGTATGAGAAAGCCTTTTTTATATTTGTTAAGAATTACTCTACATAGTATGACAGTATCCAGTTCCTCTTTTTGGTAAATTTTCATTTTTGTTGTTGTTGAATTTGGTTTTCATTGTCTGTTAACAAGAAAATTATCTGAAGAAATACTGAAGTATGGTAAGATAACCATGCTTTCAATTCCTTTGCATAAGAAAATTACTGAACACAAAACATACCAGATAAAATATAGTTTTGTTATAGGTAACTTTTGAGAGTACTGTGCTCTTTTTTCTAAGAGACCTACCTAAGTAATATATGTCTGATTTCTAACCTAAAATTAAATAAGCATCACTTCAAACACAGCTCCTAAGAACCTGCATATCTTCTGTATTGTCACAGTAATTGTTTTATCATCTCACTTCATACTATCTTAACTATAAGACAGAAATTAATTTTTGAAACTGCATTAACCAGTGAGATGCGTGGGCTAAAATATATGTAGCTAGCAATTTTGGAGATACTTTGCTTGTCTCTTTCATTTGAAAGTGCTTTGAATTTTTTGGGCTTCCTCTCCAGTTAGATGTATGAAGACTGTCACATGAGATAGGGAGGACATGAAAGCTGTTCTTCAAGCTTAGTGAATAAACTTGAACTTCACTAGAGTTTAATCTCAACAAAGTTTGTGACAGATTAAGTAAAAATTATCTATTTGCTATTGCAGGAATAGTATTTTTGTCTCATAATTCATGTATATTTTGTGTTTATTGAATATGAACAAAACTATCTTCTCTTAAGTTAGTAAATTTATCTCCTATCATTTCTCTCAGATAGGACTCAGGCTTTCCAGGAAATTTCACTTTTCGTGTTTTTATTGTTGTTTGAAATTGTGATTCAACTGGCATTAGCAGCGAAGTCTCAGTTTTGAGTATACAACAGGTTTTAATGACATTTCAGGTTTGGTGCATATGCCCAATAAAACTACCCTTCTTCCCCCACAGAAAAGCTAAGGAAGTGATTCAGCGTTTCCAGATAGGAATATTTTGGTATGCTTTTTTTTACTACTAATAATTTTTATTTTTAAATATAGAAAACTGTAATGCAGAACTTTAATGGTTTTGATACAAGTACAAAAACCTTCGTAAAATATTCCAACCAAAAATTAAACAAACAAACAAACAAAAAAACTTATTTGTAGGAATTATCCAATTTAATTTCTTATCTTAAGAAAGCTAACAAATTCATAGAAAATTTTCAGGAAAACATTCAAGAATTCTTCTTCACTGATTTTTTTTTTTTTTTTTTTTTAGTGGGATACTGACAGCTTCTAACCACTGAGAATTAGTCTGATTCCTTGTATTTAATATTCTGTAGTCTGAGGATTATCCAGCTGTGAATGGGCCTGTTCATTCACAGTGTTCCTCTCTGCATGGAAGGAACGTAGTGAGATGATTCCCTAGTACTTTCCCTCAGGTTTACAATTACATTGTACAGAAGCCATGTAGGAAGCAAGTTTCAATATGTCCTTCATCTTTCTAAATATTTCTGGTTGTTCTGATATAGGTGATCCTGTACTCCTCAGGATCGTATTCTCTTGTGAGCACTACTTTCCCTTCCTGATTCTCCATGTGTTTAATACTTTGCTTTTTGCCAAAGCATATGACTCTTGTCCCACTACTAGATTTTAATGTGTACCTTTGAATCTCAAAAATGCAATAGATTTTTTAGCGCTAACAAATTAGTGATTACAATTCAAAACCCTTTTTTTCTTTATCATTTTCGTATGATTTTCTGACATGAGTTTGTTCACTGGATTCACCAGTCTGTTCTTTACATAATTTTTAATTAAGTAGCAAACAAGTCTAGCTTTAAACTTTATCTCATCTTCATTGCTAGGACTGGTATTCTCTTTTTGTGTTTGTTTGTTTGGTTGGTGGTTTTTTTTTGTTTTGTTTTGTTTTGTGTGTGTGTGTTTTTTTTTGTTTGTTTGTTTGTTTTTCCCTAACTAATTTTACCAAGTGCATCTTTCCACAGAGCATTCCTCCTCATTTCTTTTGCTCTAACATGCGACAAAACTCAGTCTTTCAACTTGGAATTCTTCCAGAAGCAGATGATATTGGTCTTCTGTATCATATGATTCTTGCTCACGTTATTGGTCATATTTCTCCTGTGAAGAGTCTTTTGATTAATTCTTCTCATTAGTCAACTTGGTAAACAAATTACTGCAGGAAGCTTAAAAGCTCGGGTTGAAAGCCAGAACAGAAGCAAAAGATATCTTGTTTGTAAGTCACTATTTTCCCTTGAAAATATCATCTCCTCTTCTATCAGGTTGTCATTTGAGGCTGCTAGAAGTTTTTATTACTCTGGGTTAATTGCCTCTGGCACAATAATCTCGGATTTCTCTTGAGAATCACTGATAGCATACTCTTTCCTTCTGAAATAAAATTATTCTCCTGTCATGAGAGGTGTGACAACTTTTTAACATTTCTTTAAAAAATAACATCAATAACATCAGGACCCATATTCCATATTCTGCCTTCTAATTCTGCTTTTTCACCTCTCCTTAGGGCATTATTTTTCTGTTACTAGGTAAATCTTCTCCAGTTTGACATGCCAGTTGAAACTGTGCCATACATTAGTATTAGTCTGATAAATATAACTAGTGTGTATGTGAACATTGCAGTGCAAAAACACATTGGACTTTTTTTAATTCATCCATTCACACAGTTCAGATTTAGATCATCTTTCTGAATACTGACATATTCAAGAATACCTTTTTGTTGTATGTCTGTGTCTTCTATCATCTTTCTCATAATGAATTAATTCACTAAAATCCTCTAGGAAGTAGGGACTGTTGAAAATTAATTGTCTTCTGTAAATGCTTGGAAATCTTTCCACATAGTTAATGTATTTTAAACAAATCATGGTAATATGACAGGTAAGAATAAAGTGATATAACAGTGTAACTGTTTTTGTTTCTGGAAATACCTTTCCCAAGAGGAACACTCCAGAAAGTGATATTTTTGTCAGTTAGTGACTCTTGCATCAGCTGTGATGTAATTCTGGAACTTCCATTTCTGTGCTTGTTCATGGAGGGGAAGCATGAGAACACCGTGGTCCTGGGGCTGGCAGCAATAAGAGTGATAGTGGTAAGCGTGACTGACTGTGGCTTCTGCAAGAGCTCCATGTTCAAAATTCCAGAGCATGGGGAGGGCAGAATAGAGTTGTCACTGACATTCTCACCATATTTGCAATTAGCAAACATGTTTCATATACATTTCAGTGATTTGGGAATGGAAAAATGTATTCTGCCTTTGAACAGAAGCCACTGAAGATTTTCTGAAAAAATGCCTGATTGGAAATTGACAAATTAGGACATTCTGAATTTTTCTGAAGAAATTTTCAGATGTTGGACAAATGTTATTGTTTGCTGACCTAGGACTTTGTAGAATGACATAAAATAATTTGATGTTCTAACAAAACATTGATTACACCCACTAAATAGCCCTGGTAAAGTATTTCCCTCATGGCTTGCATTTCCAGGGTTATAGTTAAACGAGCACCCCATGTCATCAAACATACAGAAGGTGCCTTTGCCACTCTGACGGGATGATCCCAGCATTTAAATAATGATTTACTGCTGCTTTTATTAGAACAATTATTGGTTATTTCAGACTTGAAATGTGCAGATTAAGCTCTGTGAACCTCACAGCTGAAACCTCACAACACTGGCAATTTTCAGTGATTAAAGTAATTTACTTTATCTATAAAATGTAAAGATATTTCATAATAGCCATACAGCAAGTACAGGGAGGTGTAGTTTTCCTGGAGATAATCAGACCTCTGGGGATAAAGGGTCCTGGCTGCACCTCATGCATTGCAAGACCCAGAGGGCTTTATTATCTGATGATTACCACACCCCCGTTTCCATGTCTTTTTGCTTAATTAATCACAGTCACATTATTGCCCAAGTTCAGACAACAGAAATAATGAGAGAGGCTTTAAAAGATTCAAAGACTAGAGGAAAAACAAGAGATCCCATAGGAAAGTACCCATAGTGAAACTGAGGTTTACAAATCACCGAGATCTATTAAAAATGATGCTTACATTTTGTAAAGTGCCCTCTTTAATATAAATATAATTGTTTTAAATATTGTAAATGTGTATATACAATATAAAACATATACTTGTTTTGATCAGAGGAGATGAGGTTATATTTCTAGGACAAAAAACTTCTAAAATACAGCAGCCATACCATGGAATGATTATATCTACTTGCTTTTTTTTTTTTTTTTTGCTTTTATTTTTTCCACTTTATTTGGAAGCCTTGCCATATCCAAATGTCTTGTCACTTATTTAGTCCAAGTACAGTTCCATGCACATTCTTCTTTCTTTTCTGCTTTTCTAAATCCCATCAACTGATCCAGTTTATGGGGACAAATCTAGAGTAAAGTCTTCGGGTGCTACATCTCAGAACTCGGTTCTTCAGAAATCTGCACAAGCACGTACAATTAAACTTCTATATTATAATCTCTGTTATTACTGTATCCTCCTCTGCCACTTGACAGTTGGTCTTAACATACCTCAGTATACTTGCCTGTAAAATAGGTGTCTGATTTTTAGAAAGCTGCCTGAAACGTAATTAGTTTTCATGTAGATACACTTCCTTACGCTTAACAATGCTAACTTAAACCGTGGATAGAAGCCTTTTATTGTAAATCCAGTCCTATCAGAAAAGCTATTGCCAGAAGCTGCATATCACTCATCTCCTCCTGATTTTGCTTTTAATGAACTCACTACTTTTCTTAGAATTCATAAAATATTTGTAATATTTTGGGTGAAATGGGGCCAACCTTTCAAAAACCACAAGCTACTCATTTTGAAGTCATAAAAATGCAAGTCAAGGACTCAAGATTTTCCTGAGCTCTGAGATTTGTGGGTTCTTTTCTATTAGTCAAAATGTACCAGAACTGCACAACACAGCCACAATAGCTGTATGCTTTCTGAACTGAAAGCTGATACGGGTGGAATATTATGTTTCCAAGCCTGTTTCAAAACTTCAGTCCTCAATGTTGAGGCATGGGTAATCTAAACTGGAAGATGAGATGAAATTTCAAATGGTGCTGTCACATTTTCACTCAAACATAAGCATGTTCTGGTGCATATGTGTCAGTGGTCAGCTCAGGGGGATGCCTTTGACTTTGAGTAAGCATGTTTACCTGCCTCATTTAGACAGGCAGCTAACTGTGTTCAACTAAGATTTAAATTTGAGGTGGTCAGGAGAAGGTGAGGTTGTATCTGATAACCATTCTTACACACCACTAATTTTAAGTGGAGGCAGAGCCTTCTGTTTTGTAATTTACCACAATGATATCAACTGCTTTCATCTTTCAGAGCTGCTACAGCTGACGTGTAATCCCATCTCTGGAAGAACGCATACAAGGAGATTAGAAAATCTTTGTGCAAGGCAATATCCCGTTCTTTAAAGCACACCTCTCACACAGTGTGCTTAAAACTACTGACAGATGTGTTTGAATTGTGCCCACTAATTTATCATCTTTAAGAGAAATAAAATCCATATTTTGTTAGGGCAGTTGTCAATAGTTGCGCATATTGGGGCTAGGCTTCCTCTCTTTGCACATAGTCTTGTAATTTAAAACTCTGTTTTTTGGTGTCAGGGATATAAACAATACGAGCAAATGATAAATAAAATAGTAGGTATTTGTTACCCAATTCAAGTGGAGACAATCAGCTTGAGTCTACCCTGCTCATTATTTGATAAACAGTGAGGAGAATATCCATCCACAGGAAAGATTTCATGGTGTTCTTGGCTCTGAAACCTGGTCTAAGACATGATAGCATGATAACATTTGCCCAGGATAATGTATTTGTGACTGTCTTAGGTTCTTTAATTAGAAAAGAAAGTTTTTGTTAGTTATATTGTCATGCTGGAGAGCAACGTAAAGCAGGTAAGCCAAAATAAATACCTTTCCATGAAAAAGCATAGGTGGTCCATCAGATCCCCTAACATCTACTTACCCATAAATGTCTCAAATCAAGATTTTGATGGATACCTAGGATGAATGATCAATGAAAGAATGAACACCTGTTCAAACTAATAACATCTAAGCTTGAAGAGAAAAGGAAAAAAAAAATCTAAATTGTGCATAAATAACATTCTCAAAAATTCCTGTGCATATAGTAGAGAGTATGAAAAGGTTTGTGAGCTGCTCACAGCAGGTAACTAATAGATTTCAGTAAATAGTAATAGTTCAGTCTGTTGGAATATGACAAAACAAACAACAAAAAGAAGGAAAAAAAAATCCTGGTATAAATCCTGTTCCCTTTCTGAGATTTTCAGTGCTAAGTTGTACTGAAGACAGTATCTGAAAAAGATCTGGGGTCTTAGGGGATCATCTACAGTGTTTTCTGTTTTCAGACAGCAAAATTATTGATCTGGCACCGTCAGACAATATAATGGTCTGATACTGCTCTAATGTATTTGAATAATTCCATATATACATATATAATATATATATATATTTTTTATCCCCCCAAGTGGCTGTTGAGATGATGTTGAAAATATTAGCCATTTCTGAAACTCCATCTGTATGTTCTCAAATGATGTCTCTTTTAGCTCCAAACTGCCGTATATAACATACACACTGAAAACCACAGCTCAACATGTCCCACAGCTAAAGGTCCCACAGTCTCTCCCAGTGCCTAGACATTGCTTTTGGAATTTATTCCTAAAAGGAAGAAGATTCACCCTGACAGTGGCTACATGTGGAAGTAGATCCAAGTTGTTTTTGTAAACCTAGGTTTTGCAGCAAACAAAACAGGGTGGGCCAGAAGACAGGAAACTGATAGGCCACTGTGCTGCTTACCCACCTCTGTCTGTAATTCACAGTGTTGTGCCTTAGTCAGAGGGTAATAGACTGAATTAATGTAGGGGGCAGGACATGGGTTCAGAAGTAGAAAATCAGTGGAATTTGCGGGAACAATAGTAAGAAAATATTTTTACCCCATAAATTTACAGATGTGGAGCCTTTGTGAATGAAACTCTTTTAGAAATGTTATCCGGATATAAACTATACTTAGAACTCAAGATCCCTGACCCCTCTCCACCCTTTTTTTTTTTTTTTTTTTTTCCTGAGTGTAACTGACAGATCTACATGGCCACTTTCAATTTGATAATTCAAAACCTAGTGTCAGAAACAGAGATGGGAAATGTGTAGCAATTCCTACTATCACTGTTGCCACATCCTTTTACGAAAGAAGAGAGAACCATGAAAGATATGCTAATGGTCCATAATTATATTTTTAGATGGTTACTTAAATACCCGTCTTTTTCACACTACAGGCACAAAGTTAGTGACTAGCGGGATATATACCTCAGATATGCTAATAAAAACAAATGTCTGTGGTTTCTGGCAAAATAAAAGCTCCAATAGTTTGTTATATGTACTATATACACCTCTTAGGCACTGTCACAGTGCCTACTGAGACAATCTGGGATAAAGTTCCTACAGTATAAAGATTAAGGCTATTTTGTATTCTTTGATTTTTATTTTAACGCACCCTGCATTTAAGTTACTGTATTACTGAAGTTAGCTGGTATATTAATAGATATGTCTCAGCTACTTATGCATATAATATGAAATCCAAGTAAAATACCAAACAGGGTGTGTAATTCTGTAACTCAATATTATATAGTATCTTTTCTATAGTAGAATTTTCCACGGGAGTCAGTAGGATTTGTGAAGTATTTAACTTAAGAACTGACTTAAAACATATCTTTACAGAATCTCCCTGATTAAAGGTGATGGTTGATGAGCGTCTAAAATTCTCTCTTCTTTTAATTTCAGATTTTACCACATAAATTCAAAGTGACTCGTGCCCTTTACACATCCCTATTACTTTTAACAACATTACTGGGAAAAAAAATTCAACTCCATGTATATTAATGGTGATAGAATCTGACCCTTTGTAAATTGGAAATGAATTTTCATGAAGATTCACAGACAGTGCAGATGTGAGGATTTCTGTCTTTTTACTAACTGGTTTTGTTGAAATAGGAATGCCTAAAAGTGCTTAAGAAAACCGTCCCTCTGACTTCTGGCTATTCTCTTACCAATGTATAAGGTACTTGAGAAAAGTAGTGGATTACTGAATTCAGGGTTGGAGAGTAAGTCTGAGCCTACGCTCTCCTTGCACTCTCCAGGCACCTCAAAAGTTCAAGAGCTTTCAGTTTTGATATAACTTGTAATTGACCTTCCGGTATAATCCAACTTGCTACTAGCACCACATTCCTATATATATTTTGTCTTTAGATATATTCTTATTCTTCTGAAAGTACTTTATTACATATCTTTTTCCTAATCAGAGACTCATTTAGCATATTTCATCTGTGTGTCTCAAATCTCCACCCTCCTCAAATTAATCACATATCAGACTAATTGTACTTGGTAACCTGACACTTTTTATCTTAATTATCTTGTAATTAAACTTGGTGATCTGAGAGAAGGTTTACCACCAGGTTTTAAACCTTTCTTGTACAGTGCAGAATAATTCAGTCATCAAGGATATCGTTACACTTTTAAGCATTTTAATAATATTTTTCTCCGTCTATTCAACTATTAGTTGAATATTATGTCCTTTACATCTGAGGCCTGATGACCTTGCAGAAGAAATAAAATAGATGGGGGCAGGGGGAAAACTACTTTTCTACTGCCCCAATATGTGGCTGAGTTATTGTACTATTGGAATGTAAGTAATTAGCACTATTTGGCTCTATGCTGACTACTATTTACTTGAATTATCATATACATATTTTTAATAATTAAAAGAAGAGATCAATGTGTGCCAAATAATTATTGAGGACTGGTTAATTTGGAAGATTCCCCATCGTTGTTTTTAAGTGTTGGTGACAGCTGTTTGGTAGTGAACTGAAGGGGGAGTCTGGCTTAGATTCTGATACATTGCATGGAGTACCTTTCCTGTTCTCTGAAGGGACCTACATATAACTTTTTTTTTCTCCTCTTCTTTCATGTTGGAAAGCAATGAAAATATCTAAAGGGGGTCAGTTTATGCTGTAGGAATAGGTTCTTCCTCTGGAGCTCAGAAGAGAGAAAGAGAGAGGTTGCTCCACCAGCCAGGAGAGACTTTCTGCCCACCACCAACTTGTACTTCACTTTGTAAAAGAAAGGGAAGGGAAAGGGTTTTCTAGAGGACAAATGTGTTTGGGTACTTCTGAGCAGAAAATTTAACAAATATCTTCTTCTTTATCTTCATCTAATCATTGGGAACTACTCATGTGAGTTTAAGTTTTGTTAAAACCACAGAAAAAAAACTGTGGTTCTTGCTCTGCTCTTTTGTTTTGGCTGCAGCCCACTTTAGTGGCCCTTCTCATATCACACAAGAATCAAGGAATACAGTTTCTTTAGCAAGAACAAAAGAGTTCATGTGACAGACAGATGTGCTAGTTACTGTAGTAATGAAATCTGAGCATAAATCCTCAGAACCACAATGTAGGTATTTCCTCTCTGGCAAGTCTGTTTTGGGGGATGCTAAAACTTCTCTAACTCTTGAGGTTTCTGAACAGATAGCTAGATCTGTAAAGGTGTTTTTGAGGTAAAGTTACAATACCCTTAGGCACGTCCTAAGTGCTAACAACACTAAAAAAAAATAAAAAGGAATCCACAAAGCTCTGGATAGTCTAAAAGTGCGTTAGGGAAGGCAATTTGGCAGGTAGGGCATTCTTTGGCAAAAGCATAGAATGCTGAACTGCAATAGTTAGATAGGTCTCTGTGGGCCATCAGGAACACATAAAGACTGCCAACATCTCTTATAGATCTTTTCACAGATCCTATTACAATTCACAGTAAAGTGATCTTCTACCTGTCTTTCCTGAGGGGTCCAATTAAGGTAAGGATTTATTCAAGACACATACTGACCTGGGGCTTGCACAGTGCAAATCTGAGAAGAACATGATGGTTCTTCCCTTTTATCTCAAGAGTACTCCCCGTGCAAGAGTTTGCGCTAGCAGATAATCTAAAAAAGGATTCTCTAGTTGGATTTCTTCCACTCACTGCTTTATAACTTGTTATACTTCTCATAATTTTAGAGAGAGGGAAATGAACTTATTTCTTTTATCTCCCCATGGCCATCCAGACAATTCTCAAAATCTAAAAAGGTGTTTGAACCAGGATACTTTGTGTGTCAGATGAATATTCCAAACTCTGGTATATCAGGAAGATGTACCTTTTGTATCTCCTAAGGATAGTTTATCCCATTTCCCTTTCTAGATGCTGATGAGCCCACTTTTATGGTGTGGATTTCATTAGATGTCAAAGACCCTAAAACTAACTGTACTTGAGCTTGTTTTTACCTATAAGTAGCCTTGTATATATGTACATATATATGTGTGTATATATACACACATTTCATATTTGCCTTAAATATGTCCTTTGGTTCTTATACATTGCTTATTTATGATTGTTCCATAATTTTCTTGTGGATCTGTGGAGCTTCATGGGGAATGACAGAGTTAATAAACTGTGAGAAATATGTGGAAACTGTAATCCCAACTGTAGGTCCTCTATTTATGGATTTGAATAAGACTGTTTACTTTGCACTTCTGCCTAAATCAGACTCTTGCCATTGTTGTCTATAAATGTTCCACATCTCTTTTCAGTCATTTATAAGGAGACATGCGTGTGTAAGGTGATATATGTGCATTGGATTACTGCTAGATCATGCTTAATTGTAAATTGGATAATTGAACTCTAGAAAGCCAACAGAATATCCCTGACAGAGCTACAGAAGCACAAGAATGATTTACTGTACACAGCCCCTCAGCTTGTAGGATACATAAAGTAGCAGTGCTGTGACTGTGTACCTAAGCACAGGTGGAGTTAGGTGTTCATATCAGAGCTGATAGCACAATTTCCTGAGCTAAGCAAAAATAAGGTATAGAACTCTGGTCATTCAATTGTGGGAGCACAGACCCAGAGTCTGTCCTCAATTAGATATTTTCAAGACTTCAAAAGCATTAGGGGCTATATATTACATAGGTGGATGCTTGGTAGTAATGCAACATCATTTTATTTTATTAATAATTGAGTAGTAATGGATGAGTGAGTAACATTATAGCATAAACATATACAGAGCATACCAGGAGAGATGGATAAACACAACAGAATTGTTGTGATAAAAGGAATTTATTTCTCTCAATGAATATTCAACTAAAATGTAGAGTTTGCAGTTTTGGTTTATTTCTGTTAGTTAAATGCAGATTTATTTAGCTCTTCTTGTAATGCCTTAGTATTTGTATTCTTATTTTTACATTGCTAGATTTGAAGAATGAAGAGGGAACTTTGCAATTTGCAATTAATGACATTTGGTTTTATTAAAACTAAGTAGAAAGCCATATCAATAAAGAATATATATTCAGATTATGAAGAAAATCATTTGTCAAAATCGTTGCCCATAAGTAGGCTGTGCTTGGAGGTTTTATTGGCCATGTTATCTTGGTTGCTTAGGAAAAGACATATGATCTGCTCTAGGTAAATAGCTTGAAAGCATTTCCAGCTAAAACTGAATCTGTTTATGTGTAGGTGTAGTTGGGGCCTGCCTTGGGCTTTCTGGGCTCGATGGAGAGCCTGAGGCACTGTCTTACATAGCACAATGTTACTGAAACAACTTATTAGTTGCTACTGCAAGAACATTAGGGTAAACATATACTAGTGAGGTGACTGTAATAAGCTAGCTACCTGTGCTATGAATTTATTAAATACCAAGTTGTTCAACTGGATTGAAAGACTTGAGCATTCTTATTCATTTTTTATTCCTGGAAATAAAAATTCAGGGAAAATAAGGAATTGCAGAATTTCGTAGAATCATTAAAGCTGATTAAACACCAAGTGAGTGATCATGGCAGAAGATGAGTATTGGAATGAACTTTATACATACATGTGGACACCTATGAATCAAGGGAAACCTGTTCGGGCATGGAGGGATGTCATCATGCAGCTGCAGAGGTTGTCAGACATAAGCTTTCAGTGAATCCATTCTACACTGAAGTTTTAGGTCACAATAAACTTCCTTACTTTGCTCTGTAAATATGACTTGACACCACCATGATACTATGAATTGTTAATAAAAGTCCATGTCTGCTTCGCTAACAGGTGGTATACCAAAAAGAAATTACCATGAAATCCCTATTTTGGGTACATTTCCAGTTGTAATTCAAGCAAACAAATTAAAAAGATGCAGCTTCTTTCCTACAGCTGGTTTTATGTTTTAATAATACCACTGAATTAAAAAAAAAAAAATATCTTTCATAACAAAAGTTCATCTTTAAACTTTATCCTCTTGCTAATACTTAAATGCACATATATACAAATCTTCAAAGCCTACAAAAAAAAAAAAAGGCCAACACACACACAAAAAAACTATCTTCTCTGTATTCTGTGGCTATCAATATGTCAAGGCAATAACCTGAAAGAGCCTACAGAAAATCTTTGTACCAACTATATTCTTCTTCAGTCTGATTTTTCTTCTTGTTTTAAAAGATTAAATAACACATACACTAAGTATCTTCTCTGGCATGATAAGTGATATCAAAGAAAGACAATTCGTAAGAATAGCCATAATAAATAAGAACAAATAAAGTTTTTTGGAGTGTTATAGAAGGATGACCCTCTTCACATAGATGTGTGGACTCAAGAAATTTGGTGGGGATGTCAAGATTATTCAACCACCTAAAAGGCTCCCTGGAAGCCCTATAAAGACTCACAGTAAGTGTAAAAGTAGTAAACACTGCTAATAGAATATGTGGATGGAAATGCAGAAAAGTCAAGCATTTTACAAAACAAAAACAATTTTAGATAGCCCCATAAAAGCTACATGAAAAAGAAAAGACAATGGAAATAGGCAAAATGAAATGTTTGGATGCTCTATTCTGAATCTCACTTCATTCTTCACGTCCCTTATAAAAGCTGTCCTTTATCATGATGTCAAAAATAACATTTAAAAATAATTAGATTAAACAGTTGCTTGGACCAGTGCTTCTCATATTCACTTGTTTACTTCCTAGAACACCATTCCTATACCGGTCTCTATTTTAAGCTCTCAGGGGAATCTTCCTCTCTGATGGCAGGAATGAACTATGTGCAGTAAGAATCCTTTTCTAAACCCTTAGTTTCTGAGCACTAACATCAGATGCTAATAGAGCATAAGGGCTTATTGAAAGTTATTAAAAATGTTTTTTTCTGCAACAAGTTTTTGCAGCTCTAGATTCTGTAATTTAAGAATTCAAACCAAGCTAAAATTCTATATGCTTGGTCTTGTACATGGAAATATATTCCTGGAATTAAAGTTTACATAAACTATGCAAAACACTTCTCACATATTGTCACTTTTGAAGGTCTAACCTAAGGCTTCAAAGATGAGATTGATACTACAAAGGAAACTGATCTACATATGCAAGTCCACTCTTAAAGTACTCAATGGCTCAAAAAAATGCATCCTTTTACTTACAGGTCTTTAAGTAGGTAAACTAAATGAATTGAAGAGTAACAGTTTCATCATAGTCCAAATAAGTTTTTAGGTATTAATTTTCTTATATTTAAATAAAATCTATTAATAGACCTTTCAGATGCCTTTGAAGAGACCAAAACAATTAGTTTGTGAATTTAAACCTGAAATAAATTAGCTCTGCAGCTAATTTACTGAAAGAGAGAGACTTATCTATTATTTCTTTTTAACAAACTTTGGCCACACTCAGTCTGGAGAGCTCCATACAAAAGATATACAGGACTGGAAAGAAATAACTGATTAAATTTTAACCAGCTGCTGGGCAGATAGTTTGCCTGAGGCACTTTTGTCAGTTTCAAAGGGTCCTTTTATTAATTTTGCATTTTGTATTTTGTTAGTGGAAAGAGCTAACCCTGTTGGGACTGCCAAAAGCTATAGGCAGCGAATCTTACAGCAGCAAAGAGGAAGCTGTAGAGCATGCCAAGTAGATTTAGCACACTGAGCACTCTAAATTACATTTGTTTTATCAGTCCTAAAAATATATTAACTTCAGGTACAAGTTCTTTGAATAAAGCCTTAAAGCTAGTACATCCAGTTCCTTCTCTGTTTATATAAGGCTTTCACTTTGTCTATAAAAATAAACTGCTGTAGTCTTTGCCAAATATCTGCCTGTGTAATTTAAATCTTTTCTTCTTATGATTGTTGGCACATCCTTTGTTGGTCTCTTTTCTTACAAACATTTGATCTTATTTTCTTACTGAAAAAAGTACTCAAGTATTATCTAGATCCTCCACGCTTTCCATTACGTTCGCATATGGCTTTTATAGTCAAAAATATTGATGTCTAAGTGGAACTGACATTTGAATAAAAATGCTCCTGTTTCATTTGAATGGCACCCAACATCCATATCAGCATGTGGAAAAATGCTGCATGTAGCATACTGCTCAGACGATTTGTGAGCAGAAGTTAGAACTCAGGGGTTAAATGGAAAACACAAACCTCTCTTGTGATGCTGGGAATTTCACAAGTTCCACTCATACAGCTTCAAACAGCATTAAACACAAAGGAAAAAAAGTATACCCTCAGGCTAGAATTTGCAGAAGACTTACCTGCAGTAGAATGGAGCTAAAATTAAACCCAAAGACAAAGAATTTGGCCTTACATGTAGAAAATTGAATGGCAAAGTGCATATTTTTAGAATGCGTATCCTACTCCTTTTTTTTGTTTGTTTCATTGCATTTTTAAGATAGCTTTTTTTTTTTTTTCCCAGCAAAATTTTTTTATCCTGAATCAATATAACGGAGTTACTATTGCATTATTTAATCTCTTCAACAACTACTCTGTGTGCAGTTCTGTGCTGGCTAACCTCATTGGTATCATTTATACATAAAGGAAAATGTCCTTGCTGTCACTAAGTTAACAGTAAACCTGATAATTGCAAAATTGACTTCATGTGGGAAAATTGAGCTCAAAGTAACACCAAAAAAAAAAAAAATCAGTTCTATGTCTTTTTTTCTCCTAATGTTTATTCAGCTTTTCTGTAGTATTTCAATAAAATTTTGTTTTATACTGTGGATTACCTCCTAGGTATATGTACCATATACAAGTGCAAAAAATAATACTAAATAAATCAGGGATTTTTAAAATTGTGCCAGTTCCTCAGACTGTGGTCAAATGAAATTGTATTCAGGAAAGTACCGAGTAAGAAAAAAAAGAGATTTTATGCTAGGACAGTAGAGACTGCCTACTCAACTCAACCACACTGTGTGGAAATGTTGAAATTAATTCTCTCCCATGATTTAGTATGAAGGTCCAGCTATGGTTTGACAATCACATAAATAAATGCTTAGCTTATGAGATATAGTATCTCTGTGAAGTTCTGGACTCATATTTTATGGAAGCAGGGGCAGATAACTGAGTGTTTATGTTGTGTACATAATATGGGTTGATGCTAGAGTCTGCAGTAGCTGGAACCATCAAAGTGAGCTTGGACTCTGGAAGGTGTGCAGGGCACCCCACTCCTCCTCCTCCATAGTAGCTTGCATCTCTGTTATGTAGATACAGCTGGCTCTCCTGTAAAATTAGGTGGCAGAGGGCTACGAGGTGTACAAACTTGCTCTGTAATCAGGATCGATTCTTTCTTTGCCATTGCCATAATTCAGTGCTGCAACAGAATTTTATCAATGATATAATCTGAAAACAGAAGTTGGTTCTTTCTTTCATAGCTGCGTATGCTTTGTATTGCTTACAACAAGTGACAGTTGCTGATAAGAAGAGCTAATTCTGTAGTGCTGGTAGAGCATTGAGAAAGCCCAGTAATACAGTATGTTGGCTTTTGATTCAGGAGAGATTTGTATACTGTGTTTAACTTTAAATTTCAGCTAAGTAATGCATACTTCTCGTAGGTTCAGTATCATTTCTGTCACAACCCAATGGACCCTTTCAGTCCCACTGAGGTTGCACCATTTAAAATCATGAGGGATCATTCCCAATTTGTAGCTGAGCAAGTAAGCCAGTAGAATTCCATAGTGTGGCAATGCTGGAAAGGAAGTTGACTTTTCATTTTTCCTGTCCTTCCTCTTCATGGACTGTAGAGAAGTAATTGCTTGATATAAGCACAGAATTTGCCTTTCCAGTAAGTGAAATGATTTATTAGTATGTTGATAATATCTTTGAGGGAAGCATTATATTTGGAGGAATGTTGACATTATGGCTGTAAATAGAGGTCTGCAGACTTTCAGTGATGTACTAGACTGTTTTCTCTCTACACTATGTTCTTTACTAATGGATGTCAAATCAGGGTCAAAGTAATGTCATTTCATCACAACTAGCCAGTTTCATAAACTTGGAGCCAGTATTACTGAAAGTGATTAGTGAGTTTGAACCTCTCATTTTCTATGTTCTTATCTTAATGTACATGAAGCTGATATATGACATGCCCTGTGGCACCAACAGGACATATATTCAAACATTCTCATAAGACTGATGGTACCAGTCAACCATCCTTCCTACCTCTCTGAAAGTATCTGAAAGGATGCTGGACCTAATAGAAAACATTTTCCACTCTGCATTTGTTTTGAACTGCCTGTATTATTTCCCACTGTCTACAATAGCTTTCACTGAATTTAACACTTATATGGAGAATCTAAGTTAATATGTATAAAAAAATCCCTTGCAAATACAAATCAATAGGAGGAAGGACAGCAGATTTTAAATATGAAGATAGAGATTAATATGAAACTCAGCCATTTGTGGGCCTTGTATTTCTTGCCTATGAAACTCCTGTAAATTTGCCTACCCTTCAAAGTACGAATTGTGTGTGGAGTTCAAGGTTGTCTCATTTTGTTTTCATGGAATGATGAGATGCGTTGTCTTACTGCTGTGAAGTTAGATCTGCATGATTCTTTCAATTTACTTCTATATTGGGTTATTAGTGAGGGTTTTTCCTCCTTTAAGTTTCCTTTCATGTGCAGTGACATGCAGGTACTCAAGCATTCAAGACTCCTAATGTTTTACTGTAATGTCCCATTTAAATTAGGTAAAATCACTCTAATGATTAGGGGAAGGGAACACAAAAGCAGTGTGAGCCTATCTGAAATGAATTCTTCAAGTTTCAGTGAATACATCATGAAAAGTTGTTATTAGTGTTTTATCTGACTTTACATGCGGAATGACATGGTTCATTGATATTTTATCACAGAAGAAATGTATACCTCCTATTGTGCTTCAAGAATAAGCAGGCAGTTGGTTGTGCCTACTCTTTTCACCCTACTGTTGAATATGAACCATTCTGTGGTGTTCAAGATGCTTTCACTGCATCAATATGATGCTGAAAAGAAACAAACAAACAAACAAACAAACAAACCAAAACAACAAAAAAAAACAGTTTTATACGTCTTTGTTTACATCCTCTTACATAGCCTTAGCTGATCTAAAGGGACACCAAAGTTTTAAGGTGAGACAAAAGCTAAGATCTAACTAAATTAACATTATTTCCCTCAGGGTGGCCAATGTGCAGCATTATGCAACAACTGTACCCATATGTACAGTTGTTATGAGTACCCATGGTGTTCATAATTTCCTTCAGCAGAACACTGTGATCATTTCACCATGGTTTTTCAGTTGCTCCTGATAAAGGTCCTGACTACACTGCTTCATGCCAAAGATCCTCTTTGCTGTCACACAATAGGTACTAGGCATCTAAAAGACTAACAGAGTACAGCATGATTTTTTAGTGCTAAAGTTATATTCTGCACGATTTGGCAGGTTGTAATATCCATATATTTAATGCTGATGATTTAATATAAATAATGTGAAATTGAAAGCTTGAGGTTAAACTTTTAGAAAAGAAATAATTACCTTGCACACACACTAGTCAAATCACTCCCTCCCTAATCCTGAGTACTGTATTTACTTTGAACTAGGGATGGAGAACTCATTATAGGAAATTTCAAACCAGCTAGCAATTTGTGGGTTCGAAAGTATCTCTAAAGTAGCCTGATGAACCAGATCATCAGAAGATAAGAGGTATGTGAGAGACATTGATTTCTCTACGGTAGGCTGCAGAACATAAGGAATATTCACAGCTCTCTGCCTTAGAAGGTAGAAAGGCCCAATCCGATAATTTTGATAAACATTCATGGGAAGATGGTAGCTGAACATCTTTTTGACCTCTACTTTTTAATCTCTATGCCATAAAGTAAGTTTCAGGTGTCCAGCAGTCAATTTAGTAGAAGGATTTTCTTTCATATAGGAGTAAAGCCACAGAAACCGTGGCTTAATTTCAGTGGCACATAGCAAAGTATGATTACTATTTATAGGTATATTTTACTTCTCCTTTTCTCTTCTTTATGTGTAATGCAGGGTCAGGCCCTAGGTTTGATGTGAATGCTATAACTCACAGTACTGCTGATATTGAGTGTATATGGACAGTTTCTTTTTTAAAGAAATGCATTTACATTTGCAATGAACAATATGAATTCCCTGACTTAAATATATTAACAAAGTACATAGAGTAAAAACTAATCTCACTAGTTCCATTCTGTAACTAGGCACAGGATGAGTTTCTTAGAACTCTCTCCCCTACATTACAGTTAATTTACCTTTGCAATATTTATAGAATTTGTATTAATTTTGATAACTGGCATCTATAGTATGGCTTTCAGGCAATTGCTTCAAATTCAATTCTGCTTCAAAAAGCAATTACAATCAGTCAGCCAAGTTCTACACTTGTTTATAGTCTGTCTAGGATTTAGGAATTGAATGGATCTTTTATATTGTGCAGGTATATTTATAACAGAAGTAAAAACTTGAGGTCTTTGTAAGAATAAGCCTAGTAACCACTTTTAATAAGTAGTTTTTTGTAAAATGGTTTGTTTTTCTTTGATACTGGTGGCCAACTAGAGCTAATCAGTGTGAAATTTTACATACATTTAGTATTTAAAGCACTTAAATTTTCAGTGTAGATTGGGAACTTATTTCATATTCTATTTTTTAAAAGGGTATTTAATAGTACCAGTTTGAAACTTTTCCCAGCTTAGACTTTCCCTCGGCAGCTCAGCTTTCTAGTGTTGGATGACATGGTCTCTCCACATCATCTTTGTGTGGGCTGAGCTGCTGCTTACTGATGTGGTTTGCTTTTTTGGCTGGTATTAGCTTTGTTTTCTGTTATTTTTTGATAATTATTTCTTTCATTTGTTTGTTTGGTATGTGAGAGAAAAAAAGATGTGATCATAATAAAACTTTGGAAGTAAATGTTCAGAATACAAGCCTGAAGACTTCTGTCTTTAAGCTCTGTGATAATTTTCTGTGTTTTTTGTTTGCTTGTTTTGATTTGTTTTGCTTTGTTTCTACATAAGAAATGGTGCTAAGAGGAAAATATTGGAAATTGCAACCATATCTTAATTTGTAGATCGTAGTCACATTGTCTAATGATGCATTTTTATTGTTTCTCTAATTTCCTTAGAGGATATTAAGGAATTTTTCTAAAATAAGAAAGAACAAAACACAAATTTGTAATAAAACCCAAGAGCAGATATTTCCCACTGCAGGCTTGTTGCCTAGTACAGTGTTACACATTCTAAAAAAAATAAAATATAAAAATAAAAAATGCTGCCTTATTTGCTACACTGGTGCATCTTACCATTGAGAACAAGCAGTAGCACAGACAGAAAAATTGCACAAAGAACTAAACTTTGGTGGCTGAGCTGTTTGGTCTTATTTGTTTATTTATTTACAAAAGGAATTACTTTTAAAGCTCTCAAAAAAAAAAAAGTTGAGAAGTATAAAATTCTTAGTTTGTGGTCTACGTAACATCCTATTGTTGCCAGAAGTTTGCTTTTCTGTAAGAAAATCGCTAGAATACAATCAGTGTAGAGACTATGAAAGGTTAAAAAGGCAGTTTGAATTGAGATGAATGAAGCATATGGAGTTGAAGAAATAATAGGAAAAGACCAAAATCAGGAGAACAAAAAGGCCAAGGCTGGATAGAAAACAGCCAAGATGTAAAAAGAAGTTGTTGTTGAGGTAAATGTGGTTCAGCAACATTGGAGAAAGTTTAGTATATATCAATTAAAATATTAGCCTGACATTGCACTTGGGCATTAGGGTCCCAGTCAGTATAGTATTAAAAATGACAGAATTTAGATAATATCAGGTGAGGTTGTCCAATATGTATGGTTCTGAATATTATTATGACACAATAGTATTAAAATTTGGAAAAGCATATTATTTCTGCTAGTATGTTGTTTAAAGTTCAGAAAATAATAAATGGATTCAAATTGTTTAATACATGCATGAATTGTAAGGATGGAATCATTATCGTTTAAAGTTGATTTGTGTGGGGAAAAGGTGAATTGTAATTTATTGGTTTGTATAAGTAGTTTGGGGAAGAACATCCTTGTCAAATTCATAGCTGATTGAAATGGAACGTTAAGTAATAGCATAAATAAATCTGTTTTATGACCTAGTCTGAATATTTTTGCTAAGGGGGTTCATTTGGACTATGTGTGCTAAACATATCTGAACACAAGACCTTCTGTCTATGAATTCAGGTATGTAAGTTGTGTTTATGAAACAGCAGACCTAATTATAAGGTAATAATATTGCTGAATGTAGTAATATTGAACTTTAAGGTAGTGATTGCCTGAGATCTGGGGGGTTTATAGTTCATTCAGTATTTTTATAAATAATTTATCATAAAGAATGAAGCACTTTCAGCAATCCAATAGAAAGGGATACTGCAACTCTGCTCAGCATTCAGAAAATGGAAACTCTATGGGTGGGACAGGAAGCAAACAGACTTCAGATGCTACTCCACGTCAAGGTACCTGTTATTTTTTTCTTCTGGCCTTACTTGCCCAATGTGGGTCACAATTCCAAAGTTAGTAACACTGCTGTATGGTGTCAAGACCTAGAGTTCAAATCTTTGCAGTTAATTTTGTTTTGTGTAAGCATATAAAGCACAGAATATACAGCCTCCAAGTATATGCACTGAATTTGAAAGCTTGACTGTTTTCATTATAGCTTCATTAAAGCATATTTGCTGATTGCAATTCCTACAAAAGAAAAAGGCTCAAAATCAATGTTATGCATTTAAGATATACATTCTCATATGCACTTGTCCTTCTATATATGAAGATTTCCATGTAAACAAAAATCAGAAATGTGTGAACATTTTAAAGTGTAATCTTGTTTTTTATAAAAGTAATATGAAAGATTAAAATTAAAGAGATGCAAAACTAAAAATCTTAGCTGACTAAATTTAGTTCAGGTTAATCTTATATTTTCTGCTCATTTAAGAAGCTTCATCTCAAACTGTCCATAATCAATTACTGATTGTGACCTTTTGTCACTGGAACTGTCCTGCTTTGACATACTGATCTTCTGAAAATACAAATCTATTCTGGCTCTACTTTATCTGCATTTTAGAGTTTTAGAATAGAATTTTCATGTAACACTGTGCCTGGGACAAAATCTCATGTATGTTGGATGAAAATTGGAAGTGTGGAAACTGGAAAATCTTTTACAAAGGAAGATGTCGCTGTGTGAGTTGCTTCTAGGGAGTCAGCTGTAGAAGTGGATGATTTGTCAAAAAGTGCTCTTCTTAGAGGGGGAAGGAAGGTATCTTCAGATAGTGCAGGAAAAGAGCATGGGAATAAGGAATGGTGACCAGAAATGAAGGAATAAATGAATAAATAAATAAATAAATTATTTTTTTTTCAAAATTAGCTATGAGTCAAGATGCTCTGTTCAAATAAGAATCGGTAACACCTCATCCTGGGGCTTGGGTAATTGGTGAAGTCTAACTTCTATGACTAAATTAGTCATAATAATTTTCTTTTTTCTATGACTAAAATAGTGTTGTAAAGAAAAATTAAAGAAAATGACCACTGAAAAAAGGAAATGTAGCCAGATATCTAAAAGTAAAATAAGAACAAATCCAAAAGAAAAAAAGTCATGTTTCTTCACAAAATTGAGCAATTGGGGATTGAACAATTTGGGGATTGAATTTACAGACTTTTTTTAAATTTTATTTTCTATTCACAAAGAAATCCACCCATAATGAATAGCACTGATTTAAAAAAAGTTAATGAGTGGAGTGAATAAAACTTAGAGTTGTCTATTTTACATTACAAAACTTTGTTATTTTTTTTTCTGGTTTGGAGCAAAGCCAAATTAAACATTTAATATTTCAGAACTTTTCATTGTATGATGATAACATCTAGAAAAAAAGCTGCAATTTTTTCAAAATAATTTTTTCCCCTCTGTGTATTTTTTCAGTTTTGCCTAACTTTTATTATGCCTACCATATTTTATGGCACATAGCACGAATAAAAATATTAAATTAATTACTACATGCATGTATATTTAGGTTTCATTTAAGGACAGCTGTTTTTCATTTAATGGTATTGAAACATCTTGCTATTTAGATTCTTTTATCTTGTGTTACATTAGAAAAGTTTGACACTAATTAATATATATGGGTGAAAAGTTTTCAAGATAACTGAAAAAAGTTTTACATGATAGCATATGCTTAACTATTTCAGACTAAAACTTTCTAAACATTGAAAATGAAATTTTATTAAATATAAACTAATAAAATATGCTTCCCTTGGGAAAATCACTAAAATGTATGGGAATGTAAGTACACGTCAACATCTGTAAGAATGTTATCAGAGTAAAAAAGTTTTAGTTGGCATCAGTGGAATTTCCTGACTGAAATTTTCAACGCATAGTTAGGTCAGAAGTGACTTATATTTGGATGCTTATAGTATCAATGGATGTTCGCTTTGGAATATTCTCTATGCAGAAAAATGTTTAAAATGTTCCCATAAACTAAGAAGCTAAGAAAAATGGTAGCTTACAGCTCAGTAGAAAAGCTATGGTTCTGGCACAACCCTCAGTTAATAAAATACCATTTTTACATTACTCACTGAAGTGCTTACTGCAGCTAAGTTCCAGTTTTAAAAGGTCCCATCATTTCAACCTCTGTGTAGATAGCAAAAAGCTAATCACATCAGTTAAAAGTATTGCAAAATTAATATCTGGCTACACAAATCTTAAGTATCTTGACACCATAAGTTTAATGTTTTCCATAATCAATCCAGCAGCTTAGATTATTTACCTTATGGTTCCCACAAGGAAAAGAAAGCTGAAATACCTGTACCATAATATTTTTCATAACTGATTAATGTTTGCCTTGGGAATTACATGATGTTGAGTGTATTTATTTTTTGCTACTCCTAATGCTAGGTAGAACTTTCCATAAAAGACAAATGTACTTTTGGTCCCTTAAGCAATACAGAAGGAGTAACTAATATGCGTATGTTACAATAGTGTATAGTCATCCAGATGTATGCCATGTTTTCTGTTTTCCAAATGAGTTTTCAGAGTCAATTGAGTTAACAGGAGAGCTAATATTTCAAGAAGAGTTTAAACAAACTGGTGTGTTAATTTTTCCCTGGGGAGCGAAAGCGGGAAATAGGGAAATGGCTAATAAGAGCAACCTAGAGCTAGTGATACTGTGTTGATAGAAGGAACTGAATTAACTTAAATGTGTCACATTAATTTAAGATGTCTGTGATGTATTGTAGAATGTGTTCTTACCCTGCATATACCACTGGAAAATAAACCAGGCATTTTATTAATGTAGTATTGTAAGACCTTGGTTAAAACCTAGCCAAGGCAAGGTTATCTTTACTATCTTGTGTGTATTTGCTTTAAGATAAAAAGACTTGAAAATATAAAATAATTTGTAGGAAATAGATAAAGTACAAAAATAGACCCATAGAACCTCCAGTGTTTTCCAATGATTCTTTGCGCACCTTTTTCTGAACGAGGGCAGTCTTTGAAAAGAGGACCCAGGGGAGCACCATTTCCCTGGTGGTTTTGTCCCCTCTGGAGAGAAAAGAACAAGCACATGGGCAGGGAAAGATCCCCATCTGCTTTACTTCTTCCCTGGGACGTGGTATCCTATAGAGCTGCTTTGTACTGCATGTTGGATGCAGCCACAAAAAACATACTCCATGTTGCTTCCAAACCCATGAATCAACCCTAATGTACTCTGCCAATGTGCCCTAGAGTGTCCAAAATATGTATGGTTGTTACTCAGCACAAGTAAGGTTAATGGGCTTAGGCTTGTGACCAAATGCAGCTAAAAAATGTGGAAAAAATATTCCATAGTGCTACTTTTCTTCCAGTTTAGTTTATTAAAGGGTTAACCTGACCTTCCACTTATTTGTAGATGTTATTGTTGTCTATATGCATACTAACTGTATGAGTAAAATGTTACCAAACTGTGATTAAACCCCTTATTTCTGATGTATTTTGCATTACATTAAAAAGAGGGAACGAAAGTTAAGTAACTATGTTGACCTTCGCCTCTTTCTGTGCTTGATGATTTTTAAAAGTTTGGTTTTAAAAGTCATGTTGTCTGTGACTTATTTACTATTTTTGTAATAGTCCTTTTCAGTCCTTTGGCAATGAGGGCTGTGCTCATTTAGAGAAGAATACAGCAAATCTATATTAGTTTCTTGCCAGCTACTTTACTTTTGTAATCAAATCAGTGGTGTTATTTACCTACCAGGGGAGAAGAACTAACCAGTAACCTATCTTGAGTTATCTGATGTGCCAGAATGAATACAGAAATTGTAGAAATGATGACCAAACCTGTATGGAAGGGTCTACAGCAGACATGAGGATTGCAGCATCTATCTTTCAGAAATAACATCAGGTACTGTTGATGCTAAGCAAGAAGGCAAGAGGGCTTAAGGGAGTCATTGTCAGGCACTCCAAAATAGTGTGTGATTTGGGTGTCCTTCAAATGACATATAATATTTTTAGACAATAGCATCCAAGAGTCTACTACCCTATTTCTTTCACTCCTCTTAGGAGTAAAGGCTGATAGTAGAGCTAACATGGGGAAACCTGCTATCACCATGGTTGTACTGTCTGGCTTATGGTGATCAGCAGAGCTAGAGTTTTAAATGCTGAATACTCCTTTCCTCGAAGTTGCAAATGGGTTAATTGTCATATCTATTCAAAAGGCTGTTGTTCCCCATTTGGTCATTGCCATATTTACATTTCTGCTCAAGAAATCTTTCAGATCAGACTGTTTGTTTATTTTAAATTCCATGACCATTCATAAACGTTACAATACTTACGTTTATTAGGGCATCAGAGAAAGCAAAGTAAGCATTGTTTCACTTAATGCATGTGGAGAGTACCCAAGGGGAAAATTATTATGTTCTGTGGACATAGAAAGGTTAAGTCACATGTTTCAGCAAAGATGGAAAAGTCTGTAAGTCAAGACTGAGTATGGCAGAAAAAGTGGTATTTTAATGAAACTGATATTTTAAATAAACTGTCATTTTCCTCTTCTCTACTTTTGTTTTATATGTATTATTCCTTTGACATGCACTTTAAATGCTGCTGAACATAGTACTTGCCTAATGCTGCTATAGGCTGCCATCTGCCACAGGGCAAAAGATCCTTAAAATCAGATTATGTTTTATTGGTCTGAATATGGTATATCAGAAAGAAAGGATAGAGTATTTCTCAAGTCTTCTAAAAAGTGTACCTCTTCTTCTCACTCCTCATTACTTCAGTGTCTCTTCTCCTTTAGCTTTTCTTGTGCCTACATCAACCCAGGAACCTCAAATATGGAAAGCAAATTCAACCAAACACCCCTTCCACCCTGGAATTAAGCATTATATTTGTCAAAAGGCTTGCATTCTGCTGTGTTTTATCCTTTTCCCCAACTGTAAGTTGGTCTTACCCATTGAGACTGCAGGCATTTTGCACAGAGTCTCTTTGCTTCTCTCTGTTAGTAGCACTAAACGTTTGGGATGACCATTTAGTCAGCAGTAGCCCTTAGGCACTGCCATAGTAAGTAAAATTAGAATCAAGAATAAATCTCTTCCCACTTGGTTTTTGTCACCACTTTAGCTGGAGAAACATATTGCAATAGTGGTGCTGCTATTAATTCACTTGTACTTTTCTTCGTCTCATTGGAATTTTGGTGAAATTAACTGGAGAAAATACCAGAATCCTTCTTTTTGTCCTTTATTTGGACCTGCTTGCATCTTGTCTGCTATTCTGAGTCTGCTGAAGACAGGACAGGAATTTGATTTTAATGGTGCATTTTATAGATTTTTTTCAAGGTATTTGCTGGACATTAGAAAGTATCTTTTCCATATGTGCCTAATAATACACAAGTAGTCAAAATATGAAGTTCACTGATACTTGAATTTGTCTGATAATTTTAGTACTTCAGGGAATTTCTTAACAAAACTTTTGCAAGTAGGTTTGAAACAAATATTTTTCCTATTTTAATGTATTCATGCCCTTAGGAAAAAATTACATCAGCCAATGGTATGGGCTTCTCTGTATAGCCTGTAAAAAAATAAAAATAAATAAAAACAAACAAACAAAAAAAACCTATCCCTTGCAGGAGTTAGGCTCTTTTACATCTCACCACCTGGCTTACAAGGTTGTATATCTTTCAGCTGAATCATTTATGACAAGAGATGCTGTTAAAGTTTCTTTGGCAGATTGTTTAGATGTAGTTGCCAATGAAAAGACATTAATAAGTTAGCTATTGCAGCTGCGCTTTGATGTACCCAAGGCAGTTTAATTTTTACTATAATTCACAAAATCTGGCAATTCGTATTGTTACCTCTGTTTGTGCTTTTGGGCTGGGCTCTTCAGGTTTGACTGACTCCTGAGTTAGCTTTAGTTTCCTTTTGTTTTAGGGACAGCCTTTTGTAGAGCATGATGAGGTGCTGTTTATTGTGTGATGTTAAGTGATAGGCTCATCAGATGTTAAGGTATGGCAGTGCAGGAGTCCCAGAGTGACAGCAGGACTTTGCAAGCCTGACTTATGCTACCCAGATACAGCTCTCCAAACAGACTTATGCCTTGGATTTTCTGCTGTAATTCTAACAGTTTGCATTTCTGTTTTGCTCAAATGAAGAAGGTGATAGTGCTTTATGTATGTGTGGTGATGTATGTGTGGTGAAGAACATGGTTTAAGAGTATCCATTGTCATATTTTAGTGACAGACAGTCAACATGATCTCTCTGCCAAAGTCAGTGTAATGTTTCTGATACATAATGAACTACTTTGGTTGAGTTATTGAAATGCCATTTACCTTTTGTTGTTGTTGTGTTTTGTTGCTGTTTGTTTTTCTTTTTTTTGTGATTAAGTACTGCATTGAATGTCCTGCTACAGAATGTAGAGAAGCCATAAAGTGAAAAGTTGGCACTGCACTTCATCATTGCACTTCATGAATGTTTGAGAGAACTTTTGTGTTGTCTGTCAGAATGAATAATTATTGAGCTGCATTGATCACCCATATCTGGTGATACATTTGAATAAACATAACAAAAGCAGAAAAATATGAGAAATATATGTCAGCTTGATTTATCTGCAGATGCAGAAACAGTTCGGTGAAGCTTTTAAATACCTGCATTTAAAACTTCCCTGAGAAAGGATGTACTGCTTATTCATAGTCATTTGACTAGAAAAATGCAAGACACCCTTTACATGACAGTCTTGGAAAACTGTTTCTTTGTGTTTGTCATACTTCTGTCTATCAGGGTTGTTTCCTACAAGGTGTATTCCTATACTCTGTCCCATTTAATTCCTCCACCTTGATTTGTGCTGGAAAATATGTTGCAGCACTGACTTACCTAGAATAGCAGGACAAAATGCAAACAGTGAGCTCTGCTAGCTCAATTTCTAGTACTTGGTATGGGATGATATTGTCTGATCAACTGCATTTTGCCCAGTGTAATCATTTTATTACTATCTTTCCTTATTTTCCTATAACCCTCCTTTCTCTTAGCTTCTCTGATGAGTCTGCTTCTTGTCTCACTTGCTGAGACAAAAAGGAAGTTATGGAAGTAAAGAAAAAGAAAAGATTACTAGAATCATATAACCATCATAGAAACAGATGTGGCTTATTCATGTTTACAAGAACCTCCCCATACTTTAATGCTATAAGAGGTTAAATTTTAGGTCTCATAAATGCACACAAAAAGCACAAAGAGCAAAAAGTGTCAGTACACTCACTGTAGAAGTTTATGATATAGGTAAAATGTCCTTCTAACGACCTGATACCAGATTTTTGAGTAATTCAGTTTTGGAAGGATGTAGTTTTTACTGCAAAAATCAGCCTTTCATATTGGATGTGTTTTACTTTCCTAGTTAGGCTATAAGAAATGTTTATTATAAAATTCAAAGCCCCACAATTATTTAATTTTAATTATTTACTGAAAAAGCAGGTTAAGTGCAAGCAAATATTTGCAAAGATTCACAAGTCTCTCTGTTTCTGGTCCCATTTGTGATGAAGCATTGCAACATTTACATCTTGTTATCAAATGAAATCACTGATGCAGTAAAATGCCTAACTGCAGAAGTTCAAGGGACAAGTCATGTCATACTGGTTAGACTCATGTCAGGTTGAAGTAAGGCATGCTGTTTGGCTCCTGGCAAACAGTGCTGAGCTCTGGAGATCATTGCATGTTGCTGGATACGGGGTTTTACCTCCCCAGTAAGAGTCACTGCGAACGGTTACCATTTCCTCAAGTGCAGCATTCTTATAGTACCTATGAACAATTCTTAGGATTTTACTAGTTAAAAGTTCCAGGAATACCTCTACTATTTCATAAAGCTGGTTTCAAAGGTTAGTAAATAAAACTGCAAAGTTTTCTATAGTAGGATGTGCTTTTTAGTTGATTTTTTTTGTTTGTTTGTTTTTCAATGTATTTTCTTTATGTTATGCTGAATGGTATCATTTTTCTTTTAAAGAATTCTGAGCACAATATTTGATAGTTTTATCATATTAATTTCAAGGAAAATGCTAAAATAGGATAGGACAAAGCACAAATGTTCTCTTCTGCCTCAGAAATAAAAGTAATAAAGGTCTAAGGGCACTCTACTAATATTCTGATAAAAAAGATTGAAGTCTTATTAATATTGGCTTCATCTGTGGTTATACAGCATTTGACACAATTATCTTGACAAATTACTATTAAATGGAACAGTGTTCTGTACAGATGTTTCTATGCCAGCCTGTCTATTAGCCTAGTTATTTATACATTCTGCTGTGCATCTTTGTGATGGATTTCAAAAGAGCTAAATTGAATATTTTTGTCTAACTACAGTAGGTTCTAGGAAATGTTATCCCATGGCTACTTGTCCTCAGTGTGTGACAGATGATACAAATCACCACAGTATGCCCTCCATTAGCTTGAAACATTTGCCCTGATGTCCTCCGGGAAGACTTGGTGCATCAGAAAATTAATGTGTAAAGATTGTACCTGTTGCAAAGTTTTTTTCTTCACTTAGAAGTCTTTATAGGTAAAAAGAAAATAGATTTAAATGCTCCCTACTCAACTATAGTGCTTAAAGTACTACATAGTCAACCCCTGGTGGTTGCCTTTTACACCCTCCTGAGTGCCTTTCTTAAGTTGATCTAATACTGACTGTCCTTGAAAATTTTTCATGTTCTTGTAGTTGGGAGTAGCAGATTGCAATCATTGCTGGTATTTTGTGGTAAAACTACCTGCAAAAAATGTTCAGAAAATAGTGTTTTTATAGGAAATATAATAGGGTTGAGCATGGTTTTCTGCCCAAGTTCACAAGGTATGGTTGCTGAATGCAATTTTTTGATAAGACACATAAGAGAATAGGCAAATATCTAAAAATAAGTTCAAAGAAGTAAAGAATCAGAAGAAAGTAAGAAATATTGAGATTTTTGCACAAATGGAATGAAAAATAATCAGTTTAGAGCATCCCAAATAAATACTCAAAACTGTTTGCAAAGAGGTAATTTGTCATAAAAAATTAGACAGATGATACAAAAATTCGTGTTTTTTTTCAAAAACACAGTGCACTAAATCATCTAATTACTTGAAGTAGCTGCAGCACAGCACATTTGAACATTATTTTCCTCCATCTTCTTTTTTCCAAAGGTATAAAATCTGCTTTATGTACTCACATATCTGTTCTGTTGCCTTGTTTATATGCTTCAAACAAAGATCATAGTTCCTTTGTGTTAGCTTTTATTCAGACATGAAATACAAATGTAGTGTCTCCAAAGGTCCTGCAATTCTATTACATAAGAAGAAGAAGAGTAAAATAAAATTTTGGAGATAATTAGATAATTTTTAGGAGTCATACTGGGGACTCTGGAAGAAATATAGGAACTGTAAAAGATAAACTAAAAGCAAACAATAGGCAGTTAATCTCATATGCAAATACTTAAGATGATAATTTTAATAGAGGAGCCACCTAAAAAAAGACCTAGTTTGTTTCAGCATACTGTTACTCACGATCCGGTATATTAAATAGACTGAAAATTGCACTGTACATGTAAACAAACAAACAAACAAAAACTGGTCCTAGTACAATAGCTGGGCCATTGTTGCCATTGTTGACTATCTTAAGGATGAATCTCAGGAAAAGAACAGAAGAGATTTGAAGAAACACTGTTCCAACTGAAGGAAAAAAATAAAAAATTGCAGATTGGTTTTCAGGGTCCCAAGCTGAGATCTCCTGCTGCCAGAATTCATGTTTTCCATGTAAACTGACTAAATTTGAGCTGTAAGTGAATAAGAGACTCACATATTACGCCATGATTATATCTGAAAGAGAATAGCTTCACTTTAATGGGAACTAGTTGATGTAGCTGGGAGAAAACATCCTCATCAGTATTTCAAATTTAAAACTTGGAGGGGGTACTCTGTCTCAAGGTAAGAGATAATGCTCTTTATTTTCTTATTCTGTTTTGATGTTTTGTTTTGTTTTGTGATATTCTGATTTTGACTAGCTTTGTATATATGTTCATTTGTACATACATACATTTATGTCAAATTTCATCAGAAAAGCAGAGCAGGAACTCCATCTTAAGTTGGCTTTGTTAAGAAATAGAGTATTTAAGTTCTGAATCCTTAATTAACCCTGTTTTCTTAGGCAGTACAGATTTGTGAATTGATGGCAGTCCTACTCAACAAAGAGCCAAAACTCCTTTTCTTAGGGCTGACATCAAGAGAGAATGCAGGTCACTGCGTACGATAAGTCCAGTATGGACTTGGTCATTCACTCCTAACTGGTCCTCACTGCCTGAGGTCAGGTTCCCTGGCAGAGCAGGGTAGACTAAAAGATTATTTCCATCCTTTCTTTATCAGCTTTTAAAACACTTCCGTAAACAGACCACTTCAGACAAATTCCTCCAGCCTCAAATTAAAGTAACTCCCTGCCCAGATCCTATATAGCCTTTACCAGTCTCATCGCAGAACTGTCATTGCTTATTGCAGTCATTTCTTCCTAGCCAAAAAAGATGAAGAAAAATTAGTTCTTCCTTACCCCTGTCACCCAACCCAGAGGAGAAATTGAGAAGAAAAATCCGTTGGGGCAAAAGAGGCTTTTTAAGCAGGGTTGAGAAGTGTGTTGGCTAAAAAAGGATCTGGGAGTTTTTCCAGGTGCATATGCCTGTGTACAGGTGCAGTATGTTTGTTTAAAGCATGAAGATAACTTTTAACAGTCCTAAAAGAAAAAGTTATCCCATATAAAGGCAGTTGTCTATGCTAAACAGTAATATACAGCACAGCCATAATTTGGCTCTTCAGTACTGTATCAAAAAGTCTCCATAATTGCTACAATATGCACTTTGCACAATTTCAATGTGTTGCATTTTTGCCATTTATTCTTAAACTAATCCCCTTTAAATGTTCCCTTTCTGCTGATGTGAACTGAAGAATTCTTTAGTTAACACCATTAGTTTTTCATGGTATCTAAATCTCTTCTGCCATGAGCATCAATACTACAGTGCTGCTGCCTCCAAGCAGTTCTGCATCAGTGCTTTTAGATAGAACATGACAGATACAGTAATGTTCCCCATGTAAATTGCTCTCTACATATAGGCAACAAGCAAAATAACATGGAACGTTCATCGCCCTGTGACTGCAAAAATTACAGCTGTATTCATTGTATGCTGGTTCAAATGCCCAAGCCAATCATAATATACAGCAGTCTTAGTGAATTTTAAAAGCCACGTTCTAAGTAACAATGCAATATCTTGCTCCCATGGGGTTCCTGGAAAAAGGACTGTGGTTAGAGACAAACTTCTTCCTTTTCTTCCCTTTTTTTTTTTTTTTTTTTTTTTTTCTTTCCCCCCTAACAGCATGGAATCAAAAGCTATCTAAATAACTTTGGGTTACAAACTGTTTTTTAAGCTGATGGCTTTGGTTTCTATCCATTGTTATAATACACAATAAATATACTAACTTAACCATTCTTAATTTTATGCATATATCCAAGTCTAGATAAACAAATGTAATTGAATTAAAAACATAAACTTATTGCAGACCAAATGTTACATTCTTTGCAGTGTTGTAGTTATTCACTCCAACTTTCTGGTTTATAATTCCAGTTTAAACTGATAATGTTGTTATTCGCTATTTAAACTCAATCCTTTCCTTGTTGAAAGAAATGGTAATTTTGGTATATATGTCAATGACAATACAGTTCTAACCTTCCCCCTCTCCCTACATACATGCTTTTTTTTTTTTTTTTTGGTAAATGATGCAAAGGCTTCCATTGTTTATACATAATTTCTAAGAAAATAATTAACCAATGAAAATCTGTAAGAATACCTTATTCTATAATAAGTGATGTGTTTTAAAGACATTGCTTCTCTTTTAAGGAAAGGCATGTTATATATTGTGCATCTAATGTATCATAATAAGTGGAATATTCTTGGTGTGTTTGTGTGGTGTATAGCTTTAATTCCTTATACAGATAGCTTTTCATTCCACATCAGTTTATCAGGAAAATGCAATTGAAGCTGCCGTTATGTTCAAGAAAATTAAGGCAGTTATGAAACACAGAATATATAATTAACATTATTGAGCAGAACAGAGCATTTTATAAAAACTTACTGAAACTCAATTAATATAAGAATACTTAGCATAATGTCTATAGTTTAAATTGCTGCCTAATAATAATCAAGCAGTTAAGTGATAAAGTTCTTAGACCTTCAATCTGCAAACAAGTTGTAAAAGGGAATCCTACTTCAGTTTTCAGGCAATTTGACAGAGTAACTTAGCAATATCCCTCTCTGAAGTGACATCCTTTCTCTTTATGAAACTATATCCTTGTCAGATGAATTCAGTATAGCCTTTCCTATAGGTTCAGGTTCTTTTGAGAACATTGGATTACCTGCCCCACAGCAACACAGGAATCAGTGCCTACTTCACTCCAGGATACTTATTTTTTATATGCAGGGAAAGGTGGGATCTGAAAAGGAGGCAAAGAATGCTTATATGTAAATTTTTAAAAGTTTACATTAATGAAGGGCACATTCATAGCCCTGTCATTTACTGTTCCCTAAAATCACTTTTCCAATTTTCTTCCTCCCTATCTTCTTCAGATGATTACATATTGTGATTATGTGATTTTGTGAGTCTGTGATTCTGTATTGGTTCCTCATTCTCTTCCAAAAGTTTTCGTATGATTCCACTACACTCTGTCAGTCTGCCTGCTACTCTCATTTTCATAAAACATGCCAATTACTGAAGAATTGATTTCCCATTTGCCTTTAGTCTATCTGATAGTTTTCAGTCTGGTTTCTCCCTCCATGCCACTACCTTGATCCAGACTGTCAATGTCCCTCCATAGATTAGCATGTTACTGCCTTCACCGTCTTGGTTATCTCTTACTACTCAGCTCTGTCTTTCATCTTTCATGAATTTCCCCTTTCTTCATTCCTGTATTTTAACAACCCTACTAGCAGCTGTAGCTTCTGAAGGTGTTTATCATGTTGGTAACCTTGAAATGTTTCCCTTTGTTTCTTGATTTAAGTTTCAGAATTAAGATCCCTTCTTTTTTCTTTCACTGAGGGACATTGTGATCCCACAATTTTGGCTGCCTCTGTAATGTGGAGAGTCCCTAAACATACACCGGACATTTCTGCTGCTCAAATCTTCCAGAGCTAATCAGTTTGCAAATATGTTCTCTGGGATATCTGCCTGCATTTCAGATAAGCACTCCAGAAATGACTGTCACAATTTAAAGTGTTGCTACTGCTCTAATCCAGAAAAGGATAAAGATACTTTCAAGATTTCAGTGACAGGAGATAGCAACAGAGTAGTCAGCCTTGTACTCAATTGGATGGAAACAGTTTACGCATTCAAGAAAGCAAAAATAAGTAATTCCTCTTTGAAAACAGCAAATTGGCAGGGAGTTGGAAGATGATGGAGATGATCTTGTTTAAGCATATAAACCAGGATAACATATCCACTTCTTGAACTGATGCAGGAAGGCAAGTTTTTTGTTTGTTTGGTTGTTTAAGATTACACAAAAAATTTAGCAGTCAAATCATGTTGCAAGTTGCATCGTTGCAATCAGGACAGATGAGTATAATATTTTTATCTTTGCCAATGGATTAGAGATCACTTTCTTCACGCTGCCATAGAAAAAGAATGTTAAATATTTAGCCATTCCTTGTACAGGTGGACCTTAAAAAAAAAGGGGGGGGGGGGGGCGGGGGAGGAGGATCTGGAGATCTGTCCTGGCTGTTGGCTGGAGTTACAGGGAGGATGTCACGGTAATCCACAGTGGAACTGAGGAGAGGGACTTTTTGATCCTGTCAACCTGATGAAAAGAGAGGTAAACAGGAGAAGATATGGTGGTAGTTATGGAAATCCAAGCTCACTTTTAAAGAGGGTAGGTCCCTCATTTTTGTCATGAGGGATGCAGTGTGACAGAAATCAAAGGGTGACACAAGAGTTACTGAAGTTGGAAGGGAATGACAGGATTTGTTGCAACTTCACCTGGGGCTTCATTTTTTAAATACAACTTCACTTGCAATCTAAATATGGCATAAACTTTGCTACCACACAGTAACTTTTAAAGCACTTCTGCTCCTGTCAAAAGCGTACTTACAGTTTATGTAATCACTGCATGTACATCATGTGGCAAGTCAACTGGCTATGTGTCAGGCACAAATAGCAAGTGGAAGATACCTGTCTAACATGTATTATAAGATGCTGCCTCTCAGGAACTTCAGAGATGTGTATAAATGCTAAAATTGAATGAAACAAAATCCTGTGTAGTTCTCCTTCTGTTCCTTGGAGGTAAGCATAGCTACCAGGAAAGGAAGGAAAAGGAAGAGCCAAATCCCAGCTGTCTCTGGTGTCATCTAAGCTGTTTGTGCAAGTGCATTTCCTCTTTGATGTTCTTGGCAATGGCAACTAACCAGCTGGGATACGTGTCAGCTTTTTTTTTCCGGGGAATGGAAGGGAGGAGGGACATTCATACACATATACACTCTTGTCTCTGGTCTCTTTTGGGAAGCAGCAATTAACAGCTGAGAGGTTTTTAGAAGTTTCTTCCAAAATTACATCTTATCTGGTTGGCTCCTTTTTAAACAGTAGAACAAACCTTAATGGGCTCGTTTTCAGACCAAAGGACTGAAGGCAATAATTTCATGAGGAAACAAATTAAATCATAATTCTGAACCTTTGGCCTAGGTCATGTAAGGCTAGCTTTAACCGTGGGTTAGCTTTAAACATGGTTCAGACAGCAAACACCAGGAAACCATAGGAACATAGTACCTACCCCAAGTTTACCATGATTTACCAGTCATTCAGCATCATGATTTCTGGTGCTGTAGCAACTTTGTTATTGGTCACACAAATAACCTTACAGCTAACACACCTGCTGTATTTACCCAAGAAGAAATTTCACCTGTGACAGCAGCATAAATATGACTTTTGACTGAGGTAATGATTTTGTTTTGTTTCCAAAACCATAAGGCTGTGACCCATTAAGATCTGGACACATCAGTGAGACTTCTGTCAATGTGCTGCTTTTCATGTCAGTCCTTTATAAGCACACAAGGTCTATGGCTCCTTAATTCTGAGTACCTATCTTAGTAACATACATTTTATGACTTTATGCAGCTCTGAGAAATTCAGAATGGCAATAACTTTCCCAATGAACAGTTTTGTGCAAACTTTGTATCAAAATTTATCAGGGCCATACAGAAATGTTCGGTAGCAGTCACTTGACACATGTTCTATTTCCAAGAAATAAACATTACCGATGGAGTAAACAAAATGTTTTTCTTTCCTTTCATCTTTTGAATATAGAAATAGAAAATAAAATGTAGGACTGTGTGAAATAGATACTATAATCAATCTACTCGTATATCTCCTTTCCTTCTCTCATTTCTTAAACCCTAGTAAAGTCGTATCTTTGCATCTTATTTCCCAGCTGCAGTATACCTTCTAATCTATCAAATTAATCAGGCATCCTAAAGTTTTTTTGTCAATTTATCTATCATGTCAGACAAGAAGCATTGGACTAGCATACACCCATCACACAGTGCACTAAAAATCAATGGAAAGTAACCCTGTTTACCGTACCATTTTACACTGAGTGTAGTTAACATACTGTCATTCAGTAAACAAAGTACTTTGTAATGTAGAATATATTAATTTGCTATAAGGTATTTCAAAATAAGGTGATATATTTCAACACTTTTCTTAGTGCCACCATTACAAGGATGAAGAGGCTGTTTTTTGATAGATTGAGCAGCACATAGCAAATCAGAAGTTACTTTTGGTGGTTGCTCTTTTAATGAGATGTATCACACAGCTTGGATAAATTATCTGCTATGTGGAACAACTTATCATGCCAGAATATACAGTATATTGTCATGGGTTTTTTTCTTTTTTTCCTCTTTTTTTTTTTTTCTTTACTTTTTGATTCTCTGGTATTCTGATGAATTATTTGCAGCATTTCCTTCTCACTGCTGCTAGAATAATCAAGTTATGTTTCTTGAACATCAGTCTATCATTTTCATCGACTTCTTCTGTTGTCAAAGACAAGGAGGAAGGAAAAAAAGAAAAACACTTTAATTTCACAAGACATTCGTCTGTTTCCTTTGCTCCTTTGTTTCTTTGCTTCCTCTGCTTTCTTTGTTACAGCTTTTAACTTAGAGAAGACTTTTAAGTTTCTCCACTTCAGTGTAAGCTAATGAAGTCTCATTATTTATTTATTTTTTTAAATGAACTGTAGTTTCACTACCATGATCCTCTGAGCTTTAGATGCTATCTCGTCTGTAGCATCAATTGATCATCTTCAGGATTATATTTTTTCTTTACATATAGAATATGCCTAAGATTTGTGTGTGTGTGTGTGTGTGTTTGTTGTTGTTGTGTTTCGTTTGTTTTGTTTTGTTTTTACTTTTGGCAACCAGAAAGCAACTGTTCAATTCTCATGTTATCCCATTTAGCAGGATTTCAGGCGTAATTACTTTGGAGAGTCCATGACCTATTTCAGCCTCAGTTTCCTAGTTTGACACAGTAGGAAAAATTGTTTATTTATAACCATCCACATCTGAAAATTTTCGTCTCTAATAGAACAATTAGGATTGTGATGCATATGCAAAGTCTTTGCATTTCAAATGAATACTGTGGCAAATTATCAAGACCAGCCTATAGCAGGTTTTCTTACAACACAGTGTTTTATAAGCATTTTTACAGCATGATCATTTTGGAGGAATTTCACTGTTTTCAAATTACTGACATTCCCTGACCCACTGGAATTGTTCCTACATCCATCTGAAAAGACAAATGGATGTATTACTTGGATAAGTTTACTACACAGGTCTGTGGAACATTTTTGAAGCTGAGATGCTTCCAGCTGACCCAAGCCATCTAAGAGCATCCAGAAGTAACTGAAGTCACCTCGATTCTTTGTGTGAGGTTTCTTAGGGTACAGGCTGTTTGCGTGATTCCTCTGAATTTAGCACCAAATATTTCACTGAAATCTAATCATACATTTCACAAGTCTGTGGACATTATATTTTCCTGTCATCATCTACTCTACACAATGAAATTTTTCTCTTCCTAAGAATTTCTTTACTACGTTCTAGTCTGACCACATTAAGATTTCACATTTTCATATCAGTAATTCTACCATTTTATTTTATTTTATTTTATTTTAATTTAATTTTATTTTATTTTATTTTTGCTAGGTTCACTATCATAAATATTTAACTACCCTGAGGAAACTGATGTTTATTTTCAGGTAGATAATAGTATAATTCATGCATACATCATCACCCTTGCATATTCAGCAGTCAGGCTACCAACCTATTGTTGAAAACATAGATACAGACCTAAACACAACTGTGGCTCTGTGATAACAATTATTCTAATTTCTGAGAATATTTATCACTGTGCAAGTCAGATACATATTGCTTTCATAGTCTTTCAGGCAATAAAGTCCAATTTTATACCTTTTTGCAAAATTTAATCCCAAGTAACAGAACTTCTGAAGCAGGACACAGCCCAAGAGGACACAACTGCTTCACCAAATGCCAAGTATTACAACACCCAGTCTTGCCCACAGAAGCGTGTCAGGTCAGTAGCATGGTAAAAGATCCTATGCCATTGAGTCATCAACAGTGGAATTTCCCAGATGACTTTTTGTAAGTGGAGGTATGGTATGTAAATTAAACAAAGCCATCACTGTTCAAATGATAGTCACGACTAAATCAATGTGGACTCAAATCACAAGGTTTCCTTTCTGCTACCTCGCACCCCAGTGAATCAGTGTTTCCCATCATACACATTTATTTCTGGAAAAATCATGAATAAATCTGTGGGAGGGATAGAACAATTATATCTTTCCCCCTCCTTTTTTCTTTGTAATATCCTCTTCAGAGCATGGCTTATTATTCCCCTGTGCCATATGCTCAATGTGGCTCTTAAAAGCTCAAGGAAAAAGGTGTTTACATTGTTGGAATTCTTTGTATGATTTACTGTAGTCCTTTGTTATTCCTCCAGGCAATTTAAGAGTATATTTGCAACAACAGCTCCAACAACACATATTGAATTTAGTATATTGTGTATGTTAGGGTATTTCAAGAAAACGTATTCATTTAGTGTTATCTACCACCTTATACAGTTTCAACTTTATACATGATTTTTTTTTTTTTAATTTTTTTTTTTTTTCCTAGTGCAGCAAGGACTGCATCTTCAGCATAAAACATTTGCTGCTCAGGATGCCTTTTGGTTTTGTTCCATTCAAAAGGAATTCAGCACTCATTTAACCTTACATCCAATACACAGGGGGAACTGTGGGTATGTTGAGCAACTGCATATTCTGCAATCATTGCATATTCTTCCTGACCTCTAAAAAGGTCCTATAGGTTACTTTGTCTATTTGATCATTATATTTTTAATGCTGATGTGACAGTTTTGGTTTCAAATTGGTCCATTCTTACTAAAAATCTCATGAGTATGAACATAACTGCTTTTGTAGCCAGACTAAAACTCTTTCACTTTTGACCATAAGGCTCATCTCAAATGTGACTGTTTAGACATCCATTTTCTAAGCCACAATAAATGTAACAAACATAGAAATGCCCTTAGAAATACTTAATTATAAACAACTGCTTCTTATACTCTACATGCAACTTCGTCTGTAATTATTTTTTCATTTTGTAAACTGCAGATTAAACTAAAAGTTGCAATAAGCCTCCGTGGTTAGATAGAAGATGCAGTTTGTTCAGTACACTATCTTGATTTTGGCTTCAAATATATTTTTGCAGACAAGGAAAAAGAAAGACAGGAAATATAGCATGACTGTGATGGACACTATTCTGACTATATACTACATATTTTGATATTAAAGTTCACAGTAAAGATACATGGTTCTGATCCAAAATCATCTGAAGTGAACTTCCAATGATATCCATTTGTTTAGATCATAAATAGTATTGGTACAGCATAAATAATTGGCATGGCTTTGCTCTTTGTAAAAAGGAATAAAATTGTGGACAGAGAGAAGTCTCATTGTATGATAGTGTGAAATTTACTAAATATTTTTTGAACTACCAGAAAAATAATAATCCTCCAAAAAGCTCAAATTTACAATGTAATCTGTAAGTATGCATTTAATGAGTGAATCACAAATCACACTTCATGATCTTTGAACCATGAGCACCTTTTGGAGATAGAAGAGACAAAAAATCATAAATTTGAGCCAGACAAAAATATTTGTATATGTGATTCAAGATATATTCATAAGGCAGCTAGACTTAAAGTATGTAGAATATAGGTTAATATGAATATAGGTGAATATGAGTTAAACTCTGGTTTGGATATCTTCCTCCTTTTGGGTTGCTGTTTGAGACTGAGCAAATAGGATATAAAATGATGCTGGCAATTGTAAGTGCATCCTCATTGGCTTTGTTCTTCAGAGATTCTCATTATTTCTGTTTCTCAATAACTGTTGTAGGAAGCTGGACTATAATTTCCCAAAGTCTCTACATTTACATGATGGTTGTAATGTTTCGAAAGGGTTGGCACACATATGCTAGTCTGTAAGGTGGTTGAAGAGTGGAAAAGGAAATTGATGTTTGTGTTTGTAAAGCCCTCTTCAGTTGGATGTCTTGCTCTGGGAGGAGGGTGAGGACTACTGCTGTTAACCCAGCCTCGACAGTGAAAGGCCAGACACAAGTGAAAGGATTTATCCTTCCATGACTGGGCCTAGGGAAGCTCTGTTCCTTTCCAACTTAGTTCTCTGAACAAAATCCTAACAAAATCCTACTTTTAACTCATGTTTTCAGTCAGTCCGGAAATTTATTACATACAAAACCATTGGAAACAGTTATGGGGGAGTGCTGTTGTGAGCAAAAACTCTTAAACTCTCCACTTTTCCCAGCTTGTTTGACTTCATGTTTTGTCCAGCACCTGCTTTCTGTTATCCTATCTCCAACTCAAGTACATGACTACTGCTGCTAGTAATACTAGCACTTTCTTCCAAGTCAGCCAGTGTCCTTGCCATTTTCAACTGCCATTACTTCTGTGTTAAAATCACTCATCTGCTATTCAAATAACACAGGATTTCCTCATGGTGCCATTTTTAGGAGTCAAGTTAGAGAAGATGTCCCATATTATCTCTACAACCAGTAAGAATAACTAAGTTTTCATATAATAGTATGAAAGGGGTATTCCAATCTTACATTATATTGATAACTGCATACTAAAATACCCATATTAAAGGAAGTGTATTGTGCCATCACCTTTGACATGCAGACACATATTGCAGCCCAATCCTACATGCCCACATTTCTACTAACATTGAACTGAATACAGAACTTCTTCCAAGCTTGGTGATTTTGTGTGAAGGTTTTTTTGTCTGCTTCACAGTGAGGAAGGAATCTAATTTCCTCCTTCCTTGAGGAATGAAGGATTATGAATCGTTGATCCAGGGATGTTCTAAACTCCATGTATAATTTACAACCTCATCAGAAAAAAAGGAAATACATTCAGTGCCACCTCGCTCATTAGCACTTAATGATCTGTGCCTTGATCATGACAAGAGAGGCCCCGATTCATGTCATAGACATTATGTGTCATTTATTGAGCAAAATGCTGATGCATGCAATTAGCTAGTCAGGTAGGGCAATCCATAACTAAATGTGCATGTATGTGTGTCTGTATATGTACAAATAAATTCCCTTTCATTTTTGGATGTCCATCCGGAGATTTTTATTGAGTTAATTGTTCAGGACTGCGGAACACCGCATGTGTTGAGGTCATAGAAGAGGCAGCTGTAGGTTGTGGTAACGGTCTTGGAAGATGCTGTGCAGAAACAGAACAGGAGCATGGCTTCAGCTTGAAACAGTTAAAACTGTGGTAGTGTTGAGCAGTACTAGGAACTGAAACATTTCTCACTTGAATCTGCACAACCCATAGATGAGGGCCGACTTTGTCATTCAGGGAATTATTTTATAGTTTTATCACAGTATGAATTAGACAAAAACACAACTGATTGAAACAACAGGAGAAACATTAACTGTCACCTCAACAGTAGAGGAGAAAGGGAGTCCAAAGACCCAACAAACACAAACTGTAAACTGGTGATACACGTAATTTCAGTGGATGAGGGGTCACTTTCTCTTTACCCCTGAGCTTCACACTGGGTCAGGATATTTCTTTACAATCAGAACCATTATTGACATTTAATATTTATTACATTAGTTTTCAAGTGTCCAGAGGCTCAAGGTAAAGCTGTTATTAGATGAGTGTCATTATTTCTGTTTTGTAAACAAACAGGTTATTATAGAGTTCTGTGTCTTCCAACTTCCACCACACAGTGTTCTTTTGTATGCCTCAAACAATAAGCTGCCAGCTCCATGGAAATCTCTTGCAACATTCAGTAGTCAAAATTGGTATAGAGTTCACAGGAAGTAGAAGAATGTATAATGCATTGAAACAATGTTTTAGGCATTTATATTAGACTTCTAATGGAAAAATTAAAAAGTAATGCTGCTTTGCAGTTACTGCTCATCAACAGTATGTCTTTATTTCTGGCATATGAAGGGTAGTTTCCATAGCAGCAGCATCTGTAGCACTAAGCAACATGGAAAATTACTTTTTTTCTCTGTTATTTTGCAGATTAGAAGGGTAAAATGTATGGAAATAAGGGAAAATAGATACTACAGAAATGTAATCTTCAAAACCTGATTTTCCTTTCTAGAAATCTGAAATTGCAATGGAATAAACAATTCTTGCACTTTATTCCTGCTTGTATAAGCCTTATATATGGCTTAACAAATCTGTAAAGCAGGGTTTTGTTTGTTTGTTTATTGTTTATTTATTATTATTATTATTATTATTATTAACTGGAAAATTGCAGAACTACCTCAGTCCACCTCCTCATATGGTAGTAGTTCTTTGCTGGTGATTCCTTCACTAGTGGCCAAAAGTGAGTAGTAATTATGGTCTATATTGCAATGAGACTGTATATTTATATTTCATTTATTTTTGTACTAACAGCACTCAAAATATGCTACAGATAAATACTGTATGCAAGAAATGTGTGCTATTTACTCAAATAGATTATGATTTTTAGCTAAATTCTTAAAAGAGGGGAATACTTTGCTTTTGTCATGTGCACAGAACTTAAAAATGCAACTATATATTCTAAAGAATAAATTTCAGAACAATACTTTTATCTCTTAGACACAGAAACATAATGGGAAATATCTTCAGGACAGAAACAAAGACTAAAAGATATTGCAGAGAGTAGGTATTTCCTACTTGGTTGTAGGAAAGCTTAAATCAGAATTAGAACAACAACAAAAAAGAATCTTGCTCTCAATGTTGCCTGTCTAATTTATCAAAATAACAATTTTTCTCAGTATGTAACAGTAAGACTTTAAATTATTATTTTGATATTAATGAGAGCTAAAAGGTCAGACAGTTGCATAAACCACCTCTGAAATTTCCTTCCTGATGAAAGAACTTTATACAAACTTATATTAAAGTGCAATACATACATAATATATTTTAATATATTTATATAATATTATTATTTAAAGTATGTATCTTAAGGAAAGTTTAATTGCAGAGCCTTTTAACACGAACTGAAGAGGAAGCTGTATAATATTGAGGATGGGTATGTTGGGAAAAGTTGGCAAGTCACTGGTGAACAATTCTTTTCAGAATAATTTTGACTTTCATGTTTGGGCCAAATGTATTGTGCAGATGCTCCTCTGTGGTGGTTTTTATTTTAGTAGAAAAAAGCAATTTACAAATGGTATTTTTATTGGGAGCTTTGTTCCCAACTCCTTTAAGCACTCTGAAATTGTCTTTAGTGACACTTCAAAAATATTTCTGTTTTCCATTTTGCAACCCTTCCTATTGACTTACTCTAAATATTTAAGCATCATGTCTATAACCATCTTTTAACAACCTTAACTGGCTACATTTTGATTTTAAGAAATAGCACACATCCTTCAGGGTTCATTTATAAAGAATAACTATTAGATGAATCAAGAATAAATATTCTTTATTTGTTCCATGCAGAAGAAGTACTTTTCTTAAAATAGATTTTTACCTCTTTGTAATGTACACTGGGAATGTATGGAAGAAGAAAATCTTGAGGAGCTTCACAAAGGGTGTACAGAGAATGAAAAAGTTGTCTGTAAAGCTGGTGTGCTCTGTAGGAGCCTGTTTAGACATGCCTGGTGCAGTGTTATCCCAGCAGATGTGCTCCAGTGCATGGGGTTCCAGGGTGCTAGGGGTTTGCTGCTTCCATGTGTGAGCCTGGACTTCAGGACTTTTAGCAGTTTCTCCTTCCTTCTCTTTAAACTTGCATTGACACTTTACTCCCGTTCACAGCACTTTTTTTTCTTGGAAATTCCTGAGAAGTTAGACACATTTAAAGTAAGCAAAGTAAAGCAAAACAAAACAAATATGTACCATATTTTGATGCATGGATACAAGCTGCTAGCTCTCATGTTTGCTTTTAAACCCAACAACTTTTCCGTAGTCTTATGTCTTATTTATCTGAGCAAGTAAGTTTGTTGGGTTGCATCGTGTTAGGAAGACATGAGTTTCACTATGCTGTTTAGCCCTGATTTTTTTTTCCACTGTTTACTTTATTACAGACTTTCTGTAACTCTTTGTTTTCTACAAATAGCTTATCATCCAAAAGAGAATAAAGTAATATTATTTGTTAGTCTGAGTACATACTATGATTTATAACCAAACCGTATGTAGCATAAAAAAGTATGCCTAAGTCTAATATGAAGCTTGACTGACTGTTCATTTGAATAGAAATATTCTTGACATGTCAGTTGTAGCTAATAAAACTAACCACTCAGTGCCTTGTGCAACAAACCTCAAAGCTATAGGAAACTTCTGCAGAGCTTGTTTGACACATGTTGATATATATATTCATAGATTCAAGTATTTGATTCAGTTAACAGGTTATGCCGTATGTATCTGAGGCAGAGAAAAAGTTTTACATGTTTGATGGTGATTTAGACAGTCCCCTTAAGTGTTTGGTAAATTTACATTATTATTTCTTTTTGTTAGAACTCATGAAGGAAGAGGGAAAAATTACTTTTACAGCCACTTTAAAGACCATGGCTTGAATTGTAGATTATACTGAAAATGTTACTGTTAGAAGAGTTCTATTGTTACTTTCTTCTTTGCTTTCACTCCTTCTTTCCAAGCTCTCTTCATCTATGAATCTGATAACAGAGTACATAAAGAGATAATTGCATTAATTTGCACAAGCTTACAGTACTTGCAGGTAATATGTCATTCTCAAATCACTAGAGATGGTTTACTAATGCAGAATCTATATTATCATATGGCAACTTTAGATTATGACTATCATATTTTCCTTCATGCTTCATCATCCATCTACTTGCAAGAATATACCCTTAGAGCAGAAAGTGACAATATCTTACTGCATCAGTAATTTGTCAATGCAAGAAAAGATGAAGGATAAAGTTTTAGGAATGGTTGAGTCATTATTCCCTGGCCTTTTATGACATACTTAAGGTGACTCCTCAGTCTTGTTCTAACTTACATTTCTGGTTGATACCCATGGCTCCAGAAAGCACGTATGTCATTGAAAAAATAGTTTGATGAAATTTTACTTTTCCTCCATCTTCTACATTCCTTCACGGGTTTAGCATTATCCATATGCAGGACAGGAAAGAGCTTCTGACAAAGGCACCTATTTCAGGTGAATGATTGTACTGCTTCAGATCAAACAAATCTATTAATTCTGATCTTGGTGGTCTCACAAGTAGCAGCTGCTTTAATAGCAGCAGGTAAGGACACAGCAAGTGCATGGTGATAACTCCCCACTTCTTCCCTCCCAGAGTTTGGCAGTCTGCAGTGGAGCTGGGTGTTATAGCTTTATCTTTTTATTTAATACTCTTCAGTAAATGCTTCATTCATGAATTTGCCTAATAGCTTTCCAAAACCATTTATACTTTCCACTTCCACAATATCCTTTGGTGATGAGTTTCACAGTTTAATTACATGTTATATGAAAAAAAGTGCTAAGTTGTGTTTGTTTTAAATTTGCAGCTGAAAATTCCATGGAATACCTCTAACTCCTTACATTGAGCAGTAATTTCCAATTCCCTTCTGCATATCATTCATACGCGTATGTATCTCTATAGTATCTCTTAGCTGTTTCCTTGTGAGCTAGTCCATTTAATTTCTTTTTAAATGGAAATAATTTGAGATCTCTGATCATCCTTTTATCCTCCTTACATCTTCTTTGGTTCTACTGTACCATTCTTGAGATGGGGGAACAGAATTGCATGAATGCCATGTTTATCTTTAATAATATTTAGGTTTTTAAATATAAGGTTTTCTGTCCTAAGCTTTTAATGCTTTCCAAATAATTCCTAATGTTCTATTTGCCTTTTTAGCTGCTCCTGAGCAAAGCGGAAGTATCATTGTAGATCTGCAATGACTTCAACATGTCTTTCCCGATTGTTTATAGCTAAATTAGCAGCCATCACATGGGAAGCATAGTTAGGGCTTTTATTTTTCCCTGTATAGATCACTTTGAACTTATCAAATTGAATTATATCAAGCAGTTTATCATGTAGTCATTCCATATTTTGAGATATTATGCAACAATTTGTGATCACCTTTTTGTTCTCTTCTTTTTCTTTTGATCATACATTTTGAGTATTTTTTTTGCTATCAAAAATATCTAACTTCCCTGCTATTTTTACAAATCTTTTAAGAACACATCAAGAAGCATGCATCACTGTAGGATCCCACTGGTAACTCTTGTACATTGTGAAAACTGACTATTGAGTTCTGTCTTTCACACTCATTGAAATATAGACGTAGATGTCACTTATTGATGCTTTCCTCCTTTGAAACTCTTTTAAGAAAGAGCCTCTGGTAAGAGACTTTGCCGTAAGGTTGTTAGAAACTCAGGTATATACTATATATCAACTGGATTACTGCTATCAACATGCTCATTGACTCCTTCATTAAGCTAATAGATTTGTGAGGCTTGACTTTGATTTACAAAAATGTCTTGACTGTTGCCCGCTATATCTCATTTACTAACTTGCCTTTGTATTCTAGTCTCTATTGTATTTCCACCAACATGTCTGTTGTAGAAATCCCATTTACTGCTCTGTAGCTCCCTAGAATCTCCTGGAAGTTTATGGAGAATTTGCTTCACATTTGATACCTTTAATTTCTTTGTTATTTAAGCTAATTTATGTCAACAACCAAAATATATCAAATTCATACTTGCATTTCTTTAGAACTCTTGGATGAGTTCTGTCTGTTTGTGGCAATTTGCTATTGTTCATTCCACGATTTTTTTCCTATAACCTCTTCCACTGGCTTTACAGTTTCAGAAAAAATCCTCTGATGTATTCCTCATAAAAAGGCTCCTCTAGGGCAACCTCTCCAACTCCTTCCTTTTGCATTTTCGTGCACATAGTTACTTTAACTTTTCTGCTCTATCCTATCACTCCATGACTGTTCTTATTACACTTCTCATGTATAAGTCTTACAGGATCTTTAATAATATTTTGTTTCAGATTAATTTTAAATAGTTTTATTAAAAATTCTTGTAGCTTATAGGCATTGCTTCCTATTTAACCCTGACCATTCCAGGAATTTCAGTAGTATTTTAAAATGCTTTGAGGAGTTTTCTTTTTTTCTTTCTTTCATTTTTCTTTTTTATTTTTTTTTAAACCTCTATGATGCTTTTGCTTAAATAAATAGTCTTCCTGACACCTTTAAAATTGTTGTCCTTTTCACTGCTCCTTTTAACGTAGAGATTTCCTTTTAACAAACTTCTTCATTTGTAGACAGCTTTTCCTTCTGAAACGAATAACTGCTGCAATAGAAATTTTGTTTCAATGTTTTGCAGTTCTTTACAGCACAAATATTTTCCTTTACATAGCAATGCATAGGAGACCAAACTAATGCAGATTCTGTCTCACAGTCACATATGAAAAATATTCATACTCATTCCATTGGGAATATGTCATGACTTCTGAAGTATCTACTAACTTCTGATTCTCCACCGTATTTCAAGGTCTTTGTATCTATAAAAATGAATACATAACAGTAGCAATTTATTTGACAGTGTTAAGGCTCATTTTTCATACATAATATAATACAACTTAAAGTGGTAGGCAACTCAGAAAGAAAAGCTCTAAATTTATTAAAAGAAAAACTGTTTGAGTATGACTGGAAACTTATATTAATTTTAAAAATCTTAAATGACTGGCACTGGCACTATTTGGTTTAAATCTTGCACATAACCATTGTTTAATAGCAATCTATACTGCTCATATATATTATTGTCATCTATTTCGAGGAGAAAATATAAATATAATCATATTCCATTCTGTTGGAATGTCTGTTTTATGAAATTTTGGACTTATGTGGAATATTATTAAAATATTATTTTGTTGTTTTTGGATAGAAAAGTACTTAATTTCTCATTCTTTTTCTACATAATTATATTTCTTTCTGAAGGGGAAAAATTGTACAGATCAATTTGCTCTGTTTGTTTTTGGTATTTTCTTATGTAAACTTCCCCAAAAGTAATACTTTTTACTTGTGTATTTACTTACTCCATCTGAAGGTATAATGTACTGATTTCATTTTATCTTTAATTGTATTTATTCTATGGGCTATTTATTTGATCTTTGCATTTCAGATAAAGGAGTAGTGCTAGTGTTATTTTTATTATTATTATTATTTTTCTATATACATTTCTGTAATGATTTCAGGGTAGAAAAAAAAACCAAACAACTGTCTAGGATGAAAAAAGAGCATAAATGTAGACAGTTGTATAAATGACAAATGTTTTGGAAGCCTCTTAAAATGTACCTGTAACATTTGCAAGTTCTCTTTTTTTTTTCTTAAGGAAGTTTAGTATATTTAAAAAATGTCAAGGAGACTTGTGAATATAATTGAAGTTGTTTATACTTTTTCCTTTCTCCTGATCTAAATAAGAAGTAGCTTTACCATATACATGTAGGTATATAACTTACTGAATGCACCCTTCTCATCTCCTCTCCTTTCCTGTCTTTGATGAATATGAAAAAAGTGGGTGTTGGATAAGAGAAATTATGAATTTGGAAAAATATAAAGAAGGTTTATTGGATGGAGAAATGACTGATTAATTTATTAGTAAAAGAGAGTTGATGTGATCAGGAAAAAGAAATGAGTTATATGAACAGTAAGGGCAAGCAAAGATAGCATCTGAACAGTGGCCTAGTGTGCAGTGCTGAATAAGCATATGAGTATTTAACTAATCCTAGAGTTAGGCATAGTGTACAAATAACATGTAGTTCTCTGTGTGACTGCCACTTCTTCATTCTTGAGCTGATGTTGATATGGATGTGCATGCTGAAAAAACTGCGTGCTCATACATGGATTTGCAGTGAAGAAGGTGAAAAGGGGTGAAGGAAAGAGCTAGCAGAAGTTTGTTTCTGTATCCCCATTCAAGAGTAGATACGGAAGCGCTGGTGCAGTGTTTGCATCGTTACATATACACATGCAGTGGCTGCTTATGTTCGTGGAGAGATGGGCTAGAGGGGTTTTCTGAGCTGGTAAACTTTTTGACAATTCTGAAATGTTAACAGGCATTTTAAATTCTTAGTGCAAAATTAGAGGAGACTTAAGGGAAAACACTCTTTTACAGCATTTTGTAAAGGCAATACCCCAAAATAACCCACAAGTATTACATTTTTATTTTTACCCCCCTTAATGCAACACTTCTCAATTTACTTTTGGCAAGCCAATTGTAATCTTTAGCTGGTAACTAATTTGGTCATAAAACACTGACCCAGATTTTTCTGGGTAATTAACAAGTCGGTCAAATCAGCAGAAGCAGGTGTGGTGTATTTTCAGTACCAGTGGAGAAAAGCAGTTAGCTGGTGTTTTAATTCTCATTTCCAGTAATGAACTATATAACATTCTGGCTGGCTAATGCAATTAGCATTGTCTCCTCCTCCCCTTACTATCTCACTTAAAAAAAAAAAAAAAAAAAGAAACTCAGAACAGAAATTTAGAAAAGACCAAGAATTACTGACCCTTTTTGCACTCTTCTCCTACTCATGTTATTAACCTCCTAGATTGAGCCTTTTGTAGAACAGTAATAAAAAATTTATACAAATATGTATCATGTTACAAGCTGAGACAGAAAACAATGTTTCCATTCTTCAAGCAATTAATTATTGTGATTAATGAATTCCCCCTTCTCTAAGCACAATTCTGCCAGGCAGAGCCAGCCCATTGACATATTGTAGAATTATAATGCATATCTAATTAAAGGTGACCTGAAAAGGCAGGGTGTTTAGCCTTTCCTGTCAGGACCAAGAAACTGTTAATCAGAAAGTGCTTGCTTTCCACACCACCCCACCCCTCCCTTTTTTTATTTTTGTGCTAATTTCAAATCTTCTCCCTGCATCAGTGAGCAGATGAGATCTTCAGCCAGCTTTCATCTTTCAGAAAAATGAATAGTGCAGAAAGAACATTATCAAATGAGCTGTTGAAGAAGTCAGTGAATATGTCATTGAGTGTGACTGCTTCCAGAATGAACTTAGATTTATCTCTGTTATCTCCCCTCTCCCGACTCACTCTCCACACTCTGCACACAGTCCACATGTCAGCTGGGGTGGGTCATAATGAATCATGAGGGACAGTTACTTGTAGTATAGTGACAGGTCCAATTGTGATACAACTTGTTCTGGAATTAAGTTTGTTAACATTATAAATTGTCTCATTTGACCAGAGGTTTAAACACCTAGAAGATTTTATGCATGCAATTTCTTAAAGTATTTCATTTCCATTAGGCAGCTGCTGCTTTACAGTATTCCACAAATGAAATTGTTTCATCACATCAATAGCTGCACAAAACAACTGTGACAACAAGAAGACTGTTCTTGCCCCCATCTTGCAAACAACTATCATTCAAATCAATAAACTCTGGCAACCAGATAACGCCAAGAGAAGATATTATTTAAACTCATTTTTAAGCACATCTCCAAATGCTTACACTGATGCAAAATTCTAATTCAAACCAAGGAATTTTCATACTGTCCTGTTCAGTTTCTATAGAAATAATCCATTCAGTTAGCAGCATCTTAATTAGAAAACCAATAAATATTTTCATTTTTCTTTTCAAAGCAGGCAGTTTTACCGTATGTGATGTGAAGTTGTCATAATGAAGACTTTTTTTTTTTTTTTTTTTTTTTTTTTTTGCATATGATGGCAAACAGTGTGATTGAATTGCCATATTTTACCCACAGGGAGAAAAAGAAAGACTAATATTTTTCTTTTCTTTTCATATGTTGTCAGTATTACCATGTAACCGAATGTGATATCAAAAAACCTGCAAAGTCAGCACACCTTCTAAAACATTTGCTGTATGCTGCAAAGCCTTTGGGTACTTCACTAGTTACCTATGAGTTCATACTTGTGATCATATTTGACTAGGCTAATCCTACGTAACAAATAAGTCTTAGATGTTTTCAGTGAAACAAAATCAATAAGTAGTATCACTGAAGTTTAACAGTATTTTATTGTTAATTTATTAAAATCAGTTGGTGCAACTGATTGATTTGTTTGTTTGTTTTTTAATCACAAGCCTCAGGTGTCAGGGAAATTTCTGCAAAGTTGTTTTCTTGGGCATTTTTCCATATGTCTGCTGTTTTGCAGGAATTACACTGTTAGGCGTGTATTTTTCCTCAGATATCTATGAAGGCATGAATGCACATACACACACATGTGCTATGTTCTTTTTTTTTCTTTTTTTTCATACTCACACAGGGTCCAGATGTCCCCTAGCAACCTGGAAAAAGCCTGATCAGTTGAGGTATCAAAACCCATCCTAAAGCCAGGACAGGTTTTGGTCCTAAAATCTGTTGCAATGGGAGAGCTACAGAGAAGCACAAGAGAAAATACTGTCAAATTGCTAATTATCAGTACGATGCATTTACAGATTTTTTACAGCTTTATCCCAAATGATATTGCTGTACCTTTTTATTCAGGGCTGTAGTTGCAAAAATTATTTACAACCTCTTAACAAGGAAAACCTGAAGTGCTTGCTTAGGGAGTGGTATTTTGCAGTTGAGAAACTGAGGCCTGGGTCAACTAAGCAATTTTCTGAGAGGAAATCCATGTCAGAACTGAGAGTTGGAATTCTTCCACAACCTTGTCAATTGCCTTTATTAAAAAGGAATCCTTCCCTTATATCTGACTCTCCCCTAGACTGTGAATAACTTAGGAAAGTAACAAAATTTGTAAATTAAATATCCTGAACATTATTCATCACAGTATTCCCAGCCATTAGACACAAGCAACTGCCACTTGCATATTCTTCTGAAGCATGTGTAGCTATGTAAGAAACTCCTGATATAGGTGAATTTCAACACAGATTATCTTCAAGCATTAAAAATTCTAATTTTAGTTCCTTTTAAACTCAGAAAAGCTGATTTCCAAGTTACATGAAACCAATAAAATGTAAGTTTTCTTTGCACTTCAAAATGATCAGAATATATTTGGAACATGAAGTCCCCCAAAAGGAACAAGATTTGTCATCTGGTCAAAAAAGATCACTTTCTTCTTTCTTCTCACTGGTCATTAAAAATCACTTTCTTCTTTCCTACCAGCACTTTGACTATACAGCACCAGACTATACATAGATGTGTGCATATATACATACACAGATATATATGTATACCTATCTGTCTTACTCTTAAACTTACCCCAGCACAATACTTCTAACTGATAAACAAGATCTATCCCCTATAATACATTGCCTGCTTGATTTGATAGTGTTTTTTTCCTTGCTCTTCATTTGTCTGAGCTAGGTTACTTTTACCATTTGCTTTGAGGTTTTGAGGATCTCTTTATTCATTTCTGTCATTTAGTAATCTTTCCCCCCCATGATTAATTGAAATTTGCTTATGGGGGGGATAAGTTTACTGAGGTGCTAAGCAGTGTGTCTTCAGTCTTCACTGAGTTTTTGTGGAAGTAATGTTCCTATTAATTTCAGTGGAATTTTTGCTCGATTAAGGACTAAGGATTTCAGGATTCCATCCCCCCAGCCTCAGAAAACATCAAGTAAAATGTTTATTGCAATTATGCTAGAAATAAAGCCTGCAGTAATAAACTATCACAAGCACTGATAAATCACAGAACTACAGTAAAGCTTCTGAATAGATCAGGAGACACTTAAGGAAGAATTGTTGTTTGTATGAGCCCTGGAGTCATCAGCAGTATTTTCCTTTCATCAGATAGTGCTGCAATTGATTGTTTTGATGGTTTTCTAGCTTTACGTTACAAATGAGAAATTTTACACAAACAATTTTACCTCAATTTAAGAGACATAGGACATGAAAATTGGCAATGAAAAATGGTAACACTTTTGTTGCTTGTAAAATATCTTACTTGCATAAGTATTGATATGACACAAAATAGATAATAAAGACATTTCCAAAGTAAGTTATACCCCTGTTAAAACATAAAAAATCAAGTTTTGTTTAATATTCCAGCATTTTATTGCAGAAAACAGTAACAAAAACTATTGTTAAATATCTGAAGAGATTTAAAATATTTGTCATTTTCCTTATTGTTTGATGCTGAAATAAGCGTCTTCAAAATACTGAGCCAAAACAGAGGAAATGCTGAATTTTTACCCTGTGTTTTAAATACCTTCTGTGGGAAAATAAATATCAGGAAAATTCTGGGGTTACTATTCCAATATGTACACACTCCAGACACAAACAAGATAAAACAAGAGTTTTATCTGAACTCTTAGCCCACATTAGTCCTGTGCAGAAACTTGTTCCTGAAATGATGGACCTGTTCAGGTCCACGGATGGAACAGGAAGCTGTGTGACTTGGCATGTGTAATGCTGATTGAATCTGGGCTGGAGTCTCATTTCTTACACATGTAATGTGTACTACTTTCATCTATCACCCGATACCTTTAATCAGCATGGAATTAATGCAATGACGTACCTTAGGCAAAGACTAAGCCTTCCTTGTGTTTTAAGCTTATGAATCATCCATTTGAATACTGTGTGCTAGTTCATACTTTAGTTCGTATATAAGACAGTAACTGATCATAGCTTGAAGTAGCATTCAGCTTCTGTAAGGGCTGCAGAATCAGGTCCTCTGATATTTACAGAAAAAAAAAAAAAAAAGGAAAAAGAGGAGTGGGGTTTGATTTCAGTTATGTGCTTATAAATCTCAATAATTCTATTTAATTTAGAGAAGTCACTCCAGATTTACACCAGTGCTACTGCAAATCAAAATCTGGCCCATTGTCTTAGCAAAATACACCAAGTCAATATCAGTTCATTACAGAGAGGGAGAGAGAAAGGGAATGAGAGGGAAAACAAGGATTTCGTTAGCAATGCATTCTGTAGTATAAAAGATAAAAAGGAATATCCAATTAACACACCACTATAATTGCTTGCAGACATTCTTTTTTATTTAAAGATGAAATAGCTAAGAGTTCTCATCAAAACTAGGGTCACAGCCTACATATTAAATGAAAGAAATTGATTGGGCTTTATTACACCCTGACTACTGCAAATGTGCCTCAATCACTGATTGCTGTAAATTTATTCTTATAAACTACTAATTGCCCAAGTCATAATGGTAACAATGGTATAATGAAATTATCTTGATCAAGCTGATGCACAAATTTTGCTTGACAACATGAGCAGTGTGAGAAAAAAGGAAAGAAGACATGCATACAAATACATAATGTTTCATTAAAATTAAAACCAATGTTAAAGCAACTGTTCTCTGAAGTATACAAAGTTCTGTATTAGAAAGGCTTCCTTTAAAAAAATCATTTAAGAAGACAGGCATTTACATTTATAATAGAATGATCTTGCATTTTTTATTTGTCTTGAAAATTAATGACTTACTTAATCACATTTGATCAAAGGAGATAAGTTGATGTAGTCATGTGTTTCTGATTGCATTAAACCTGATCCAGAGTGGCATGATGGATATTTAATAGTCTTGCTGTCCCTCTATATCTTGTCACCATTTCTTGATATGCATGGATACTGTAGAGCACACCACAGCACAAAGCTGTACTTTTAATAGAACAGAATAAGTTTAGAAAAAAAAAAAAAAAAAGAAATTGTGTTGTAGCTTACATGGTGGAGCTTTTAGAAGTAGGTTATCCACTATCAGAATACTTTCCTAAAGACAAAACCTCATGCTCTATGTAGTTCAAATCATTTTCTCCTTTTAAAAACACATTTTGCTTCTTCTATGCTGGCTGTGTTAGAAGATATCCCTCTAATAGCTTTCAAGAACTAGGCATAGAGAAACTATGTATAAGCAAAAACAGCTATCCAGAAACTGTATGAAATTTCTAGAAGCTGGAATGCAGAGCATTGTGTAAAATGCCAAAAAGTGGTGCTATTTATGCTGAGCTAATAGCTGTTTCTACAAGTGTCAGCTGAATCATTCACAGGGAATGTTGGTATGTATGAGAAATTATTACTGAGTAGTTCAAATGTAGTCCCAACTGTTTCAGAATTAATTGTACTAAAAAATATTTAAATTCATGTCTAATTCTTTCTCAGTAGATGCAACATTATGAAAGTGTTTTTTTTTTTTTTTTTTTTTTTTTTTTTTTTTTTTTAATATGGGTGGGTCTAAAAAGCAGGGCTGCAAACTTTTATACAATGCCATCATTTTTTCATTTGTAAAACGAGGGGCTCCTAAACTTGGTATAGTTGACACAATCCTATGGGAACATAAAAACCAGAGCTGAAAGGGTTTCCAGGGGTCATGGAGCTAGGTCTGCAATCCTAGCACAAGCTGCGTGGAGTATTTGATAGGCTGCCTCCCACTGTAACTGCTGTGGTCTCTATTTTTGCCCCTATTGCCAGGAAGCTTTTCACTAATGGCTAACCCAATGCCCTTTTGCTGCAGTTTATACCCAGTGACACATACTTCACCTAGAATGGCCATGGAAAAAGTGGTTTATTCCTTTGCTCTTTGCAATACTTTTTACATACTGGAAACACGTGGCTCTGCATGACCTGTCCTTTGCACAGGTGCGTTGGGGCTCCTGCTTTGCAGGGTCCTACCCTGCTCCTGACCCCAATAACTAAACCCAAGGAGAAGCTCACCCTGGCTTAATTACGATTGGCAGAGCCCAGGTGCCATATTAATCCTCCTCAGCAGCAGTGTAACCCAGAGGTGATTGCAGAGAATCAGGATACCAGAATGAAGACCGACAGTAAAACCTGGCTGTGGTGGATGCTGTATCTGATTTTGTGTGCACGTGTGCTGCTTTCCTCGGGGTTACCCCCTCAGGAAGAGGGCCCCAGCACAGGCCGGCACGCTGCACGCACACAGCTAGCAGTGCAGGAGCACGTTCCCTTCCAGCTTCTGTGCTATCTGAGTCTAAGGTCTGAAACCATGACAGCTGTTTTTAAAAAATACGTATATTCAGGGGCAGCGTGCGAGAGCTCAGGACAGAAAATCTGCACCGTCAGCCAGGAGCAAACAACCTGCTTGCTGCAATGTGCAGCACCTGGCGGGGCAAGGGGTGACCCGTCCACAGCCACCCGGCCACACTAGGGAAAACTCGCGGCACCTGGGCCGCTGCCTTGCATTCTCCTTCCCCCCCCCCGCCCCGGGACGGGAAAGGAAAGGCCGTGAGTCCTCCCGGTCCTTCGCGCACCCCGGCGGCCCTGCAGGTAGTGGCTGGGGCTGGTTGTACGGGCCTCGCGCCCAAGGGCTGCCTGCCTCGCGGCGCCCTCAGTGCTCGGCTGCCCGTCGGCCAGCAGAGGACAGCGCTCCCTCCCGATGCCTCCTCGCCTTGGCTGCTGATCCCGAGCTGTGTGCCGAGCCGGTGGACAGACTGCGAGCAGGTAGGTACAGGGTAAGACGTTAAACAAAATTAGTGCCTGGGCGCGGAGGAAAAGGTTTGAAGTTTGTTTGTTTTAAGTCTTCCCTCTTCATCCCAGCTGAGGATCCTCGACCTTTAAGTCAAGGTTTTCTAAGTACGTGATGAGTTTTCTTCACTTTAGCCGATTTTTAACACACGTTAGTGGCTCGGTGGAAAGCCGTAGCTCCTTGAACTAACCTGGAATTTATCAGATAATTAAAAATGGCTTTTGTATGGGAACATCCAGCCTCTGAGCATTCCTTGAATAAAAGTACATGCATTGTTTCAAACTGCTTGGTTGTCTCAATCCACCTCGCATTAAGTGGATTTCCCCCAAAGCATTCACCGGCTGACTTTACCTCTCCACCGGGATAGATGGATTTGCTGGTTACCCCGAAGTGCTTGGGTTAAAAGTAGTTTTTTTAGGATTGATTTTGGGTGACTGGATTTTCTCCCTTGCAAATGGCTTTATTTAATAGAAGCAGAGTAATATTTTGGGGCACAAAATTACTTAAAGTACCAATGCGATAAAGATTTTGTTAATTCTGTGGCACTAATTCTCTTGCAACCAAGCGTGTGGTAGTAGCTCATAGGGTCTCACTGAATCACATTCCTGTGTTTAGTGAAGTATTAGAACTCTGTTGTGGTGTTAATTCAGGTGTGGGTAGTTCGTGTAGGCTTTTGTTTGTTTGTTGTTTTTAATAAACACAAACCATCAAATTTAGTGGTGATTGACCTTTCTTGGCTGCTCAGTGAAAGGCCAAGTGTTGTGGAACAAGGAAACTTAATTAAGCTCTATCACTAAATATTATTTCTTATATATTAATGAGACGTTCTGTAGGCATAAGCTACTCCTGCCTCTAGGTTACACATTCTATGCAGATATGCTATGCAAACATATGTATTTTAATGTTCACATTGGACCAGATTTTGTTTTCCATTATATCCATTCCACAGTTGCATAAACAATGGATACTAAGTATTATAAATGATGTGAATATTAATAGTTACTCTATGTTATTTGCTATCCTTTCTTTTATTATTATTCTAATTTTGTTCCTTTTTTTTTTTTCTTATTGTTATATTTTAGTCTGGGTGGATGGAATTGCTTTAGCTTTTATATATATATAGGCTGCTAGATGGAATTTTGTAGAAAAAAACATATTTGCACACCTGGAAGCCTCACCCTTCTTTTTCTCTCCCTTCCACTGGCTTTTCTTTATTATTATGCTGCTAATTTTAGTTGCCTTTTTTGGGTTGCATAGTTCTGTTTCCAGCTAGCACTTAGAAAGAAAGGTATGTGTACTTGCAAGTGGTCATGTTTATAAATTCAGATTTTGATAGATCTCTATGAGAGATAGTGGCCTGTACAGAGCATAGGCGGCCTGAAAATTACAAATCTCAAAATCAGTGTTAGAAGACAAGAAATCGTATAATAACACTCACATGGATGGTAGGGGTATTTCTGAAGTGTTAAAATCAGAATTTTAATCTGATGCCTACTGAGAAGCCAAGAAAATTCCTTAATATTATTAGTATGATCAGTGCATGATGCCTGGAATGCTATGCTGTGAAATGTTAGCAGTATTTCTGGAACTTGTACAACAGGAGTGCAAAAGCTGGATTTTCTAAATGGCCTGTTCATGTAACATTGTAACACTTATTCTCTGTCTTACTCATCCATTCATTTATCCATCCATCTCTCTATCTATCATGAATGACAATTCTAACTTACTTTAAACTCTCCAAAGGTATATTCTTAAATTTTAATGTTGGAAGAGCTTCGTGATGACTAGTACTTTGGCTTAATGTGGTATAGCTTCTGACAGCTGCCGCTGTAAGAAAAGCAAAGGATGACTGCATTACTGTCAGTTTCTGTCAGATTCTGGTTGCCAAACTCTTGCAGGGATGATGACAGTGAACCAAACAAGAGTGACAAAAGGAGTCAAAGCTGTGATTTTAAATAAGGAAGAGTGGACACTTGCATTGCATTTTGTTCATGGTGTTCATTCTGTTCTACACGTGGACTTCTTTGTGCCGTGGTCCTTGTTCCCAGTTTTTGAACTCACTCCTCAGGACTTTTACCTGAGAAATGTTGACAAGCACAGAGTGGTTCAGACTATAAACAGAAGAATAGCTCATACTGTGGAACGTACTTGAAAGAGAAGAATTGTCTCTGAGGTTTGACCCCAAGAACACTGAAACCCTTCTGGATAGCAGCTTGTAGTTATATGAGTAGTGAAAATGTGACTTTGCTTTCAAACCAAATGAAAGTGAGGGACGTATATAAAAGTAATAAACTATATCCTCATTAAACACTACTTAATGTTCTTCACGTGAATTTCTGTATCTTCATTTATCCCAAGATTGCTTTCTGAATGAGTTTCTGAACAACAGAAGCAGTATACTTCTGTGTGTTAGGTGCAAGTAGAACAGCTGGGGCAGGTGGTGTTTAAGCACGGGATAGTTATTGGTCTCGTTCAATTTATTACAGTATTTCCAAACCATCCTACTCTAAGATGTCAAAGTAGCAGAGCAAAGAAGCACGAGAAGTTAAACCATTTGTTTTTATACATTCTCAGTTTTGTATAATATACATGTGTTAAGGGTAATAATAATGTGACGCTACCTCCTTTTGCAACTAACTACGAATTCATCTTTGTGCCAGTGATCCCCAAGATGAAGGGTGAATCTGAGGCTATGTCTGAATCTTGGCAACAGAAGTCTAAAGGATGCCGTGCACGTATCTTGCATGATCGTATTTCCCTGCTTTCCCTAGTGTCCTCTACCCCCACCCTTTCTATCTGCTCATGATGCTAGAGCTGTGATGAATGAGCTGACTGAGGGGCAATGACATAGATATTTTGTTGACCTAGGGTTTAAAACAGTTTTTGCTGTACTTGTTTGCTAGGTAAGATTTCTATGGTGGTAGGTGAGCTTCTGCAATTGACAGAAATATGGCTAAACTACAAAAAAGCTCTGCACATGGTGTTACTATTTTATGGATAGATAAGCTGGGAGGAAGTAAGTGGGGAATAAAATCAGTAGGTAAGCACTGAGACTGTATTATCCCCGCTAAGATAACACTATTAATTCAGTACTCTGTCAAATGCTATTGAGAGTTGGTACATATAGATTACTCCCTAAATTTATATGAGAATGTTACCAGACTAAATCTACTATGTGTTTTGCATTTTGTGTCATTGTTATTCAAAGCTAAGATTTACTGTTTTCCTTGTATTCTCTGGTATCATCAGCTGAAACGTGCTGAACAGTTGCAGGAGAGAATACTGTAACACATTGCAAAATGGTGTTGTTTATGTTTCAAGATCCATTAGGAACAAGTTGTTTTTAAAAATATATATCAACTGTGGTATTTCAAATTCTGGGAAGTGTTTTGCAAAGGGTTTTGTACTGGGAGATAACAAAAGATTTGTTTAGTTCAAAACTAAGCAAAGTTAGTTCTTGAACTAGAGAATTTTTGTAATGTTTGAAGTGGAGCCTAGCTGAGCTACAAGCTTGCTCAATCTTGATGATGTGTGTGTTCCTAGTTCTAGCACAGCAATCAAATATCCTTAGAAAGAGGGCTTTACTGAGAACATATCTTGTTGTTTATTCTGGGAAAAACAAAATTCTATTGTTTTTCTTGGTATGTACTTTTTTGAGCATCAAAAGAGTCTCAAAATGTTGTTTTGTATTCCTAGGAAGGACACATGTAGCTCTGGCTGAGTTCCATGGAAACACAGCCCATGGTAGGCTACCCGTTGTTTGTGTGCACTTAAGACCAGCTTTGGGTTATCAAAGCTCAAAATTTGGAATCAGAGACAGACCTTGCATAAAGAAGGATTGTCCTTTTACAGACTTCCTTAACCATCATACTTGTACTTAAGTTTCTCTGCAGTGACAAAAGCCTATGTGGGTTGAGTGGTTAGATTCCTTTATTTTACTCTCCTTTGATTGTTGTGGTCACAGAAGAGCTGGTCAGCAGAGCCTTCCTTGAATCTTGTTGGCATCATGGTATTTTTGTATGATCTCACTGTCTTATGAAGGAGTTATGTGCATGTATGTTAGTTATGATAAAACTTCATGATTTGATTTTTCTCCCTCCTCAGACCCTTAAATGTACAGTATTATATTAGTGCAAAATATGCCATGGGTATTATTTCAGTGAAATATGCTCTCTCACTTCTAAATTTCTTCAAGTTTAACATAAGTACTTATAGTCCTAAAACAAGAGCATGATCAAAGGTCACATAGTAATTAACTCTTGGACACAATTCATTGACATTAAAAGGGTATCCTTCAGTTGTTTTGTGATGCAGAACAGATGCTTCATTAATCAGAAACATATCAACCTGAGACTGAACACTAATAAAATCAAGTGCAATGGCTCAACATTGCTGGGGACACAACTTAATACACATTTCTTCACACAATCTTCAGTGTAAGTATCCAGACTTTTTTCTTGAACATGAGGATTTTAGAAGACTTTTTTGCCTCTTTTAAATAACCCAAGACTCATGAAATGATTTTATGGAACCAAAACTACCTTCAGAACAGGAAAGAGTTACAAACGGTCACAGCGAGCTACATAAATACTGATTATGTTATAATGATTGTATTTTTTTTACTCTAGTGAAAATTTTCCATGCATGCAAGCTCTTGAATATTTTGTTCTATCTTTTTTTTTTTTTTAAATCTGGAAGGAAGGATGAAAAAATGAGACTAAGATAAAACTCTTTTTCCTAGTGGGGTAGAATTGGAGGAGCGGAACACTTGAAGTCAACTCCTTAGTTGCCTTGCTATTAAGCCTGGGCTCTGAACAGACGTAGTTTAGAGTGTGGTGAATCTTTTATTTATTTATTTTTTATCTCACTGTATCTTGTAATTTCAACATGCATCACAGTTTTAAGGAAAAACAGTGGAGCTAGCAAAGGGAATATTTTCTAATACGAGATACGTAGAGGCTTCTTAATACTGATCATTTTTCTCTCTGTATCAAACATGTTAACATATCCAGACCTGAAGAACAAATGTTTTTTTATTGTTGCTCTTAAGCCACCTTGAAAGTAGTTTTCTCAGCTGCTGCACTAGTGTTAGGAAAAAAAAAAGTCTGAACACAGACATAAGACTGGCTATCATAAATGAAAGTTGGCACAGAGCACTACAAATAACATCTTGTTGTTTTATGGATTGTTGGTTGCCACTTTGCCATTTTGATGACTATCTTTGGAATATGTTACTATTCAAATGTGTCATCACAGCACAAACCATTTATGACCTTCCTTGATGTTACCATCTGACTAACTCGTGTTCCTTCACTGTACTCCATATACTTTCAAAGAGCAGATTGTTATTGCTATCACTGTCATATTGTTTTCCATTTTGTTCTTTCTAGGACAGTGGTAGAAACAGACTAGGTATAATGTTTTGTAAGTGGATGAATGATTAAGATATCTTATAAAATAAATATTTAAGCTTTCCATCTGTTCCACCAATCTGTTTCTTTTGGTATTTGTTATCTTAGTTTAAAAGATTTAAAACTCCAAAATATTGTCTGAAGCTTCTAGAAGCTTCTAATGTTTACTTTCAAAAATGTATTTTACCTAAAAGGAGAAATACTGCAAAGATAATGCCAATACTTCTTTCTCAAAACCTTCTTTGTAATGTACAGGCCACTTTACAAATGATAGTATAAGGTTGAAAGTACAATCAACCCAAACTTCAGGGTTTGGGTTTTGAAAATTTATATTCTAAACATCAAAAAATGTGCTGCAATTGTGTTGCCAACTATGTTTCAAAACAACAACAAAAAGTCACAGTGGTAGGATTATTTTTAGTCATCAAAACCTATTTAGGACAGACCTGTCTGTCTGTCTTAATTAGACCTAGTGATGCTGAGCTGAAAGCCCACTGGAGGCAAGTCAGAGAACTTAGTTTGCTGTACTGGGGAGTGTGAAGCTATGTGCTGTGGAAACTGACTTGAACTGAGGTAATTCCTTAAAATCATAGTAGGTGTCTTTCTAACTCAACTGGCCACTGCTCTTGCCTTTCTCAGGAAAGTGTGAGATTGCCCTTAAAAGGGCTGCTGTAAGAAAATGTCATTTCAGGGATTGATGGGATGCTTACCTGAAAAAAGTCTTTCTCACACCTAAAATTTCAGTTGTCTTGGAACATAGAGAGATAGTGGTCTTTGCTGTCTTCAGTTGTTATCTCTCTGCAGAACAGAATACTGTGCTTTATGGAAAGAGAAGAGATTTTGCTCTGTTGTGAAGGTTGTTTTTGTTGTGTTTTTTTTTTTTAAGTATTGGAGGAGACGTTTCTTGGGACTTGGTAACTACGTTGTCCGAAAATTTCCTTATGTAATTTTTACATAATTTTTATGTGAGATTTCAGACTTATGGTTTCCTAATGAATTGTTAAAGAGATCTCTTATACTCCACACTAAGTTACTGGAAGAACTAGACAGTATGGGTTTTAAGTGTTTTTGCAGGCACTTCATATAGAACCCCACTACAAAGATGAGAAATGGAGCATGATAGAGGGTATAGCTCACCTGGAATTAAAAAAAAAAAAAAAAAAGTGTATTAAAAGTAGATGACAGAAACATTAGGATTTTTATTTGTACCATACAGTGATAGGATAAATTTTAAAAGTTGGTGAGGTAGAAAATATGAAAAGAGAAACAGAGTATTCTATAATTAAATGAAATGTAAGGGGAAAAATACTATTTGAAATAGAAGGGTAAAAATGCAAGACTTGTTAATTTTGTTGGTGTATGTTGCATATTGTAATGAGAAACAAAGCACTGATACCACGATTAATCATGATGATGTTCCTTTTTCACTGTCATGTCTAGTCTAGCAGCCTCAGTACCAACATCTCTGGTTCCTAAATTGATGAATAAATTCAGTTAATCAGCATAAAGTTCTAGGATGAAACTGGGCTCGTTTCTCTCCATTCTTAGAGAATCTTGGGTTCAAGTTATATATCCAGCACTTAGGAAAAGTCTGAACTCAGATCTTCTGCTCCCACCAGCTTTAAAGTTTGTGAAAACTGTTTCCAGCTCAGCTGTCCAGGGGGAATCTGTTATGTCCTTTGTCTTAACTACTCCTTTGAGAAGAACTCCACAAGCAAGCAGTTTTACTCTTCATACTTTGTTTTATCCCTCCATACTCTTAATCCTTCTGTCTCAGCGCTAAACGTAGTCGTCATGTGCTTCAATAGTTTTAACAGTCCATAAATTATAGACAATAAAATGCTTTGCACTTCTCCACCCATCCATTTGCCCCTTTATGTCCTTTGCTGCCTTCATGTTCTGATCTTTCCGTCCTTCTGCATAGACAACTGTCAGTGGTTTTTATTTCTGTTTTTCTGGCTTTGACTCTTCTGTGTGCAAATTTCACTAAACTAAACCTCTGTAGGGCTGACTCTGCATTCAGTGTCATTTGTCAATTTTCATTGATTAATCTTTGACCAGCAGTGTGAGGGGAGACTTGCAGAGTCAGCAGCTAGTAACTGGCCTTTTCTAGGATTATACTGTAAGAACTTCCAAATTAAAAACAGAGCTTTCTGATTCCTCTGCAGTGGAACTTTCAAAACAAATAAAAGTCTCTCAACCCTCTTGCTCCACTCAACTCTATTTTTTTTATTAATTCCTTCTCGTTTTCCATAAGATGACTGTCTTTTTGAAAATAAAATTGTCTTACACATTAAAATATTTTTTTGTTCTATTTCTTTTTAGAGTTGTACATCCATGCAAGTAAAACAAGAAAGCCCTTCATATACTAGACTATGTCCCTACCCTACTTTGCATAGAAGGGCACAATCTAAGGTGAAAGATCCATTTCAAGGACAGAAAGATACACAAAGCAAGAACACTATACACATGCATACTCACACATATCAGAAAGGGTTCTTTTACTTGCATTGTCTCCATAATCCACATAGGAGAGTGTGACCTTTTTAGAGAAGGCAGAACAGATGGTTAAGTTGGAGATTAATATCATTCACTGTCAAATATCTGATAAAGGAAATATTTTATTTCAACTGAAGAAAAATTTTTAGTGTTTTGACTGCTGCAAAGTCTCCTTAAACTGAATTTATTTTCTTAGAGGTTTGGAATTTTTTTTTTGAAGCATAAAGTCTCTAAATAACTCTTCACTTAGGACTTCCATGGGAGCTTGGATGAACAGTTCTTTTCCTGCCTTGTTGCCCCTCTTTCTCTCCCTATGTATATACTCCTGACTCTTGCCTCTTTGTCAGGAAGCAGGTCTGCCAATTCTATGTGAAGTGTCATTATTTTGTCGCAGCTAGAGGAGCTCAAGATTTGCACAGTGGGCAGTCGCCTATCTGTATTCTATATTGACAATTCCTGGATACTGCTGCGCTAACAATTCCATGTGAAGCAAATGCAATTGTTTGGAGGCAAGACATAGACCCTCCGCATTCCCTTCTCCTCATTGCTCTCTTTCGCCTTTTGCTATTTAATAGGACTTTACATAAAAGGACTTGTACATAGAAAGAGATGGAGTTAAGATGTCAGACTGTGCAAGCATTATTTGTCTGATTTCATACAGTGTGGTGATTTATCTAAATTCAGTAGTGAAAATACTGTTATGTTTGCATTTATGTCCCTGAACAACTGTTTGCAGACGTAAGGCCTGTGTTGTCTTTGGAGAGAATAACACAAAAAATTAATCCCTAAGTGAACATTTAAATAATGTAAAATATTATTGCCAAGAATGACAGGGGAATACATTTTTTTGGATTTAACAGTTGTGAAGACCTGTGCTTGGCAGATGATCAAAATACCTTATTGGTCTCTTTTCTGCTCTTCAAAGAGTACAGAGCTCTTTTGGAGGATCATCCTGGCAAAGTTTGTTAACTAATTGATGCTTATTTAGCAGGCTCATGATCAATAAAAGTGATGATGGTACTGTTATTTTGGAGGAGGATTTACTGAAGGTATTCTTGTATTCTAGTAACAAATGAGAAAGGAATCTTATATGGTGTAAAATCTTACGAAGTTGGCCAACTGCAGTTCATTTTCCTTAGTAAACTCTAAACTCCTTCCAAATGGAATTGTAGTTTGTAATGTTAAAAAAAAATAAATTAAAATTCCTTTGGGCTTAAAGATAACACAAACGGCTTTTCACTCTGTAAAGTTGATCAGCAGTATTTACAAACAAAAAGGACACAGGCACAGGGAAATGTTATTGTGTTATTTTGTTTTTCTACCGTGCTTTAGCTATTGAATCTTTTTAGTGTGGTACTGGTAAGATACAAGTTTCATATTGGTTGTCTACTGTTGTCTTTACCTGAGCAGTAATATATGAGCATCTTTCGAAGTGCTTACACCTCTAGAAGATTTAAATAGTATCTAATCTGCCTTTTGAAGGATTGTACAGCCCCTTTCATTACTGTGCTTCTACACATCTCAAAACCAGAAGTGTAGGAACAACAATAGTATGATTTCACCCTTCCAAATTGCTAGGGAAACAACATTATTAACTTACAAAAAATATGTTCCACTGTCATTCTTGAAAATAATATTTTAAATTATTTTAATGTTCACTTAGGGATTATTTTTTGTGTTATTCTCTCCAAAGACAACGTAGGCCTTAAGTCTGCAAACATTTGTTCAGGGACTTAATGTTATAATGATCTGCCCCCAAGCTCGCACCCACCCTTCTAATAATGATTGACAAGACATGCAAAGCTTGTAATGATATCTCGAGATACATGGGAATGAAAGAAGACAGATGCTGTAATATGGTGGATGCACAAACATTCTAGTAGGACAGCAGTAAGAAATGGGTCATTGAGAACGAAGAGAATATAGAATTGCACCAGCATTGCTGTAGTTGGAAAAAAAAAATCTGTGCTTAATGGTTCACATCTTTTTCCATAATAGAGATCTCTTGCAGTTACTACTCTTTAAGGTCCTTTTCAACCCAAGATTCAAGTGCACAATTCACCATTGTCTCAATCAGATTTACTCTAGTATAAAACTGGAAGAGTGCAGTGATAGAACTGAAGTCTCCAAATAGGGTGAGTGACTAGGAGAGAACATTATATCCTAGGCTAACTGTAAGGTAATTTGGTTTTGGTGAAGAGATTCATGTCAAATGTCACCATTTTATAGGAAGGTGATAATGGCAGTCTGAAAAAGCTACTGAAGAAGGATCTCATACTGCCTGAAAAATGATTTCAAACAAGCACGAAAAATCCCACAGAATCCTGTGGTTCATAAAGATGAATAACTGTCTAAATGCCTTAATTTTGGGATTTTTCACAGCTGCAAGCTGTTGCAAGCCTTTTGACTGTTTTGCTTGGCTTAATCCCATTAGAACAGAGCTAGGAATGCAGCAGTGATATAGACAGCAGATAGTACACGGGTCAGCTTTTTATTCTTATACAGGGAAATAGAAAGAGAAATTGTGCTGTCAGATCAGGACACTGGTTCTCCACTTATTCTTTATGGCTAAGATGTATTCCTTAGCTCTCAAATTTCCAAATGCCAATCATCTGTTGGGCACGATTAACACCTGTATAAGAGGCCTTATTTCTAAGCAATTTGCAGTCCTATTCCATGTTCTGTCTCATATGGCTTAAAAATAAAGCCTAAACAGGAATATTAAGCGTGTCAATTATTAGCTTTGATTACTAGAGAAACATGCAGTCTTGCAAGAACATGTAAAGCCTCTAGATGTACAATATAACATTTTGTTGCAGTTCAGATTGTAAGAGTTGGACTCTTAAGGCTAAATCTTTTCATTGACTGGAAAAGGTTTTGAAAGAATCCTCTTTCATGACAGCAAAATAAATGTGTAATTCAAACAATTTATTTTAGGGCTCAGTATGTTCTTTTGGTTATTTTTGTTCTGTTTTTAATACTCTTTCTTGCTGTGCATAAGGCATGCAGGATTGAGACGATTCATACATAAAATCTTCCCTTTCTCCTTCATGGGTATAGCACAGCTATGTTGCGGTGACAGAGACTATGATGTATGTGCTTGGGTAAACTGACTATCAGTGTTAGAAAAACAAATCTATACATCTAAGTATGGATTTTCTGTTGATTTCTTCATACAAAGTCAGTCGATACCTTCAAATATTTAAATAATCTGTTAATGTTGTGGAGAGTTAAGCAGAGTTTGAAATGCTGCTGATTTTACAAACTTAATAATAAAAATCTGCTGACACAAATGTATTAGAAAGAAACCTCTATAAAGGAGCAGTTAACCCAGAACTATTGTGAGATTTATTATATATTGTTTGACATACTTTCATATGAGCAAGCAGAAGTACCCCATCCTTTAGACTGTGGTAATGTGCCTTATTGTTAAATTCAATAGGAAAAGCTATTCATACTGTAGTATGATTGAAAAGAAAATTGAATCCTTTTGATGTTATAAATGTGTCTATTACTGCATGTGCACACAAATTTTCCATGGAAATTATGGTGAAAGTAGTGATTCTCCTAGAAAAATGCATTAGTGTTGACATGTTCAATTTTAGCCACATCAGAATATAAATACCCTTTAACCATGGTCAAATTGTTGAGAATGTATATAGTGTAGCTACATAAGTCAGTTGTCTATCTAAAAATACATGTTCCTGTAGTCCAGTTATGTTCTCTGTTTCAGTGGAAAGGGAAGTTAAAAACAGTGACTCACACATATCACTATTTTCTTACAATATCCCATTTTAATATGTGAAGTATATTTTCATGTAACAGTTCATGATTACTGTGGTTTTTCAAAATTAAAAATTACTTAAGATTTTGGTTATGAAGCAAATATGTGAGCAGTTGACTGTCCATTCATTTGCATGGCAATTGGTCCTGTGTATGTAGTGCTAAAATTACTTTTAATGGTGATAAAGTCTATGCTACTTTGCACTGACAATTAAATAAGAGTGTATCCAATAGCTAAAGATGTCTGGTAGTAGCGCTTTCAAAATTTGCAGTTTGTCCAGCATCGTAACTAGGAAAGACAAATGTTTTTTCTATGAAGTCTGGTGTAGGCAGTCAGCTAAAATTGCCCACTGCTTTAAAGTGAATCACTGAGGCACTTTACGTATTAAGGTACGTTAAGTAATATAGCATAATGCAGTAAGAACTAACCTGACATAAGCAGACAAGAAAACATTATTTATGCTGCATCATAATTATATAAAAGCACCCATTCTTTTTTAGGAGGGAAAACTTTAATTCTTCAGAGCTCACTTGATACATCTACAGCAGTAATGTTTCCTGTTGTTTTATCCCAATAAAGAGAAAGCTCTTTTTTTTTTTTTTCCAGGCTTAGTGGACAGATTTAATTTGCAGAGTATTATAACTTCGTAAAATGCTAGAAACCTTAAAGAGACTTTGAAGACCTTGCAGTTCTGTATTTATATGACAGACAATTTTGTATCATCTGTGTGTTTAGTGTCTGGCCTAACATCAGTTCCCCATACTACTGCAATGTAACTTTTTTCTGCTGAATTAATGGAACTAGTTAGTGAAAAAGACTGCTTCCAGGAGGTCTCTCTTCTTGTGCGCTTGTATTCAGCAACATCTTCAATATTTTTAATTGAGAAGCTTTTCTTTTAAGGTGACCGAAATTTTATTTTTTCCCCTAGAAGCCTGAAATTGCAGGGTTCTAAACGTTTATCCTTGGAGTGAATGACTCCTTGTGGCAGGCCCTAATACAGCTGTTTGCATTCTTGTAAGTGGATTATCAGTCTCCTAATATTTTGATCACATATAAAAATGTATGCTCAGCTTATGCAAAATCCTGCTAATTTCCTTTTATCCTTTAGGACACAATGCTGGAAAAATAATACAAAACTTCAATTGGTGTAATTTTTCCATATATTATTATTTTGATATTTAAAACCCAGTGAAAACAATGGAACAGAAATAGTAGAGTGATAAAACTAAGTAAGAAATAGTATACGTGGTTAATTGGTAGCATTCCAATACTGGAAGCAGCTGTGTTTCATGGTAAATCTCTAAAGTTCCTATTTAGCAAAGAAGAGAGCAGCCATCAAATAGGAAATAAATATACTAATTAAGAGGGAAGTACTTGTGCAAGGAGTGTACAAAGAACAGAAAGGGTCAATTTCTTTTACTGTAAACTGTGGATTCTTCTGACAATTCAAGCTGCCTTCAGTGGTTTAGACCCCTGTGAAACAAGGAACTCAGTATTAAATTATTTTTAACACAGTAACTTCTGAACTCTGATTATGACTTCAACAGTGAAAATGCCTAAAACTCAGTTTATTGCTTGCAACTTGGTGGAGACATGCATGAGTATGTGAGAAAAAAGTAAATCTTGTTTCGCAGAGGTAACATTTTACTGCATTTAAATGAATGATTGTAATTGCAATTGCAAAAGAAGAAAGACAGTGAGAATTACATTATTATATTGATTAGCTCAATTATGTCATTTGTTCTAAATCACTGGGAAGCTGTAGCTAGCTGAAGGAGGAGAGGTGAAAATATTTCTCTTTGCTCTACTTTCTTTTTTAAGAATAAGGAACAATAGGATATTCAACCATGTTTTAATGACTGGGGAGAAGGAATTCTGTTGATGTTTAATAAATCATACTCCTAAACAGCTAGGAGTTTTTTCTTAACTTCTTTAAATCTAGCCCATGGTTCCTCGTGTTTTAGTTTCCGTAACTCCACCAAAATATCTCTTGGTCTTAGTATCAGGTGAGACCGTCGTCGAGCATAGACAGTGATACCCTCAATGATTTTAGGAATGCAAATTTTTAAAGATCCTTCTTGTCTTCCTCTTAATACTTTATTTGCAAGATAAGCCAAGATATTTATATAAATAAATTATAAATTAGTGTTCAAATAAATTGCTGAATATATTTAAAAGTAAGTTAGATAACAAAAAATAAACCCCACGAAGTATCATAAGCAATGAATACTTACAAAGGCCTTGTGCAAGGAAAAACAGTGAACTTAAAACTCAAAATGAAAAACTCCAGATTTATGTATGCATTCTGAAATGCTACCACATCTGGAGGAACAACCTATTGGGCGTTAAAAAAAGTAATAATAATCCAGAACTACAACTGAGATAAACATAGCCTATTTTAGAGTTAAAATTTACTTCATACCTGTCTGATTCCTCCTGGTGTTCTAAGTTTGTTATGCTCTTTGGTACAGTTGAAATATTCTTTGTGATCTTTTAGAAATATTACCCCTACAGTACAATGGTAATTTCAAAATCTTTATTTATAGTCAGTTATCTACCATAAAATATATCTACTGTATAATTTTTGCTGTAGTACTTGAATACATTTCATAAAAATTAAATGTATGAATCTGTCTTTTTAACACTGCCAGCATGAACAAATTATAAAGTTATGATTTGAATGTAAAATGTATTGATAAGTACTTAGCATTCTCACAGCTTAATAAGATTTTGGAAAAAAAAATGTACTTTTCTTTGTTTTCATTCCTTAGCTTCTCCCTTTCTCTCTCTGCTTGTCAACTAAGTTAATGTCTCTTTTCTAAATTGTTCAGTATCCAAGTATGGGTGGATATATTTACACAGTGAATTACGGCTGGATGCGTTCCTATGTCAACATGTGCCACGTTGATTTCTTGTAAAGTAGATCATTATTCTGTGTGGCATAAATAGTATTACCAGACTGATATGATTAAAGCCAGTGAGTCATTAATTAGCATCTAATTAAGAGATGAGTAATGTACACCAGCTATTGTATTATGTTTTTCTTTAGAGAAAGTGATTCAGTTTTGCATGATACTGTGCAACAGTTATACTTTTATGTTGTATATTACATAATAAGGTGTGTGTGTCGGAGTATAATTTGTCAGTTTTGCTGAAAAATGTGTTAGTTTTACAGAAATTAAATCCTAGGCTATTTGATAAGTGTACTTTGGCAAGGGATATCTTTAAGGAGAAATTTCTCTGAACGTATTCAAGGTAGTAATTTTGTCATTGTGTGAAGGTACTAACACGTGAGTAATTAATGTTAACTTACATGAAACAGAAATACAGTCTTTTTGTGTTCTAAGATATTTGTAAAATAAATTCAAGGGGAGGAAGGAAATTGCATGAGTAGAATGAGCCTGCTTGAGCCTAGGCAGTCTCCTTATTTGCCACTTCTCATTGTCAATTGATTATTAGCAAATCATAATAGGTCTCAAACAGTGCTGGCAGTTCAGAAGAATTTTGTTCATATGAATAGCAAAGTATGGAGATAAGGATTTAAGAAAATCCATTAAGTGTGGGTGAAATATTTATACTAGTATTTCGGATTGACAGGTTTGCTTGAACATAAATTATAGTTTTACTGAATCACGTGATACATACTCATAGTCTGTTAATAATTTGATTTTATTCCACTGTTTAAAAATCCATTATTACTGTATTTTTAAGACTGCATAAATGAAACTGTGACCAGAATGTTATTCACATTGACAACTTCTTCTGACTTTAACATAATGCTTTAAATTGTTTTTGTCTTTCATGTTTGCAGCCTGTACTTGACATTTACATCGGAAAGTTGAGTGTGAAATCTGAAGACTTTTTGCAAATACAGATTTCAGACAAGTTCTAATAAATCATGATTTATACTGGTTTGTGCACTCTGATGCATCAGAAACAGTTTGGGGAATGATTTGTCCCTTGCTCAAAGCAAGATATAGGTTTAATTCCTATCAGTATCGAAATTTTCAAAAAGGATGTCAGAATCTTGCCTACAGACTCCCAGGTGCAGTGAACATGTAAAAATTGAACAACTAGACTTGTGTAAAGAATACTAATACCCACAATTTAGCCTTAACCTACTGTAGTGGTCATCTTTGGATAACTTTGTCCAAAATGTGTTCTTTCTAGTGTTTTTTCTGTCATTCTCCCCTATATCCAGGCTTCCCCTGTCACGTTATGAATGCCTTCTGAGGGTTCTGTAAAGTCTCCCATTGCTATCATTTAGGCTAGTATATTTTTCATTTGGGGTTCTCAGAGTGATTTCCTGGCATTAATTACTAAAGCTCATTAAGTCCCTGTTAGCTTATAATAGATGTACTTATTCAAGTTATATTTTTACATGAATAATTTAAACCCAACTTACTAAAATGTTAATTTTAAGCTCAATATAATGCTAAGTCTCAGATGTCTTGCTCTCCAGTTTTGAACCTTCTGTTAAATATGTAGATTTTTTTTTCTATGTAGTGCATAGGAAAGAATCAGAGTAGGACTCAAAATTTCAAGTTTCATCAGTGTGGAAGGAAAATACTAACAACAAATGTTTTCTGGGTATCCTTTTCAGTTTTATTAGGCGCCTCAGAGGACATTTGCTCTGTTGTACTCTTCAGTCAGGCCTAGTTTTCTAGATCCCTCAGGCAAGAAGTGGGTGAGAGAAGCAGAGCCTAGTGCTCTCAAATCAGAGAGAGATGGTTTTTGAAACTTAGCCATTCCAGACTTGAGAGGGCTTTGTTCTATGGTGGTTCCCCAACCCTGGTGAACACTGAATTTAGGCAACTAGATTCTGCTCATCCTGCTGTTGGTGCTGTTCAACTCCGTATTAGGGCTGGGAAAATTTTTAGTTGAACCTCTAAGTGAACAATTTGGCTGGGTCCAAAGAAGTCACATTTTAACAGAGCTGCAGAAAGCATTGTTCTGGTTCCATGTCAAAACTACCAAAATAGGTCTTGTCATAAGTCATGTAGTGCAGACAAATATGTTTCCTATCCCAAAATGAGTATTCAAAACCAAATGGAAGTCATCCCTTTTCCTTGAAAGTAATTTTAAAGGGTGTAAACCACAGAGTCAAAATTGCCAGACTTGACGTGGTTTCACCACTTCTGTGGTGCAGTTCTTAGAAACAATAGCTTTGCAAAGACTGCCAAAATAAGCTTTAAAGTAGGTATGTGTATACTTCATTTCTAACAACAAAGTGAAAGTAGGGCATTAGAGATGGATGCTCTTGTGAACGATGTGGGAAGAATCATTTAACATGGATAAGTTTCTGTGGGCTAATGAACATTAGGCATTCTAAGTTAATGCCTACACATGTATCCTTGCCCCCAGCAAAATAGCTGTGTCTCTTTTATTAGAAGGTTAGGTGGCTTGTATTATTTCATGTTTATTGTGGAATGTGTAGGACAGAAAAATGATGGCTAAGGTACAGAGAAGAAGCGGTTGGCACTGTCTTGTTTGTAAACCAGAGATTGCACCCAGTCCTCACTTTACCTTTCTACAATGATCACACCCTTAATTAGCCTTACTAAGGGTACAAGAAATGACTGAGGGTAGCTGAGTAGAGCTTGCTGTATACAAGTAGCACCCAGGAAAGTTGATAAGTAAAATGTCTAATAAATTTTTCACAGTTGTTGTTATAACAACAGTTTGAGTAACAAATGATGAATTAAAGCAACTACTTCTGCTATTATTTACCTTGGGGTAGGGCTAAGTCTGGAAGTCTGTAAAATAGGTTATACTTGTTCACAAGTCTGTGTAACTGATAAGAGAGCTTAATTTTCTTACATCGCTTGTTGCTTACTGATGTATATTCCTCACACCAGTAATATTTTGGGCCTTATTAATCTAGCAAGTGTCTTTTTACCCTAAATTCAGGGAATAAGTGATAATAAAGGTGGTGGTAAATAATAGTTTTATTCTAGGTGATTCAAGACGCAAAGGAAAATTTGATTAGGAAAATATCCATAGTAGCCATGCAAATGCAGCTTTTCAGTTGAAATCAAAGTTGTGGACAGTCAACAACTCCTTAGGAACCACACTGCCATCTCACAGCTGAGGGTGTCTAACTGCCCTTCATGTCACTGAAGTTTTAAGTAGAAGGAGGTACAAATTACTTTGTTTCTCATCAGTCAGCAACCTGTTTATTGCAGTAAATGAGTCATGGCCCTGTATTTCTACCATACTAGTTCAGAGGTCTACAGGTGTGATACCAACAATCAGAGATCTTATTATAGCCTGTAGGTGTAAAATTATTTCTTTCTTTGCATTCCTGCATAGATTTCATTTGCATTTTTTCCAGTATGCTTTCACATCCATCATCAGAAGTTCTCAGTAGTGATTATCAGCTTTTGTTGTTGTATGTTGCTATTCTGCTATCTGGTAGAGTCTACTTTTAATATTGCTTCTGACTAATGCGTGTGCAGGCTTGTCTCAGCAGTTCAATCCTGAGTGTCAGGCATTCAATTAAACAGGGTATTTTATTTGAGAAGACTGCAGTGTGTCTAGCCCAGTAACTATTTGAGTGAGTAAGAAGGAAGGCAAATATTTCTCTTGAAAATGGCATAACATCTGCAGCCAAATGTGAAAAGATCACAGGATTAGCTTTTCTTTAACACTATTATTTCCTTTCAATAGAGTGTAAAAGTTTGAGGGATGAAGTTTAATACTGTGTGTTATTGCAATAAGATTACTTTTGCATATGTGACATAGCAGCAGTAAATTTGTACATCAGTTTTGGTTAATACCACTTGGGTGTATGTGTTATCGTTTTATGGTTTTGGTGAGTTCTTGCACAAGATCATCTCATTTGTAGGTATGTATACATTGATCTGTGTGTAGTATTTTTAAAGTTTGAAATTTCAACAGTTTTTTTAAATACATTTGAAGTTTTTGACTTGGACATTGAAATTTGAATGCAAAAAGATTATTCAGATGTGATTTAAAAACAGTTTAAAATTCCATACTTTACAAGTATGGTACTGATGAAATAACTTCATATGAGTAGTTATTACTTAAGATGTAGATTTTTCTGAAGCACACTGTGACTTAGTAGCTGGTGACCTGCTTTTGAAAACAACTTTACATATTTAAGATCATAGCTGGGTTGTCTTTTTTTTAACTGCACCTTAAGTATGTTTCTGAAGTTCGGCATCAGCATCGCATTCATCACCTTGCCAGCATTACCTGACCACTGAAGTAAGAGTGAATGGAGGTGTTTTAAATAGTTTAAATACATTTTTGCCAAGTTGAATTGTGTTGGCTGAAACTGGTTACTAAGTGTTCCCAGGAGTAAGCTACTGTTAGAGCAGAGGGGACAGAGCTTGTATGAGCATTTAAATTGATGACGACTCAAGCTTATACCCCTTCACGTACCCCAGCTACAAGGGGAGAGTTGCCTGTGTCCATTACATAAAATGCCTTTGATTTGCTACAGGTCTACCATTTTTTTGGCTAAAAATGGTAGACCTAAATCCTGTTTTCAATAGTGGCTTTACAAATAATCACACAAAAAGTAGTCTTGGTACAAGAGTTACTCATCCAATTGGCATAAAATCTATATTGTTACATATATTCCTATGTAAACTTTGAATGTAAAATATCAAATGGTCTAAGTGATAGTACAACTAATAATTTTAGGTGGTTAGAACACTGTCAGCTGTTACTGTACATTTAGATAATGTACAGAGTGCTAAGTATACCTGCAATCAAAGCCTGCATTACAGTTACTTGCTGTTCAGTAGCAGTAATCATCAGTGTTTTCCACTGGAATATATTTGCAGGTCAAATGTCAGGAAACTGGTGATGTAAAGTTCATAGGTCCAAAAATTTAAACAGCACAAGACAAGCTTCCTACTTGCATACAGGACTAGTCAGCTGAACAATTTAATATTGTCTACCTAAAGTGGAATTGGCATGTGAGTGTAATTTTGTTACACAATGCACCCCTGGTTACCTCCAAATTTCAAAGATGCTAACAGATCTAGTTTTACTCTATTTCTATAAGCCATCTCTTGTTCTTACTCCTCAAGCTGATAAACTCTTACTTCTCAAGCTGTACTATATTTTTCAACCTTAATAAAAAAAAAAAAGTCAAAAGGAATGACTTTTTCCTCAACAATGGTCTGCCTTTTCTTTTCAAAGATAATGCCTTGTCAAGAGCTGAACTAGCTCCTGCTGGTGTATTAATTAATACTACCACCTGGATCTATCAACAGCAAGACAGGCAGATTCACACTAGGGGATAAAAAAACAATCTGCACCTTGTCAGCCCTGCCACACTAGGAGTAGTCACAGGTCTGCAGCCCCTGGTAATTACTCACCCGGGTCTTCACACTGCCTGCATTTCCATTTTGATTGTTGACATTGCACAGTACTGCCTCATCTGCCTAAAAAGGTGGGAAAAAAGTGAACAAAGTATGTCAGGCCTGGTAATTACACCACTGTCACCTTTCACTCTTCTAGCTATTGGACCCCATCAGCAAAATGATAGTTGTCAGTCTTCTGTTAACTGTTTCATTAAAAGGGAATGATTATGTTAAGTTGAGTGAATGAGTTGACACTAAGAATCAACACCTTCTGAGCAGCTGTGAAAACATTTAGAATGGATTTATGTACCAAAACCCTAAGTGGAATGAGAAGGAAAAACTACAGGTTGTACAAATTAATAATAAAAAAAAATCTTAATTCAAATTAATCTTGTGTGAGTGGGTGAAAGAATGGGGTCAGATTCCTGAGAAGAAAATAAAACCTGCATTTTTTAGGGTCTGCATATATTTAGCAGACAGCACCTATGAAGTCATGAATTAAACTCCACTGAGAGGATTTCTCTGTTTTGTGCCAGCTGATTTACATTTTGAATATATTCCACCCTTTTAAAGCATTTGTGGTTTTCATCTGTTGGTACCAAACAGTCAATTTGTTTCAGGACACGAGAAAGAAATGTCAATGGTTTCTGCAGGAAACAGACACTAGACTAAGAATATGTCAACAACTCTGACTCAAGTTTAAGGATTGGCGACAAAATTCAGTGCATGCTTCTATTGCAGGTTCCACAAGATTTGTCTGCAATGTTCATTAAAACTTGCTGTTTGGATTTCTTAACATAGGAAGTATATCAAAGCTGACTTACAGTATAGTTAACAAGCTGAGCTGGGTGAATGTGCCAGTGAAATGATTAAAGAAGTTCAGACATTCTTTTTTTTTGTTAATTCTATTCAAATTGTACAGAAAACACCTGTTAACAATGTTGATATGTTGTGAGAAGGCTATGGAGAGAGATATTTAAGAGGATCTTGTTTCAAGCATTTGAACATGTTCATCACTTGTGGGTTGTTGGGAGGTGACAGGAAAGGAGGTCTTTGAGTCAGAAATCCAGCATAAGACCATTAAAACTTGGTGTTGTTCTCTGTTTCTTAACAGAATGAATTGTCTCAGCTGAAGAGCAGCTATCTCTAGTTTAGATAAATGTGGAAAATGCAACCTTATGCATCATTAAGGGAATGATGGATAGATGCTACTTAATGGAAAGTTTGGTGCTTATATCTCAAACTGAGTACTTGCTGTAGCAAGATGAAAATAATTTTTATTTCAGAGTCACCTTTAAATCCAAGGGATTTCCTACACATAACAATAATCAATATGGCTTGCCTAGCACAGAATCATCTAGGTTGGAAGAGACCTCCAAGATCAGAGTCCAACCCCTGACCTAACACTAACAAGTCCTTCACTAAACCATATCACTAAGCTCTACATCTAAATGTCTTTTAAAGACATCCAGGGATGGTGGTGACTCAGCCACTTCCCTGGGCAGCCCATTCCAATGCCTAACAACCCTTTCAGTAAAGAAGTTCTTCCTAATATCCAACCTAAACCTCCCCTGGCGCAACTTTAGCCCATTCCCCCTCGTCCTGTCACCAGGCACGTGGGAGAATAGACCAACCCCCACCTCACTACAGCCTCCTTTAAGGTACCTGTAGAGAGTGATAAGGTCACCCCTGAGCCTCCTCTTCTCCAGGCTGAACAATCCCAGCTCCCTCAGCCGCTCCTCGTAAGACTTGTTCTCCAGACCCCTCACCAGCTTCGTTGCCCTTCTCTGGACTCTCTCGAGCACCTCCATGTCCTTCTTGTAGCGAGGGGCCCAAAACTGAACACAGTACTTGAGGTGCGGCCTCACCAGAGCCGAGTACAGGGGGACAATCACCTCCCTAGCCCTGCTGGCCACACTGCTTCTTATGCAAGCCAGGATGCTGTTGGCCTTCTTGGCCACCTGAGCACACTGCTGGCTCATATTTAGCTGACTATCAACCAATACTCCCAGGTCCTTCTCTGCCAGGCAGCTTTCTAACCACTCATCTCCCAGCCTGTAGCTCTGCTTGGGGTTGTTGTGCCCCAGGTGCAGGACCCGGCACTTGGCCTTGTTGAATTTCATACAATTGGCCTCAGCCTATCCAGATCGTCCTGCAGAGCCTTCCTACCCTGCTATGCCTACCCTTGGCGTCGTCTGCAAATTCATTATTCATTACTTTTTGTCAAAGAGAAGGTAATGTTAACAGTTATTTATGATCACTTTGTAGAAGCATGGAAGCCCTTTTATCCTCTGAAGGAGAAATCCCTAACCACCACCAAAAAAATAGAGTTCCAGACAATTTAAAACCTGGTAATGTCCATTTATCATATGCAGCTCTGTATTAATGTTCTGAAGCATGGATTTATTTTTTTAACAAAAAACGCCTCTTTAGATAGTCAAAATTGCAAATTTGTTGAGGCAGAACACTTCTAAAAGGGTCAAAGAGAACATGTTGATATGCTCTTATTGTCAAAAAAATTCTACAAAGGATATCTCCTAGGTGCTCTAGTCCAAGACAAAAGCTAAAAAAGAAAAAAAACAAACAAACAAAAAAAAATGTCAAGGCAAGGACCAGCCTTTCAAACAAAGTTGGATTTGCAGTCAAATACAATCATTAAATCCATAGAGAGACCTCAAATGGTCATACTGGGATATGCCACTGAGTAGGGCATACACCAATGCACAGTACTTGGCTTTCCATTTATTTCTGTTGAAATTTGTTTGAACTATGTGACTGACAGGTTTGGTCCTCATTGGAGAAACATCTCTGTCTGCTTTGAAATTCAACAATAAAGGGGTTCACACTGCAGCTCCCTCATATTGTGAGGCAGCTGTTGAGAGAGCTGTCTAGGTGAAATGGTTTTAACTTCGTAAGTTTATTTTAATTTGGTTGTTTTTGTGACCTTCAATGTCTTCTGCCAACTCTAAGTCAGGACGTAGTAAATATCAACATACGGAGTGTGAAAGATTGAAGGGGCATTGAATGTGTAGTTCTTCAGACTCTTTTGGGAATGGAATATTTCTCTAGAATTAGAAATGAGGGACGTGTTTCTTATACTACACTTCTCAGGCTGCTTTGGTGCTTGAGAGGGTTGGGATGGCTGGTGTTGCTTTTAGGGACCTCAAATCTTATGTCTCAAAATACTGTGTGTTATCGAATCTCTGTCCATTGTTAATGAGGAGGATGATTACCAAACCAAGAAATTGATAGGTGTGCTATTGGTTTATTGAAGTATGCCCTTCTTGTACCTGGTGCCAAAGTAATCAGCTGTGTATTGACTTGTATAGCACCGAATGAGGGAATCGGGAAAACCACCATAAATAAGTTAACCATTTTTGGCTGAAAGGTCCTGGTTCATGCAAAATAAATAAAAAGAGTTTGGAAGCAAGCCTTCCTGGAAAAAAAAAAAAAATGAATTCATGAAACCAAATTCCTTTATGAAATAATACACAAAATGATAAGCGTAATTTCTAATGTCAACTTGGTTAAACAAGAGAAGGTGGGAACAGTGCATATATTTGCACTAGCAGTGTTTCTATTCCAAATAAATATTGTGTTTATGTATCTATTCATCTTTCAAAGCAGCAAAATAATTATAAGAGACTGATTAAAAATTAATACTCTGACAGCACTTTTGTGTCCAAAAGTGCTGCTCGTTCTAGGCCATCTTCCTATTAACTTTTCTGTTCAATTTCTTTCTTCATCTTCAGCCATGTAGTTTTAGTATGAGAAGTGAAGTGGTAATGTAGTACTACGTCCTCCTTTTATTTCAACTCATGTTTTGAGTGATTGAGTCTAAATAGATTTTGAAATAATGTTGGAATGATGCTTGTAAACCAGAGCAAGACACAGTGAAGTGTCAGAGTGAAATTGCTGCACTACAATACTGGGGAATCATTTTAAAAACTGTGAAATGACTTATGATTTTTATTGCGTTTTGAAACGTGTTAAGGTTAATGAGTTTTTTTTTGTTTGTTTTGTTTTTTAATTTCATTTCTCTGCTCTCTTCCCTCCTTCTTTAAGGTAATTGTTACATCAGGTCACAACCCCCTTAAGTAGGAGTTGTATAATAGTAACAGAAAAATTTCCCAGCTTGAACTGAGTCTCTAGATCTGACTCAGCCTAGTGTTGAAGCTGGTTTTTTTAAGTCAATTTTTGGTATATCAATATACTCAGGAAAAAAAGGAGGAAAATGTCCCTTTGATCAAATTTAATTCATTATGAACCATAAACCAGGTCATAAATAGATGCATCCTAGTGATCTTGTACTCTGAGTATTCTTACCTCCTATCAGAGATTCTGGGAGTTCAGAAATTCAGAAGTGAAACACTGTCCGTAACTATTCAAAAACTGATGAACATTCAAAGGGAAACAGTTTACTATACAGAACTACCATGATACTATCTTTAAGGAGTGAGATAATTTGCATTTGAAATGTAGAATTGTTGGTACAAGCTATTCTCTTGGAATATTGCTTTGAGTTATAAACCTACTTTTTTGTCTTTAGTATTTGTCACAATAAAACTTTGATCGAATCTCTTCTCTTGCATATTTTCCCTGGCGTCTTTACTTGCAATCTATTATTAAAATGCTTATTTGAATTGTAGGGTAAAGACAAACTCTTTTCCTCTATTAAAAGTTTCTCAATGTGCAGGCAGGTACCTATGCAGTGTACTGCCTTGCTGAGTAAAATACACCTAGGAACATATAGATACAGAAAGAAGTCTTGGGAGTTTTTTGTTGATTAATGCATTCTTCCAATATAGTTTATCCATGCAAACAAATTTAATTTTTAAAAGCGTTCAAAATCTTAAACTTTAACTCTGTTGATGCCATTAGTACCTTATCTTCTGGAGTTCTTCCTCAAAATGTTGTTTTTCTGCTAGTAAAGACAAGCAGCCCACAGGTGAAAGTCCGATATATTATATTCTAAATCAAACACAAATTAACGTATGCTGACTCATAGACTGAACATTCTCAAATTACACATATTTTGTTCCTTAGCTATTTTAGACTATGTATGTTCCCATGTGTACGCTACAAAACCAAACATAAAACATTTAAAAAACACTTAACAGTTTTCAGTGGATGCACTGTTTCATACTCCTCTGATATAAACAATATGAGAAACATACACATTGTGTATGAAAAGGACCAAATTCTAGTTTTGATAGATAATTAATATGAGAATTCTGATGCATTTTTTCTCCTTCTCAATGATGCGTTTTTCTCACAGATGTCAGAAAAAATATTCAGTGCTTGTTTTTTTTTTTGCTTTTTTGTTTGCTTTGTGCGTTATTTTTTGAAGGTAATGGATACTGTGTGAGAAGACTATATAGATTTGTATTTGAACAAGCTATCTTGAAGGAAGAGCCTAAAACTATGTTTCTTCTGCTAAAAGTATTATTCAGGCTCCAGTGCTTTCCAGAGAGTTACATTAGATTAAAAAGGCTATGAAAAGGTGTGGCTTTAGAATTACTTATTCCTGAATATTTTATTTTTCAGAAAAAAAAGTCACAACATTCTTAAAGGGATATCAATTCTAGATACTACGCACAACCCTCTTCTTACCACCACCCCCATTCCCCCAGGGTACAGAGGAAATCCCTCCCGATACTGTAGAGCCTTTACTAAAAGTCAGTAAGATGAAATATGACTTCTAACCTAAAAGATTTTATTTTAAATAATGGGGGAATGGAAATAGACATATAAAACAAACAAGCTTCCAGAAGTAGTAGTCATAATATAGTTCTGGCAGATGAAATTATGTCTTCAGCTCAAATTTCATAGGATCTGAGGGAGTAAATCTCTGGCTCAGAATCTTAAAATTCTGCACCCTGTTTTGCAGCCTCCTGGTACAGAACTGCTACAGAATTAGTCCAGTTCCATGGATATTCTAATCATGGAGAAACTAGAATGCTTTGGGCTTAAGTCTTTAGATTTAAAACTGTAAAGAGAGAGATTCTCTTACCAGCATTATACTGTAACTGGATCTTGCTGAACTGAATCAATAAATCTGTATATGTTTCTGTTTCTTTCATAGCATGGAGAATTAGAACATTTGCATCTTGATCTAGCATAGCTATTGGAGTGGCAAAATATGAGTGATGGACATTGAACAGGACCAAGAACTAAAACGGGGAAAAAGTGTCTTTTTTTTTAATCTTGCATGAAATCTAAAGATGCTGCAGATTCATTCTTTTCACTTCGATGTTTACCTTTTTATTGGTTTAAGTGACAGGAGTCATTTGGCGGGGGGCTGGACCAAATGGCCTCCAGAGGTTCCTTCCAACCTCAGCAATTCTGTGGTTCTGTGAGTGAGAGCAACAACTAATTTTCTGCCTTGAAAAAGGTATATAATGAAGTGTTATGAGATTAAATGCATTGCTAACCAGGGAGAAGTTGAGAAATTTATCATGATGGTATCTCTGTAAATACACAAACTTTACTACAGTGTGTTTTTAAAAGCAATGATTTTGTGTGTCTTTGCTTGACTGGTTTAGTAAATGTTACAAGGTTGTAGTCAGAAGATAACTCTAGAATTTTAAGCTATGCCAGGCAGAGTATTTTGGCCTTTTCCCTCGTATGTCTAGTCAAATACCTCTTAACATTAGCCATATGTAAAACTACATATCATAATTCCTTAGATTGTAAGACCTGGAAGATGATACCCGTCTGGCACCATGTATCTAGCATCTGATTATTTATTTAATATACTACTGGCCTAACAGTGTTTTGTGAATATGGATTCATTCATTTTAAGCAGGCAAAATCATTACAGTAATAACACATGACAGTTTGGGGTTTGTATTCTTTCAGCATCTGTAATTAAAGCAATGTGCTTTTTCTTAAATTGTCAAATGTATGCATTTTATATGGCCTTTTGTATACTTACGTGTTTCCAACTCTGGAATCTACTAGTGAAGAAGCAAGAATATAAACTGACCATGACTAGATAGCAAGGTGCTAACAAACTATAAAGTATATAATTTGGCATATTTTTTGTCACTGATATGACCTATTTCACTACCATCATATGGAAATTAGCCACACAAATGATCTGCACATCAATATGGAAGATTGCTGTCTATTTTTAGAGATCCTAATTTTTAAGCAAGTCTGTCACACAGACATTATGCAACATGCATGTATGTGGATTTCTACACAATGAAGATATATACATTTCTTTGAACGATATTAGTATCCATATCTTTCCAATTCCCAGTTGTTCTCTTCTTGCTTGAGAGCTTCAGTCCAGCCATGTAAAGTCCATTTATGTACTGTATGCTAAAAAAGAGGCTCCCATGTGTGAGCAGAACTCCTTTCATCATCATGCCTGTGGAGGATTGAAAGTGAAGTGAGAATTTCTTTATATTGTCACAATCCTAGTGATTTAAAAAATAAACAAAGCAAACCAAAATAAAATTAAGCAGCAACAAAACAACTGATGTTTTACAATAACATTGCAGTTTCACTTTTAATAGCAGGGATTTCCATGACCTGTTTCCCTCCATTTAAAAAAACAACAACAACAAAAACCCTTCCAATGCAAATCAGAAAAGTCAGGACAATTGAACCAGTGTACTGAAACTGTCTTAGAAAATGCAGTTTCTTTTCTACACAGTACAGATGTGTATTTTGTTTTTATCCCCCTCCAGACTTTTTAAAATCACATTGTTATCTTAGTCTTTGAAATGTAAAAATGCTGGGACATCAAAGAAATATTGTGATGGTCAAAGAAATTTAGAAGGAGATTGTATATAATGAATACTTAACACTGGAGGTTTACTACATGTTTTGTGAAGATATCCATTGTAGCAACTCAGAGCTGGAAAATGAGGCATGAAATTGTTTGTAGAAGGTTCAGTAATTTGAATGTTAAGCATTTGTATGTTCGTTGCAAAGCTAAGCTTGAAGTTTTAGTCATAGCATGGGTATTTGTGCTGTAGCTTGTTTAACAAAAAGCAGATAAGAAAACCTTACAGCAGCTGAGGAAAAACATTCTGAGAAATACAAGAAGACTATAAAGACCAACTCTTGAAGAGAGATAGATGAGGATAGCCTATTTGACTTAAGTGGTGTTTTACTCTAGCTGAGGATCTGAGAAGCACAGCAAATTAACCTTCTCAAAACTTTTGCAATGGGATTCAAACCCAACCAGTGATCTAAAACCAGATAAGCTGACATTAATTACTATAGTGAGCTGCTCAAATCTTACTCCTGCTATGTTTATACAGCTTTTAGTATTTGAGGTTTTTTGTATAAAGCTTGTCAATGCCTTTGCCAATCATAGCATCGTTTAGGTTGGAAAAGACCCTTAAGATCATCAAGTCCAACAATCAACCTAACACAAGTCCACACCTAACCCATGCCCCTAAGTGCCACCTCCACACATCTCTTAAATACCTCCAGGGATAGCAAATCCACCCCTTCCCTGCACAGCCTGTTCCACTGCCTAACCACCCTTTCTTTGAGGAAATTCTTCTTGATACCCAGTCAACACCTGTGCTGGCACAACTGGAGGCCATTTCTTGATGTTCTATCATTTCCCACCTGAGAAAAGAGACCAGTCCCCATATTGCTGCAACCTCCTTTCAGGTAGTTGTAGAGAGCCAGTATCTCCCCGCAGCATCCTTTATTTCCAGGCTAAACAACCTGACTTCCTACAGCTGCTCCTCATGTGTTTTGTTTTCTAGTCAATTCATCAGCTTTGTTGCTCTTCTCCAAACGCATTCCAGCAAGCTAATGTTCTTCAGTCTCACAGTACTTGCCCTTTAGGAAGTTATGCTTGCAGAAGTCTGCATTTTCTCTTTTGATTCTGTTGACTTCAGTCAGGATTGTCTCTTTAGTACAAGATTTCCTCAAAGTTGGTAGTTGCATCATGTGATGAGTAGTCATGTTCTCCTATGACAGAGAATGCCACATGACCTGCTATATGACAAGAGGTACACATGATTGGGACTCCCAATGAATGTTAATGTGATGGATGGTGTTTTTGAAATAGGGAAAAAAATACCATGGAGTGGCCTGCTAAAGCTATTTATACCTCGTGTGTGTTTATTTTCTAACACAAGAATTCCCTAGGACAGAGGACAATATAGTCAAATGAATGTTTTGCTAGCCTGAGATTAGTCCATGTGCTGTAGAACATATATCAGTTTCTCATCCTTTTTCTCCAGTTACTATATAAAGCAACTGTAGCACCTTGAAAATTTGCATGAAGGTCAGCTAGCCAAAGCCAGCAGAATTGCTGAAATTGTTTTTTTTATTTCCTCATTGCTCTCCCACAACCTTCTGAAAATAAAGATTTAAATGTTCTCATGACACATTTCCAAAGTAAGTATTTCAGTCATCTAGAGTTGCTGTAGTCTAAGGAACAGATCTGTAGTATTACGAAATTCCATGGACTTGCAGTAAAGTTGAGTTTGGGTCTCTGGTGGTAGCTGTGCATTAATTATCAGGTAGTGTAATGAAGTCTCTGATCATAGTGGTAGTTCTGGTAGCAGTTAAAATATTTCAGGGAATAGGTTTTATGGGTAAAACCAATCCTGTGGCTTTTTGTATTATGTGATATTTGTAATCTTCTTTCTTACTTCCATCAATCACTTATACTGGGTTTGATTCTAGTCATCCTTACTGCATTCTGTAATTCTGTCAGCCTAAGTGTTTTTTTTTTTTTCTTAATCTGGAAGCTGCCAGGGTATTGCTAAAACTTTGATTTGTGCACATTACAGAACTAGCGAACATGATGATTAGTCATGCCTGTACTGTGGGAGTATTCACAACTAGGCTGACTAACTTCTGAGGACTCACTATGGTGTGTTGGATTTTGCTCTACTATCGGTGTCACTAAATTCATACAAAACAGGGAGTGGGTACATCATTGTGAAAATGGAAAAATGAAGTGGATGGTAAAGTTCCAGTAACTTGAACTGTCAGGCTTATTTGGACGTGGAATCCATGAATTATGTTCCAACACAGCTGTGTTTTTTTTAATTGTTCACGTAGATGTTCTGTGTCATTTTCCATTTCCCTCAGAAAATAGTTGAGATTCATGAACCCTTGATAAATTGATTTGATTTTTTTTGGTCTTTGCATTTTAAATTGTGTTAAAACTATATTCTGTACAGTACCTGAGCAGCTATTTGAATCTAAATATTATATTTAAAAACAGTAAGCTGCAAGACATTCAATAAGCGTTATTCTTTTCTCACTGGCATGTTAACATCCCAAATCTGTATTGATATCATTCTAGAGATTTATCTTTTCTGAAGGTTGTTAAATTACGTTCTGTAAATAGTTGATACGACTTACTCTTCATTCATCCAAATATGCATTTGCTTAGGTGGACAATGCTGTTATATTGCTTTGTCTTTTACAGAGGCAATTACTACTGTGTTACATCTCATCCAGTCACAGACATCTATCTACAAAGATTCCTATTATTGCAGACTGCTGTTTAGAATTCTTTTTGACTAGTTATTGTCTTGCACGATTTTTCTTTTCCTTTTCCTGACATTTTTCAATGATTTTTGACATCTGAGAAAAATATACGTTCAGATGATTAGAATGTTGCTGCCTGGTCTCTGCTCTAGTCAACCACAAGACAGCTAAAAAAAGCATTAGAGAAAGATCGTGTATCACTGCCTTTTAATTTCCTCTATTTTCTGTGCTGTTTATTGAAAGATTGGGGGGATGTTATCTAGAAAATGCTTTTGCCTTTCTTTTTTTTTTTTTTTTATTATTGGTTGGGTGTTGTTTTTTGTTGCTTTTTTGTTGTTGTTGTTTGTTTTTTGATCAAGGTATTCATGCCCATATATGTGAATCTCTGCAAAACTTAACATTGACTACTCTCCACATGTCAGATAAGGTCAATTTGGGCAATTTACCTCTGTGTTTTAGTTTTTATACTTGCCAGCATCAGTAGAGGCATTATGTAATTTTGTACAATGCTGAAAAATTGTCAGAATTTTTCCAAAAGGGATATCTTCTCCTTTTCCTAAGTGGAAAGAACGAATGCTAAGAATTACTATAGATATGCGAAGTTATCACAAGTAGCTATGAGGAGGACCATAAAAAATTAGTTTCTGTTTTGGTTTCTGTTTGGCCTTTTGTTGGGGATTCTGTTAATCACAAGGTCATGATGCATCCAAACCTTCTTTTTTTTTTTTTCTTCGTAATACTGTTGTACAAACATCAGTCCACCATAATACATGGTAACAGGCAATCTGTTTGCAGGGCAAATGTCAAATATTAAGTGTTTTTCTCCTTTAAAGAAAAAGAAAAGAAAAAAAAAAGATTAGACAGCTACATTAGCAATTGGCCCAGAAATAGGGTGGAAAAAATCCTATACCGTTTTTCTGTTACTCTTCTGCCTGCTTGCATACTTGTTTGTGTTGCTGTTTGACTTGTTTTACTTATTTTCTGTGTACTTTTGCAAGTGCTGAATTTAAAGCTGTTCACTCTTAAAATACCTTTTACAAATTAGCACTTTTTGTTCACTTAGCGATAGGTTTGTAAGGAAAACCAGCTGAACCAATAAGACAGGTTGGTAGAAATCAGCAAAACTGGAACACTTTGCACATAGAGAATCTCTATCTCCAAGATATTTTTAAAGAGTCCCTATATTCCTAATTTGGAGACTCAGATAAAGACAATGAAGATGTCATATTTGAAACAGAATATGATATGCAGCACATTTCATCCCTAGCCTACATCTTTCTAAATATTTGTACGTATATTGGGCTTAATTATCTTTCTTGTTGTTTTAATTAACGTAGAGAAAATAGTTTTTCTCCATCTAAGTTTTAAGTAGTTGCTCCAACAAAGAGAAACATAGCTGCTATGTGTATGGAACTGCTCAGTATATGCTAGCTCACCTTGTCAGGACAAGTGCAGGAAATATGCTGAGAATCATGACAAGGTTTACCCATAGTTCTTTGCTTTCCAGAAATCTCCAATCCATCTGCAGACGATTACCAACTACCAAACTTAAGAGCAGCCATCAATGGCTTTATATTTCATGGCATATAGTGATGCTATTTATGAAAGATCAGGAAATCTCATGAGGCTGTCTTCTCCCCTGCTGTGCGGTTTCCAACTATTACTGTTACTTTTATGGGAAAAATCTGAAGAGGGCAGAACATCCCTTCTCAATTTACTCCCTCATTTATGCCAAGAAATCTTAAGCCAGAGTTGTTCTGTGGTATTGTAGCTGAGGAAAAAAGTTTGAGAATATTGAGAAAGCTGTGAATTCACAACACATTTAATCACCATGTTTTCATGAAGCTGTGATTCAAAATAAAATGTCAGTGGAGCCAAGACTTCGATTCCAGGTGGATTGAAGAATTCTGATCAATTCAGATGGACAGGAATACTCAGTATATCAAAAGAAACCTGATTCCTTCCCCCGCAGGTTTTCTGAAGGCTGATGTCATATGTGATGTCAAACATGTTTGGACGTATTTTGATTCAGAATAGTATTTTCAAGGGAAGACTCCCAGTATAGGCAGAGTTTTTATGTACAGTGATAACAGATTATTTTGCATATTTAGTCTTTTGTTGAAAATGCATGTATTTGTTGTTCAAAATGGAATTTCTGCTGCTGTATATGAATTGCTTCAGATGCACTCCTCATATATACTTTATCTAACACGTCATTGTTTGTTCAAGTCATAATTCGGATACCAGCTTTATATGAAGTTTAATAACTTTAAGAATGAGCTATAAAATAAGTGTATTGGTGTATACCTATAATTCTATATTATCATCCCTCTGTAGACACATTTCCCAAGACATTAAGTAAATACTTTAAAGACTCAGGAGTAATTTTGGTCTTTGGTGCAGTACTCGAGAGGGTAGTTGAAGAAAGTCTATTACTCCTTCCTCCCTCAGGAAAGATGAAGAGTGGTGGGAAATTAGCTCCTATTGCCCAATTATACTTTATCCTGGAGGGGTAGTTGAAGAACTTCCATTCTTCAGTCTTTTGTATCATATATTGCATGCTGACTTTCTTCATTCACTGAGAAGGTGGTGGTTTATACAGGATGAGAGAACAGGGAAGGTAACATCCAATTGGTATCTCTCATTTACATGCACATCCACACATTATAATGTTAGTTAATTTTATCATGTTTCATTCATTTCAGCATATAAAACTTGTGCAATTCAGTGGCCAAGTTACAAAAATGTAATTACTTTTTTTTATTCCAAGGAGCAACATACGTTCAACATATTTGGCTTTTGAGGATGCGTAATATTTTAGGCCGTTTGAAAGATGCTACCAGTTTCAGAAGCTGCAGAGTATGAAGACAGAATGAACATACTCTGTACAATCAATCAAAAAATGTAAATTTGTTCTACTTTGTTTTCACTGATATAACTCTGTAATAATACATTACATCCTATCATTTTCAATTCTTTACAATGCAGCAATTTAAATCTGTTGTAACAAAACGTGTGGAAGGATTACGCCTCCTAATTTGCTCTCCCTTTTTATTCACTATGCACTGATAGGAGTTCTTATACAAGATATTTAATACTGGGGTGTCTCATCCAATCTATTAACTCCTGTCCACTGATTTTTACATCAATTAAAAAATAATCTTTTATGTAGATTTGACTAGGTCATCAAATGTGGCTGGATTTTCTATTTTGATAGATAAGTGATGGTATTAGCTCTTTAAGAGATGTCCCATTTACTTTTAGATTTTATGTTAAAAACATTTAAACTTTTTTTAACGATCTCACTATTTTTCAAAGTTCATCTTTTGATTCCTTAAGGAAAAAAATCTGTCTCATTGCAGTCTCGAAATGTGAAAATTGTAATCTTAAATCACCAAAGTAATATTGATTGAGATTTTTTTGATGTTCTAAGACCACTTAGCCCCACTGTAGATGAAATCATTTGTGCTTCTGCTCTGCACTGAGCTAGACATAATTCCAGCTGTTATATAGAAATATATAGAGAGATATATATATAGAGAGAACAACAATCTTAGTGACCACACAGTAGGTATGTGCTTTTTAAGGGTATTTTTTTCTTTGCTATTCAAGGCAATTATTGTTCTATAATTAGAAATCAGTCATATTTCATATTATACAAACAGTGACTCATTAGGCCCTACAGGATAGATAACTAGTATCGATAATTTCTCATTGGTTTCTGGATACTTTCCATCTGTATTTTAAGTGAGCTTTTGTTGTTCCGGTTAACAACAACAAAAACCTCAGCTGGATTCTGAGCTACTTAGTAACAATTGCACAATTTTCATCCTCACATCCTTTCATTTCAAAATTGCTTGTGCAGGTGGTGGCTATACAGCTCTCCTCCTTTTACACAACCGTAATGCATGTGATCATTGTCTATCTGGTTTTAGACCAGGCTACTTTGCAGGAATTGCACTAGCAGAAGTCTTTAATGATCAATTCCTTGCTGATCACTGCTAGCATCCCACAGAAGCATTCTCAGTGCCTGTTGTGGTAGGTCTGATTGACCCTTTGACGTAGTTGAACAGTCTATTCTTTGCAGCTTTTTTGGCATCAGTGTTCAAATACTTCATTTAGTTAAGTCTGAAACAAGTGGGTGTGCAAACGAAATTGTAGGAATTTGCTTCCAAATTTGAAAAGCTATTTTTCCACAATAGGTCTGTGTTCTGAGTCTCCTTTCTACTAATGTCTCTGTTCTTTCTCTTCTTCTAGTGTTTTTCAGTTGTATGTCAAAAAGCTCTCACATTCCAAAACACTATTTTTTCGTGACCTTCAGGAAAAGGACAGGACACGAGGAATGTTTCCAGTTAGGAAATTATGTTCTGCTTTCAAGATAAATGAGTGAAATTACATCTGTATCCTCTATTAATATTTTGATGTGTACATTTCTACATAAGTCATTACTTCTATTGCCAAGGAAATACAAAACCCCCATTTTTTTCTAGCAATGCACTCCAGTCCTGACTCAGAACAAGCTTAATCAGCGTGGTGATTTCTGTTCTTGTTGTATTCTTTCTTATGAACGTGCAATGTGATTGGCATCTTTAGGATATAAACACAGTACTGTTTCCAGGAGTTGGAAACCACATACTTTACAAAGTGTATAGCATTTTTTTAGATGGCTAGACACAAAGTTCCAAGGCAAAGCTATACAATTTTTCAAACTAATTCCATATCTGAGTCCCTCTTCATAGATGCTTATTCACAAGAATACCTTGCTTGTGCTTATGCATTTTTGCATGAAGACAAGATTGTTCATATAATGTTGCTTGCTTGCATCACATTTGAGAATTCATCTTCATTTGTTTTAAATGCTTTTGATAACAAATGGTGATTGCAAGTGTGATGTGACCTGCCTTTCCTGTAATACCTCTAGGAGGAAGTAATCAAACAAGGTATGCAAAGAGAGACAGCTTGGTTGTCAGCCATCTGTTTAAGAATAGGCCTTGTCCTTACAAAGTACTTAGAAGTTTTCAAATGGATAGCATTAGAAAAAGATAATTCTTATCAGCAGTTCAGGCATATTCCCTCCAGTAGAGGGCATTAATACCCGAACATACAAGTCTAAATTCTCTGGGAATAGTGTTACTGACAGGAGATAAAGGATGAGCAAGGCAGCATGTCTTTTGGTTTTTCAGGGTGGGAGAAAAAAATAATTTTGTTATATTCATAACTATGTTTTCAGCTGCATCTTATATCTCCGAAGGAACTGAAGAAACAATTATTTTTTCAGCTACCCACATTCAAAATGTGGAAAGCAATTTAAAGCAAACACCAATAGTAAGCAAAAGAGAACATTTTGAGGACTGCTGAAATTCGTAAGCTAGGAATATAGGAGAAAACCAGTGCTTGGTGTATATATGAGCTCAGTGAAAATGTGACCTATGAAGAAACCTGTAAGGAAGATAGTGGACAACTGTAGAAATGGTAACTGACTCTAGGATCATTAAAGTAAAAGTGGTTCTTTACTAGATTAAAACAAACTATCTTACTTAGAATCAGAAAAGTGTCATTAAGCATTATGGGATCTGAGCACAATGATGCATACTCCTAACAAAAACAAACAAACAAAAAAGCTTATCATTAGGAGATGGCTAGCTGACAACCAAGGGTGACAGACCTGAACAGTGACGGGACTGGAATCCTGGGCCTTGGTCTCATGCTCTGGTAGTAACTGGTCTGGCTTCTTCCTAGCATATACTCTTCAAACAGTTGAGTCCTGTTTGCAGAGCTTTTGCCATAAAGCTGTGGTGATACTCAATGGGAAGAAATAACTCGGTACAATAGGTATTCTGGGGAAATGCTCACAGTGCTAGATCATGCTGATTCAGTTCCTTACAGTCAAACAGTCTCTTCTTTCAGGGAGGAGAGAAAGGAAAAGATCAATGAGGATGACACTAGTGATCAAATACTCTTTTTTTTTTTTTTTTTTTTTATGTCTAGGAGAGATCTGGGGATATTTTCCTGTAGGAATGTGTTTAGTTTTATAGCCTTGTTTACTTATGCAAGTAAGTGACTGTATGATCTAGCAACCTGAGTTGAATAGCCAGTCCTTTTGGTCTTTCACAGGCTATGAATACAGTAAGAGCACTCAACCCTTCTGAAGATATGCAAATGCAGGCATTTAAAAGATTTACATTCATCTTTCACAGGCCTCAGAAATATAAATATGAAATATCCAGAACCTTGTCACTTCAGTAATAATTAAGCTGATGGCCTATTATGTTCGATTGCAAATCAATATAGTATCTTTTGGTGCCACTTGAGTTCTTGAGGGTTGGCTTGGGGCCAGCACTAGTTATACAATTGAAGAGCTGCAGCTGCATCTAAAACTTCTCTGCCATTTCCATTCAGAAAGAATAGACTGGTAACAATGGTGGCCAGCCTCTTCATAGTAATTGTGTGCAAGTACACATTTTGAAATAGTGTTTTTGTTCAGCAGGTGCTGTTATTTTAGTTTAATTTGAATTTTGAAATATGGAGTAGAGAAGGGGCCTAATCTTAACAGCATCTAACCTACAGCTGTTCAGAACAGGACAGCAAACAGCATATGTTGCTTAGATGAAAATCATAATTGCTCATTCTTCCTGGCATATTAGCAGACCAGTGCTGAGCCTCTGAAATTATCTAGCATTTTCAGGCTTTTACTTTTCAAAGTGATCTATAATACTCTGGAAGAACAATTCTAGAATATCTGACTATAAGTTTTCCCACAAGCAGCTATGTGGCTTTACATCAGAAAGCACAGAATGATTAGATAGTTCACCAAGGCAGTGTCAGAAGTACTGACCTCTGGGAACATCATTACTGAATTGCAAAGTCTGTTAGCTCAGTCCACTCCAAAAGCTGATGAAACACCTTGTGTAATGATGATTTATTTGTTCATTGGCCTCTTCTCCTTTAAATGGAAAGAAAGTCCATTGGGATTTGAGGAGGACAGAAGGGTCACAAATTTTTGGAGCATATACATTTCTCAAAATTTACTGTTTTTTTGTCCAATTTTCTTTTTTTCTATGACTACTTTGTTGTTTAAAATCTGAGTTTAACAATTTGTATTTCTTGGAAAAAAAATTTCTGTAAATGTTAGAACACAAGACATACTAGAAAAGGCAAAAATGGAAAGACATAAGAGGTGGGATTAGAGTCAGAGTTAACATTTAAAGTCTGATTATTATAAGTCAGTCCCCAAAATCTGCCTAAAAATGTGATTAAAAAGGTGCTGACAGTGACTTACCCTGAAAAGTCATAGATGTGAATTTTAAACATTCTCAGTCATTTGACAGAACTTGTGTGGTCTACATTAAGGTATGATATTTAGCTCTTTGCATGATCAGGTCTTAAGTGAGAATTTCAGGTGATATACATTTGAAATTGGAACACTTATTTAGATGCCTTAAACCTGATCCTTTTCCACATGTGTACCTGTTTATGCTTGAGTCTTCTTAGTAGTCAGTACAGAATTAATACTACTTAACTTCAGTAATACAATGTTTTGGCTCAAGCAAATTCATTAAAAAGCCTCAATAACCATTCCATGTATATAGTAGTATTTATTAATTTTTGCTTTTGGATTTATAAAATGAGTTTTTTTCACAACTAATATTCTGTCAAAGTCATCAAATCATTTCTAGCTGTAATTTCATTTAGACCAAGATCCTGAGGAGGGGAGAGACATACACGCATACTACTGTGCTGCTCGTAAGCCCCATTGAAGATACTGGTTTTTGAACTAACCTCTGAGAGAAACGTGAAATAATGCACCTGCAATTCAAAATGCAAATAAAACCAAAGAATAAGGTTTATTCATGAAATGTTTCCCTGGAAAGCTAGAGATTTATTTGTTGACAATATTAAAGGGGAAAAAAAAAAGTATGGTACATGTGAAATGCACTGTCTGGTTTTGACAAAATAACTTCTTTTCAAAATGAGGTGCTTTTTTCTTCGCATTTTCCAAAGGAAGGTAGAAAGTGAAAAATAGTGAATTATGAACAGGATAATTTTTTTCATGCAGCTTCTGGGAAGGCTGACTAGGTGAGGTGCTCATTTATGTTTGCTTCTCATGAATAAACAACTAGTTGAGATACAGTCAGTGGCAGTCTTTGCTGCAGTGGCCAGGAAATGGTGGAATGTAAGACCCAGAGGGAAAGTGATGAAGGTAAGTAGCAGAATAAAAACCCTGTATTCCACCAGTGCTTCAGCTTATTTAAGGAACTGAAATGTGAGGTCCCATGCAAGGCTGTTCTTCAGGGCAGAGAATTTGGTTGATCGTCAGGAGTAGCCACCTCAAAGCACATTAATAGCCTATTCCTGTGGACAGGAAAATCAGCAGGTGTGGCAGAAAGCCATCTTAATTGAACAGTCAACTCCTGATCAGGCTGAAATTTAAAAAGGAAGTGTATGAGAGGTGGAAGCAGAGAGAGATGGTGAAAGAGAAACCTGCCTGCAGCTTTGGGAATGTAATTATGAAAGCCAAGACTTAGACTTATTTTCAAAAACAGGCAAGAAAAAAGATTTGAGAAACAAGAGGCTGGTTAAACTGGAAAATAACACCAAAAGTCTTTATGGAAGCTAAGCACAAGAAAGACAAGAAGGTGTTTGGTGAGTCTGTAGACTTATCAGGGGGTAAGTCATTTCTGACCAACCTTGCTGCCTTCTCTGAGATGATGATTAAATCTGCAGAAAATCAGAAGAGCACTATGCATCACTTACTATGGTTTTATCAAAGTCTTTGTCATGTTTTGCACAGTATCCTTATAGCCATATTTGAGAGACATGGACTGCTGTGGATTGGTGGGGTAAAATGTTAGTGGGCAGCAGTTCAGTCTTAATTGGTGCTGGTTCTGAGTGGCTTTCATCTGGGCTGATAATGGGGTGTGATGCTTTTTTAGTAACCTCATCAGTGACCTGCACAGCTGGCCGGAATGTATTCTTGTCAAGTTCATGGCTGATCTGAAATTAAAGAGAGTGATTGCTATGATGAAGGTAAATGCTGCTGTTCAGAGGAACCTTACCGGGCTGGAGAAATGGGCTGACAAAAGCCTTACTGAAATTTGAAAAAGGCAAATGGAAGTCTTCTATCTGGGGCAGAACAACCCCATGTATCGGTAAAGGCCATGAGCCTTTGAAGTTAGCTCTGCTTGCAGATGACCTCCAGCGATCCCTTTCAGCCTTATTTTTCCTATTATATAGGCAATCTGGAAATTCATGTTCTTATAGGTCATTAAAAATTGGTATCTTGATTCTTCTCCTTCGATATCAAAGGAGGTATTTTGGCCTTTAACTTCATATGTTAAGCTGTTGTGATCTAGAACATTTTGTAGTAATCTTTCTAAGGATGTTGGTCTACTGTATATTTAATGAGGGGGCAGAAGCTTTACCCCTTCATCTCCAAAGTGACATATCAGTGTGGTTGCATTGTGTTAGTCAGCCCCATACACAATGTAGGAAAAGCTGGAACTAGTTGAATTGTTCTTAACATTTAAAAACAATAATGGCATCCAGAAGTGTTAGATGTTTCTTGTTTGTTGTTTTTAATGGAATTAACCTTACCATATCGTATGTAATTCCAACAGGTACTTTAAAATTGCAGTGATAATCAAAGGAAAATTTGTGTATCTGTGTTTCTCTTACTATTTTACTTCCTTGGTCAAAGAATATCTTTCTGTATTGTTTGGTACTTCTGACTGTTCAAAAGTTTGTCTAACACTTTGTTATGGGACAATGTTTTGGGAGCTTTTGAAAAGTTTTGATTTGCCTCTTGATTTGCAGTTCAGCATATTGGTTGCCTGCATCAGGTTGAATACGTTTGAGAGTATCAGCTAAAAGAGCTTAACTCTGTTCAAGAGAGAGACAATTTTAAAAAGGAAAAAAGTTTCAATAGCATTAAAAATTCCTATTGGTCTTTCCTATTAATCAACATATTTTAGTACTGTACATTTCTATCTTTGAGTGGTTTACTTTTTAATTGTAGTAGTATCTGAATCTAGTTTTTCCTCTGTATATTCAGGAACTGAAGGTAAAGGGGGTTAATCATCAATGATGCCACATGTTGCAGTGTACAAATGTTGTTAGAGCATTAATGTACGAGGCAGACCTGGAAATTCAAAATAAGGTCACAAGCTTGACAATCTTCCCATTGTGTATTTGCATAAATTTTACTGTTCTGAAACCACTTAGAATGTGCATTGGATGTGATTGAATTGAGCAACAGTAATAAGCAACACTGCTTTGTAATTGCTCTCTCAGTAACAGTTATGTCTTACAGAGAAGAAGCAGGGAATTAAAAATAACTAAATATTATCATTGAATTTTCTTGCTGAATGAAACACTGAGCTTTTTAAAGGAAATGTTTCATTCTGTGTAGGGTATGGAATGTAAAGTGAGACATACGAAAAAAGAATGAGTAAGGAGATTAAGTGCAGAAACTAGATACATAGATAAAACTGACTGGAAGTTCATACAGTGGGCCTCGACTTGTATTTACTCTTCTTGAGTGGGGGTTAGTAAACTGTTTTGTATTGCTCAAATGTATTATGGCAGGTTGACGGCAGAGCTGACTGTCTGAAGCCAGTATGTTATGAAGGCTTACGTGGACTGTAGCTAGCTACTTTAGAATGAGCACAGAAGGAGCCTGCTTTGTGCAAAAAGGTGTTTGAGATCTCTAGTTTGTCTATGGGCTGCCCAATGAACAGTAGTAGGCGCTTCTGTAGGTTCCTGTGGTCAGAGGTTGGAGAGGGTTAGGTTTTTTGTTTTTGTTTCCCACTCCTCTCAGTCCAAATAATAATAGAAACTGAACCACAAAATCTTAATCACATTGTCCAGAGTAACATGTACAAAGAAGAAATATTATAATTACTTTGATATTCCCTATTCAGTCCTGGATGTTCTTGTAATTCATTAGAACTGTCCAGACAATGTAGTAGTATAGTTCCAATTTTTGCTATTTCATGATGTGAGCCTGGATCTCATGACCTCATTACACTTCCCTCTCCACTGCTGTTAAGGATTGCACTGAAAAAGTTTCCCAGTGTTTCCACATTTAATATTTCCAAGCCTTTTTCCATTAGAGAAATCACCACAAGGTGTGTTGGGTAGATATCCTTTGATGGCAATTATAGTCCTTCAAAGAATAGAGCTATACCATGGAGAACAGAAGATATTTAGAAAGAAAGTTAGACCATGCATCAACTTTAAAAATAATTTCATCAATCATTCTAGAACAACAAAACAAATGAGTTATGTATTATTTCAGCTAGCAAGTTAGAAATAGGAGACTGAAGATAGCCAACAGATTTAATCATCAATGAGACTGCTTGTTGATGACAGTATTTTTGGTAGAAACTGGATCAACCAATATTTTACAGAATTCCTTTTCATACTGAAAACGATTCTACTCTTCTGTTCCTTCCTCTTTTTCTCTTTTGCTAGCATGTCTCCAGCTGGCCTGGGAGGCTTATCACCTCTATCTGGTTATTAACAGTCCATTTGCTTAAGTACCTATCTTAATTACTTTCTGTAGTTCCTCTGAGAGACACTTCATTTAAAGAACTCTAGGAAAAGTTCTGGTCTGACTGATGACCATGCAGTCACATATCTGCCACCTGCTAGCATCTCTTAAGCCAAAATAAGTTTGTGGGGAGAGATCCTGTGCTGTTCTGTGTTTTAAAGGTTTTGTTTCCCAGCTTTCTCTTCACATTCCCCAGTCCCCTTTCAAACTGCCTTCTTTCCAGCTTTAGCTCTTTACTGAGTATCAACAGTGTATTCCAGTACAAGCTGCTGTTCTAAACTTTGTAGGTAAGATACTGTGTAACACATACAAATTGGAGGGATTGCCTGAACTGAATTTACAGGAATTTGGATCAGAACAGACAAAAGAATACAGTGAGTAAAGGTCCACAGTGTCTCCTGAGGTATCTTGAGGACAAAAGATCACAAAATGGCTGTAGTGTGTAACACAGATATGGAGAATGATGTAAGATGTTCTTATTGTTCTTGAGGTATTTTTGCTAGCTTGTAGAAGCTGTATTCCTTTGCAGGAAACACAAGCATCTGGCTTTGCCTTGGCATGGTCATAGACTCATTAAGGTTTGAACAGACTTCACCCTACCATCACCCTACTACCAATATCACCCACTAAACCATGTCCTTAAGCAGCACGTCCAACCCATCCCCCTGGGATGGTGACTACACCCCATCCCTGGGCAACCTGTTCCAATGCCTGCCTACTCTTTCTGAGAAGAAATGTCTCCTCATTTCCAACCTAAACCTCCTCTGGCACAACTTGAGGCCATTTCCTATAGTCCTATCACTAGTTATCTGCTAGAAGAGGCCGACCCCCAGCTCCCCACACTATCCTTTCAGGGAGTTGTAGAGAGCATTAAGGTCTCCCCTGAGCCTCCTCTTCTCCAGACTGAATATCCCCAGTTCCCTCAGCCGCTTCTCATAGGACTTGTGTTCCAGGCCCTTCACCAGCTTTGTAGCCCTTCTCTGGACATGCTTCAGAACCTTGATGCCTTTCTTATGGTAAGGAGCCCAAAACTGAACACAGTACTCAATGTGCAGCCTAATCTCACCAGAGCAGAGTACAGGGGGACAGTCACTTCCATGGTGGCTACACTATTCCTGATTCAAGCCAGGATGCCGTTGGCTTTCTTGGCCACCTGGGCACGCTGACAACTCATGTTCAGGCGAGCATCAACCAACACCCCAGATCCTTTTCCTCTGCACAGCTTTCCAGCCACTCTGTCCCAAGCCTGTAGCATTGTATCTCTTACAAGTCTCTTCCTGAGTGTGTGGAATACTAAGCCCATCAAAGTCAGTAGAAAGAGTCAGTGTACTTGGGTACAAATACTTTATTTCGGACTTCATTTCCTTTTTTTTTTTCCCTGTGTTCCTAAGAACAAAACAAAACTTCTATATTATGTCAGAATTAGTAGATTCACTCTAAGAATTCTGAATGCAATTCAACTGCTGTTTTCTATAGGAAAGCAGATGTTTATCCACCAGATGTGACTATAATGACTGTAGCTATTAAAAAAAAAAAGTGCACACTCATTATGCTCAGGTTAGCTGATATGTAACATTGCAAACATTCTTGTTCAGTCATTCTAATGCACCACAATGTAAGCACAATAGATTTGTCTTGTGGCCAGCAGAGCTATGCCTCCTTATTTGTATTGTAAATGTTTCAGTCAAATTAGTGTATTGAAAACAAGTTTTGGAACCATGCATAAGGCAATAATATGCATCAGAGTTGACAAGTGCCATAAAAACGGCCTTTAGTGGGTCATTATATAATTTGTACCTATTTTGTAAGTTTTTTCTTGATAGTTCCAGAAATAGGAGCTTACACTGAAGACTGACAGAAGTTGAACTGGAGAGGTGTGAACAACATTACTATGGCAACACTAAATGTTGTGTATGTGAAGAGGCAGGTGAGACCCTTGTGGATCATCAAAAGCCAACCTGGCTATTATAATGAATGGTAATTGGTTAAATTATTAAGCATTCTATTGCTTATCCCACAGTAACTAAATGGCCTTGCAGTTACCATATAATTACTGAATGACTGATGGTCTGTTTTCTTCTTTGTAATTTTGTAGAGTCTAATTTGTCATGATAAGAAAAAGAGTCTAAAGCTTTCTTACCAATCACAAGTCCTGTAAGGTGCTGAATGCCTTTGGTTCATTGATAAATAATGAAGTTGGCACACTGAGTTTCTTTGGGGATTGGTCACTAGTGTTGCAAGGTATTCATGTGGCAGCAGGAAACTGGTTAAGATACTAATCTGAGATTTGAGGTCTATTTACACTGTTTGTTAAACCCAACGGAGCCTGGGTTTGCGCTCTATAACTTATCATGTATTCAGATTAGTAAAGCTCTGATTATAGCTTTTACCTGCATAAGCCCCAGGGTGAGTGGTAACTTTGTCCACTTCATTCAGCTCAGTTCTACTCTTTGAACAGCTGCTGAGCTGCAGCCAAGAGTCACGTTTGAGAGATGCTCTTAATTGCTTCTGAGCCATTAGGTGCCACTTCTCCGCTGAAATCAAAGCCAAATGCACATATCTCCTTTTCTTCATTGCTGAAGTGGCAAATTCACATCACATCTGGGAAAGGGATGCTGTTAGCTATTGCCTCCCATAGGCATAAGGGAGGAGTGCAGTCCTGTGTTTTTGCTTAGTTTTGGCTGTGAAGTTGTAGCTAACAGCTATGACTTCCCCTTTGAGACCAGAGCTATAGATTACCTCCTCCCCTCCATTATAGTGAAGTAAACTGCAGTATGAGCTGAGAAATATTTTCTTAACTCTCAATGTTAGCAGAATTTGATTCCCAGTAATGGAAAAAAAGAGAACTTTGTGCTCTTAACTCCAAGTTCCCTTGTTAGCTACTGCCTTGCTCAAACTACAGACAGTGAAGTCTGACTTTGAACACAATAGGACAATAGATTTGTTAGGTTACGTCTTCTGGATCAAACTAGATTTGATCTCTATTATAAACACAGACTTAAGAAATATGGATCCACTCTCAGGTTTGGCTACTGACTTAACAGATGCATTTGAATAAGTCTCTTTCTGTTTCCATACTCTATCTGTTAATCTTACATATAGCACTTTCTTTCGTCACCCTTTGTCTAGCTAGTCTGTTTAAAATTAGTGATGTGAGTGGGAGGGTTGTGGGTTCTTGTCTATTTCTGAAAGACTTGGTCACTAGACTGTCAATTTGGGTCCCCTGGGTAGTATCATAATACGTTGAATTTTGGTACAGAGCATACAGCTCATTCTGCTAGTCTGTTTTATACTGTATTTGATCCTCTTTACACTTGGCTGTAGTAACCACACACTGGGAGGGTGTTGGACACAGCTGTGTAATACAAGAACTGAGTCAGGTATGCCAATTCACTGAAACAGCTTTAGAACTAGTTATAAAAAGAGGTTATGAGTTTTATTCTGGGTAGATTCATATCCTTCTTTTCAAAAGGACTTAAAAATTCCAGGCTATCTAATCAAATGTAGCATCAAGCATATTTGAAGCAAGCTGATAACAGAGCAAAATAGTCTATCTTCGCGAGAAATGGTCAGGGTAAACGTGCCCTTAAAATAGAAGTCAGTGTTCCACTTTCTAGTGGAACCACTGATCTTTCAGGACTTACCATCTCCTGAATATAAGTGTTGATCATTGCCCTCTCTCGTGCCTTCATAGTTGAGGGTGGGGTTTGGGGATTTGTATTTTAGAAGATCTGGCAGGTTACAGTGATAGTGTTAGGAGGGGTTTTGAACCTCTCATAAAGAAGAGGGATGTGCCTAGTGATTATTTAAGGACTGCAACTGGCAGTAAGGACTCAGGTTGAGAAAGCTTGGGGCTATAGAACATGGACTCATTATTCAGCAGTGCCTCAGTATGACTGTGTATAGATAGCAAGATTCAAATAACTTATTTTAACATTTTTTGCAGCCTTCATTGCTATTTTTTGCAGACGCTTAGGCTGAGTTTTGAGAATGGAACTTATGTTTGTTAGTGGAAGAACAACAGAGTTGAGTTATTGCAGTAATTTGAAGGGTTCTGTCAAATAAATTGATGTCTTGATGTCAGATATGCATATCTGACACATAGCTGCAGTGCAGTGATTTATTTCTTTCCCATTAGGAGGGTAGTGGAGAGGATTAGAGTTAGGGAGAGTTAAGGACACAGGAGTATATATTTGAATTTTTGAAGGCAAACTGAAGAAGCTTCATCAACAGATACAACTTTTCACTTAGTTTTTCAAATGCCAGAGCATGCAATTTTTAATTTTTTTTATTTTTTTTAGTTAAGTGTGGTAGTTAGAGCTCAGCAAGACTGCAGCCTCTGTGCATGTACTGTTGACAACTTCAGCAGCATTCGGAGTCATAAAGTGTGAGTGGTTATCAATGGATATGAAAATCCATTTATTAAATTGCAGTCATTATGCAGTTCACAGCCTTTAGGGAAGGCTAGGATTAGGGATAGAGGCTGTAAAGCCAAAGTAGTTATTGTAGTTGGAAGTTCTGATGAAGAAAACTGTGAGTAGTTGTCTGTAGAAGTGAATGTCTTGTTCATTTTGGGGCTGTGGTGTACATCAACTCTTAACTTTAGCCTTAGTCTGCGATATAAGCAAGCTTAGGATTACAAAGTGCAGATCATGGCTGATTTCAGGCAAATGCACTCACACAAGCTCAGGGTGGCTAGCTGTTGTTCTATCTTCTAGAACCTGAGTGTTTTCCAGTTGGACCTGTAGTTGAATTTTAGAAGACCCTGTATTACTTCTGTTTATTTTTCATGTATCTGCAGGTGCCTATTTTGTATTTAACTCTCTCTTAGATGTCATAATCTTTCTCATTTTTTTTGTTGGCTATGGTTTTAGAGAGAAAACATTGTTTCTTCATTAGAAAAATATTTCCATTTTTCCCTAGCCTGGTATTTATAGACTTCAATATTTCATTTTTAATTTTGGGGAGCATTTGGTTGGACAGGCTGAAGCACTGACATGAGATGTGTGTGATGCTGTGGTGCATATCCCTCTTCCTGCCAGAGCTTAACTTTGCAACTCCCATGTGAGTGTCCTAAGTATCTGCTTATAAAGGAGGAATATGTTCTGTTCCCATGAAATAATTAAATATTCACTGGACTGAAAAGGTAAACAAGAAAGAACTTTATGACCCAGTGGGTGGGATATTAGTGTGTAGACAGGTGAGTGAATCTCTAGCTGCTGCTTTGGTGAATATTTAATATAAAATACTTAGATATTTTGGAGAGCAGGAACTGCAACCCCATGATGCTTCTGCCTCTACAATATTACTGTCCTAACCAGTGGACTATGGTGTGTTCTTTCTTTCACCTATTATTATTGCAAACTGGAAATCAGAGATTTAAATATCATGTAAACTGTACCTTCATAGTCTGAGCAGTCTGCAGTGGCTATAAGGCTACATTCTCTGAGATAGAGATGTAATTGTATGACTTAGAAACCCTATGTTTCCTATGTTCTGAGTAAGTATTCACCGCACTGTTTTGTTCAGGTACAAACAGTTAATACTCTACATATACTTCACAAAACCACGGACAGTCTCTGAGAATGCCAATATAGTAGAACCCACAAACCAAGTAGCTAGATGAATATTCACTTGGTGAATTCTTACAAGACCTAGACATTACAGCCACAGTGCAAGCAGAATAAACATTCTCAGTAGCAGGTTTTATTTAGAGCCACAATGGTGGCATTATAGGAACTTTTGACCCTGCAGGCACTTGGCAACAGTTGAGAAGAATTAAATGGCCTAGGATTTAGGCACTGGGGTGTCAACTCGATAGCCAACTCTGGTTTTGGATCTAGCTTTTTTCTTTTTAATATTTATGCACTAGGTCTAGTTCTGAATTAGGCTGATGAATTTAGATGACTTGTTAATCTGTCTTGAAAATGTTTTGGACCTTTTCTTAAAAAAAAAAAAATAAAAAAGCTAGAACCACAAAGAATAAAAGATAAAAAGCAAGAACTGAAATTTAGCCTGAATTAAGCTGAAAAATTGTCATCAAGTGGTGTTTTGTCATGGTAGGCTTTTTTAAGGAGCAAATGTAAATAGATGCAACTAAATAATTGTTATATGTTTCTGTTAAACCTGTTTCAGACTTGCCTCAAAGGTACCTGACAAAAACTGTTACAACAAAAACAGGAAATTAGAGACAGCTGACGTGTTTAGGGGATGCCAGTGAAGAACCCCATTTTAAAGATTCAAAGTAACTATGAAAATGTATTGAAATTGTGATTACATATTGAAAAAATGAGCCAAATCCACTGTGCACCAATTGCACCCTTCTTACAGCTCCTTGGAGTAACTCTACTGAAAGAGTGGAAGAAGAAAGGAGTTACCATCCTGTTTCTACTCTCAAAGAAAAAGTTTGGAAAATGCTAAAATGCTAATTCAATGGAAGCAGAAATATTTTGGAGATTTCTATGGGAATGAGAAAACAAATGCATAACTGTATTAAGCAAATACTTATTTTAAAAAGTTCTAATATCCTTCCTTCATAGAAGGATATGTTTATACAGGCTCAAGTTCACTAGAGATCTTAAGAGCATCCAACAGTGTTTTCAAGTCTGTTAATCAACAAAGCCGAACAACTTCAATACACAGCTGTAAGCTAATAATGTAGATTTCAAATGCAAACAGGTTAAAAAAGGCACAGCAAGAAGACACACCAAGTCCATGCTCTTCATCTGCCCCTCAGTTTCTGGATGTTTGATGTATTGAATGAGAAATATGTTTTCTACTCCCCATACTGATTACATGCAGATGTAATAAAGACATTTCTAGTGCTTCAGGCACATCTGTCATGATATCATTTGATATGCTATCAATGGAAGAAGAAAGTATCAAATGACTGAAGTAATTATGCTTCAATATTACAGGACAGAATATATATGCTCACGATGGGGCACGGTTTCAGGGAGTAGAGAAGCATCTGAATTAAATTCTTGATGTAGAAATGTTTTGAAGAGAGTGTGTTCTGAAATTGAAAAAGCATCTGCTGACCTATCTGAAGTCAGAGACTGCAATATGGCCTCTATTAGTAAACATAAGAGGTTATCATGTAGTTAAATGCTATAATAATAAATTAAAATATGTATAATAGAATCTTTTTGTCTTCAACATAAAAATACAGTGCTAATGATTAAATGATGCTGGAGTTTAGTATTAACAAAAATGTTTTATATAATAATACAAATCAAGATTTCTCAAACAGTTTAAAATATTTTAAATACATTATTATTAGCTATCGCTATTGTTATATTTTGTAAATTACTCCAAAGATAATCCTGAAAAGTTAATGCTTTTCACCTTCAGAAGTTCAAAATACATTCCCCTCTAAGGATTTGTCAGTCTAAGAAATAAATCATCAGTTGTATTATATTTTATATTTTGCAGGCAAAACCTCCAATGAAACTCTGCAAAATGTTTTTTGATTAAGGTTTGGGGGCTTTTTTATTTTTGTGTGAACATATTTGTGGTAGGGATATGGGGAAGGTCTTGTTCATAGATTTGTACTTTTTCTTTAAAAAAAAAAAAGGTCATTTTTTTTACTGTGTGTCAATGTTGTTCACTGTTGACAGTGAAAATCAAAAGATCTGATTTTCCAGAACAATTCAGTTGACGTTTCCTTTCCATACTCTAGACTTCCAGAATGTTAAGAGTATTGATTAAGCATCTGGTATTTTGGTAGTTTTCCCATATCTTTAAAAGAACAGCTCTCAAATGATCCGGAGACTGCAACAATGTGCTGTTGCTCATTTTAGAGTAATTGAACGTATTTTGTGCAGAGGGGGTGGGACATAAAACTTACAGGAAGTTTTTGTTGTTACTGTTTTTTCAATATCGTGTTCTATAAATGTGTGTGTGTGTGTGTGTGTGTATGTGTGTATATATATATATATATATATATATATATATATATATGAAATACTCCGAGGGCATCTTTTTTTTTTTTTTGGCATTTGCTATGCCTAAAAGGCTTCTTGGTCTTCTGAGGAAATGACAACAATAATCAAAAATATGCCTGTAACTTTCTACCATTATCTAAGAAATCCCATAGAGCATTATGTTCATGGCTGTCTAATCATTCTTCTGTCTCCAAGAGCAGCCAACAGTAGAATCCTACAAAAAAAAATGGATCAGTGATCGAGGAACACCCTGGGCCAGAAGTACTGCCTGACCTACTAATACTCCATGAACTTGTTAAATCCATTTTTGAATGTTTGTTCTTTTGACCTCTACAACATCAGATGGCAATGAGTTTCACAGTATGATTATATTATATACTGCATGGAAAAGCATTCTGACTTGATTTAAATCTGCTATCCCCATTATTTCCTGGGGGTGTTCCTTCATTCCTATGTTTTGTAAAATAGAAAATAATTGCTTCCTCCTCATGCGCTCCACATAATTCATGTTTCTATAGACCTCTATCATCAGCTACCTCTTTTTCCAAACTAAGAAATCCTGCATATACTTTCCTGGTATGGAAACTTTTAATTTTTCTTGTTGACATCCTGTGATGTAAATATTTGTATAAACTAAAAATACAAAATAGTAGGCAACAGGTGAAAGCAAAAATTGTCTGGAATTCTGCACCACGGGTGGACTGGGTTATGTTGCTAGTGCAGTGAAATTCTTTTTCTGGTTAAAATAATAGCATGTTTCAGTGGGGCCAGTTCTCACTCTGGAAGTATATAAAGCATTTCAGTTTTGATCTTTGCAAATCAGTTGTGTAAAACTTGGGGAATATTCAAATTGCTGATGTGCTACTGCAGCTTTCTTGTCGTCGCTCATTTATATGTTGTATCTCATGGTTTGTACTGTAGATACTTGTTTGAATTAGATGATGCAACCTAAGCAAGAACCACCAAAGAAGCACAAATGGAATTATCTGTTTGGTTTTATGGTGAAAGGAGGAATGTTTTCTTCAGAACTTAATCTAAAGCGTGAAGGTTTTTTTGTTTGTTTTAATATATTCAAACAAATTATAAGCTTGTTACCACAGTCTTATGTTCTCGAGAAGGAAAGGAAAAGGTTCGCCTCTGCACAAACTCCCCCTCCCCTTGTATGTTTATCAGTGCACTCATTTAGATTGCTTTCCCAACTGTTAAATCCATAAATAAAGTTACATATTTAAGTCACCACCACCATGCTCTTCAGCTGCTTGTAAAGTCTGAGGGCTGAATGAATTTCAAAACTGATATATCTCATATTCATAAGTTCCAGGACTCAACTTTTAATTCAAGATTTCTCAAAATTTAATCATTCAACTGTCAGCATACAGGTCATGAAGTAGTAAAAACAGGTCAGATATGTGAGCTGTATTGCTTCAGGTACAAACTTTCTCTTCTTTTTGGCCAATGTAGCTGAATAGCCAGGAATGGAAGCAGTTTTCAAGGTGAGCCGTGAATGCATGGAGCTCACATTAGGACTTAGTTATTGAGTAGGTTTTTTGGTGTTTTCTTTTATTTCTGTCGTGTTTGACACAATGAAATGTGATATAAAGAGAAAACAAAAGCTTGAAAAAAACTTGTAACAACAGGGTAATTGTTATATCACTAGTGATCCTAGTGCTGCTTATGGGGTGAGGGAAGACCAGCTGTATTAATAAAATCTAGTTAAAAATATTTAGTACGATAATTTTCCAAAATTATATTTTTGTTGAAATCAGTGTTGTCAGGGAATGTTTGTTTTGCCAATATTTGTAGTATAGAAAATAAAAAATAAAATGCATATGTAAAATATTTTTTTTTCTTAGTGTTTTTGATAATGATAGTGCAGCAATAACTTTTATTTTCAGGAAAATGCATCTTTTTGATTTTGCACTTTGAATTTCCTCTCAATGTGCCTATCTTTTAAAATGCATATCTTTAACATTATATTATTATATTCATTACCATTGTAATTATTTAATAAACGAACTATAGTTGCAACTGGAGTGGCAACATTGTCATATGGATAAGGTGCCTTGCTGGGTTCATAAAGAATGGATGTTAAGAGAGACACAAGTTTTCCAGAAAGACAGGTGTGTCTTTTTAAAGTATGTTTACTCCTTCTTTGTATAAAATTATACATGATTTTGAATTCTGCTCAAAGATTGAGAACCATGGGTTTTATCAGAAGGATTACAAGTATTCCTTATGTTCTAATGTGGCTACACATTTCTGGAATGCTGCATTTAGTTCACTACAAAACCCAACGATAACCCGTAGGTAAAAACAGCATGAAATCAAAACGTGATCCACTTTGAAGAAGATGCTGGTAAAATGTTGGTAATTTATGCATGGTGAGATGAGCATACATTTTAAAGAAAGATGAATTGTGTCTGACAGAATTTAGCAGTGGTAGCACTGCAAAGATCGCTCAGCTTGAATAATCATTTCAGACTTTTTTCAAGGTTGGTTCTAAAGCTCATGATTTTTTTTTTCATTGTTCCCAAGGAGTTTTGGATCAAGCTCTTATTGAAAAGTGGCTGAAAACAAGAGTTCTGGGATAGCAGAGAACTTCAGCAGAGCTTTGATTTTTTGCCTGTTTAATTCCAACTCAGTTGTCTCTTCTGGATCCTGAATTCTGAAAAGGTGAGAGAAAATCACTGTGGCTCAGCCTAATATAGAAAGTGGTTAAGGCAGTTAGAGAAATGTGGATTATTACTGCTACCAGTGGACTGTTCTCTTGTTCTTTCAATTTCACTCCAAGAACTAAATGGATCATTCAAAATCTGGCTAGCTACCAAAGACACAATCAAACATCTGTGCACCAGATGCATAGAGCATTATGTCCAGCTGTGTTACTGCAGCTACATCTGCAGAACACTGCATATGTCAATTGCCCTGGCCAGCAGGCTTTGGGAATACTATCTACAGGAATTAAAGCTTGCAGCAGAAGTAAGACGAGAGGGTGTTTTACTTTGTTTTTAATGTTTTTCTCTCTCTCTCTACATTTCTTAACTGATTTGCTTGCAAGTTTAAATTAATGGAGGGAAATAGTATATGATTTTTGCCAGTGGAGACCTCGCTTCAAGTTGTAATAAGGTTTTATAAATAAATGAATGCATCTCACCCTGTATTTCAAAGTTGTACTTTTATCTTAGAAAATAGTATGATGGAAGTATTCAGGAAAGTATTCTTTTCTTCCTTTGGAGCTAGTGGAAACCAGTATGTTAGCTGAGGAACTCTGAGAGGGCATTTATTCCAGAGGTCACTAAAGCAAACTTACAGAAAAATTTGAGAATTCATTTGATTTGCTGACGCAATGAGTATTTATCAGTGGGGTATGCCATAGACTTTTCCACAAAATATTCAGAAGCATATTCAGACTGCCTTCCTACTTAAAGTAACAATGCTGTTTCATTTATTACATATTTCCCTCATTTCCTTTTATATTCTCCTGAGGAATCTGTTGCAATTGTCATAAAAGTGTGTGGGGGATATATATATATATATATATATATATATATATATATATGTAGATCTTCTATTTCCCCTTCCTATCAGTATAACTGTGCCTTGATAAGGAGAGCAATGTCAAGTTAACAAAATAATAACATTTTCTGTTCAAAAAGGAACGGAAGCAGCACTTGATGGAGATAGATTAATAACGGTGGCTACTCTTTTGAGCTGGCAATATTCCTAGCAGTTTTTAGGAAGGTCTTTTTCAATTATATTTATAATTCTTAGGAAAAAAAAAAAAATGAAGTGCTAATTTCACACTACTGAATACATAAAACCCCTTTTTCCTACTGGTAAGCTTGCATGTCTAAACTTAGTTGGTATATTTTTAATTTAAAATCTCTTGTATTTCTAAGTGTAGAGCTACTACTGGAACAGTTCCCAATTCAGAATTTTTTTGTTACAAGGAAAAAAACAACTGTACTTTAACATTAAAGACTTATTGATCTGCCTTTTCAATTTTAAGTTGCTGAATCATTGTATTACAGAAGTTCTTTATCTTCAATGAATACTTGTGTTCAATATACTGGGTTCAAACTTGAGGCTGTATTGAACACAATAATGCATTTTCAGAATTTGACCACATGCAAATATGTTGAAAATTTAAAACAATTATTATTTGTGGATCATTTTATACAGAGAAAATGCATTGAAACAAGCTTAATCAAAACCTTCTAAAGTAATGACACAATGTTATGAAAAAAACACAGATTTGCAAAGAAAAATTAACATAAAATCAAGATGTTTCACTTGTCTACTGGTACCAAACCATTTGTACAGCTGCAAATACTAATTGCTGATTAGATCTTACATATAAAATCCCCTTAAGCTTTAATTTAGTACTTTTGCTGTTTATTTTTCAACCATCTTCCTCTCTGTTTTCTACTCTTCCAGTAGTAATTTTAGTAAGATGTGAGACACATCTTGCCCTGCATATTTGCCTTTTCTGACACTGTCAAGAGCAGAAGAACGTCATGGTAACAGGAGACATAAACAAGATAAAACTAATTTATTTTCTTTGACTCAAATCATAGGCAATGTTATCTAGGCTCTGAACCTAGTTTGTTTCCAGATAATAATGGGAAACAAGATGAAACATTTTTGTTTCCGTTCCAGGCCTCTTAGTAGCAGATATTTCTCATTAGAAGAAATGTTGTCAAGCCTGGTGATTTATTTTATGTTTTTTTGTTTATTTTGTTTGTTTCCCTTCTCTAACTTAATGGACATTTTCTCTCCTAAAATGAATGTTCCACTCTTCTAGTTAGTTGCAGCTTTTGTGATGCTTTGTATACTAAGCTTTCTGGAACTAGAATATAGGATACAAATTGTGGTTCACATGGGTTTGCTGATGAGGTTAAAATTCCTTATACATTAAAAATATGGTAGAATCAACACCATTAATATGATCTATAATAAAAATAAATAGTTGTTTGATTATTCTTGGTTAAATTGTATAAACTTGTTAAGGTTAGGGAGAAGAGAAGCTGATAGTGTTAGTCATAGTATTATCACATTTTTATTTTTACAGTAGTAAAAAATTAATTTTTGTATTTTACTTTTAAATGATACTCAAAAAATTCTCCACTGATTAAAACCTACTCCATGTCGTATGCAAAACACATCTGAGATAAAATTACTACAGTAAAAATGTGGGAGAACAGAATTTTGTTCCAGGATCAGTGTTTTCACTAAGGTTCCAAGCTACCTGTACACTTCTAGAATATTTCTGTATTGCTTTAAAGTTTTATCGCTGTATTTTTGAAGTAACCGTATCAGTCACACTTGCCTTTTGTTTAGAGTGTTTTGTCTCCTCCCTTCATTGCCTTTTGAGTTGTTCTGCAAAGAAAAGAGAGTGGAACTGTGTGAAAGTTTTCCTTTATTGTTGATGAATATTGTTCTTTTGATATGATAGATGTCTAGGACCTGTGCACTTCTGAGCTGAAACTCAAAACATATTTGTAAAACTCTGTTATTAATGTTCAGCACTGTCAGATATGCAAGAGTGCTTAAGAGTTACTATTGAAATAATAGATGGACAGATTAGGATAAACAGAGGAAATAAGGATGAGATAGAAGGTTACAAAAAAAAAAATTACAAATTCTTGATGTTCTGAAAATAAAAACAGTATCTTTCAAAAAATGTTTTAAAACACCTGGAAAGAACAGGGAAGAAAAAAAGTACTTCTGACAGCTGCAGTGAATATTCAAGGTAGGAGCATAAACAATGCTAGGTACAGCTGGAAGAGAGATGGTAAGACAAAATAGTATAAAAAGCTCTTACCATGGATTGTAAAGTTGACAAAAGAAAGCCTGAAACAGTTAACTGATCAGAGGAGGTTGTAATTACGGTATTATTGTTCTCTAGTTTGTATTAAGAACTATTCTCAGTGCTTTGAAAAAAAAAAAATAAAATTCTTGCTTATTCAGAACTTTAGCAGATCTAATATTTGTGTGATAGTATATAACAGATGTTAGAATTTTTTCTGTGTGACTCCATAATTGTGATCACAAATAAAAAGCATCTTGGAAGCAAAATTGAAGTTCTATAAATAATTTTGATTAATTTGTGTTAAAATAGGAGTAATAAATCTTAGCCTGTGATTTGCTTTGCTAGTACAGCCTTGCCTGGAATTTCAGGTTGGTAATTTTTGTTACTATCATAATCTTATAAAATCAGTCACACAGAAACATAAATAGGTAAAGGTGTCTTCAAATAACCTTTTTATCACTTTGTGCTGTAGAAGTGTAGGGTTTTATTCCCAACCTTTTGAAACCTAGGAGTGATCTACTACTTAGTACAAGTACTTTAGAGCTGCTAAAAGTCTTTGTTGATACATGAAGTGCTAACCAGTTTCCTACAAGAAATTGTTATGAGCTCGATTAACCTTACAGAATGATCATGAACAGTCTCCAGACTATTTGCTTGCATTTTTATGCAGCAGCTTTGTCAGGCTACCTAGAACATCTGTAGCTGACTTGTTTCCCTCTTTATCTACTTTTCTTTTGGAACACAAACGTTACCAACTTCTAAACTACCAAGATTTAGTCTTTCCTTGAAGGAAAGGATTCTGAAACAATGATTTTTCTCAGGTCAGTAACATCTCACAACCCTATTAATGGCCACAGTGGTAAAACTTTCTAACCCAAATTACTTGTAGATGGAATTTAAATCTTTTTCAGAATTTTATAACAGTTTTAAATTATCCATTGTATGGATACTGCCGTTTGCGTAGCGAAGTCCAGGTCACACTTCACTCGTAGACAGATAGAAATAGGGAATGGCAAAGAATCTTGCTTGGAATATTTCCACTAAGGTGGTATAACAGCTTTTTTTTGTGAACTTGCATGATGAGGAATTTTCCACCCAAGAATCTTACTTATCTCTTTCTTATAAATAGTAGTCAGTTGTTGTTTAGGAAGTGAGCTTATCTTGTGGTACTATAAATTCTCTATTTTCTGTATCCGTGAATATTCCGTGCTGTGTTTTCTTTTCATAATCATCTTGTTAAGACTGCGAGGTGATTCTTGTTGTTCCTTTCACATCATTTTCAGTCTTTCAGTTCACATATAAAATGTATATCCCTAAAGAAGGAGTCATTACTCTGAGATACAACATGGTGATTATTTAAATTATTATTATTTTTTCCACAGCTAGGAAATTTCTGAATCATCTGGGTTCAAAACTTTGTAACGACTCCGTGCTTTTTTTATACTGGTACACCATTGTCATTTACCTGTTATTTCCTCTGAGATAGAATTCTTGCTGAGGGTTGAATTTGAAACCAAAGATCATAGACACCTTCTAGTCCTTGCATTTTCTTAAGGACTTTTATGACCGTATCTCATACTTCCCTTTCCCCTTTACTACGAGGCTAAGTTTTATGAGATTTTTATCTCGTAAGGTAAGTCTCATGTAAATGAGGACAGAATTATCTGTAGATGTTGATAGTCAACATCTTCTAAAATAAAATCTTAAATTCTAAGTAAAAATACTACAATAATATTTTTCTTACTTTTAGATTTCCAGCTGTAGAACTGGTAGTCAGGTCACCAAGCCATGAATAATGCTTCCATCTTTTTTTTTTTCCTACTTGTATCTTGTTCATAGCATCAGGAACATTTTATTTCCTTCCTCCACTATTCTTAAAATTTGAGCCCTGAAAACATTAAACAGTATTGTGTTATATGCCAGTGTCAAAGGATAGTGTAAGCAACACATAGTGCAATTACTATAATCATTCATCTACAGGACACACAACTGAATGTAGTGGGATTATGCAAATGTTTCAAGCTAGGGGTGTTCTTTCTGGCCTGTTTTTAAAGGTAGTCATTCTGCCACAGATTTCTAATAGGGTTTTGTTTTCATATTAAGCAACTTGCTTTTGTAGCACTCTATATAGTGTTTTATATAATAACTGTTAGATGCAAAGAACTTCTGGTAAGTGAACTCTAATACATTAGTGTCATCCTGCTGTAAGCATGGGAGTTCTATTTTTAAATTGTGGTACATGTTCCTCCTTGTCTTTGCTTCTTTTATTTTTTGGTATGCCATAGCACTGATATCTGCTATGATTAACATCATGCCCTTGTAATTCAACATTCTCACTGTATGGATGACATTTTCCTTTAACACATTTCATAGAAGGGCAAGTTCTACTTTGTAGAGAGCATCACTTATTCAGAACTGGAAAAATTAATTTATTTGGTCAAGGGTTCCTAGGTCTTCAGTCAAGGGTAGATATTTTTTTAGCATCTGAAAAATGAAAACCCTTTTTGTTGAAAAGATTTCAGATCATGTGTTATTGTTATGCTTTGTTCTGTTTTATTTATGTATTTAGTTTTATTCTGTTTTTCTTAAAAAAAATTACCAACGAGGGTAAATAAAGTGGTAAATATCATAGGAATAAAGATTAAAGTCAATATGTTGTGTCGTCTTTAAGCAGTTGCAAATCGTTGCCTTGAAGCTTAGCAGAACCTAAATGTCATTGCTCTCTAACGAAAGCTCTCTGGACAGCATGAACTGTGTTGATTGTTTCAGTGCAGTTCTTGACAGATTTAAAAAGAGAAAGCTACAATGACAGCCAGACTGAAGCCATGGTACAGTTATTTAGCTTCAGCAGTGTTTCCTTCTTCTCAATTACTGCAGTACTGTGTTTTTCATTCCCTTTCTAATCTAGATGAATTCCCTGAACCACCTCAGAGTAGTCCACAGAGAGCTTTAGCACCACAACTCAGAAGTGTAACAGTTGTATAACAACTGTTGTGCATAGGTGCCATTTCAGTTGGTTTTGTGGCCATCAGCTTTGCATTGGGAAACCATGTCATCATCTGTGAAGACTACTGGTGAACAATACAGTACCGTTGCAACTAGCAATCTAGAGGAATTGTATTCTGAAAAAATTCCAACCTTTTTTTTAGCTGTGTATTTGAATAAAAATAGAAAATACATACTTGTTTCAGTATTACAAATTATTTTGGTACTATATTGAAAGAACACTAACATCCAGTTCTATTTCTATTGGACCTATAACTCAGTGTAAAAAATGAATGATCTATTTCTGTTACTAGATCCACTTCTGTGAATCACATCTTCTGAATATTCAGTCTGTAAATCTTGCCTTAATGTATTTGAGAAAGAGATCACACGTTCCTAAGACTTTTGTGTAAATGAAAATTTGCCATCCTGACTATTTTATGAAACGTTAAGCAAAACAATAATCAAGCCAAAATATTTTCAATGCAAAACATTTTTTCGATCTCTTTGAAAGATCTGGGTCTGTTGTAGTATTTGAAAGACATGGTCTTTGGTTTTAAACTACTTTAAGACTACAAAATACTTTAAATCTGAAATAAAATAATAATTCTGAGGTTGAACAAAATATTTATTACAGACTAAAATAAAGTCATCTTCAACTTTTATTAACATGGATTTCTAACGCTGCTTTGAAATTGAACTATTTTTTTTCCCTTCTCCAGAATAAGTAATGCATATGAATTTCAGTTTTTTTGCTGGGCTATAAACATCAAGACCTATTTTGATGATTACACTTCAGTTTTCTACCTTATTAGAATCTAGTCAGCTAGGAATAATATTTCTGATTTTTCTGTGGATTGCAAGTCCATAGCCATATACACAGGCTTAGGAAAAAAAAAATGCCCATGAAGTATTTTCAGTTGCTGTCCAGGTTTTTTCAGTAGCTACTATTCAGGTTGTTGTAAATCTAATGTATGAATTAGAATTTTGACACAGCTCTCAACATAGTTTCTGATGCACCATAGCAAGGATTAGGTCTTCTGGGCTGGTGTTAGTACATGCTGATCACTTTTCCCAAAAGAATTCTCAGGAATAATTTGTTTTTGTACCTAACCCAGACTGTCCAGTGAACTAGTCCTGTCTCCTAACACTTTCTTAAATGTCAGATGATGATTCACATTTCTAAGAACATAGTGCTTCACACCATGGGGCTGGAGAAAGTGTAATTGTATCCTACTCAGACACAGTTGCCTGCCACAGCTGTTCTAAGTTTTCTAAATGAAGTCCTTTTTAACCTACCATTTTGGATTTTTTTGGCCTTCCTTTACAAAAGTAGACCTGCAGTTAGTTATTACTAAGATTTCAGCAAAATTGGTAAATGTGCTGTTACAAAATGTTGTTGGTGATCTTGTTACATGTTTTAATCACAAGAACTGTGTGTCAGTGGTGTATCGTTTTTTGTTTCAACTTCTTGTGTAGTTGGTATTTTTTTTTGTTTGTTTTCTTCTCACTTGCTCTCCTTTGAGTACTCTTTTGTTTTCTTTATGCTAAGGACTGGTCTTTAGGGATTCTTAATGTTGCATGATCATTTGCGGCTTGGCCTTCTCTTCTTAGGCTTGTGTTCCATTCAAGTCACTGGCAGCTAACTTCTCTCTGGGTTTTTACGTACTGCTGGAAGGCAGAAAAAACAGTTTTATCCACTGTGAAGATGAGTTGCGTGAGATTACTTACCCAATCTGCTTGGGGAAAAAAAAAATTACCTTTCTTCTAAACATACATTGTCTATTAAAGGCATTTATAAGACTTGAAAATACTACACCATTTCAGAGAATAGTTTATGTGGTATGAAAAACAGTAGGTCTATTTGAAAAACATCAGTTTTGAATATTTTATGATTTTAAATTACATACTTTAAATGGATGAAGTGACATATCTTACTACTGGAAATCCAAATAAGCAAGTTGTTTTAAATTAGGTAGTCATATTCATTTAGAAATGGAAAGTAGAAATGTTTTCTATTGATAGTCTTCATGTGTGTTGTTTTTTATTTTTTTATTTTTATTTTTTGCTTCTCACTAAATATCATTAAGCTGCTAGTAGCTGCAAATCTTGTATGCAAGAATACAAGATAACTGCTTTTCCCCATCAGTGAAGGCATGTTTGCATTTTTGTTTAATAACAACTTTGATCCTTCTACTGTTGGCAATGGTCATTGAGAAATCCTGACATAAAGAAGGTATCTGCAAGATAAAGTTCTACAAGGGATGATTAGCAGCACTTAAGTTTTCTTTCTGTTGAAAGGAAGAATCCCTGATTGAACAGTGCATTGAATGATATGACAAGCAAGTACTTGATCCCTGTCCAGCTGGAAAGGAATTGTATTCATCAGCAGCTTTTTAGCTAAGGATGTCTTTATATTTTCACTCTTTGTTTGAGTCTCTCCAGATCCTCCCTGTACTTCATGTCAGCACTATATAGTAGGTATGCCAAGTGGTTTTGAAATTTAAATTACAGTCTCTTTTTCAGATGTTATTGGAAAGAACGTGTAATTTATAACCACGTGTTAAGAGTACAGGATGTTCATGGTTCACTGCCAATTCTTCTTTTGTAAAGTTAATAAAACTTTCATAAAACACTTATACACTTGTATATTTCATGGTAAAGATTTTTTTAAATCTCATAGGCTAATGTAAAGATTTATTAAAAACATTTTTTTGTTAAGAGGAGTGTCAATAGTTTGCAGCTGAGTGTAATTTTGAATTCCCAGTAGATGACAGTCTGACTGAAAATGACACTAACAGCTTTGTTGATTTAGCACTAAAAATAAAGGATTCTTTCAAATGATATAAAGCTCTAATACCCTGAGTATGCTGAAATACACTTGAGACCCTTAAGTAGAGTTGCAGTGAAATATTCTCCAGCACTACGGATTCCGGTGAACAAGCATTAGCATGCTTGCTGGCACTGACCCATTGGGCTCCCACCTAAAAATGAGTATGAAGGATTGAGATACCACACTAACAAGAGAATCTGATATGTCTAAATATGGGAACCATCAGACCTTTGGATAATGTCATGGAATAGGCTTCAGTAAGACTTGTAGTAAGACCTTGTGACATCATTTTTAATGTTTTTGTTCTTTTTTCCTCAAAAACTGAGTACTTGAAATATTTTATTCAGTAGCAACCCAAAACTACCACCATCTGAGAGCTATGAAGAGGTATGTGAAAGGAGCTGATGGTTTTATGCCAGCTCCTGCAGGATGGTTGTTCACTCTCTTTTTGTGATGTGATAATTGATAGCTTTGCCGGCAATCTTGGCAAAGAAGCTGAGGATTAAATAGCCCAAGAGATGGAACTTTCCTAGTCTCCTAAGTGAGAAACAGACATGTTGGCCAGGCAGTGTGGAAGTCTGAAGTGCTTCTGCTGTACTATGCTGTACTATAGATAAATACCGTAAGAGGTTTTCCTCCATCTTTGAATGGTCTTTATTCAAACTAAGAGTGCATAGAGCTATGTACTGTGGATCTTTGTCCATCTTTAACCTATTCTTCACTTTTTTTCTGGTATAAGCCAGGTAATTTAGTGATATCAATATTTTCCACAGTAGTCCACCCACCCTAAGCATCTATGTCAGTGTAAAGGAGGTACAAAACTCTATGCACAAAATAAATAATAATAAAAGAAAGTGAGAATGGGAGTCTGTTCTAGACATAACATCAGAGTTGGTAACAAGTGGGGACACTGATGAATTTGTTGCTTAAAGGATCCAGTTATTTTACACTCCCTATCTTCGTGGGAAATAAAGACAATACCTCTCTTAATCTGATAGCTACTACCTAAAGTAAATAAATAAAAATCATTATTTACTCTAAGCCTGCCAACATTTGATATGTCATCCATATGTTGTGACTACTGTAGTACATTTTTGCTGTCTTTAGTGTTGATTTTTAAAATGATTTCTTCCTGATCCACAAGTGGCTAATGCGGAGAACAGAAAGGCTACTTCATGTAATCTTTGCTAGATATAAATATCTGAAAATAGTAATAAAAATAATAATACCTATAAATGGTAATTGGAGCTGTGAAAACAGTAGCACTGAATACAGGAGGAAGCAGAGATTTAGGAAAAAAATAAGAAATTGTTGTATTTTTCCATTTTATCTTGCATATGTGATAAAAATAAAATAGGAATGTAGATCCTTAGAGAATCAATTAGTGTGCATAGAAATAAGGAGGTAATTATATAGAGGGAGTTAAAGACAAAATGGTTGAAAAATGAATGTTTATAATGCAACCTTGAGTGACTGCTGATTCTTGACCTAGATCGCATAATGGTCACAGATTTAAATAAAATCAGGTTTTTAAGTCATGTTAATCGTGTTTTTATACCATGGAGCAGCTTCTGAATTAAGAAGAGCTTGTGGATCATTCATATGTTTCTCAGACTGACCTCCCCACACAATGTGTGGAATGTATATACACACACCTACCACACCGTAAGCTGTGTTTCTGAACATAAATTGGCCAGGTGGTTGTTCTTTTCCTTCTGCAAGCATGGCTTTCCAGATTCACCAAAAAAAAAAAAAAAAAAAAGAGGGAGAGAGACAGATGATTACATCATAGAATCATAGAACAGTTTGGAATGGGAGGGACCTTAGGGCCAATCCGTTTCCATATTTTCCTAAACCATCTCTAAATTTCCAATAGGCTAAATGTGTTTGGGATATCATCTGAATTTCTGAAGCAATCCCATCAACTTTTCAGAAAGACTTTTGCTAGATCAATCTGCTACAATAGAGCATCTTGTGAATAATAAAGTATAAACTACTATAGCTGATATGTCATGACTGCGTTGTTAAAAGAGAGGTGGGCCTTATAGTGACAAAGAAGGGCAATACACTAGAATTTTCCCTTTGTGATATGAACAGAAGAGTTGCCCATGCACACTGGTAAATCTTCATTTGTGCAAAAGGCTGCTGCTTTCTGAAGCGGTGGTTTCACTGTATGTAAGGGGCCAAGTAAGCCAAGTGCTACCCTCATGTGATCTTCCACGAAGACTCCTGACTTCTGTATCCCATTCTCTCTCTTGATTGCTGGAGCCCTTTGGAAAGAGGTCTGCCATTGACTGAGTGTTGATGCTTCTCTCCCATGACAACATATTTTGCAACCGCACCTCATACTGAGCCCTGGAGAAGGCTGCCCAGCTGATATCTTTTCTCTGGGTGAATACTAGGTCATTGCTAACAAAACCAATAGGACTATAAAAACTAAAGGATAAAGCAAACATATTAGGCATAATGCCTTTCAGTGATGTAGTTACTTGTGCTAGTACAGACTTAGTTAAATGTTCAGTGAAAATATCTTAAGGTGGTTTGAATTTTTATTTTGTTATAAAATATGTTAGAAGATTAAAGCATGTACAGAACATTCCTCCCTCTCATTCATGTCAAAATGAAATTGATAATTGCCAGTTTTTAACCAGCTCAAAAGATGCTTTCACAGCCTTCCCTTTGCAGGAGATTACTTATTGTTGCCTTTGAAGTTGACATTATTTAATAGAGATCTTTTTTTCCTTATGAATTGTTTCAACTTGCTCATGCTGTCTTCAATTTAATGAAGCTTTTGAGAAGGAAACTGTAAACAAATGAGATAGGATGGTTTAGGAAGAATGTGAATTGTATTCTTTAGCAAGAATTGTTTATGATGATGGTTTCATAATATATAAAACATATGGACCACCAGAAATCCAAATGTCAGAGCCTTAGGTCTTTGATTTATTATTTTGTTGTTTGCATTTTATTCACGTTTCTAACCCCCCTCTCCCCCTTTCTCTTTAATATTTTGCTATTTGTAGCAATAGTATATTTATGAACAAGATAGGTAAGTGTTACAGGACTATGCTAGTCATTGAAAAACACAAGAAATGCTGAAAGCAAGCTACCAGAAGTTATGATCTTATAGCTTATAGGATGTCGGTGTTACTATTGAAAAGGACCATAAAACCTATCCAGCTTTTCTTGTGATCTCTTTTTAAAATGTATTAGCAGGTTCATCCATGATAGTTTTCCTGATTCTTACATTAAATCTGAGTCAGTTTACCATGCTTATTTATGCTTGCATAATATCTGTCAAAGCTGTTTGTGTTCTAAGAGTCATTCAGAACCACCTCTCTTTATTGCAAAATGACCAGAACCAAATCAGTTTTCCATATTCTGGCTTATTAACTGAGACAGTAAATCATGGTTTTCTGCAGCTTAATTATGAGTGCAAAAGTCTGTAAAAGTAAACACACTGCAGAACTATAAAACAACCACTTACCACCATCTTCATTTAACATTCATATTTTGCATGCCAAGTAGAGGAAAACAGTACAGAATTAGTGCAAACTATCACCACGTCACTTAATTTCTTTTATGACATGGTTACCCATCTAGTTGATCAAGGGAAGCCAGTAGATTTGTTTTACGTATTTATTTTAGCAAATCTTCCAATATTGTCTCTCATAGTATCCTTCTGAACAAAATGTCCAGTATACAGCTAGATGGGTGCATAATATGATTGGTGAACAAATGGCTGATAGGTTGGGCTTAAAAGGTTGTGGTAAATGAGGTTACATCAGGCTGGCGACCAGTCAGTCACTAGTGGGGTTTCTCCAGGACTCAATTTTAGGGCCCGTGCTCTTCAATACTTTTATAAATGATCTGGTCAAACGTATGCTAAGTTTGTAGATGATACCAAATTAGGAGTAACTGTTGAGTACCTTGAGGGTATAGAGGCCTTGCAGAGAGATCTTGACAAATCACCAACCATATGAAATTTAGTAAGAGCAAGTGCTGGATTCTGCACCTGAGCCAGGGACACCTTGGGTAGACATACAAATGGGAGGGCTAGAGGCTGGAGAACAGCCCTGTGGAAAGGAATCTGGGGATTTTGGTTGATGGCAAGTTGAATATGAGCCAGCAGCGTGCCCTGGCAGCCAGGAGGGCCAGCCTGTACCCTGGGGTGCATCAGGCACAGCACTGCTAGGTGGTCCAGGGAAGGGATTGTTCCACTCCATTCTGTGCTCTTGTGGCCTCACCTCAAGTGTTGTGTGCAGTTGGGTGCCACGACATAAGAAGGACATAAAACTATTAGAGAGTTTCCAAAGGAGGGCTACAAAGATGGTGAAGAGTCTAGAGTGGAAGACACACAAGAAGCAGGTGAGGTCATTCAGATTGCTCAGCCCAGAGGAGAGCAGGCTGAGGGGAGGCCTCATGGTGGCCTGCAGCTCCCTCACGAGGGGAGTGGAGGGGCGGGTACTGAGCTCTACTCTCTGGGGACAGTGACAGGACCCAAGGGAATGGCATGGAGCTGGGACAGAAGGTCAGGCTGGATGTTAGGAGAAGATTCTTCACTGAGAGGGTGGTTGGGCACTGGGACAGGCTCCCCAGGGAAGTGGTCACAGCACCGAGCCTGTAAGAGCTCAGAAGCATTTGGACGATGCTCCCAGAAATATGGTTTGATTATTGGATGTTCTTGTGTGGATCCAGGAGTGGGACTTGGTGATCCTTGTGGGCCCCTTCCAACTTGGTATTTTCTGTGATTATGGCATATGAAGCTTATTTTGATAATGCCAACAGATACCAGTGCGTGGGATTCAGAAGAATGAATTTATATCACATCCCTTTGCCTTTGAGAGTGTGATTTGTGTTGAGTTTACCTCAATTTTAGCATTCTTGGAAAACAAAAATGTGTTGCTTGTTCTATGCCTGTAGACATTCTGCTAATTAGCCACGCAAATTCAGATCAGGTATTGACTAACATGAATTAATTTGTTGCCCAATAAAAGAGAACCACTAGCGTGGAATTGTCATCAGGGAAAACAGAAAAGGAAAGAAGTTGAGAAATCTTTGATCCTGTTTTCAGTCAACCTCTCCTGTATGAATGAATGGGAGATCAAACATGAAAAGATGTGTGCTATACTGCGTTTTAGGAATCCAATACTCTAAGAATCATGTGCAAGTGAAAACAGGAAATCTGCCAAGAAGATAATAATTAGGTAGAAATTATAATTGAGAAATGCAAAAATGTGGCTTGCATATTTTCCTGGACTGCTGGACTTAGCTGAAGACTGTATTGAGCTGTGGTCAGTCACAGTTCCGTCTATGTATCGTATTAGATTTTTGAGACACGTGTTACCCAAGTAGAACATTGCTAATACGGCATAATATGATATTTTTTCTGTGGGTGTGTTCATGAAATCTGTAATTTCCTGACTATTTCATAACTATTGTCATTAATCACCTCTTCAGAGTTGTGCTTTGACTTTTGAATATGAAATGATTCCTTTTGAGGAGATTTCTGTAAACAAATCAGTTACAATGGGTCTTAAGGTTTTCCTGTGTTCTTTTTCAGCACAATTAATTATTTGCTTATTTTTAACCCTTTTGCTGGAAAATGAGGTTTTGGTGACTTAAGATACTTATATGTATTTTCACGTAGACTAAGGTGGTCTTTATACACTGTATTCTCCTGTAGCTTGTTAGGGTTACAGTCAGATTGGTTTTCTTTAGAGTTGAAATAATTCATACCTGTGAATATAGTTACACCACTGACATGAAGGTTTTCGTTCCCATGTAAAGCTAGGCTGGTAAAAGCATTTGTACATATGTACAGGAGAAGTATGTCTGTGTGTGGAGGAAGAAGGGTTTGCACCATGTTATTACATCAGAATCACTAGGCAATACACATTTTGTGTGTAGAGGAAGCCTTATATAAGCAAACAGGTTCAATGCCCACTGTGTCTCAAAGTGGGTAGCTGATAAACGGAGTAGCAACTGAAATCAGTAGAAAGAAGTTTCAACTAAAACGTTGGAGTGGATTAAACAATAATATTTTTTGTTGTTGTTTTTGTGTGTGTGCTTTTACAATCATATGTTGTTGAGGCTGAGGAGGCTTTGTTGTTTTGAATGTAACAGCTAACAAATAAGTCGTGATTTTGCTTCTCAACGCTGTTACCTTGCTCACAGAACTCTTAGTAAGGTCCTTCTGGTTCTTTGGAATGACACCTGTGAACTGCAGCTTTCTACAGTCTCCTGTGTGTATTTGTATGTTGTCTGTGTTCAAATATGTTTGTTAATTTCCTGCTGAGTTGGGGGGAGCAATTTTAATGAAAAGATATGAAGGCTAAAAATGAGTTTCAGGTGACATCCACCTAAGTACTGCTTCTCCTCCTTCTACTGCTCTCTGCTGCATCCTGCTCTTTCAAAAAATTGCATTTTTTCTAAAAACTTTCCACACCTTTGTGAGAAATTTAAATATTGAAGCATCTGGATGTGAACTGTTTAAGGATCTAGTCAGCTTCCTTTTACCACGTCTAATCCTTCATCACTGTCACTCCACCCTACTTACACTACCCACCCAGTCTTAATTTGGTTCCTTTCATTTGTTCTGTAATGGAAATATTCTGGATTCTACCTGTTACTGTATGTACCGTGCATTAAATGTGTGTTGAAGGGCTTTAAGAGAAATATTTTCCTATGGCATTTTAAGTTATAAGTTTTTGAGAGCTTTATTTTTTTTTTCCCACAATGTGCTGTGTTGTTGGGCCAGAAGGATATTGTTATATTTATGACTGGAATGCCTAGTCTTTCTGACATTGTGAAATGTGTTGATAAGTTGCTACAGGAGTTTTCTTATGGCAGCAAAATTATTTTCAACTAAAGATTCCCTTTTCCTTTCTCCTGTTATCTATTTATTTTTTATTCTTCTAGACTCTTGGTTTTCAAATTATTTTTTCAGTATTGTCTCTTTAATGTCTGTTCTCCCTGCTGTGATAGTTAGCTCCCTTCTCTCTGCCTTAGCCCACTAGGCTGCAGCACAGCCTAGATCAGTGTTAGGTCAGTTAATAACTGTGAGCATTCTTCCGCACTCAAGAAAACAGGCCTGTGCAAGCAGCTCTGGCTGATTGTGGGGCAACCAGGGAATGGAAAGCTAGCTTCAGCAGTAACTATGGAGCAGATTTTGTTCTTGTGCAATAGCCTAAGTGATGTCAATTCATAAAAACCTGCTGCACCAGTGCTGGGAAATCTACGTATGCTGTATTTGAAGTGTCTCATGTGGCAGTAGGAAAATAACAATTGTAGAAGGCCCAGCTGCCTGTCAAGAAAGACAAAGCGGGCCATTACATGTTCAGCTCCTATTCCTACAGCCTGTGCTGACTAAAATCTGATCTCCACTGCTCTGAGCCATCATGTTAGACCATCATATGTCATATTCTAGTAACACAAATGCAAAATATTTCTCATTCCAAACGACGATGGCAGCATTTTCCGTATATTTTACGGCGGTTCAAACTGATAGAATCAGTTTAGAATACGAACCATCCATTCAGCAACTCAGCTGCAACTGAATATAGATATCCTTTCACAGTAGTCAGGCACTCACAATGTGCTGCTCTATTATGTGAGTCAGACTAAGCCTTTTAGTGCTCTTCTGTGACTGTGCTTTGGTATATATCAGTGTGAATATATTGGCACATGAAAATCTCATTGTGGCTTTAAATGCTATAAAGTTGGTTTCTTAAGCACCAATGACCAAAGACAGGAGTAATTATATGTGGCTTGAACTTAGTTCTATTCAGAAATAAACATATAATTAGGAGATAATTATGGCTATGAAATAATTTGATATAAAGGAGATAAAAATGTAGATTTTTGGATAACTGTCACTACATTAAAAATCTTGTTTACCTGTTGTTTTGTTCAGCTTTTTAAAACAGCTCTTTCTGTTTATGACTTCTGATAGGAGGAATTAAGTGGTACAGAGCTATACTTCTGTATGGTTTACAGCTTGTTAATAACGTGCTAATGTTTCAGTGACAGATCTGTATTCTGCCCTTGTTGCCATAGTGTGAGGACTCCATGGTCCTGAATCAGGCCCCATACCATCAGAAACCACTGGAGAAAGACTTTACTCTACCAACATAGATTTGACGTTAATATCAGAGAAATATATATGCTGTTTTCTGGAGCTGGTACAAGGAAATGTCAGTTACACCTTTCTGTGAAACGAGGCCTTTTGAGCTGCTGGGAGGAACGATTTCCAGAACTGAATAGCTGGTGTTTCTGTAATTGGCACTTGGTTGAGAGCAACATAGGCAAAAGCCCCTTGTCAGACAATACCCCACTTTCTGAGTTATACTTGCCTCTGAAAACTCCTGAGGTGAAAGGACTGGTCAGTCTAACACCTCTACTGAAGATATTTATGCGCCTGTTAGCTGATTTCAGTTTCTTTGACAGTCGTAACTTTTGTGTTGCTGCAGTCTCCTAACTGTGTAAGAGTCTACGTCTGTCCTTTGAGGGCCACACCAGTAAGAAAAGTCTTTCAGGACTGAACTTGGTGTGTGTCTTGTGCTGTCAAGCTAGTTTCAGAAAATGGGATATAAGGAGTGGATACAAAGATACAATTATAAGCTATCTCTTACCCCCAAAGCATGTTGTAGATGTTGAAGCCTAAATTCACTACAGTAATGCAGGCAATTGTGGTATGAAATTCTTCAGCTACTTACTGGTTCAAAACAATGGGTATAAAGAAAGGTCAGTGGCCTTAAAATGAAAATGGTGTGTTATGTATAATTCAGTGCCTCTGTATTTTATTTCAGCTAAATGAAGTTGAATGAGACAGTTAATACTGGTGTAAGACAGTATTGGAAATTTTATACAAAACAGTGCATGGCTTTCAGGGAAATTTCAGTTGTGACAAATATGCTGGGAAATCAGGATGACTGACTGGTTCAGAAAACCAGTCAAGGTTTAGTACTGGCCAAGCCTCTACATGGTTTACAGCTTGTTAATAATTTCAAGTTACAGAGAGAGCTTGGAATCCCCAGTCAAACAGTAGAAAACCAAGAACATTAAGAAAGGTAAGAATGGAGCTCCTAGCCCTTTGTTCTAGCCATTACGTGTTACTTTCACATGGTTACAGACACCTTGGCTTTGCCAGATTGGAGCTTATTTCAGCGTATATAGCTGTTGCTCTTAAGCTCCCCTGGACTGTGAAAATTCCATTTCTACAAAGTAAATGAACATGTTCACCTGCAAAATATTTTCCCTAGCAAATAAAATCTTGTTAGCTTTCATACAGTGGATTATTTCAGCTCCTTTTATGTACTTGGGGTGTGGGGGGGAGTCCAACTTTTACCAACACGATTTTGTCTGCAAAAGTGTTTTTTTTTTTCCACAGTACTACTTTTTTTTTTTTTTTAGTATGCATGCCAGGATTTATGACTGAATAAACCAAATATAGAACAGACCACTTACATAATATTTAACATATGTTATAATGTCAGATGTGAGTTAATTTTAGAAAGAGTAATGGAGAGAACCAGACAAAATGGATCATCGCTCAGCCCTGAATGTGATTAAGCAAAGAGGAAGGATTCTCTCCCACCCCACCCATGTATTCGGCATAAATTTCCTGCAAGTCCTATAGCAGAGGAATATAAAACTCTTCCAAGTGAATATAGACAGATGTTGGGTGGTCCTATTTTGCACATGATTACTCAGTGCTCTCATATAGGAACACTGGTTCTCATCCAAGTAAAAAACCTGAAAAATAAATTCTTCATCACATTGTCCAATGTAAAGGTAATGTATCCTGTTAAGGAATAAAATTCAGCTAAAACATGCCACAGCTGTTAATGAAACATTAAAAATAAGATTAAAACCCATTTGTTGCAGAATTCTGAAATCGTGTAAGTGTTGTACTGCAGACTATTGAGACTCTTATTTTGTATGCACAATGTGTTACAGTGATGTCTTTCAATATTATTCATGTAGAAGAAAATTTGTTAGAAAATGTATTAAATTCATGTCTGAAAAGAAGTAAGAGCCAGACTCTGATCAATCCACATCCTAGATACCCAAGTAGTAACTGATGTATGTAGTCTTATGTTAATAGATGCTCAACACTGTGCATAATGTGTATTATACTCTGGGCATAAAATACCAAGGTCCAGTGTTTGGCAGTTTTCTCGTAGTTCACACTGAATCTGAAACACGCAATCCTGTGCAAAATGGTGAGATAATGAGAACATTTTACAAAGCCATGCTGATTGTTTTCTTTTGTTTTGCAAACCATAGACTGGTTATATTTAGGAGTATCTGATATACTTTCTCTGACCAAACTGTGAGTGGAGTGAAGAATATTATGGATGTGATCCTTTTGGACCCTGTGGAATTTTCTATGGCACAGGATCATCTCTTCTGGTTTTTGATACCTGTTTAAGGAAATAAACATGCAAGTCCCTTTTATATAGGATATATAGTTGTGAGACACCCAAAGTGGTTTTTTGGGGAAAAAGTAGAAAGTCCAGGAAACCTTTCTTAATTTTATCTCATTCTTTGTTACCGTTTTACTGGTTGTTTCATATTACTCCTTCTCCTAACGTTTTTTTTTGTTTGTTTGTTTGTTTGTTTTTACATTTATTACTTCTTCCCTTAAAATATTTGTAGACCAGTAATTTTTCATAGCTGTTTTTTGTTTGTTAGTTGTTGTTTTTTGGTTAAGCCAAATCATTTTAGGTTCAACTAATCTAAGTTTGAGTTCAATGAGACAGTTAGTACAGGAAGATCTTGGGAGATTAGTTATAGAAGGAATAAGTAATAACTCCTGAAGTTTTTGAAAAGTCTTTAGTTTCTGGGTTCTGTAGAAGGCAATACTTAAGATATAACAGTAATAGAAAATTTTTGAAGCACTTCAAAGTTTTAAATATGCTTCAGGTAATTACCTGTGCTCTTGTTTAACTTGCTTAGATTTTTGATTGTTATTTGTTGACTTAGTGACAAAACTTCAGAGTGATGAACGGATTTTAGAGCAATATAGAAATTCATAGAATATAGAAAAAGGTTGTTTTGAACTTTAGTTTTCGTATTTAAAAAACAAAACGAAATCTTGAAATAACTTTGAGAACTCACTTGTGAGGGGTGAAGAGATCATTCCTTTCAGTACTTTGACAGCTGAAAATTAGCAGGCATTCTGGACTGTCTATAGATAGATCAGATACTGTATTTTGAAATGTAGAATTTCAAACACCTCCTCCTCCACTAATGCTTTACTGAAAGCACTGTATAAGCTGAATTTGTAATGCAATATTCCTCAAGAAAAGTATGTGTACAGTTCAAAACGTCACAAGTTGTTCTATGTTCTCACAGTTTAGAAGAACATTTCTTAAACATAGTAAGAAATTAAGCTACCACTTTTGTAAAGCTATGTCAATTACATTTGGTAACAGGATATCAAATGTCCATCCTAAGGGCAGGTTTCACAGATGTCAGAGCCAGTGTTACTAACTGTAGGAAGACTTTTTCAGTCACAATGGTGCTGGGTTCTGTGGATGCTGAACTTATAGAATGTTTGTGGCCAGCACTTGCTGTGGCCTAACTGTGTGGTGGGCTGAGTCCTACATAATGGCTGGGAGTCCTGATGGAAACACTGGCTTGTTGTAGTATAGTTTGTTTTGGTTAAATGAGGTTGCAGACTACAAGCCTAATTTTAGGTTATACCAATGGAAAAATTACATGTCACAAACCAAAGTGAGCAGTTTAATTTGACCTTTCCTAATGAAAGATTGGGCAGTGAGAGAAGTACATGGGAGTATTTATTAACTAGAACACATGATTAGAAGCAATTTTATTTATTTAGTATTTTTTTTGCTCTGATTCCACAGAGCAAATAATAAAAACCTACCCCAGTTTTTAGGATATACTAAAGCTAGAAGGCCATCTGGGTACAGATCTGTGGATGTAGATAGTGTTGATTCCAGATTCTAATTTGTCGGGCAAATAATTTCATTTAATTAATGAACTTGTTATTTTCAGGATCTCTTACTTCTGATGTGTTGTTGCTAATGAATAAAAGTGACAAAAAAAGAAAAAAAAAAGCATCTTGCTTTTCTTTTGTAGTCACAGTATCTGGAAAACAACACAACTGTGATTAGTAGCATATATAGCTAAACAGGTAAGCAAAAGAAAACTCAGCTGAAATTTTTTAATAAATAAAATAATGGGTAAATAATTTCCCTTTTATTTTGCTGTTCAGATATGTATCAATTCATTCATTAGTCTAACAACCTGCTTGATAGTTTTTTTTAGCAGTGATTTTGTAGGTCAAAAAGTGAGCTCAAGTCTTGAGAACAGTCAACAAAAGCTCTACTAAATGCCTCATTCTCTTACCCTGTATTTAATTGTAGTTGACCCACTACAGATCAAGCTCTGAGTGCAGAGACTGCTCTTACTTAATCATATTACAGCTCTGATTGCTTTACAATATTAAAGTGAAAATAATCAAAGCCTCACTTTTGTTGTATTCAGATTCATTGATAAGATTTGAAAATTAATTAGGCAGAGAGTCTTTGCAGATAATCACTACAATGTTGATGTAAGGTTTGAAGGCAAAACTCTACTTTTATTTTGAATTATGGAAAGGGTTTAAAAGTCTGAACATAGAGCTTCATGACTGGCTGTCAGTGATGTCATGGCCATGTCAATAATGCCCTTTAAGTGCAGGAGTCTGACTCTCTCTTCATCTTTTTTAATTTGTAAGTTCCATTTCATAATAGCAAAGAGACACTTAAAGGAATGTCTTGGGTTTCTTGCCTTATAACACCACCCAAGGCATATAATAATCTTCTGAAAATGCACTTCAAAAAAAGCAATCTGTCATGTCTTATTGCTTAAATATAGGCTAGAAAAATCTGCCTTACTGGACAGGATGATATAAGTGCTACACTGGAATGGACTCTGAGGGTGGGGAAAAGTCTAACTATATCCTCAACTTCCATAGCAGCAGAATCCAGAATTGCTCCATTTAGAGTTCAATAATATGGATGCGGGGTAAGAATGCTCTCTCTTCACTAATGTTCAAATCATGCAATCAACATTAACCTTGGGACAGGCCAGTAGAGCAGCAAAGCATATGCTTCAAGAAAGCATGTTCAGGGCAGACTGCTGCAATGTCCATTATTTAAGTATATCCTTTGGAGTGTCTTGGACTCCTTGTTTTTATTTTGGAAAAAAAAAATGCTTTAGATCAAGGTGTAATGTAGTTTCCTAGGAGAACTTTGTGTTCTTAACAGAATAGTACCTATGTTTTAAAGATGAATATCCAAGGGATGCGTGTCATCTTTGGTGATGGGGGGAGTGGTGGAGGCAGGAAGGATTTCAGGATGAGAGTACATTCAGACAAAGGAACTGACTAGAGGAGTAGTGCTCTGCTTATATTGGCTTGTTGCCTCCACTTTATCCTTACCTGTGAAAGAACACTGTTTGGAGTCTGTGGCTAAAGATAGGGCATTATAAGCAGACTTGCTGCTGAAGGCTCTGGATCAGGCTCTTAGGTCAGGGTATATGTTCCGGTGGAAATGATTGTAGTTGATGGCTGGGGCTGCAGAAAGCTTTTATTTGGAACATATTCTAGCAAGTATCATAGGAGAAAATAATTTGGTAGGCCAAATTTACCTGTAGTGAACTATTGTCAAGAAACCTCTCCCCTTCTCCAGCCCTCACCTTGTTAATTTGACGGTTATGATTTCAGTTGGTTAATTTTTTAAAACAAACACAGTTTTTAAATAACTAGTTAAATAACCACGGGAGAACTGGAAAGTCTTTTATTTTCTTCTAGGAGGCTCTATTACTTATTTTATGCTAAGCTGGTGACATTCCAATGTTTTTTTGATAAGCATGTTAGCCACGACCAAAGACCATGGGAACAAAAAGAAAATGGCATTGTGGATTATGCAAGTAAGCATTTTTGTTTTAATTTCTGCGCAAGATGAGTGGTATTGCAAGATGATACAGACCAGAACTCATTGTTAATGCATTTTTGCTACGAAGTTCTCAGAAGACAAGGGGTTTCTGGAAACTAAGCTTTCAGACAAGGTCAAGGGTAACAAAATGTTTCTGGACACTATTCTTCAGCAGTCTAGTCTGTATTTTTCTCATACGCTGGCTGGAAAAAAAATAGTTTCATTATCTCAGTTGAAATTTACTGCAGCATGAAAAGTATACTGTCAACTTCATTAAAAGAACTAGCAGGTACTCTCTCTTTGCCCTTTAGTCTGTGTGCCATGTTTTGCCAATTTATGATAATTTTTCTACTTACAAAAAAAAAAAGTCTTCTCTCATTTCTCTCTGTAGGCTTTACCAAAAGGTGATAAACGGAGGGCACATTTGTACCATGCTATACAGAGAATATCTAGTGAAATGAATTTAAACCAAACAGATGTCAAACACACAAAGTAAATAAAATACACAGACTGTGTTTTCCCACTAAAACCTTTGTATTTACAGAAGTGCATTTTAGGACAAGAGATAAAACAATCTATTATGCTTCTATGTGCTAACTGTTCTAAATTGATCATATTCCTTTAATTAAAGCATTTATGAGCTAGGTCACTTATGTCAAAACATCTTTCTTTGTCTTTTTGCTAGAAAGAATCTTTTGAAAGATAGGAGAGCCCAAGAAAAGTGAAAGCTCTTAAGACTAACATTCATATTTAACAAATAGGTCTTTTTACATATGCAATAAATCACCTGGCATATATCACGTTATCTTCTGTAAATGTTCCTATGAAGTAAACCTTTTCTTTTTGTTCCTCCTTTAATATGACTGCCTTCAACTGCATCCTATAAGTCCTACTCACTGTTCCATTATCAGACAGCTTATTTTTTTTCCACTTAAAGACAGAACTAACCTGCCTCTTAGATATGAAGAAGCATATCTACAGTAAAGTTAGTGTTCAATTTCTGATTGTAGAACAATTGGTTTGTGGTAGAAAACTTAGATGATTCACTATTACAAATTAAATTTAAAATGGATACTTTGTTCTGTCTTTTAGACCCTTTTGTTATGTTCTCAGTAAGTGGATGTTGTGGTCAGTTCAAGATTTCCTCTTCAAGTAGAATTTGTGTACAGCTTAAATCTGAAAACAAAACCAACCCCTCCCTCTGAAACATATAATAGTTGCCTATCTTTGTTCTTAGGCATTTTTTTCCAGTGTGTGCCAATAAGTAGTGTTCTTCTGACAGACAGTTCTGTGTATAATTATCCTTCTTTGAAGTTGCTGCCAGTTACTTTTAATTAAAAGAAAACTTTCTGTAGTAACGATGCTCTCTTGCAAAATGACTTCCTTTTTTTTTCTCCAAGTAAAACTGCAGCCAGTATACGTAGTATAGGTGATTCCTGACAGTTCCATAATGTCTATTCCACTTGTTATTGACTAAGAAAAAAAAAAAAGGATGCATCCTTATGTTAAACTCATTTGAACCTTTAGCTGCAAATATACATGGATCATTTTTGTATGATTGTTTTGTACAGAAACTGTAGAGAAGATTTAACCTGTACTTCTGTGGCTATAACCCCATGACCATTTCCTGTAACGCTCACTGCAGCCTGCACCAAGAACATGGCTGATATTGCTGGAGGCAGCCACAGCTGAGTTTATACTTGCCGTGTCCAGATATGTTGGTACGAACTTTGCTAGCTTCAGAACACGGAAGTTGGCTCTAAGCTGGCTGCGTCCAGGCCCATACACAATTCAAAGGTGGGTTGCAACTGTCCTCTTGAAAAGGGCCTCAACAGATCTCTATTGATCTTTTAACACAGCAGTTTCCCAAGTCCACCACAAAAATCTTCATGAAAGATGTGTAACTGTTTTTTTTAATTTCATATCTTTAATTTGAGAATTCATTGCACGTTATAACAATATTCAAAAAGCATGACACTTTCAGATTTTCAGGCGAGAGTACACCTTTTTATATGGTACCCTTTTGAGACAGCCCCACTAAATGACCATTACAGATATCTTTATGTATCCATTATGGTTCAGATTATTATCGTTGTAATTTATACAGCTGTATCTGGCTGAGAGACTGTTCCTAGGTATGACTGCTGTCTACTCATGAGCTTGTTAAAATGTGTCAACAAAGATGGACCATTCCATATGGCAGAATATAAGCTGAAAGGAAGAATACAGAATCAATGAAATCTCTTCACCCCATCTCTTGTCCTCTCATCCCTTATTCCAACATCTTGTCACTTCTTCACTCATCCTCACCTTCTGCTATAAACTCAAAGGGGCATATTCAGTTTCAAAACTTAGGTGTAAGAGGTTGTTCCTCACAAAAAGAGCTTTCTGTGTGGAAAAAACAGCTTCCTCAAGGGCTGATCCAAGGGCCAGTGCTTGGAATAAGTAAGATGGTGCCTATTGTGTTTGAGTGACCAGTAGTGCTGGTTGAATCTCTGCCTTCTCCAGTCTCTAGTGGACTGCTAAGAAAATTACTTTTGTCCTTCATGCTGTTCCTCATCTCATACCATCCCTTTTGGCCTTCTTCCCTCATGTAGTCCTGGTGTTGGCTGAAGTCATTCCCCCCACCCCACCCTCTTGGAGGGGGCATAAGGATGGAAAAGCCTAGCCTTTGTTGCTCCTGTGGATAGAGCGTGGGACAATGCTTGCTAGCTAATGCAGGTAGTGTGCTTTGTATGGGTGTATGGCAATGCTGTGCTCTCAGACTTGTGCTTCCTGAGATGTGGTCTGCCATTTTCATCTCATTTCTGCAGGCTGACAGTATATGAAATGGCAGAGACTGTGTTGTTGAGTCAGTCTCTGAACTAAAGGCCCACTGAGATTTAAGGATACTACTGTGAACCCTGATTTTGGTCTAATGCATGTTTCCTGTTTATGTTTCCTGTTTTCGTGTTTTCCTAATGTTTCCTTTTTTATGTTTCTTGTGGAAAGTCAGAATGCAACTTGTCAACGTTCTTTTTTTTTTTTTTTTTTTTTTAAGTGAGGGAAGTAGGGGAAGATAGATGGGCAAGCATTGTTTTTCCAGGCTCTATGATTCACTCACAGCACAGTTCCACGAATTGTCAGCACAGTGAGGCTGGTGGCAAGTTTTGCAAAGAGTCAGAGGAAGAGCCCAGAGGCTTTAAACCAGCATTACTACTGAACTCCCTGTGTCATCAAACCATGACATAAAAGTTAATATGCATTTCAGAGGGAAAGCTACACTATTGTTAACATCTCCATAGATTTAACTTTATGTGGATCCTTCCTCTGCTGAAATACTTATGAACTTCAATTTTGAATATTTCTTATATATGTCTTTTCTTCACAAGGACAGCAGCTCCTTCTTAGAATACCAGTCATCATTTTTGCTCAAGAAACCTACTCTAATACGAAACTCACTCATTCAGAAACGGTATGGTTATGGGCACTGTCTCAACCAATTTCCCATCCTAAAAAATTCAGGAAGTCATGCAGTAGAAGTTAACAGAGCCATATGAATTTTGGTTAGCAGGAATACACCCCTAAGTTTTCTTCTTTCAAACCTCCAACAGAGAGCAGGCCTAGGATGTGGGGGGGAGACATTTACATGTAATTATGAACATTTTTGTTTTCAATTGCTGCTGAAAAAGATTCAAAAGGCAAGAAATTGAGTATATCTGAGCAGACGATGAAAATCTATTTTTATCGCAACATCTGAACTTTCAGAATTTATCTTCTTTGCTGGAATGAAAACAAATCTCTTGAATGTTCTTTTTGCACAAATGGAATTGAGTAAAGTAGAAGGGTGTTTTAGTGGACTGGGATATCTGACCTGTTTCTCACTTGTCACATAAAACTTTCGTGTTAAACCAAATGCATCTCTGCAGTCTAGCTTTGATAAAAACAGCCTTTTCAAAATCTGTTTATCAGAAGTTGAAAATATTTTGACTACTTTTAAGAATAAGACACAATGAAATACCCATGAGTAATTCTTACAGTTCAGGCTGTAATGTAGTTTTTACTGCAGCTAAATTGCAAATAGTTTTGGTTTTGTTCCCACAACAATTTTCACATCACATTCTAGTTGAAGGATGTCATATGTGTACAGTACATATACATAGTAATAATATGCACAGATTCAACATGACATGTATTCGGTTCTAGGACCTAATCTGGAACAGAACATCTGCAATAGCATCATTGTTTTTGCTATTTCTAGTTTTTATGTCTTTGTCTTGTAGTTATTCCAAGCAGATAACTACAGACTGAGGGATTCCCTGGATTAGCTTTTTTTTTTTTTTTTAATATGGATGAGAATGCTAGTCATAAATGAGGAACTGCTAGTCGTAAAATGAGGAATTTAGTCTCATAAATGAGATTAAATTGTTCCATGACAATTCACTGTTTTTAGTACAATGGATGGTCTTCTTCCGTAGCATTCAACGTATGAATGCAGGTAGGTCTGCACAAGCAGCCATGAATCAAGGGAACCATAGACTAAGTGCAAGGTATCTGTCTCAAAGCAAAAGTCTCTAAATATTCGTATCTGACTAATGTCTCTGGCTACGTGATGAAAGTTAAAGGTGCGTGTTTTTCATGAAAGGTTTTTTCAGAGCTTTCTGAAAAAAATGTTTCTTTAAATCCTTTTATGCTGAAGAAAGCAGGTCAGTTTTACAAAAACTAGGTCATGATATATACATTGCTTCAGCTATATGTGCATGTAACGTGGTTTTACTAGATTTTGAGTAGAGCCAGACCTAAGTATATTTTCAAAAAATGGCAAAGTGGAGATGATGATGTGTTCTGAAGTGGTCCTCTCTCTTGATATTAATAATGTTGATGTTGGTCTTTTAATATGACAGATTATTTTAAAGATGCTGAATAACTTGTGGGAACATGAGACAAAGTGGCATTTCATTGTTAAGGAGTGCTGTTAGGCCCACCCTTTTGGGCTTAATTTCAAGACAGTTGATATGCCCATGTTTCCCTCGACTTTTCTTTTTGGAAAGTAGAATCATTAGCCTGGTAAAATATACACATTTTTACAGGAATACTTGTGCTGTCTATTCCTATAAAAAAAAAAAAAAAAAAAAAAAGGCAAATTAAGTCCACTCTTGAGGTGACTATTTGGAGACTGTGTGGAGCATCTAGCCCACAGCACCTGTAAACTGCCTTTGTTATACTGCCTAGCTGGAAGGTGTCGTGCAACTTTAAAAATTAATTTCCTTTCAGTTAGCAGCTGATTACATTTGATGAACTACAATGTTGTTTTCCCTGTGAAGATTATGAGTCAACAGATTCAATCAGATGTTAAATCTTACTAAGCTCGGAAACAATAGGTGTAGTGATTAAAGTTTGGACAATTTGGTCATTACAAAGGAATCTTCCTTATCATCAGAAAGTAAGAAACTCGAATAGCTTGGTGTAGCCACTGGATTTGCCCAGACTAGACAGACAATGCAGGTAAATAACATCACCGGACAGTGGTCACTTTCCTGAAAAGAAATATCAAAGTTTGACATGATGCTAATAGAGGTACTTGGCAGTTCATGCACTTAAAAATAACTTTTGATAAGAGATCATTTTAGTCTCCTTTTTTTTTTTTTTTATCAGGAGCACTCATACCATCTGTAAATATGAATGTGTTCATGCATGTATTTATTGTTGTCCGAATACTGAAATGGAAATCTGATATTTAAAGGATTTCAGTTTGTGCCTGGAAGGGTTTTGCCCTGGTTGTTTTACGTTGAAATTAACACGTGGTGAAAGTTCCTTCTGCTGCATCATGAGGACACCTCAGTAACATTATATAAAGAAATAAGTTCTGTTGTGAGCAGATCAGTATTATCAGCTATTTAAATCTTTTTCTGCCTTGATGAGGTCTTCCTTGTAGTTTAGGCACAGGCCCAGGGTTGAAGAAATTTGGCTTTGAATTTCCTGTTTCACAGCATGTTTCTGCTAGGTGATGGTCCTTTCTTTCTTTATGCTTTTGGCATTCTTGATTGCAAGGGCAGTGAAACTTAATTTCACTGACTGATGCCATGGGGAATCCTGGGTCAGGGCCCATAGACTGCAGAAATAGAAATACCGAGAATGTAAGAATAATGCAGTATATTTGTCCCTTTGTCCCTCAGAGAGATAAAAGGCAGACCAGTTGTATTTTTAGATGGAAAAAGAACTAGTTGCTCTTAAGTGTCCTGGGACTATGATGTTGCTATGGTTATTTTTTTATTCATTTCTTAGATTTGAAATGACCTAGTTTTCCAATTAATAAGCCAAGTATGAGAGATGGAATAGAGACAGTTTCACAGTTCAGATCCTCTTGAGTCGTAGTTTGTCATATAGTAAAAGCAAAGGGTCATATTTTGGTTTTACTTTGTGAAATATGTGGTGGAAAACATAGTGTCACGGTGAACAATTCATCACAGGGAGGTAAGCAATATGACATCATCTCCACCCTTTTCTACCCTAGGAAAACTGTCTGTGCAGTACTGTTATCACCAGTGTATTGCTGGAGCGGTGTGATGGTTATGATTAGAAGACAACTGCTGTATTTAGCTGTATTTGTATTTAGCTGCTGTATTTGTCCCTCCTTTTTATCATCCAGTGAGCTTGTTGTACACTCTCCTGTGCATTTTCTGTTCCCCTTGGTAAAGAAAGCATTGAAGGCACCATACTTTATAGAGTAGCTGTCCTCCAGTGTTAATTTTCCTGTTAAAGACATCTTTTTTGGGGGAAAAAATGAGCAGCTGTTAAGGAAAAGCAGTTCACCATCTTGGTTCAGGATTGTTAGATTGAATTTCATCTCTTTTATCTGTCCACTGAAGTCCCAGTGTTTTTTGTCTCCATGTAAATCCCAGCATTCTAATGATGATGGTTGTTCACCGAAACAGTCGGCCGAAGGAGCTAGTAAACCCACTCCTTTGGATTTTTAAATGATTTATCTTAATTCCACTTTGGAGAAAATTCTACTCTTCATTTATAAAGATGTCAGATGAAACTGCCAATGTGATCTTTTCTGGCTTTGGAGTCTAGAGATGCATGGTAACTGACTGGAATTTACTGAAAGTGATTCCTGGTGCAGGTTTTTCTCCTGATATAAAACGTGGTAGCAGCTTTGGCTTGACTGGGATGTTGCCACTTCAGGAAACATCCTCTGTGCTCATCTTATGATAAGCTAGGTGGATAGTAGCACTTGGGGGGAAAAAAAAAGGCAAAAAATTATTTCAGACAGCCAGGAAAAGCGTTGTATAAAATTGTGTTTCTCTTGGGCCAGCAAAATGGCTGTTTATTTTCATAAAAGATTTAAGTTCAGAGCTTAGTATGTTTTCACTTACTATAGTGCTTACACAGGATCTCGATCCTATCAAAATACATGCTTAGAGTTTAACTATACTGATTAGGATCGACTGAAAGCATGCGCATGCTTAACCTGTGATCTAAGATTCTGTATGAGATTTTTTGTACAAGCCGTGTTTCTAAGTTTAAAATCCAAAGCTCTGGTTTTGAGGGTTTTTAAGTGAAAGTTCAGAATTAGTCAGTTCCTCTATCTTCTGCTGTGTTTCCAAGAACTCAGGCTTGGAACGAATCCCATAAAAAGGTCATTTACTGTTGGCATATTTCATAGAAATTATAGATGAAAAGTATCTGCTTGGTCATCAAGTCCATGCTTCTAATACTACATGTTTGCCCTTGTTTTGTTTATATATTCTTTCTCATAGGCTGCAAGTTAAATAATGTGTACTTTTTTTTTTTTTATAAGAGCAGCCTAACACATCTAATTTCTGCAATTTCTACCTATGGTTTTCCTCTTAAAGGTAATTTGTTTCCTTTCAAGTAATTACAAATAGTACATTTCCAGTCACATTATGCCAACGTCAAGACTGATAACTAACTAGTTTGATTCCACTCTTATCAACGTTTTATGAAAATGAGAAGTGAAAACATCACACTGGGACCTTTAGAGTTGCTTTAAGTTGTTTTGAATAAATGAGTCTCTTATAGCTCTAATGATTAGAACAGCTAAAAAGATTCCGCTACAACATAAAATGCGTCTCTTTTTATGCTTTCTAAGAACCACAGAAACCTGTTTATCCTGTTTATTTCACTTGTACTGCATAGTAGCATTCTTAGAGGTGGAAGTGAATACTGTTTTAGATTCTTGCATTGCATAAGCTATACTGCATTAGAATACCCTTCTTTTAACTAGTATTTGAGATAAATCCTATTTGGGGAGAAACATTTCAGATTGATTTGGTGAATATCCATTCACAGTTATCATTTAGGAGAATCATTTTTACTGTCTTTTATTCTATACAAACTGGATGTTTAGTGGTAAAATCTTTTTAAGAAATTGAAGATCCATGGTATCTCTTCATAAGAAACAGTGTTGCTGATCAAAAGCAATTTCTAAATTCATGGATGAAGCTACTAAAATTTCAAAAACAAATTAATGTCTTTTAAATGGTTTGAGAGAGGGAGAAAGTGGAGGAGCCAATGGTAAAATTCTTAAATATGTTTTTGAAAAAATAATAAGTACTTGTATTTTTCACTCGGATTAGTCATAAGTGGGTTTTCTATAGCATCTCTCTTCTACAGATTGAGGAGCACGTTCTAAATGACAGTTTTAAATATCTGTCCCAGAGTATTCATCTGCACTTTTTCCAGACATTAGACCAATAAATTCGCAAAGGAAGCCTAAAATACAATAGCAGTTCTGTAATTTCCTAAGAACCAATACAATTTCCCATTCTAACTATAATACTTTATTCTACACATCTCTTCTAAGGTTATCTCAAAGCACTTCCTAATTTCTAAAGAAATATGTGCAAATGCCATTTTTAGCAAGACTAGGTTTTTCTTTTCCTTGCACAGTAAAACTAGAAATCTAGAACACTTATCACAAGCTCTTCTGTCCTTATAACAACTTCAGTTGCCCTCAGACTAATTATCCAATAATTCAGGATAACTGACTGTTTAACAATAAAACGTAAAGCGTTCACTTCTCAGCTTTACACATGAAAACAATGCAAGGCTTCCCTCCAGTATCATACCTTTGCTCAGAGAGTCACTAAGTTTTTATATTTCTGTGCTATTTTTATGTATATGTACACAAATAGGGCATGTGAATGATGCAAACATAGAGTTAAAATAATTAAAATTAACAGATGAAGACAGAGACAGAGAGATGAACAAATATAGTGTCTTTGTTAATAAATCACCAACTAAAATGATTAAACAAGAAAATACAGTATATACCTATTTTCCAGTTCTCTGATAAGCAATATGGTGGGAATAATTCTTTGGCTCTCAAGTTACATTCCATGTTAGTGGGTTAGTAATGGGTCACACATGACTGATTTAACAGAATAAAGGCTAAGATTAGATTACTCTTCTTAATAAAGTGAGCATACTTTAGATGAGACTGTTTTGTCTATTAATCAAAATTATGCATGTGGTGCCAGGCATCCTCTTCTTTTAAATGTACCTCATTGAAAACACAGGGAGTTAAACAATCTGACCATGTGGAAGTATATTGTAGCTACTGTGTTTTTATATATATCATGAGAAAAACAGCAATGCGGTATATAAGGCTGGCTTCTAGATACCAGTTTCAAATATTAAACTAGTGCCTGTAGTATTTTCTTCATATATAAATGGAATACACAGTATTTATGTGCAAATAGCAGAAAGGAGAAAAAATTGTTACCAACTATAACAGATAAGGCTTTGAGGTTGAGACAGAGGTGGAATTCAGAAGATGTAACTTCTGATTTTCTTTGTTTTTATTGTTTTATTTTTTAATTGAGCCAAATTACTTCAGGCTAGCTGCTAGTTATAACTAAAGGATACTCAAGCAGTTGACAATTGCATTCCCTTATCTTAGGACCTACTGGCTATGAGGATGTGTGAATTTTGAGTTTCTCAGATGCTAGGCAAAGCAACAATATTGGAAAGGATAAAATATAAAAATGAGAATGGCAGCTTCTCTGTGAGGCAATGTATGTATTATCCTTTGATCACCTGTGAAATGCACTCATTTTGTCACTTAACATGCAATTCATGTTTGCAACTGTGAATCACAGAATGGCTTAGGTTGAAAGGGACCTCTGGAGGTTTTATGGTCCAACCCCTCTGTTCAAGTATGATCACCTAGAACAGAAAGGACCATGTCCAGACAGCTTTCGAATATCTCCAAGGACAGAGGCTCCTCAGCCTCTTCAGACAACCTGTGCCAGAGCAAGGCTATTTCCAGTGGTGCACAGTAATACAAGAGGCAATAGGCACAAACTGAAACACAGGAGGGTCCATCTGAACATCAGGAAGCACTTTTTAACTGTGAGGGTGACTGAGCACTGGAAGCTGTCTGATTTTTAAAAGGCCTCAGTTGGTTAGGCCAGGAGGTTGCGTTCAAAATATGGCATCAGAGCAGGTAACACCTGAGAGGGTACATGTGAGGAGAAGACCCAACAACATCTGGAATTAGTCTGGAAGGAGGAAAGTTGACAACAACCTTCAAAATAGGTTGGAACAATCAAGGAAAGAATGATGACCTGCTCTGTATGACATATTGCTGGGTAATGTTGCCAGATGAGTTAATAACGCCACGGCCTGATTAAACCACATCCTTTGCATCGTGCCTTCCTGCACAGTCAAGCTGTGTTCTTTCTGGCTTGTATGGTATCATCAATAATACAGATTCAACAACTACATCATCTGTTGGTGGTGCATGAGTTAAAATAGAATACAGCTCACTTCCTTTTTGCTGTATTTGGTTGCGCAGAGCTAACAGGAGTAAAAAATGATGACAATTTATTTTTATCACTTAAGTGAGTACATTTGGACTGACTACATATGGAGAACAGATCTACTGAATAAGACTTTTGCCTAGTAACTTTTTCTGACTGTGCCACATTTAATAATTGTGGATGAAATGCTGGCTTTACATTTGAAAAAATGTTGACAAAGTATCTTTCACAAATAGGAACATGCTCACATAATTCTAAACATATGCTACACTCCTTTCCCACATCTACATCTGTTTCTTTAATTGATAATGTATTTTAATTATTTTAGCTTATAAATACTCAGTAGGGCTGATAAACACGTTTTCTCTCAGATGTTTCTGGAAATAAAACTGTTTTCATGGTTACTTTTTTGTTAAAATATTTGTTTCCTATGGATTAAAAAAACAACCAACCAAACAAACAAACAAAAAAACTCCGAAACTTTATAATGGATTTATTTCTATTAATTTTTTCTGTGTAAAACTATGCCAAGGTGCAAAGTGTTCAAATCTAAATAGCGAGATGATCTCCAGCCTAAAAAAAGGAAGATCATGATAGGAGAGTGTGTGCTACTGTGCAGTACATTCATTTTTGTTCAGAAACAAAGAAATGATGCTATTATATATATATATATATATATAAATATATATATATATATAAACAAAATTAGCTACAAGTTAATTCTGGTGAATTGCTGAAGCAAAACAGCAGCAATGACCTATGCTGTAGAGTTCTAGCACTTATCTCAAGACATAACTGAAACAATCTAGAGTTAGAAAAAGCAATCAGTAGACATACTAAATTAGCCCCTGCCACTACTGACAGGTGAATGTCTATACCTGAAGATCTCTATTTCACAAGGTTATGTCTTTGCATAGTACCCAGTCCTTTTTCTTTCTCAATTAAATTCATGGTAGATTGATAAGGGCTTAATTTTTCAAAGAGAGGGAAAGGATTAGCTATTATGCCAAACATGGGTCAGAATTGCAAGTGATGTCCCACCCAGTCCAGCACTGATATTCCTAAAGGATTTCTTCAGTGATGGCCTTATCAGTCAACTGTTTGCTTTTATTTACTTTAGCAGTTCCTTTAAAAACTTATTCCAACATCTGACTAAAATCAAGAGAGAGAAGTAAATGTATCTGCTCTATCTCATTAGTTAACAGAGACATACAATGATTTGATATCAGTTTATGTCAGACTATTCTATAATTTAGCACAGACCATCATCAATTCTCTGTAAGAGTGACCTGGAACGTTGAAATGTTTTTAGTTTAATGAAATACAATTGAATTAGGATGAAGATTTTGGGCCAAATGTTTTGATGGTGTCTTGAGTCATAGCTCCACCAGAATCAGTGGAGTCTCACAGCAGCAGCAAATTTACCATTTTATGCAGATGCCTTCCATATTTTAATTACAAAAGCTGCTACTTCCTTATACTCAATTATTGTTTACATTTCAGTAGTGAAAGCCCTGACTTTTTAAAAATTCATTTAATGACTGAATGGTGTTGGCATCTTTAAGGAAATAAAATACCCTGACTTTGACCAAAGTCACAAATATGTCTTGAGAACAGCCAGACAGCCTGTATTCCCACACTGAGTGAGAAAGGCTGGCATATCATAATTGAAACGCATGGCTAAAGAAACAACTAATGCTATAAATTAAAACTCATGGTTTAAAAATGACTAATGTAATAAATTACAACAATTGAATGTAAACATGGAGTGTCAAATAAATTGTATTTTTTTAAGCCCCAAGTCAGTAAAATAGTTACTAACAGGCTTACAGATGATCTCAGTTCTCTTGAGATTCGTAGACTTCATCTTTGCCCAGAGAAGCTGTGGATGCCCCATCCCTGGAGGTCTTCGAGGCCAGGTTGGACAAGGCCCTGGGCAACCTGATCTAGTGGGTGGCATCCCTGTCCATAGCTGTGAGGTTGGAACTAGATGACCTTTAAGGTCCCTTGCAAACCAAGTTGTTCTATGAGTCTATGATATATGATCTTTGCTGAGAATAGGTGACTTACAATCATTGTTTCAGTGAATTGATCAGAGCTTGCTCTTTCTTTTTAAAGTGAATCCAGTGATGCTGATGTCCTCCTTTTCACAGTAGTAATTAATGTTTAGAATACTTAGAGAATCATAGAATGGCTTGGGTTGAAAGGCCTCCAACCTGGCCTTGAATACTTTCAGGGATGGGGTATCCACAGCTTCTCTGGGATGTTATCAGTCAACTGTTCCAGGGCCTCACCACACACAGAGTAAAAAAAAATCTTCCTTATTTCTAATGTAAATCTATGCTTTTTTAGTTTAAAGCCATTACTCCTAGTCTTATCACTACACTCCCTAACAAAGTCTCCCCAGCTTTCCTGTAGGCCCCCTTTATGTACTGGTTGTTATAAGGTCTCCCTGCAGCCTTCTCTTCTCCAGGCTGAATAATTCTGTTATTGTATGTTATTATGAATGTCAAATCATTTCTCTTCACATTTTTGACCTTTGTCCAACATATATCTTGAGTTTGTTCATTTGTGTACAAATACTTTTATACATGAAGTTCTGTGCCTATTCTTTTCCACAGTTCTTTTTCATTATTCTGTAGATTTTATTAAGGGAAATGGAACTGAGCATATGAAACTTAAGATGTTGTCTGCTACTAGGGAGCATAAGTAGCTGCAGATAAAAAGGTTATGGCAGCTTGTTTCCTCCTCCTCTTTAATTATGAGACCATTGTGGCTTCTGCTTGGTGTGTCTTTGCCTAGCCTGCAAAGTCCCATTCAAAGAAGGGAGCATTAGAAACACATTTTCACCCTGGTTACGTGGTGCAGGTGAGAACTGGCAGCAGCCTTACTTTCTGGAAAAATTGCTTACATTTGCATCTGAAATTCTTGGAATGCTCTTCTAGTAAGCCCACTGGCATTTCCCCTTTGAGCAGGAATTATTTTGGTTTCTTAAGATTTTGTATCCATTATACCTGAATTCTGCATAGAAATAAGCCTCCCTGATACATAAGGTAGACTGCTAAAGGTAGGGAAGAATGTCACAGCTTTATTGCTTTTTGTCCTAAATGCTGCTTTTGTGCTTCTGCCTCAAAGACACAAACAGATTATTGCAAGAGAAACAGGAGCAGAAAGCAGCAAACAAAATGCTGTTCCCAACACCCCTAACACTTTAGCAAGTACCATTTTGGATATTCTTCATGGAAATGCTAAGCACCTAAACCCTGGCTACTTTAAATACTGAACTCTGCATAAATTAGGTTTAATCACTCTTGGCTGTAAGCATAGTCAGAGAAGAGAAATAGGTACTTCCAGACCTTGACCTGTAGGGTCCTGAACATAACTTTTTTTTTTTTTTTGTCAAGAGTCACAGATTAAGCAGCTTCCGTGGATAACCACATGTTCCATTTCTCTTTCTTTTGTACCAGTACAACTGTGATGCTATACTGTGAACCCAGATGTGGACTAAAAGTAATTATTTTCATCATTAAAATATACAATGTATTTCCACTGAAAGATATACAAAACCAGAGAGCAACAAGCCAAACAGAAAAAGTCACAATTTCATATTTTGGATCAGAGTATACTGAATGAACCACCTTTTCAAAAAATATCTCAAGTTCTGTATCTCAAAAAAATATTTTCCTACTACTGAGAAACCAGTAGTGAGTCTTTGACATAAAAATATAATGAGGTCTATATTTTGGTCTGTAAGGAGAAATGTGTTTTACTGTTAAGTTGTTGCTAGATTTTTGTGGTCTTCTGCACTGTACTGCTTGATGATTTCATATATATTCATGACTTTTTACATTGTCAAAATGGATGTTATCCTATTCCTGTTCAAATAGATCAAGTGTATGGTATGTGCATGTATATAAAAATATTTTATTGATGTAAGATGGAGCCTAATTGTCCTCTGACACAGTGAATTGTTGTCTATATTTTGTGTGTAAGAAGCAGCAAGGAGACATTAAATGATTAAAAGTTTCATCTAGTATTATACCTATGAACATATTGCTGAGGGTCAGAACTGAACTATCCTTTGCCTCAGGCCAGCATATCTTTGCTTTCAAATTAAAGTTCTCGATTGAACCTAACATAGAATTTCCTCTATAATAGCTCAAATATCTGTGAATTTCTATGAGCTTGGTGACTTTAATTTTCACCGTTTGTGTCCAATAGGATGACAATATTAGTTTTCATTTATTTTCTCACACATTCACAGAATCACAGAATGGTTGAGGTTGGAAGGAACCTTTGGAAGTCATTTGGTTCAGCTCTTCTGCTCAAGCAGGGACACCTCGAGCTAGTTTCCCAGGACCACATCCAGGTGGCTTTTGAGTATCTCCAAGGATGGAGACTCCACAACCCCTCCGGGCAACCTGTGCCGGTGCTTGGGCACTCTCACAATAGAAAACTGTTCCCTGATGTTCAAATGGACCCTCCTATGTTTCAGCTTGCACCTATAGACTCTTGCCCTGTTACTGGGCACCACTGAAAAGAGCCTATCCTCTCTGCACCTTCCCTTCAGGATTTTATATGCATTGATAAGATTCTCCCCTGAGCCTTCTCTTCTCCAGAGTATACAGTCCCAGGTTTCTCAGACTCTCATTATGTGAGAGATGTTCCAGCCCCTTAATCATCTCTGTGGCCCTTTGTTGGACTTTCTCCAGTACACCCATATTTCTCTTGTACTGAAAAGCCCAGAACTGGACACATTACTCCAGGTGTGACCTTGCCAGTGCTGAATAGAGGGGAAGAATCACCTCCTTCAACCTGCTAGCGATACTACTTATAATGCATCCCAGGATAGCATTAGTCTTCTTTGCTGCAAGGACACATTTCTAGCCTGTGTTCAACTTGTTGCCCACCATGATGTCCAGGTCCTTTCTGCAGAGCTGCTTTTTAGCTGCGTGACTGCCAGTGTATACTGGTGCCTGTGGTTGGTCCTCCACAGGTTGCACTTGCCCTAGCTGAGCTCTGTGAGGTTCCTGTCAACCCACTTCTCCAGCCTGTCAAGGTCCTTCAGGATGGCAGCACAACTGTCTGGTATATTAACCACTCCTCCCATTTTTGTATTATCAGCAAACTTGCTGAGGGTGTGCTGAGCGCTGTCATCCCGATCATTAATGAAGATGTTGCATTGGATTGGATTTGGTGTTGACCCTGTGGTACACTACTGGTTATTGGCCCCCAACTAAACTTGCGCCACTGATTACCACCCTCTGGGCATGGCTATTCAGCTAGTTTTCAGCTCATGTCACTGTCTACTTATCCAGCCCATATTTCAGCAACTTTTCTCTATCTTATGGGATACTGTCCCCTCACCTAGCAGGCCAGTCTTTTTGTCATAGACAGCTATCAATCTGGTCATGCATGAATCCATGCTGAAGATTTTCTTGTCCTTGTGCCTGGCTTTCCAGGATTACCTGCTCCATAACCTTGACAGGGATCAAGTTGAGTCTTACTGGACTGTAGTTCCCTGGGTCCTTCTTCTTGCTCTTCTTGAAGATAGGAATGACACTTGCTTTCCTTCAGTCTTTGGGGTTTTCCTCCAGTCCTCATAGTGTCTGGTCACAAAAACACGACCAATATATAATACCCAAAAGCACTGAATGGGTGTTGAGATTGTGTCACAAAATGACAAAAGTACGGATATGCACAGTTAAGTGGAACATGTACCATGCTGGCCAGTACAACAGCACAGTAAATGAGGCACTTTAAGAAAGCAAGTGTAGTGCTTTCATTTTTCTTCTTCAGTATTGCTGACTTACTATCTAGACTCTAATGAAATCTTAGATTTTCTGCAGAACTGTCCCTTCTGGAGCTAGCCCAGTCCTAGAGCTAGCCCAGCTAGCCCAGCCCTAGTCCTTGGGTAAAACCAGATCCCCTGGGGACCTATTAGTGTGGTCATACTGGTTCTTTAAGTAGCAGTCAGCTTACAGTGCAGTCCTGAAAAAGTCCATGAAATCCAATTGCATTACAACTTTGCATTGTTAGGCTACACACAATTCCTCAGAGTATACTACTCATGGATCTGACCACAGGGAAAGTTTAGGGAAAACTTAATGTTAAGTTTATGGAAAATATATTGCCCTGTAAATTAGCACAAACATTGGAACAAAACAGTAAACAGATTTGAGTTAAAATCTAACTTCTCTACAGTTTCAAAATTCTGCTTTCTTGTTTTAACTTTCCTGTGCAGTTTTAATTTCTAGGCTTCACATTTATGCCAACCTCTCATTAAAATTATGGGAAAACAATTTTAGGAAGAATTTTATAATTATTATTTTTTTAATATTTGCTGTCTCTAAGTTTATGTGATAATTTCTTTCCCAGTTGTGTTCTCAAACTATCAAGAGGGAGCATTAGTAAAAAATAAGTTAGTAACCACAAAAACAGCTCATTCCTAACTGCACAATCATGTGTAATCTTGTTGGATTGTGTACATAAAAAAAATTAAGCATAAGCGTGTGCAATATCCAAAAGGGATGACAATAATCCAAAAAGACATAATTTACATCATTGTTACTATGAAAGTGTTTCTGTGAATAAGCGTATGAATTAACAAGCTGTTACATAAAATCTGCTCCTGACAGGTGGCCTAGCTAGTGATAACACCTATCCCCAAAAGAACGTGCTCAAAAAAAAGTCAGAATTTTCTTTATTGTTTGACCTATTCAAAAGTTTTATACTCACTTAATTTACTTAACTAATTTTATTGATGATTTTTGTTATTTTCTTACTATGATGCAAAACAAATTCTGAAAAATGATTAATACAATTTAATGAATTTTGGGTTTAGGTAAAAAGCCCATCCTTTTAGAAAACCAATATTTTATTACAAATCCAGGTAACTACACTTTAGGAAAGAGAAATTTTCTCAAGTATGCTGTTAAAACGTTACTGGTAATACACGTGATTATTTTACTAGTTTATTTAGTCATATTATTGTTATGAGAAAAAAAAAAGCTTAAACTTTGAATGCTAATAGGTGGCAGATAATTGAGTATATGTTCAGCTGAAATTGAAGTCCCAAACTCTTCAGTTAACAAAGTGACTTGAGACAGAACACTAATAAGGTGGCTGATCATATGATGTGCTGCTGCAGATAGACTATTTAGACTGGGAAAACTGGGGTCTTAGGGTTGTGGAATGAAGGTCTGGTGTTATTAGAGAAAGAATCCTGAAAGGAAATAGTGGTCTGGAAAAAAAGGTGAAGATGTCAGCCAGAAGAAGGATGCTGGAAGTGTGGGAAGACCGTGGAGATCAGAGAGATGGGGCGTGTCTAGGTATCCAGGCCACTAACACCTACCCTTGGTAACTCTGTGGCTGCACAGTACAAACAAGCATGACTTTCTGCCCAGTTTTCCTGGACAAGTAGGGCTCTCTCAGCTTGGAGGAGAAGTTGAGAACTAGTAAACATAAGGTTGGGACAGTAAGCAAGTGAGCATGTGCATATGAAATAATTAAGCAGGGTAAAAGCTCTCATCTTGCTGGTTCTTAAGTGAACCCTTGTATCCAGATCCCCTGGAGTCTGTCGTTCAGTTTGCCTCACCTGTGACAATTATCTGTTCTTTTTTCTGCTTTTGACTTCTTAGCTGTGCAATGGTATTAAGTATCACTAAAGTGCCTATAAAAGCAGACTTTAAACACCAGTTAATCTGATCAGTGTCAGAAAAAAAAATGAAAGAAAATTGAAAAGATAACCTTTACATAATTTTGGAAGATTACTTTTACATACAAGGGTAGTAATACTTTGACCAGAATTTATCTGAGCAGTCTCTGCAGAAAATAATTCCTTCTCTGTGTTAACACTCCGTGAACCTTGTATTCACTTAATGTGAGCACAATGGGATCAGCTGTCTTGTCAAGTTAATCTATAACATTAATGCAGTGTTTTATCCCTCTTTCTCAGGCTTCATGCACATAAAACTTTAATATATAGTTTTCAGCAGAATGTTCTTGTGTCCATCAGTTACAGATGCATGGTTTTATCCCTGGACCGGTAAACAGCCTCTATACCTTGCTGTTACTATGTATGGTTGATTCCTAAATCTTTTACAAAAGAGCCTGTAAATTAAAATGTCTTCTGTATGTATGCTGACAATCAGTGTCTGGAATGTGCTTCAGTGCATATTACTACTTATGAAGTATTTCTGGTTGGTTCTTATGCCAGTTTGATAGAAAATAAAATCTTTTTGGAAAGTGTGAGGTTTGCCTTACAAAAGAGACAGCTGTGGTAATATCTGGCATTAAAAATGCATAGTTACATTTTTCGGGGCTTGAGCTGAAGTGTCTTACAGTTCTTTTGCAGACTCTCTGTACAGGGTTTGAGTTTTGTACTTTAATCAACAGCTGGCTGTTAGGGCTGCCACTGATTCCTGACCGGTAATTACCCCTGAACACCATACTGCTGGCTGGCTTCTCAGAGTCTCCTGATATGCATATGCTAGAAAGTTGAAAGTGGCAAGAAATCCTTTGCAAAGGTACCGAGAGATTTGTACAAATCAATCCAAACTCTGAAAGCACTAGGCCTGTTCTCCCTCCACTCCCCCCATTCGTTTTCCCTTCAAGTTGTTCTCTGCATTTCAGGTTGTAATTAGGACTAACAGTATAAAAACAGGCAAGTTTGCTTGAACCTGCTTCCAGAAGAAGATCCACTGGCAAACTGAACGTGTAATGTCCTTGCTGATGAGGCCCATGCTTTTCTGGTTTTCTGGTAGACTAGCTGATAATGTGTTTTAGTAGAAACTGTGTAAGGTTTCTGATGTAATGCATTTATTTCAGTAAGTTGCAACCATACGTGCACTTCATCAGTATTATAGATTTTAGTTGTCAGGAAACGTTTACTTCATTGTCAACTCAGTCTACTGTAGTTTTGAATTTTGAACTGCGTAGCACTGCCAGCCACCAACCATGCATTTATATTCCAGGATGAATGATGATTGCCAGCTGTGAGTTAGTTTCAGTTCTCTAGCCCTTTCATCTGAGAAAAGCAACTTTTTAAAAACATGCCATGTCCATCAGGTATGTGTTTTAGTAAACAAATATTCAAAGGGAAGGCTAGAACAACTACAGTTTTCATTGCTGTTATTACTCATTCTGTAGACAGCTCCTTTTAGAGCTGGCCATGATAAATAGCTAAATCTAGATTTATCCTTTAGCTGGGGGTAATAGTCTCACATCTGTTAAAAGATTATCACCTGATTAGAACAACTGAGATCAGAAGCACTTTACATCAAGCTCAGGTCTCAGCAAAGCTCACTCTCTGGTCCACTGTCACAGTGCATGCAGACAGGATGCTTACATGGAAGGGCAGATATATTTTGAATAGCTACACTTTAAGTATTTGGTGAACAGGTGATTGGAACTGTGGATTGTAAGGCAAACAGCAAACATGGGAGTTCTTTAAAGATGAGCTTCTGTGCATGTTTGTGTTCTGTTCATTGGAGAATGAAAAGTAGATCCAAGAGTTTTTAGAAGTTTTCTGATTTTCCTGAACTAAACGATATGCTTACGCCTTTTTAATGGCTCAGATCTTTTTTTTTCCATGTTATCATGAAATGCATCTTTCAGTATTGCTACAGTCAATACTTTAATAACCACAAGAGCTTTACTAGGAAAAAAAAAAACACACTATATTATTAACATAGATTGTTGAGAAAAATCATTTTTAAAGTGAACAGATTTCCATTGAGAAAAATCCTTTTTAAAATGAGTAGATTTCCAGTATGTAATATTAAGTATTTTTTTTTGGATAATCACATTAACTAAGTCTAAAAAGATAATCAGATCAAATCCACAACAGTGTGGCAGAGACTAAGATGGAAGTCAAACTCAGACCTGGTTTAGGTTTTTGTGGTTTGCTTTGTTATTTTTTTAGTATTTAATGGCCCTTGCTTACCTGTTATGCTCACATTAATTGCCCTTTTCTAATCTTGTCTCCATTCAGGTACCTGAAATTCAACTACACAGATGCTGAACTGAGTCTTTATGTGTACAAACAATTTACATGTAACAGTCTTCACTGATTTAAACCAATGATGGGTATTATTTTCCTATAAGGTTATGACATGGAAAGTTTCTCCTCTAATTGAAGAAGAAAATTAATATGCAGCAGAAACAAGGGTTATGCTATTTAGTTCCCAAGAAATTTTTCTCCATATCATAGAAAAATGTCTAGGCTGTAACTGAATTTTGTTAATTCTTGCCCTTGTCTCAGAGTCATCCTTGAAATTTTCCCTATGTTTGTTGCTTAGAAGGTTACCTCAGTTTAAAACAAGAGGTTCTATTTCAGTTCAGGAACCTGACTGCAGATCTTCATAGGTATTTAGGTCTTAAGCTGTTTTGGTGTCTCTTTTCCAATTAAATTGGTAGAAGATATTATCTTAAATTATTTTGTGGTTCTCAATCTAAACCTGTTAGTTTAGCAGCAATCGAATAATCGTTGTTAGGTTGCAGTCAGTAGTGGAGGACAAATTCTGGCAATGCCATTATTGCAGGCTGATTACATATCTGGCTTTTAGAATTGTGTATGAATTTGCTCAATTTTAGTCATGAAGAAGATGTAAGTTTTTAAGATGAGTCCTCATAAATGGGTGACAGTAACTTCAGAGTAGAGAGAAAAAAAAAAACACAACTCCTGCACAGGTCAACCTAGGATTATGCACAAAGTTTGAAGTGGAGGAAGGAAAGGAACAGAGCATTGCAAGTAGCACAATTCATGGAGCAGAATGTTATTTATAGGGAGTTAACTCCTGAGAAAAATGCAGTAAGCTATGATATGGCCTGGTCATGAGGAGTGTGAAATTCTAAGTTCACTTGGCACTTTCAGAAATCAATTGCCAGCTGGTAATTTCAGTTACTCTATTATTAAGCCTCTGGTGGGGTGTTCAATAAAGAAAGAGACAACCCTGAAATGTGATCCCCAGTTACCAAAATGGCTACATCAGCCTATGCAAACTTCAAAAATTCAGAAGGAAATTACTGCAGCCATCAGAATGCTTGAGTATATATGTAGTGACAAGAGCTGTGCTAAAGCCAATTTAAAATCAGTTAAACGCAAAAAAGTGGTAATAAGTTTTTTTTTTTGTTTCCTACCACTGCATTTCATACTCAAGCATATGTCATCTACAGAACGGGGTGCATGCTTTTAAAATAGCATTTGTCTTGTTAAACAACGTGAAAAATGCATTTTCTGTTTAAATAAGGTGTTATAGTTAACCTTGCCATAGAGAAGAAAAACAAAAAACAGAATGCCTTTGAAGATGAGAGATGAATGAACTAAGATATCTGAAGTTACAAACTAGGATCAATAGAGCATTTTGCATGAAAAACAATACTTCAGAAATAGGAATTCAACTATAATTAATTTTTTGGTAAAAGTGTAGCTGTTCTGTTGTTTTATTATTTAAAAGAAAACTAATGACAACAGCAAAAAAAACAAAACAAAACAAAAAAAAACACACAACCCAAACCCAGCAACCCAGAGTGTTTTGATAAGTTATTGTTTGTCTTTCCTGAAGCTTTGCAGGAACTGAGGAGAACTTAATCCCAAAATGTTTGACAAACAATTTCACCTGAGCTCAGCTTTTCAGTTGCTCATCAGATGAGACGTAAGATGTATTTCCCTCTTGTAGGGCAGGGGGCAGCTTTCTGTATGTGTCTCACATAGACAAGTACTCAAGACAAGTCCGGGAGACAAGCCTATTGTCTGTTTTCTCATTCCTAGATATTCCATGTTAGAGGATCAACTGGAATAGCAGCTGCCGTTCTGTGAATTGAAATATAGACCCCAAAATAACAGTATACCCTGGCCATGTACAGTAGCAGATTCCTTCCCAGAGCTGTAAGGTTGTATACAAAATTAAGTCCTCAAAATGATGTGGGAGGTAAATTCAGTTTGATTGCCAAAGCCTTTGGAAGCAAGGATCCAAGAGTAAATGTAAAGAAACTCGTTATTTGGTTATTAGAGGTGACACTGTAGTTTCTATTAGCTTGTTTCATAACATATTTTGTTTTGCTGCCTCTGTGCTTGGACATTTAACTTAGTTAACGTCTCCTGTGAGTATAATCCACAAACATTTGAGACTGCACTGCATTCGTAAGAATATTTTGCATGGAATATAATTTAAATGGTCATATATATATACTTTGAGTTCTTTATCATGCTGTTTATATCTATTAAGTGAATTACCATTTTTTAAGTCAGTTTATGAAAATACTGTGTTTGAACATCTGTCAAGGGATGAAGATTAGCTGAATAGACATAGGATGCCAGCACATTATATTTTATGTTATCCTGTGTACTGTAATTATCTTGATCCTCAAACAACTCTGCTAAACTTACGAACACTTTTGCAGACTTGTTGTTATTGTAAATTCAAAATTTATTTCATTTGAATCTAAATTAAACTGGTATGTAATAAGGCTTTTTTCCCCTCTAAGTCTTCTCTTTTTTTTTTTTTTTTAACATTTATATCTATAGATGATTATAAAGCAGTTAAACACTGTCCTGGTTTCAGTTAGGACAGAGTTAATTTTCCTCCTAGTAGCTGGTAGGGTGCTATGTTTTGGATTAGGATGAGAAGAGCACTGATAACATGCTGATGTTTTAATTGTTGTAGAGCAGTGCTTACACCAAGCCAAGGACTTTTCAGCTTCTCGCTCTGTCCTGCTAGCGAGCAGGCTAGGGATGCAGCAGGAGCTGGGAGGGGACAGACCCAGGACAGCTGACCCAAACTGGCCAAAGGGGTATTCCATACCATCTGACGTCATGCTGAACAATATATAGGGGTGGCTAGCCGGGGGGGGGGGGGGGGGGGGGCCGGCTGCTCGGGGATAGGCTGGGCATCAGTCAACAGGTGGTGAGCAATTGCATTGGGCATCACTTATTTCGTACACATTATTATTATTAATACTATTATTATTATTATTATTTTCCCTGTCTTAATAAACTGTCTTTATCTCAACTCACAGGCTTCACTTTCCCGTTTCTCTCCCCCATCCCAGAGAGGGAGGGGGGAGGGTGAGCGAACGGCTGTGTGGTGTTTAGCTGCCAGCCGGGCTAAACCACAACAAACACACATTCAGATTTTATTTAAAAGGCAAACTTGTTAAAATTCATTCAGCTTTGAGAGAGCATAGTAATTTTTTTCTGAGATGAAATTTGTTTGAAGAAATGGATAAACTAAGTAGCCAAACTTGGCAGAAATGTATGCCACAGACAGTAGATGTTCATGGAACTGAGAAATACATCTGAATCTTATTGGCTGGTTTAAGAGCAAGTGAATAGTCATGGTACCAGGGAAAATTTAAAAAGAAAGGGATAGAGTCCTTTATCCACACTTGTAAAGGTGTTCTGTGAGTTTCCCTAGGTCTTCTTTGCAACCGCTGATTGACCATTGAGGATGAGTAAAATGTTTGGTTTAGTCAATGGCAACAACCTGCACAAAAACAATTAGTCATCATATTTTAGTTTCACTGATAGCAAGCAGACAAAAAAGCTGCTGTGATCTTCAGAAAGGTGTAATTCACAAAGGTGTACCTTTGGAGTAGTTCCATTCCCAGTGTAAGGATAAGAATTCTTCACCAATTGCGCTCCACCACAGAAACAGTCCTCATCCCAAGCTGCTTTGCTTTATTTTAGGAGTCATTTTGTTACCACAACACTGTATAAAACAATCAAAGAGATGGAGTGAAAAGGTTGTTAGGAGACTGGGAACAGGCCAAAGTCTCCAGGGCAGGCCAAGTCTTAGCTTCTGGAGTGGGGCGTGTGTCTGGAGGAAGACTGTGAAGAGAAAGGAAAGGAGGGAGATTGTCTTGAGGTCTGGCCATTCTAGTCACATTTCATGAAAAGGACAATAGAATAGCAAGCAACTCCAGTAATGTTTATGTGGAATGTAGAACCCTTTACCATTGATATTCACCAGAAAGAGAAGGGAACCCATCACTCCTCCTGATGGCAAATTTGTGAATCTGAGTATGTCAGTCATGTATTTGGGTGAATTTAGACTCAGTATTGCTCATTATATGCTGCTTTACATGAAGTGTTGTGAAAAATACAATAAATTAATAATACAAAATATAAAGCAAGACTATTTTGATGCCCCCAGTAACTAAAACTAATCCAGCTTCATGCAAGGTCATTACCTTACAATTAGGTAAAAATTACAATTTTCTGATGTGTTGAGCACAAAGATGTATACTGTTACCACATGCATTCAGCAAACCTACTGCTTTGTGCAAAGTCTAGTGGGAAAGCTAAGGCACAGGGGTTAATGTTGACATAAAGGCCAAATCCTGATTTCTTTGATGTTGAGAGGAAAGTTTTCATTGAGCCCAATGGGACTAAGCTTTAGTGTACATGTTCTTGTTTCTTTCAAGTTACTGTGGTCTTAACATTACTCACTCAAATCTATTAAATAGTCTTTACTAGTTCTGCTTTGTTGAATAGAAGAAACATTTATGTTCAAAACAACCTCTTTACTCAAAAGTGTGTACCTGCCACATACTCAGAATTCTGATAGTTAAAACTAGTCTCATGCATGATACCATGCAAATAATTCCTTTTTCTTGTGTCCAACCAAAAATCTCAGTCTGAGAGGAAATTGCAACTGGATTTATAGATACTGATTTTTAAATCTTTAATATAAGAAATGTTTTGATTATTTACTTCTTAACCTGTAGGAGTCTATAGCCATAACAAGCATAAAATCATGAACATTAAAAAAGGGTATTTATAACATATCCTTTCCATCCCTTCAAGTATTGTTTAAAGACCTAGTTGTTTATGTAAGCAAACAAATAGTTTATCTTCCACGTTAAAGGATTTAAAAAACAAATAATTGTAGTCAGAGGCTATGGTCTACAGCAATTTCTTACCTGAGATACTGGTGATGTAGTCATGTAGTCATTAAGCACAAGAAGCAGCTTTAATGCAGATACTCTTCATGTGATTGACAATCACTGTTACGAGCAATAAGACATATCATTTTCTTAAATGTGCAAGATAAAATCTCCTTTAAAATTTCTATGCTGGAGAAGCAGTTAAAAACAAAGCCATTTACAAAAAGTCAAAATGGCTATGTACTCCAACACAGAGCCCAGAAACAGAAATCTTTTATGTCCTTGTATCTGGCAGAGTACACCTCTTACAGAAAAGTACTGACTTGGAAATGAAATAATTTGTCATGTTTTTGAAGAGTAAAAAAATATTGGACATAATATAGATTGTAGGTTTGAAGTCTAGGGAGATCTATCTTGCCAAAATTTCAATTTGCATTTTAAATCATTTTCCCCCCCCAAAAATTTATAAGAGAAATAAGCTTTCATTATTACAATAGACAGATATGCTAATTGCACTGATACAGTTCAGAAAGCATAAGGTTGGAACACTGACAACCTAAAAATGCATTTAAAATTGCTGTCTGTTTAACTCTCAGCAAATTTGGTTTTAGTTTCTTGGAGTACATAAAATAAACCTAAAATTACATGTATGTGGGGCCAAAGTAACCTCTGCTGTTTGACATTAAGTCCTAGAACGTAATTCAACTGCCGAAAAGACATGGCTGAGCAGCTGTACAAGCCCTCTCTCTCAGCTGGGGTAGTTTCACATTTGCAATTACATTTCAGAGATCAAATGCATTAAATTCTAAAGAAGCACAGAAAGGGTGACTACTTCAAAGGATTTTTAAATTGAAAAATAAACATAAAACAAAACTCAACAATTTATACAAATGTTTTAGAGCCAGTACAACTAATTATGTATGGAAAAAAGTGCCACCTGTTCAGAGAAAAAAATTAGCTTTTACATTTAAGCTAACACTGCTTAACCATTCGTTATTCTTACCATTCTACTCCATTCAGGTCTAAAAAAGTCCATAATGCATATATATGGCTGCATATATCTGCGTAGATTATACACTAAGCATTTTGGTTTATATTTACAATTCAACTTCAGTTTCTCAAAAGTAGGTCTATTTGCATTGCTCCTAATTCTGCAGTAGGTGGCAGTGGGTAGTGAAGAATATACAGTTTTGATGCCATCATATTTTTAAGGGAAGCTTAAAAAATGGCCAAGTATTTGCTACTTTTGAGTTATGCATATATCAACAGAAAGGAACTGTCAAATAGAATTTCTAAATTGTCATGCCTAAGCAGAAGCTTTTGCAATGTGCTATGAAAATAAATTAAACTGATAATCAAGTCAAATGAAGATACAAGTGCAGTATACATTTCTGTTACTAAGTATGATGGGGAGTCCACACAAGAAAACTAAACTGAAAGCTTAAACTGAGAAGTTTGGTTCTGCATTGTGTCTTTATAAACTAGGAGAATATACTGAACACAGTTTACAAACAAAAGAAGAAAACAGACGTTTCAGTTTTACTTGTATGTCTTTGTAAATCGTTTGTATTAATTTTCAGTGTTGAGTTGGCTTTTGAAATAGCACTGTCATTGATGAAATGGAAAACAGGGGGCTGAGAGAGGGTTTAGGCACCATGATGGCAGTGCAGAGTTTCAGTAGGTTGATTGTGGGAGGATAAATAGGAAAGAATACAGCAGAGCTCTGATTTTGCATTCCTTGCACACCTAAAACATGGTAGCTTGAGTGTACAGAGAATATGAAGTTGGATGGAAAAGAAATCTGTCAAAGAAGAACACTCTAAGCCTAGTTTCTTATTGATTCTTGTTTCTTGCTTATCTGAAAACCTGGCTTGGTTGATTTCTATCAGAAGTGCTCAGTCAGCACTCATGATTATTCACAAAATTTCACCAGCCCATGCCAGTGTTTTTTGAGCTCCACGTACAGAGACTGAGACTCTTAGAAGTGCCAGGCATCCATCAGCCCACATCTCAAATACCTTGAGTTCACCAGTAGTTAGAAGCAGCTCTTGTTTTGTTTTGTTCGTGTTTTAATCTCCAATGTTTCTAAGTGTGGAGCTGGAAGATAACGAGTGCACAGTGCTTTAAAAAACCTGGTCATACATGCTGCTGGACTTGGACTTTGGGACTAACCAAAGTAAAACTCCCATAGAAACTGTACAGCACTTTTTTTTAGTTTGATTATGTGGCAAAACTCTCTCCAAAGAATTTGTATAGTTAAGTAGTAAGAAAACATTTAACTAAATAAAATAGTTGTACTATTGATGTTAATTCTCTAATCATACCTTTATGATTAGCCAGTGATTAATAGATGTTATCTATTGTGTGAATGAATAGTTTGTGCTACAAATAGATATCAGCAAATCAGCAGAAACAGGCAAAATGCTGACTCATTTAAAGTCAGCTGGAGTTTTGCCATTGACTCAGTAGTAATGAGATTATTGTAATCTCATAATGGTAGTTATTCATCAGCTAGCTATCTGTACAATTAAAAATAAGAGGAATATTTTGATAAAACCAATAATAATGAGTTGTTTAGAATGTTTATGTATTTATTTATTTATTTTTAATATGGAAAACATGCCAGAAATTGAGAAATAAGGTCACATACTGCAAGCAATAGGCATCCTTTACTTTGTATTCTGGTAAAGGAAGACTTCAAAGTTAGACCCCCAAAGTAACAGTACTTTCATTAAAAAATACCTATTTTTCATTTAAACTAAAAGGAAATAATTGACACTATTAAACTGTGGTGTAATACTTTCTTGATTTACTTTTGCATTAATCTAGTTTTATGCTGATAAACTGAATGCTCTCAATGAAATTGTGCTAATAGAAGGTTGAAATCATGTATTAATATCTGTATGTGTGCGTGTGCATGTCCTATTCCTTGATACCCTTGTACGTTAAGATGCGACAAACACTGCATTGGCCTCTTGCAAACAGAATAGTAAACATTTCTGTGATAAATCTCCACTCATGCTGAACAGTAGTTCCCAAGACATGTCGAAGTTCTCTATAAAAGTATCCAGATTTTCCATTTTCTATGTTGTTATTTGTGGCTTTTCTTATACTTTTAAATACATTAAATTCTTGTTGTCTGATTAAACTTCTTTTTTTGTTTGTTTGTTTGCTATAAGTAAAAGGTTACCTATCAGTGATGCATATTTAGTTTCTATTCATATGATTTACCATCAACGTTTCTGCATTACAAATCCTTAAATGACTGCTCTTGCTGTGAGTAATTTTAGCAATTTTTAAAATCTGGAAGTTACTATTTTTAAGCATCCAAGAGTTCCTAATTTTTTCATAGAAAATGCTGCACGTGTCTCCAAATTATTATAAGTTTCTTAGGGGGAAAAATAAAAATCATTGTATAGCATTCAGTGTTAGCTACAAATTTTGTCATTCAGAAGTAGCTCTTAACTTTAAAATAAATGTTAACTGAACCATTGCTCCCTATGTGTTAAGCATTGTGGTTTTTTTTGTTTGCTTGTTTTTGTTTCTTTGTTGTTGCTTTTTTCTCAGATTGACCACTGTGTAAAATTTTCAAAAAATCACTGTTCAAAAAATCCACTCTTTCTGAGGTGAGTAGGAAGAGTTTGGAAAATACTGTGGTGATGAATTGGGGGCAAGTCAAAGAACTGAGTATAATATTGAGATATGTAAAAATACAAGTAATGGAGAAGACAAAAGTTGATGCACTTTAACACAATGTAGTTTAGTTCTTTCAAGAAAAAAAAATCATAATTGATTATATATGTTTCTAATAGATTAATGTAAATAAATTAAACTAGGGAAAGTAACTTTGGTTCTATTCCTAACCCACCACCATCTTTCAGCTTGTATAGATGATTGCAGATAAAAGCTCTTCAAGACACATGAATTGTGCTTGCAATGTCTATGAACATTAGCAGAACATCTGTTCCAGACTCGACTTGAAGGCAAGGTAAACTTAATTTGCCCACGCACAAACAAGCAGAAAGAGTTAAAGTCTGAGAATATCCCAGAAATGGTAAGGGAGTGCCTAGAGGCTAAAAATTATGAATTGGCCTCATGCAAGTCACAAATGTTTTGCACCTTTTATGCTTTGAAACTCTTCTGCTCTGACGTGTACAAATCTCTGTGGAATTTTCAGTACCCAAATCTCTTTCTCAGTGCCTCTCTGCTGTGTTTTCTTTGTCTGCCAGAGATAAGATACCATGTGTCAGGTTCCCCAGTGAGATAAAATGCAACCAGAGCCAAATTTGGCCTAATCTCTGTCTCCATGAAATGGTCGTTACTGTGTCTTACAGTAGTGAAATATTTGAGTAGCCATCACCAGTTTAGCAGATCCTGAATGATAGTTATCCAGATGATAGCGTGGTATTGACAGAGATGTGCTCTGACTGAATTCTTTGTCAAGGACACAGAAATATGCAGATGAAAATATCTAGGAAAATTATTAATGATGAGAACAGCTTCCTTTTTGCAAACCCACAGTAAGCTCAGAGCTGGGAATGATGAATGATACAGAAAATGTGAGTAGGAGGTGGCATGTTCTTGTACAGAAAGTTCTCCAGCATACTTCCCCACCTCCCTATGCAATCTCAGTTTTTAAATGTGTATGAGAATACATGGCTACTTGTTTGGTAGTGGAAAGACAACTGTGGCTCAATATTAGCACCATTTTTCCTTTTCTCCTAAAAGTTCACAAAGGATAAAATTGGAATGTAATCTTTTTTTTTTATTTTTTTTTTTTTTTAATGACTTAAACTATCATGAAGATTGAATTAATGAGGACTCACTGTTTTGACTTAATGTGAACAGTTGCATAAGTTAGTGAACACTTAACAGAGGTATAAGGATGCTGTTCTCTCTGAAATGCACACAATAAAAATACAAAGCTTGGGAAAAAATACTGGTAAGACAAGAGATGAAGTTGACTCCTCTTAATGCAATTATTTTCTCTATGCATTGTTTTAGTTTTGCATACTTATGTCCTACTGCTACCCTCCCTGCATCTAAAATATTTGGAGAATCGTTTTAAAAAATAATTTTCCTGAAAATCAAAACTATCCACATTTGCCTTCCTAGCTGCAGTCATGTCACTGGCATGTTCATTCCTAACACTAATGTGGCTAATGAGTGATTATTGCTCATCTCCTCACTTTCCATTTGTAATTTTCCCCTCACCCCAGTCCTAGTATGCATGTTCAATGTTTAAATGTGTTAAAAAAAATAAGAACTGTAATGTTCAAAGGAGAGAGATTGATCAAAAATACTCTGTTATATAGATAAAACAGACAACTGGATGGAAAACAGTGTTAACATACATTATGAAAATTCATCTCTGGCTAGTGAAAATTTTTCATTTCTTAATAAAATCAAAGACCTACATGGCATTTTCAAGGTCTTGTGATGTTTGTAAACTGCTCTGAAATGAAGTGAAATCTCACTTTAGTCAGGTGTTTAGTCCAATACTTAACCACCAAGCTGCCCAGTTCAGTGCAGTGAAGAACAGATTGAACTAGCCTAATAAAATAATAAAGATTTAGGTACAGTTCTGAGGCTCACTTTGTCTCGCTGTGTTATTGGTTTGAAACAAAGCTGTACATTGATTTCTTAGTAACATGACAGGGATCTACGGCTTATTCTTTTTTCCTTTTTTTCTTAGCTTCCAGTTTTTCTTCCTGTATGATTTTATGAAGGGTTATATATCAGCCAGTTCTAACCTCTTAACTTGCTTTTAATAGCTGCCAAAGGTAGGATGTCTCTTCCACTACTTGTCACTTCTTGTTGCCACTTACTTCCCCTGCCAGTTTCGAGCTCACATGATGGTAAAGAGGGGAATTTCTGCAGTTGCTCGTTATTGGGTTTCATTTTTCCTAAGTTTATCACTCATTGCTTCTTAAGCAGTTTTGCTTTAGAACAGAGCTATTTTTAATCCTTGAAAAAATATTCACTCAGTAAACACTTTGACCAGGAATCCATAAACCATTTGGTTCTGTATTCTAATTCAGGAGATGATCTGTCAGAATAATTGAGAATGCCTTAATGTAATCAAGTCCAGTTCATTAGGCAAACATTTAAATTATTAATTTAAACACTGGGTAGTTCAACAGCATTTATGACAGTAACAAATACCAACGTATTTTAATTTTTAAATTCCTCCTATGTACAGAAGGGATATGCTGCTATAGCTACTGCTGCCAGATATAACTGGTTTTCACCTTGCTCATGTTTTATCTTTTTGGAGTCTGTTAAAGTATTCTGCTCAAAAAAAAAAAAAGTCTTTTTTTTTTTTCTTTTTTAATTGTGGCTTTTAAGCACAGAACACTTCAAATTAATTAAGTAGGGTGTCATTTTCATTCTTGTAAATCTTTTTTGGATTAAGTAGAGTTGAATCAGGAAGTTTAGTTTCACACCATTTCATCACATACAGAACATTGTAAATTAATGTACAATTATTTAGCATAAATCCAGTGCTTTAGTATTTAGCCATTCCCACTGTTTTAGTGTTGAGAAAAACTCTTCATAAAATGAACTAATTCTGCTCCCACTTTCAATTGCCTTCTACCACTGTAATCTAGGACATGAGGATTCCCTGAAAATGAAATAAATAGGAAGGGGATAAAAGATGAGGACAGTTGGCTAAGGTGTCAGGAAAAAGCAACAAAGTGAATAAGAATGGCTTTGGGTTGAATAAATAGCATGTCTTGGAAAGGCTGTACTCATTGAACCCATTCAGTTGCTATAAATGCACTGGCTAGTGTCTTTCAGCTGAAACAGACATCTAGTTGCAGGAGGTCACAAAAAGCTTGAAACATGTAAGGGGGAGCTGTGAACAATGGTTCCACCTCTAGATTGGGGCGTAAAGATCTTCTTGCCAGTAGCTCCTTATGGAAAATGCTGGTGTAAATTAAGCATGGTAAAAATGTCAGCCCAGATGAGTTCTTCTCATTTTGATCATGTGCAACTCGTGAAGCATACATCCAGTTACTCAAATATTCATGTAATGACTTGGAAAATTGCCAAACAATTTCGGCTGTTTTCTTCTTGTGTCTGAACCTAACTGTTTGGACTTCCTACAGTGACCATGATATTGTGCCTATGTCACCTTGATTTTCCAAAGGTAGAGAACCAGGGCAGTCCTGTCAAAATACTTTCTGAATTCTGTTGATGAACAGTTCGAGGGCACTCTGAATTTACGTGAAGACAGTCCTTAGGTTAATGATAGGATAGATCATTAGTGAAAGGCATGTGTCATTTGTACTGTAGGGCCAAAAGGTTCCAAAAATACAGAAGTTGAACTTTCAGCTGTGGTTCAACCCTACTCTTTCTCTCCCTTTTCTATAAAGATATGTTGACGTTTACGTTGCAATATTATACATTAGTGCCCCACAGTTGGCATCAAGTGAGGTGAGCGTTATATCAGACACGATTTAGGTTCAGTAGCATAGAGCTCTGCATATTTTATCCTTATACGGCCAGAGATGGTTGCCACTAAATGTGTCAAGTAAATATTACCTAAGATGTGGTTGTTTTTAATTCCTGCTCTCTGAGTTGCCCACCTTGGCAACTTTAGCAACGTCCCTTTGCACACTAGGTTTGCGTGCAATCCAAGCAATCACAGTGCTGCCTTAAACATATTTGTCTATGTGGCAGTGAAAGTAGATTCTGCGGGGCTTCTGCCTGTGAAAACACATGTACAAACAGTAAAGGAGCGACTAGTGTCTTTGCCCTGTATTCCAGGGGCATGGCATCTTCACATAAAACAAATGGAAGCTGAGAGGCTTGCTGCTGTAATTTCTGGAGTATGCTTGCTGATGGGCCTAGAGGACCAGATGTAAAGCTATAGTTTTGCCATATGTCACCTTTGCTGTGGGAATTTTAATGCACAGTTTGTTTGTTATTCAGCATTTTTGATTGCAAGAGCTTAATTTTGCTTTCAGTAATATTTCTTTACAAATTTCACTTAGCTTTGAAATATGTTTGAATTGTATGTCCAGTCTAGTCTTCAATTTACTAAATTGAAATGCTCTTAAGGTTTTCTCCATCTGTTTTTTATTTTTTCAATTATTATAGCATTGCCAAGTATGGCACAGAGTATTGTTAGCATCATTATTATTCAGTGTGGTTTGCTTTTTTTCCTCAGTGTTCAAGTTGACTTGAATATTAAAAATATTTGTTTAATAACGAGTAAGTCTTTGCAGCCTTTGCTGTTTTCTAAGTTGTAGCTTGCATAGGTTACATTTATAGAAATGTTTTGTTACAAGTGCCATCTAAAGCAGGGCATTTTCTGTCATTATTTTCTGTGTTGCTGGAAGGAAAATGACTGTGTCTGAAAAGAGTAAGCTTTACTTAATACACATTATGCACAGAATTAACAAAAAGAACATTCAAGCTTAATGTTGCGTTTTGAGCTGGGGAGGGATTAGTGAGCAATACTCAGATGCAAGAGATGGATTTTAAAAATCCTTCTAAACAGAAAGTGTACTGCATCAGAGAAGGCACAGAAACTGACATTGGTTTCACACATAGAGCAGAAAATATAGGAAGAAGACACAAATGTGGGTAGCATCTTTAGAAAAATGAAATGAACTGGGCAGAAGTAGTTAGCACCAGCTCAGCATACAGCCAACATGTAGGCACACCAGGTCCCGTGCTTCTAGTGTGAGACTCACTCACTTGTCCTCTGGCTTGCACTCCTCCTCTTGGCACCAATCTCATGTACACTGCCTGAAAAACTTGGTGATTTCTGTGTGTCTGCAGAATCCATTTGTCAGTGCCAGTTAAGAGCATGTTACACGTAACATCCAGCAAGACATGGGTATCAGTGCTCTGCTGCTGTGGGGGATGTTTCTCCTAGGAAGATGCACACAGAACAAAGCCTGGCAAGAAAGTTTGTTCCTCAGTAGCCTTACACCCTATGTCCTCTCCTGTCACTTGATCTAGCTCACGTGTACACACCAAGTGTGCATACACACACACACCAAGCACCCTTGGCCGTGTTGCTTAAGACACGTACATGCACACCCATTATGTGACCCGCCAAACATGCTATTTTTGCCTTTCCTCATATGTCCTAGCATGTACAGTTCTGTGCCAGTACTTTCAACAGCTGAGAAGCTTGGCTATGGGGAAATACATATATATGCAATAGAGTGTGACTTGTGATTAACTAATGTTATGAGTCACTCTGAGATTCAAAGACAAATGAATCATTTCATTCTCAGTTTGAAGTTACGTACAAACACAAAACACATATATGGAATTGAGTGGGGATTTTATAATGTTTTTCAATTAACAGATTTAGATGATTCTGTTATTGGAAATGGAGTATAAAAGTACTGCAGAAGCCTTCTTACACTGTGTTTTTTATTTGGCCTTATATTACTGGTATAATAATGTCATGCTTTATGCATACTTAATACTTTTACACCTAGATAAGATTTCTGCCAAAGAAATATAAGCAATTTATAAGTAGAAGCACCTGAACTGGGACTAAACTTTATCAAAGTGATACTGAGCATGGATTTTTATTTACAGGGACCAAGCTTGTCCAGCTTAGTTAGCTAAAGTTTCTAAACATCCGTCAGTAAAACAGGCTGTAACAACTGGGGAACATTCAGGACAGCACTTGAAGATCGTGGTGGCAACTGCTGAGTACCTTTCAGAATTGAGCTATCTTTATGGATATGTGAAAATACATTTTGAAATGTGTTCAGTAATTTTGCCCAAGCTTCCAATTGTAACATTCTGACAAAGTCTGCAGTATTTTTAAATTTGATTGATCTTAGTAGCCACGTAAAGGTTCCAGTACTCCTGTACCAGCTTAAAACATGGGAAACAAATTTTCTTTTATCACCCTTTGCTCTGTATGGTAAGAGCAGTCCATGGGAATCATAGCTACATCTGAGTCATTTTCATTCTCCCTCGTCTTTCTTGAAATTTTAGCATATAATGTGGAGAAGGCAATGGAAACTTTATTTCCTATCTTTCCCCCATTAATTCTATCTTCTATTCCCTTTCGACAATGGTGCCATTTGACCTCCTGTTGTAATATTAAGGCTTCCCTTCAAAAATGGTGTCAAGGAGAGTGGAAACACAAGACAAAGTTAATGAGGTGTTAGCATCTTCCCCTGGACATTTCATACCTCTGAACAAAGAGAACACATTTGACTCCATAACTCATTGACTGTTAAATCTCATTGACACTAAACAGCAAATAGTTTAAGATGGTGTGAACAACCCACAGTTCAGAAGTTATTCCTGTGTTTATGGTGTGTGTGTACACCTCTATATCTGAGTGGAAAAGCACACAAAAAATATGATAAAACTAGCTCATGAGAAGAACACCATTTTTATTTTTTTTTCCTGCCTATTTTAAACAATTTGCTGGGGAAGATTTCCCAAAACTACCGAAGAAAGTAAACAGCATTAATCGTATTAGAATTTTGGTATTCGTAAGTTCCATTGCCGTTTGAAAAATCTAGCATTTATTAATGTTTTTAGTTCAACTTTTTAAGATAAAAATAATGTAGGTTTTTTGTTGTTGTTGTTTCATATATTAATACAGTTCCAGCAGATATTTTGACAGTTACAGGACTTAGGATTTCAATGGTGAGATATAACAATCTGAATATTCCAGTCTAAATGTACACTTCCCTGCAGAATACCCAGACCACATGACAGGAGAAGCTCATTATCACAGTCACTTTACCTCAGAGCATCCTTCAAATATTAAATAGTCCTCATAAGAACTGTATAAACAAATTGTTGTTATGTATTAATAGGGTGGCTCGTAGATGAGGAAATGTAGCATGGGGGTTAAATTGCCTTGTCATGTTTACACAGCATCAGTGTCAGTCTCAGGAACAGAATTGACATCACTTGGTTTTAAACACATTGCCTACTACTGTTTTGTAAGAAAGGCCGATGTTTCTTAAAGGACTACTGTGAATGTTATTATTGCTTTATATCACTTCAGTTCTAAGTGTGTCCAATGTATTGAATAATGAATAAATTAGGGCCTGTAAAGGATGACTGAACCACAAAATGTCCCCTGGGGTCAGCTTATGTTTAATAGGGGGTCTTTTCTCAAAAAAAAAAAAAAAAAAAAAGAGTTGAGAAAAAAAGAAAAGAAAAGAAGAAAGAAAGGACCCCCTTTTTTTTTTATTTTTTTAAATAATTTTCTGCAAAAGAGCCAAGGTTTTTTTTTTTTTTTTTTTTTTTTTTTTAGTTTTCCTTTACCAGTATTTTTTTGTGTGGTTGACAAGCCCTCAGTTTTGCTCAGGGGAAAAGCCTCATGCTGAGAAGTAAGGGATCCCAGTTGTACACTTAATCAAAGTGGCATGCTCCACACTTTGTTTCTGAGTAATTTCCGTAGCTAACTCATGTGATCTGTATGTTTCACTTGCATGAATCAAGTCCAAAGTTTGAAACTGACTCAGTTGTTTCTCATGCTGACAGGCAAAGGAAAAGGTTTTGGGGGGAGGCAGGGGGATGGGGTTCAACTCAATTCAGGCTGCTGAAAGGAAATGAAAAGGATGATTTGAAAACCACGACTAAGATGAAAGATTAGAGATACTGAACAATAACTGTCCACAGTAAATTGTTGATTGGGGTATCTGTATTAAGTGATGTTTGTAGTCTCTACATGTAGGATGATGGAAAACACAGATTATGGCAGTGAAAGTAGAACAATGGAGTCTGATTCTTTGTTTCCACTTTTCAAAGGCTTTTTCCCCTTTCTTCCTCTTTTTTTTTTTTTTTTTTTTTTTTTTGATAAGGCTCAGGAAATTGTTAGCGACATGCTGGTGGGAACCTATGGAAAAGAATACACACTGTATCAATGGTGTGGTTCTTATCCCAAGAGCTGTGTTGGTGGGTGTGGGAATAGTGTGCTTTCAATGTGAGCTGTTGCAATGAGATAGCATTGAGAAACCGGGGCAGAGAACAGCACAGATTTAGTCTAGGGAACTAAGGGCTTTATCCAGCAGTAATGTGTGTAAGGGCAGACAATGTAGCACTATATTGGTTTAACGACAAAGAACAGTAAAAGGATTTGATAGTAAGGGATTGGCAGAAAAGATGAATGCATCTGCACAGTGCAATAAAATTTTTTTAAAAGGTATTTAAGTGATATACTCATGACTTAAAAAGACAGTATTTAAAGTTACGTATATAGACACGATTATTTCAGAGTAGGGTCATTTAACAGTGAAGGCTTTAAAGTAAAGGACTCAGGAGGCCGCTAGTGCTTTGTTGCAATATGGGAATAAGATGCAAGCACAGGCACATGTGGAAATGCAGGACTGATAGATTTTTACAAAGGTTAGTTTTCGTTACTGCATTTTGATTTCTGGATACATTTATGGCCAACATCACTGGGAAATTGTGCCCCAAATATTCATCTGTCTCCCATTCAATATATGCCTATTTTATTTGATATTTAAATGGATGCAAGTTTGGCTGAAACTTCAGCAAGATACTACATGCTCATTGGAGCTACTTGGGCTTAGCATAAGCAAATAGTTAATTGTGAAGCCAATATGTTGACGGGGTAAATATTGCTACAGAGGATGCATGCTGGATGTCCTTCAAAAGGAAATGGCATTCTCTTGTCTGCATGGCAGTTGTCATGACCATAAAAGTTAAAATAAGCTTTGTAAATTCTCGATATGTAACTACTGACATATTGGGCAACGTGTGAGTGGTCAAATGATCCTGTATCACTGGCTGTTCTGCTGCAGGAAAGATTACAGGATAGGAAAATGAGCATGGATCTGTCTTTTCCTTTATGTCTGAAGACGTCCTCTTTTCTAGCACAAGAAAATATTGTTCTGGTAAGACAGGTAAAAATTATTAGGAATGTGGGCAGCTTTTCCCATTTTGATATTTGATAGGCACAGGGAGAAACTCTGAGGATCAGAGCAAAGGCATCTCTTAACTAAAAAAAAGATCATTCAAATGGGTACTTAGGTTAAAAGTGTGTAGATCTTGGTGGCATGGTTGGTGAAACTTTCTATTGAACTGAAAAAAATATGTAGCTAACCTCCTCTGCTGTGTGTGGACCTCTCTAAACTTAAAGTCCCAAATTCTATTTTATGGTTTTGTGACCTCCATGACTTCCATTAGGGAGTAAGCAGAAGCATCTAAATCCATTGAAATACTTTTAAATGGAAAGATGCCCTCAGGAATCCCTCCTGTTGTGTAAGAAAGTACAATTATGTGGTTAACATTTTGAAAAGTAAGTGAATGGCTGCCACTCTGTCTATACTTTTAGATTAATGTTGTATAAAATGCTAGCTGCATTGTCAATCACTGTAACAGTGCATTTTTCACTTCTGATGTTGCAGAATAATACAGCATCTTTCTTACCCCTAAAATAGCCTACAGAGGTCTTCAGACAGCCTGCTAGATACTTCAATATTATATCATTTGCCAGGTAAAATTCCTAAAAACAAAAAAGAGAAAGTTTCTGTATGTCCATTCCAGTGTAAAAAACAAAGATCAAAACATAAAAAGGCAAATGAATCTAATAAACCATTTTTGCGTACATATGCACAGCAAAAGTGAAATGAGAGAAAATTAAGTTTTAATAGTTGTGCATGCATTTTTAAGATGCATCTTATAGAGGTATTCTGTTAACTCACAGTGAATAGACAGACTACATGATGTACATCTATAATCCATAGTTTCTTGTTGGACATTGATTGCTTGTCTGCAGGCAGCAGAAAGGCTAAATAAAATTAATGAGGGAAAATGGTGGTTTTTTTTTTGGATTGGGGTGAGTAGAGACTTCTTGGCAATATATTTTCATTTATTTCACTGTAATATATTTTTTAACTGCATACACTTCAAAGATAATGCAAAATTGGAATTACGAATATTGCTGCTTTGTAGTGAACATATTGCAAGATTCTTAAATAATTAAATTATGTGAGTTCTTAAAATGGAGTGTAATTAGTCATTAATGAGCAAAATCTGTTGCTGAGCAGAGTTGATATACTCCATGCAGGCTATCCTTAAGTTTTACGGGATTTGTTGTATTTCTAAAAGTGCATATATGTTAAAAATCTACTATTATACAACTATTATCTTGTACGATAGTCACTAAATTATCTAGTAAGTTACGTAATGTATTAAGCATTTAATTTTAGTATGATAAATTATGGATTTGTCAATGACTCAGTTTTGTGCTTCTATTTAATGAGAAACTTGGTTTACAAGCATGGGTAAAGAAAGATTTGATACTAACAAAGATTACTAAGTTTTAAAATGATAGGCCAGGCATACGAAGATGGCAGTTTTTCATTCATAAACACACAGTTTAAATTCACAGTACACAAGATCTACATGAAAGGCATTGTCATATAATGGCCACTGAATATACAAACACGTTATACTGCATCTTTTTATTAGTGGGACAATTCAGAGGTGTTAGTATTAGCAACTAAAAGCTTAGCTTTTAAAGTGTATAAGCATAAAAGATAAGGAATTAATGGAACATGATGTCCTGATAGGAGCTCTAAGCAGATGCACATTAAAGATACTGGGAAGAAACTTATATTTCTGCACGTGGGTTAAACTACTTAATACTGAACTAAGCACATGTCTTGTTGAAATCGATGAACAACACCCATCCTTAAGAAACGTTTAGGGTTATGTACATTGCAAGATGAAGCCAAGCAATAATGGAAGGATCTTTGGATTGTTTGTTTAAAACAATTCTTAATAAGCAGTAGCAAAATGGGAATGGATTCGTAGACTGTTTCATTAGGAAAACATGTTTTCCTCATGTTGGCACTTCAGTGGAAATACAGTTAATATTGGTTATGTAAACGCCATGTGTTTAAAACTGTGGTTAACATGAATAAATTGTAGTAGTTTGCTCCACAAGTTGGTCATTAAAGGCTCTATGATGAGTGCTCCCTTCAGTGATCTAATTAAGGATATTCCAAAGATATAGAGCTTTTTAGACTAGTGCCCTATGTTTTACTACTTTTTACCTCATTTTCTTTTCTTGTCAGTGGGTCAAATTATTGTTCTAGTGAAGTCTGCTGAATCTGTTTTACTCAGGTAGACAAATGAGTTACAGAAGTGAAATGCTCATCTTCAGACTGTATCATTTAATCTGTGCAAGAACTTCCTGACCCTTTAGTGAAATATACCACCTATGTACTACAAACGTACAAAAACTTCACACTCAGATGACTTTGATGTAACATATGCTCTCCGTAGTATCTTTGGTCATGACTAAATCTCAGTGATCATAGAATCGTGGAATGGTTCGAGTTGGAAGAGACATTAAAGATCATCTAGTTCCAACCCCCCTGCCACGGGCAGGGACACCTCCCACTAGATCAGGTTGCTCAAATCTCCATCCAGCCTGGCCTTGAACACCTCCCGGGATGGGGCACCCAGAGTTCTCTGGGCAACCTGTTCCAGGGCCTCATGGGCCTGGACCACTATGAGGTGGTGCCTCATAGTAAAGATTTTTTTAAGAATTCTTAAAGAATGTCTGATCTAAATCACCTTTTTAGTTTAAAACAATTACCCTTTGTCCTGTTACTACACTCCCTGATAAAAAGTCCCTCCTCATCTTTCCTTAAGAGCCCCTTCAAATACTGGAAGGCTGTTATAAGATTTCCCAGAGCTTTCTCTTCTCTGAAAAACCCCACCTCTCTCAGCTTTCCTTCACTAGGGAGCTGCTCCAGCCCACTGGTTATCATCAGAGCCCTCCTCTGGACTCACTCCAACAGGTCCATGTCTTTCTTACGGCTGGGTACCCCAGAGCTGAACACAGTATTCCATGTGGGGTCTCAAAAGAGCAGAGCAGAGGGGAGAATCACATCCATCAACCTGCTGGACGTACTTCTTTTGATGCAGCCCAAGATATTCTTGGCTTTCTGGGCTTCAAACACGTATTGTTGGCTCATGTTCAGTTTTTCATCCATCAACAATTTCCAAAATAAGTTTTAGGCAAGCCAGTAAAGATATGATTTGATATCTACAAATTTTATACAGAATTATGATGCTGGTTCAGGGAAGTTCAATAATTTTCCAGGGAAGTTCAGGGAAAATCAATAAATAGGAGATAATGAAATGAAAAGCTAAACATACAGTTTTGTGGAAGGATTACTCTTTCAATTAATTAATAGTTCACTTCTGAGGAGAGAGGCTCAGGATGCTAAGATAGTTTGGGTTTTATTTTTTAGTAAGATTATTCAAATTATTAACAATAAGCACATAGATGATGTGTGATAGTCAAAGTGAGTTCTGATTTGTGAGTACAGCATAGTCCTCAGTGTGTATTGTGCTTCCCAAGTTTCATAAGGTCCATAATCTTCTTCATGCAGGAACATTCCTGCTGAAGAGGGGATAATACAATCGCCTCATACTAGGAGACCACTGGTATTTGATTAGGATGTGCTGGCAGGTCTATCCTTGCCCTAAGATGTTGGGATTTGATATGAGGGATGAAATTATGTGGTGGCTGCATATTTGCTGAATAAATTTCTTGTATATTCAGTGGAGATAAAACTGCTGTGCTGCTAGTTTTGCTTGTATTCTATTGTTGCTTCAAATATTGTCAAACTCACACAGAATAAGAAATGCAATTATTTTCAATATTTTTTATGAATAATTACTGTTAATTAATCATTTAACAGTTTTAAGGCTTTTCCAGAGGCTCCTATGAAAGATGCTATAAAAGTGCAAAGTATGTCATTCAAGTGTATAGTAATGATTGTATCTACATTGTACCTAGATTGTATCTAAAGCAAAAAACTTCAAACTCTTAAAAAGTGGTAGATTAGCTGTTTTCTTAGCAGTGTTTGCAAAACACACACTGTAAAATGACTTGTTTTAAAATTTATGTTAAACTGGTAGTAAAAATACATATGGTTACTTTCACTGCTGAAGATGTGCTGCTGTGTGTTGATCATCCTTTAGTGCATTTTGAGTGATAGTTAGTCTGTGGGGACCAGTGAAGACCTCCAATTAATTATTACTGGAGAACATGAAATCATAAACAAAATTCCTTGTAATAAATTTTTAAAATGAGATTGCATGTTTTATTTACGGTACTGGTCCATTTTGGGGTTTTAAAATCTATGAACAAAAACAAGCATGCTTTTTATCAAACTGAAATAAAAAATATCAATAGTATTTCTTTCTTATCAAAGTAGGACACAATATATGAACTGGACTTCTAAATAACTACAGGGAAAAAAGCAAGGGAAGAGGAAGTAATTTACTTTTCTCTAATTCATAGAAAGTGATTGAGAATATATATAAACATACATAAACAGTAAATGCTTCCAAGCATAGAGATGATTATTAGTCATTAAGGTAGCTGATAAGATGGAATAACTTTACAAGAAGTGTTTAATAAAAGCAGAGTTATTAATTCAGAACTATAATAATTATCACATATACTTACAGCAGAAATTGTTTTTGTTTGTGACAGAGGAGCAGCAATGCTTAGGATATGCAGTAGTTTCAGATAAGTTTGGAACCAAAATCCTGCTACATATATACAGCTAAAGATGCTTCTTGTCCCATAAGGATCATAGAAAGAATTTCCTTCATCAGAAAATTATTTGGGTTCTTTTCATAATGCCATCAATTTTTGTTCTAGACAGACAGACAGCTATGTCCATGACCTATATTGGTAATTATACGTAATTATAAAGTTGCTAGCATAGTGTCAGGGCAATGCTGTGTCTCAGTTGTGTATCCTTAAATTCCTTTTATATCTTTGTGATACCATTCCATGTAGTTTATACAATACCTTTCTTCCTCATCAGAAAAGACATCATTAAATCATTTGCCTATGTCACCCTAACTTTCTTCTGGGTGCCTTACTATTCTCATGGAGCTGTGGCTACCTGTCTTTTAGTCTTTTAGTTCCTGGATCATAAACTGGAAGTTAGGCACAACACAGCAGTTAAGTTTTCTTGGCTCTTTCTGATGATGGGAGAAGCATTGCTGCAGCCTTTACTGAGGAATTGTTACTGACTGCTGTGAAGCTCTCCTTTCTCCACCAGTTCATAATTTTGCTTTTTGTTGCAGGAATGAGAGAGCAGTTGGCTACAGGCAACCTTATTGTTATGAGGCTGCAGTACATTTGACAGTAGTCAACTCAGTCATCCTTTTTCGTATTTGCTAAAGAAACAGGCATGTTTCTGATGTTGGGAGGTATTGTTCAGATTGGGCCACTGTTCCAGTTCACTGGAACTTTAATGCATTTGTCACTGTCATTTTTTCCAAAGTCCTATAAAGGTGTTTGAGAAGCGCAATGAAGGTACTAACACAGAATCTACAGTGGTGCTGCCAACAAGCCCATTTTATCAACATTCATACCTTTAATACGCAGAAATTCCTATGTCCCCCTAGGTTTTCAGGAAAATAAATAAATAAATAAAATGAAATAAACAGTCACAACGCTCTCATCTCTGGGCCCGGAAAGTGGCATCTTTCATGTACTCACTCTCAGTTTATTATGTTTTATTATTGTTGTTGTTGTTGTTTGTTTTTGTTTTGTTAACAAAAGGATTTATAACATAATGTGACTACTGAAGACGTGAAAATGTACATATAGAGAGGTAAAAATGTCCATTCAGTATGGAAAGAAGGATGGAAGACTTGATTAACTCCTAATACAACCAAGGACAACATAACTTGGAAAAGTAGATTACACTAACGTAGTAATAAGTAAATATTAATAATAGTAATAAGAAAAACAAAACATACTGACTTCAAAGTTTCCATACAGAACGATGTGGTCTTATCAGTCACTATTTAAGACTAGGGTTACCAGTCACCATTTGTGTGATAGCATATGGAAGATTTTCCAAGATCTTGGGCAACATGAGATTTTTCCTGAAAGAAATTCCATTTTGAATCAAGGCTAGGAGGATTCCATGAATGGTATGGAATACTGGAAAGAGTTGAAGGACTGCCTCCTTTGAAGAGGTAATGAGCTCAAGCCTGAATATCATAATTAGGATCATCTCACGTAAACTTAGGTTTAAGTTATTTGTTTAGGTTGTTTTGTTTAGGTTATTTGTCTAACATAATAAATAAAATGAAATAATATGTCTAACTTAAACTATTCTTCTGGGCTCATTTTACAGCTGAGAGAGGGGAAATAGGCACCTACAGACAGGAAATACTCCCAATTGCATCAGACAGCTACTTTAGGGAGAAATCAACACCTGGGCAAATCTAGACAACTGAATTAGAAAGCTAATATTTTCATGTCTGAAAATATTTAAGATACTTATCGAAGTTGTATAAACTCACATAGTTACATGAAAGTAACAAAGGTTTTGGAATCTGAATCCTCGAGTGCATGATTTTAAGGAAGTTGTCTGGAAAATAACTGTGATAGGGCTAAAAGGATTTATTAATGTAAACCTCTCTTGCTGAACGATCTACTCATCTCATACTGCAACAGTGTTTCAATCAAATCTAGAAATTGGAAGTCTAAAGAAAAAAATTTGAAAGATTTGTTAAGTAATACCATTCTTGAGGGATAAAAAATATTTTGTTATGAACTTTCTCCTTTTTTCTTGTTTGTTTTTGTATGTTTGTTTGTTTTGCAATACATACCATCTCTTTCCTTTCCCTTTCCACTATTTAGAAACAATTCTCCTCACATTTCTTGTGCTCTCTGTTTGTTATCATCTAAGGACCACTATTGTCTTCTCTAAGATGTTCCTCGCTTTGCTCAGGCAAACTCTGATGGACATACCTGAATTTTTAAGAAGTAGTTTAGATCAGGCTGGGGGAGTTGTGCTTAATATTAACTTCTGAGGAGATGGGTACATAGTATGTGCAAGGAACCCCAGCATCAGTGGTAGCCATGAAATGGACTGGCCACCCCACTAGTCAGCCCCTCAGACCTTTTCAATGTCACAGTACAGTGGACTGCTGAAATCATTATTTTTGGTCATAATTCTCATGGAGACAAATGCATATTCTTCACACTCTTATTAAACCCATTGTTACCTAAGTATGTTCTGTCCGCCTCACCCTCCCACCCCCAAAATTCCATTCAACACTAACCATCTAGAGTTGGGTTAGTGACTAGTGACAGTGAAGATGCAATTAAGTACAAAATTCATGAGTTTTGAAAAATGTCAGTCTAAGAAATCCACTTTGTCTTTATAATTAAAATTTCTGATATGTTTCCAAAATTTATTTTCAAAATGTTTAATGCTAAAAAAACTATTCTAAAACTATTTTAAAAGGAATGTTTTCAGTTATTTCTTTGGATGATGGAAGAAAGATGAATATTCCATTATGGTAAACACTTGCTTTATAAAAGTAAACAGATAGAATATTCCTGGAGTACTTAGCCATCAGTATGTGAAGGGCTGGGCAGCATCTGAAAGACAATAAATAAATAAATAAATAAATAAATAAATAAATAAGTGTATTTTTCCTGGTCTGCTCAGGGATCAAAAGGACAGATACTGTCTGCATGTATGTAAGGGTGGAGAAGTGCTCTCTGTACTGCCTCAGTTATCTGTTTATTCATATGCCTGTGTTTTATGTTAGACCTTCCTGTACCTGACCCTCTGTCATGCTTAGGAGAAGAAAAAAAAATTAAGTAGGTATATTATGCTGCTATTGTGAAAGTTTTCTTGTTAATCAGACCTGAAGAATATAATTTTAAAGTGTGTGAGAGGGAATACTAAGTCTGTTTTTCAGTTTGTCTTAAGCAGTATTGAGTTCTGTTGCCCATGACATAATTGTGGCTCTGACTTTTCACAAAAATTATGCAAGTGTTAAATATCATGCATAGGAATGTACTGAGAACCAAAATTGTCTAAGTGCCTGTTAATCTGATACGTAGGTCATACATCTAAATCCTAAATGACAAACCCTGTGTCACTAAATTTTGGAGGTATCTTTTATTGCATTGCAATATTATGTAGTTATAAACTACTGAAATTGGGTGAGGAATAATCACAGCAATATCATCCCCTTCCCATAAATGTCTGGGATTTGGTTTTGGGATATCCTAACATACCATAGTAAACTACAAACCATTTTTTCTCCAGAAGATAAAAATGTCTGTGAGGGTTATGTGAGGACTGATTGACTGGGCTCAGGAGGCAAACACTGATACTGTTCTTTTTTCTCTGGATGGAAAAAATAAAATCTGTATGTGGGTTCTTGCCATCACCATTTGTTTTGTCCTCACATTTTTTCAGATATGTGGGATACATGGTCTAACCAAGGTCAGTATGTGGCCCTGGTCACTGCCAAGAGGAATTTCACTATAATTCCCAACAGAGCCTGGGAGAAACTTCAAGAGAAACAATTTTATTTAAATAAGTGTTTCAGAAGGTTAAGAGCACTTCGTGAATGGACTAGGGCAGACAAGTGATAGGAGATCTCTAATAGAAGAGATTTGCCTCCTTTAATCTCTGTTTGAAGGCATTTCACAAGAGGAAGAGGTGGAGAGAAAATGAATGCTGATGTTAAGTGCAAATCATATGTGATATTTGTTCTGTAAAATCAGTGAGAATTTGTTAGATTTTTCTTGTGGAGGTAGAGTTACTGTCCACAGTCCAATTGACTTCAAAAGAGCAGTCTCATACCCTGAAATAGCAGGTGACCTAAGTATGCCACTCATACATCTCTTTGCTCAGTAAAATGATTGAAGACACAATGAAAGACCAATATTGGAAACACTTTCCAATTGAGAGATTAAGCAAGTCGTAAGTAACTGCCATATTTCCTACAAAAGTTCCTGTCGAAAGCATCCTGATTTTGACTATTCTGAGCTTCCATGTATCTTTCTCCTTTTCTATATAAAGAAAAAAATCTTTTAAACCTCTTTTATTTACATTATTCTTCTTGTACTAGACAGAGTACTGATAGTAAACAGTTTCACTGTTCCATGTGTATTTCTGATAGAATCTAAGCTGCTACTTATTCTCTTCCTTTTGCAACGTGAGACAGCTGTGTGCCACTACACAAGTCTGTGAAAGCTTTATAATGAAGGACCAAGAAGCTTAAGGTATCTGTGAAACACTAGTCTTAAAGTTATTCTGTTACTATCTACAGCCAAAGTCTGAGTTTCCATATTTCATTGATTTTGATTGTCAAGAAATTGTTCTAGTCATTCAAGTCATTATTTGAAGAGAATTTTAAGCCACCATTACTGGCCCTGCTGTCAACGGAAGTGTTGTTACATGTCCATTGATACCATCCTCATATTAACTTCTTTATGCTAGCATTGCCTTTTTCTGTGACTCTAGGATGAGCCACATGATGGAAACAATTTAAAATTAACTTCTTTTTTTTTCTTGGCTGAATGATTTTTCAACCTGAAACAGGCTTGTGCTGGCACATGGAGAGTGTAAAACAAGGCAGGGAGAAGCTACATACTGTGGAGGAATGGAGCCATTATAAATTTTCGTAACAGTGATGGAGTACAGTCTCAATTTATGAAACTTTTTCAAAGGACAGTTTAATATTGTTTAAGTACTGAACCCCAACTCCAGGCTGAAGTATTTACTCAGCTGTTCTATAGCCACTTCATCATGCTTCTCCTCTGTTACCAGTGTCATGCTGGTGACTTGAGAAGGGAGGAATTCATTTGTATTCTATATATGTTTTTATCCACGGGTTCACATGTGCATGCCAAAGCATGTTCCATCTTTATATTTTTCATTTCTTCACATATTTCTCAGTTACTTGTATCCTTCATATGCTGAGAACTCAAGGCAGGTGTTTTCTCCTTTTCTTGTGGCTCGTTTGGGATACTGTCTTGCTCTCTTTTGACTTCTAAGTCCACCCTCCCTCCCTGCTTTTTTTTGTTTTTTTTTTTTGTTTTGTTTTGTTTGTTTTTTAATTCCAAGTAATTACAGTGTAATTCCATGTTTACTGATGCTGAAATAAGAGCCTTTCCAAGTGAGATCACTGCATTAACCCCAGTGAGAATATGGTGTTGGTTTTTGTTTTTTTTTTTTTTTTTAAAAAAGACATGAAATTGTTCCTTTTAAAAATAACTCATTTTGAAGATATTTGTTTTCATTCTATGGCAGAAACTCCAACACTTTCAGCAGTACTTCTGTTTATTCAAAACTGCTCAATTACCTAGCCATATAATGAAGCAGTGTTGGCAAGGTATAGGAGCCCAGCAGGATGTTAGGTAGAGGCAGTCTTTCAGACTCTTGTAAAGATGAAGGCCAGAAAACAGAATTGAAAAAGCACCTTGTTCTACATTTAACAAGATTTCAATTACAACACCACTTCTTTCAGCATGGTCTAATTTCAGTCCTATCACAAAAACTGTTTCAAATTTTGATGCTGACCATAATGTTCAGTTAGTATTCGACTTCCATAATTGTTTTACAGCTGAATTTTCAGGATACTTCAACAAATCTGTGACAGTCATTTCGTACCTTTCCTAATATTTTAGCCAGAGGCTGAAGTCTGAAACTGCAAGAACAAGGGCAGTCATTCCTACTGTATTTTCCTAAAGTACACTGTATGCTACTGTGGAAGATCTCAGGTACCAAACTACCTGTATCTTGCCCAGTGGCTGAGTAGAAGCAATTGCAAAGAGGTTGGTCAACCATGTGTCATGTAGAGATCCTATTATATCCAGAGAATCTTTATAAATTGCATTAAGTACAAGGACAAATGCATTCAAACTTAGCTTAATTGGGATTCCCCAAAACACATAATCCTTATTCTTTATGGCATCTCACCATATTACGTGCTGTTTTCATTTAAAAGTCATTGGAAACACAGTATTTATGCAGTTTTTGTTTATACTTTCTCAATACTGAATGAGCTCATGAGGGAAAAAGAGAGGTTTGACATTGGTCTGACTTCATCCCAATGCCAACTTTCTCTTTTGTAGTTATCCTCAGCTCTGAAACAGAAAAATCTTCCTTCCTCTCTGATCAAAGATTTCAGGCTTTGTGAAAATATTTGTTTATTCCTTCCTATACAAATCCCTGCTTAGTTCAGTCATCAGCCAAAAAGCTCCTCTTGATGTTTGTTCTGCATAGGATCTACTTATTCTGCACAGAAGCTGTCTGAACAGCTGTTTGATACGGATTGCCAGATCACCTAATAAAACTGCCTGGTAGCTGGAAATCAGGGGAAGTCCTATATAACCCTGCATCAGAACAGACTTAGTAGATCTTATAAAAATGTTTATGCATATCTTCTGTACATAGATGAATAGGATAATACCTAAGGGTCTGGTCACAGAGACTTACTGGCTTCTTTCACCATGTGCAGATTTTGCCAAAATTTTCTTCATTTCTTAATTCTTAGAGATTCCAAACGTCTCATACACTGTTAATCTGTCTCCAAACACTTTAAGTGCAGCAGTGCAGCTCTTCCATTTTGTACTCACAGAGGATCTGACTCAAAATTTTCACTAGATTCATTGAAACATGAATTTGAACCTCACCTCGAGTACTGTGTGCAGTTCTGGGCACCACAGTACGAAAAGGACATTAAACTGTTGGAGAGTGTCCAGAGGAGGGCGACGAAGATGGTGAAGGGCCTAGAGGGGAAGACATATGAGCAGCGGCTGAGGTCACTTGGCCTGTTCAGCCTGGAGAAGAGGAGGCTGAGGGGGGACCTCATCGCAGTCTACAACTTCCTTGCGAGAGGGAGTGGAGAGGCAGGTGACCTATTCTCCGTTATCACCAGTGACAGGACCCGCAGGAACGGTGTGAAGCTGAGGCAGGGGAAGTTTAGGCTGGACATCAGGAAGAGGTTCTTCACCGAGAGGGTGGTTGCACACTGGAACAGGCTCCCCAGTGAAGTAGTCACTGCACCAAGCCTGTCTGAATTTAAGAAGCGATTGGACTGTGCACTTAGTCACACGGTCTAAACTTTTGGGCAGACCTGTGCAGTGCCAGGAGTTGGACCTGATGATCCTTATGGGTCCCTTCCAACTCAGGATATTCTATGATTCTATGAAGAGCTATGTGAGAATGCAAGTACTGATTCAGGGATGAATAGAACATGGGGAAGAGTTTGTTGTTGTTGTTGTTATTTTTCCCCATTCCTAAGTTATCAATTATGTAGTTAGCTAGAGAAAAAAAAATCCAAAAAATATGTTCAGCCCTCCTGTTTTTTATAATATTTTGGTTTGAATGGGAAATTTTCACTTGATTTTATTCCACAGCAACATTGTAAAAGGCAGAGCTTCGGATTGCTTTGGGTTTTTGGCTGAAGGCTTTGGGTTTTTGTAAATCCCTATTTGGGCATACATCTGAACAGGGTGTCTGTGCTTATATTGCGTTATTTAGTCTTTATCTTCCAGGTAACAACTAGTACATGATATCAGCTGATTATTGTGTTCATTGGGGTCTGGTGTCACCAGCATCACACTAATGCTCTGAAAAGCAAAGCTTTTAACTTATTTCAGAAAAGCTTGAGATTCATGATGAAACTTGCAAGATAGCAAGTAATGTTTATTGCTCTTAAAATATACCTCCACTATTAAGTAATTCTTAGAATATACCAGGTGAAGTATTTTGTATATCTGTGATATGATAGAAACTGAAGCTCATTGGCTTAAAAAGGACACATTTCAGTTGTTGATTGTGATACCTATTAGATACAAAAATCTTTTTTTCTATTTTCTTTTTCTTTTTCCACTTATTCTAAAATGTGAGTGTTCTGTTAGCATTTAAAGGTGGGTTGATCACCTCCAGAGTATTTCATTTCTTCTTGCATGTCCAGCAGTAATGTCTTCTTAACTTTCCAAAAAATACCTTTACCATTGTTATAAGTACATATCTAAATTCCATTGAATTAAATGAGTTGGTAGAGAAGTGAAGGTTGTTGCCCGTATTCTATAACATTATCTTCCTACTAGAAAGGAAAATTTGTCTAGTAAAATGCATCCTCTTTTTCTGTATGGAGCATCATTTACTATAATGGAAAGAAGATTTAAAGTACTTCTCTTTAGGATACAGTCCCTTCTCCTGTTGTGAAGTTTTATTCTGAGTTCTGCTGGGTTTGCTTCTCCTCAGCCTCTCAAAAGATGAGTACGAAGCTTTAAATTTGATCTGCAAACATTTAAGTTAATGGAGGAAACATCTCTTAAGTTTTGAAGCTAGTAATAAGGATTAATATGAGATGTGAAAAAGATAAACCATCCAACTACAGTAAAACCTTGTAGTTGAAAAAAATTGTAGGTGATTTGTGATTTACTAGGTTCAGGTAGCTAATATCTAGTTCTCCAAACCAAAATATTTTTAACCCAGTATTCACATAAAATACAAATACTAATAGAAAAGTACTTTATAAGATAGTTAGAAGCAGGATGTCACATTGCAGTACATTTTGTATTTTCCAGTATATTTTGTATGGATTTTGCTGTTGTTTTATTGTAATGTTGCCTTTTACTATGCAAAACCAACAAAATATGGAAAGCAATAGGGCACAGTCTTTACAGTTCTCTAATTAAGGACAAAAATAGAGCACCCCATCTAAAATGGAAGATTATTATTCATAACTGAGCTCTAAACCATTTGTCATTGGTCAAAAAAAATGTAGCTGCTCTGCACTCTTGACCCTTTGACTGTAGTTTACTGCACAAATTGTTTATTCATGGACAATATTTATGCAGGGGATAGACACAGAATAGAGGCTGAACAGAAACTGAGATGGAAGAAGGGTAAAGCACATTCTTTTCCTGAAGTATTTGCCAAGTAAGAAAAATTTAGATTTATTTCATCCTTTAAATCATTCTGCAGCTCTCTTTTCCCACCTTCCCCCCTAGTCTTTTTCAGAAACATGCAAATGCTACATACCATATTGGGTATTATTAGCGAGGGCCTTCATCCTTCTTTAACTAGGTATGGCTAGCCCTAATGCTACCAGCCTAAGTCTTGAACAAAATCCTAGAAGAGAATATTCTATTTTCTTTAAAATTCAAATAATTTCTACTCTAGCTTGTTAAGCTCCACCCATAAACTTGTGTGTGCGTATGCAGTCTTCAAACAAACATCACAATGAGCTCTTTATTTCTGAGCCCTGTAGAAGTCTCAATACGATACACATGAATTTGCCTTTAATTAGAGCTTCTAATTGAGATTACAGAACGGGATGCATCTACTGAAAATTAACTGTTTAACTGCCTTATGTCTCAGCAACAGTCTCATTTTTATGTTGGAAGACCAAATAAAGGGTCAGGATGCATCACTAGGAGAAGAAAGGAACTCTGACATTACTCTCAGATAGAGTCAACCTTAAACAAACCTTTTCTTTATTACTTTCTTTCAGGGTTTAAGTTGAAGCTGTAACTGTTGGGAAGTATCAAGAGTACAGATTACTACATATTAAATACAAAGTTCTAAATTGCCTGCTTGCATTTTTAATAGTAACCCTTTTGAAGTTATGTGCTAGCAATGATCATACTAAAATGTGTATTTAAGTCAAATAATCTAGTACAGATTTAAAAATCAAATAGGCCTTTCTCACACAGTAATTTAAAATTAAATGCAGTTATTAAATAATGAGAGAGGTCTTAACAACTACAAGAAAGATGCTTTGTCTCTTGTTTACATCTGTTCTTTATGAGTCCAATTCAAATACTACTGTTTTCTTATGATGAATAGTGTATTACACCTTCAAAATTTCCATCCCAAGAAAGGGGCTGCTCATGAAAGAGAAAGCGCTCAATGTGAGGGCAGATTGTACATTTTTTCTCCATGGCTACACTGGTTTATTTGCCAGAAGCTACTGTGGCACAGTTCCCATTAGCGGTTGTAAAGGATGGTCATGTAATGTGGGTAAAAATTTGCAATTAGAATGAATTTTACTTAACTTTAGGATGCAACAACATAGACATTTACTTCTGAAGCACACACTTAGGTGCACTTCATAGTCAGTGGAAAAAAATAAGGATTTTCAGGGGGTGGTTAATTTCATCCAAAGGGACAGCAAAAAATAGGTGAGGTGATCTACACCCTATATAGCTATTGACTCTCGAGAAAATCTAGAAACCTTAGCTCAGAAATGGACATATGCAATGTGGATGTCTAAATATAGATGAGATTAATCCAGTTCAACTGAGAATCTCATTATTTTCTCGAGAGCTACTCAGATTACCCTTCCGTTATATTTCTCAGATAAGTTTCTGGTCCTATGTAGTGAATGAATTTTGGAGAAGTGGTGTACAACAGGCAAATGCTATGATTGCTACAAGACTGAATTACATGAAGAAAGGTTCTTTCTGATATGAGCAGCTCTGGATGACTAAAGATTATGAAAGATAAAGTAAAGATTATGAAGATAAATGTAAGTGATGGTAATCTACTTTGAAAAAAACAATGTAGTGACAATTGTAACAATAAATAAAATTATCTATACTGATTGTACTGAAAGTTAACTATATGCAAAGATGTTTTATGTTCTACTCATGGTACAATCCATGATAGAAATGCAAAATAGTTTCATATCGTCCTATTTGAAATGCCTGCAGGTATTTGCGGGCAGATATAAGTATCTGTTGTGGGCCTTTATTCTCTATTGTAGAATTTTTAGTTAAAGTATTGTAAACAGAAAGACCATCTGGAGTGGAGACTGTTTCACCTGCTGAAGATTGTTAAGAGTAAATAGTTGGAAACTCTTAAAACAACCTTTCAATAATCTTAATGGTAATTCTGGTTTATTTTACACTCAATAATTCATAAAGAATTAGTAGCACCAATATTCAGGCACCTCAGGTGAACCACAATGAATTGTAAATCTGTATGAGATTAATAGATTTAAAATTTATTGGGCCTCACTCTTTCTTGTGGTTGTTTAGTTTTGTGGGTTTGTTTGTTTTTTTGTTTGTTGTTGGGGGGGTTGTTTGCTTTGGTTTGGTTTGGTTTAGTCTTTTGTTTGTTTTTCTGTTCTGTTTTGTTTTGGTTTGGTTTTTGGATGGGAGAAGAAACATACCAAAACACACTGAAAATGCGAAGATGAAAATGCAATGGGATGCTCTAGCTATTCAGTTTCTTTAATGATCATCCATTTCCAAAACACTGCCTTTGAAAGAATTGCAGTTTCACCACAAATTTTAAATCTAGCTTATGTCTGTCCCCTGACTTTGGCACAAAACTATCTGCTGGCAGGTGCTCTCAAATAGAAAGTGTGGTGAAGATAAAATCAAAAGGTATCAAAAATAAGTTGGGTACAGGTTAAGTAGTGTTTTCCACACCTTGAACAAAGTATGTGCTTGATCATATTGTACATTAGGAAGCCAAGCTGTTTTGTTAACATTTTTTATCTCATATAACTTATTTACTTGAAATGAATCTAATGATTTATTTTAATTTATTTTTTAGCTTTCTCATACTCTTTACTATGCTCCACTCCTCAGGTTGCCTAAAACTGAGGTTCATTTCCTTGAACGCATTTTCTTTTAAACCTATCCAACTTTGATCATTTCATTTTTAGTAAAAGCTGCTTCTGACTACCTCTAAAGTACATGACTGAGTTAGGTTATCCTGGCGTACAACTTCTGTCATGTTAAAAAAGTAATCAAAAGCTGAAAATACTTTTTTCTTAGATATTAACACAAATTTTTTAAAATACATATGATAAAAATGAAATGAAATAGCTAAGCATGCTTTAAAGCAAAATGAGCTTAATTCTCAAATTTTATATTATTTTGACAGTCTAAAGAAACCTCTATGTGGGCATCAGTTATATTTGCACCCACTTTCATTTGCTCCCTGGCCATAGTTTTAATGTTAAAACCATATTTTATGGTCTTTCTTCTACCTGCCTGATAGTCTTTCAGTTCTTTTTCCTCTCGCTGTTTGATGTCATTTGGCACGGAACATAGGGAAATACTCCTGTGTTTGTGTAATTAAGTAAATCATGCACATATTCAGTACTTCTTTTCTGATAGCCATATTAACATGGGAAAAACTGGAAGTACGTTATGCTGCATAAAACATCTGAATTTTGATGTTATCAAACTTATTTCACATTGTAAAACCCAGAGAAATTTCATTGCCTAAAAATAAGGATATGTCTATCAAGAGCATTAGCAAATTAACTGACTTTTGTTGTTGTAAATTGACTTTTATTTATGCATCACAGTTCAATTTTCAGTGCAAGCTTCCAGGTTTCACATCTGTAATCCTATCTTATTTTTCCTGGCAATTTATTAGTAGTGTGAAATTGTGGACACGATTCTCTGTGGGTGAAAAATTACACCTACTAAAGAGTAGGTTTGAGAAGCAAGCTTCTATATGCATTGATTACCGTAGAGCACAATGTGGTATAATAGGTAAGAAAGAACCATGGTTATAAAGATCAAGTCTATTGTAGGTACAAAAGCCTATTTTATGTACATTAAAGAGCCTTGATTATATAAAGGCATTTACACTGTTGGTTATTTTACACAGGTTATTTACACTGTTGATTAAATTGCTTGCAAAGCAGTCAGATTTCCATACACAAGTAGTCTAACAGAAATATTATGCAGCCAGCAATTTGCCAGTTGTCTGTTGACAAAGACAGAGAGTAAGCCACTTACTACTGTTTTTATACAATGAATCATTTTCGTAAAAATGGAGCAGTCTAATGAAAATTCAAATGTATTGCTTTTCCCAATTCAACCAGAAAACTAAGCACTTCTTATACTCTGGAAATAAGCCTCATTTGCCACAGTGTATCAACTAACAAGCAATTTCAGTTCCACATGCAGATTTTAAATAAAATTCTCCAAATTTAAACAGGTGGTTTCATGTTGCTTCAATAAACAGATACTTTCAAAATATTTAGACATCTGTGTATAATACTTTTTAAACTGTTTGTTCTAAAATGTAAATAGGTATCTCAGTGTTTGAGTTATCTTCCTCATTTAAGGGGAAAACAAAAAAATAATTCGAATAACTAGAGTCAGGAACAATGCTTACACAGCATGTTAGCATCTTTTTTTATACTTTAATTATACAATTTTTGTATTACTTACCCTCTGTAGCTTTGCAATACTGTTGATTTTCTTAATCCATTCCAGAACAAAGCCAAGTATTTGATGTGAAAATATGGGTAAAATCACAAACTGATGGAGTACAGGGGAAATGTGGGTAGACTGGCTCTACAATAGAAGTGAAATCGCTGGCAAAGATGAAATTGCTAACCACCTTGCTTAGGGTTTCATCAGGTGTCCTGTGCTCAGCTAACATAATCCGGAGCAGTGGCACTGTAGAGGAAGGTGTCTCAGGAGGAGACTGAGGAGAAAGGTGCTAGACCACTAGGCCCTGCTAATTTTCTCATTTACAGCACTCTAGATATTGGTGCTTTGTTGCCGCTATTGCCTCCATAAATGTATGGGATCTTTTGAATGTCTGGTATGCGCAGTTGTTACAGAAGTCTTAGGGATGGCTGTCTTCCCTACTCACCAGTGTTACTACACCATGCCATGTCCACCTGTCTGTGTGGTGCATGTCTGGTTTATTGCACGTAGTGCACACATCTGTTCTATGGCATATTTAGTTATCTGTTTTCTAATACCTAATTTATACATTTATTTACACCTAAATTTATGTATACCTAAATCACAGACATTTATACCTGAAATGATATTCTGTTTTTCATACTGTATATTTAGAATGCAGTCCAGCTGTCTGTGAAGTTACTGGAAGCTGGATCAGATCCTGATCATCAAAAATTTTTCAGGCACCAATTGGCAAAAATATTAAAGATGTCAGGTTTCAACCATACTTAACGTATTATTGAATAGGAAAGATTTATGGTGTATTAAGAAAACAAATTTAGAAAGGAGTAGAAACCACATGCTTTATTTTTCTCCTTCAAAAAGAAAAAAATCTACCTGAAAAAAATTGTGTACTCAAATTAGTATTTTTAAAATTTTCTCTTTCCCAATGTATTTCTTGTATTTTACTATACCTTGTGAGAAATCATCATTTTCTCTCAGATTCACAAGATCTCTCACATAGCATGAGAGAACACAAAGACTTTGAAAAGTGGTTGTAAGATATGGGAAACACGATTGCGAGCCCACAGAAAATTGGCACAAGCTTTGAGACAGATATAATACTTTAAACTGTTGTTGAATCAGTAATGGGAATTGACTGGACTATCATGTGACTGTGCTTTTTTTTTTTAATTTAAAAAATAAAATAAAATAAAAAAGATATATCCCTCCAGCAGTTCATTTTAAATATAGGGAGTTTGTTTCATCACTTTCACAATGCTACTAAAGTCTTTGGCAAAGCTTGCACTGAAATAAAGAGAGCTGTATTTTCAGCCAATATCAGAAATATTCTGCGTTTGTCCTCAGAAAGTTTAGCTGACAGGTAAAATATTTTTGATTTTAAGATCAAAACATATCTTGTAAGAAACAGAAGAAAAGACTATCTACTGTCAAGGCTGTGCATTTCTACTCAGAAAACCATAGGCCTCCACAAAATGATGGAGAATGAAATACACTTGCTAGGTAATGAAATATCACTTAAACACAGCTTGTAAACAGTTGCATTCCTCATGTTACATGATTCTATCACAAAACTACAGATATGTTATCGCAGATAATCAGTAATTAAAAATGATAACTGAAACATTTTTCTGGTAACTAGAACTGTGAAAAAACATTATGATCTGTGTGCCTTACAGCAAGAAATATAGAAGAATATTTGCTGGATGTGCAGACAGGAAATGATCTTGGGCATAGTTGACAAGAGACTGTGGCCATGCACTCAGCTTGACTTTTGGTTGTTTAAGGATCAAGGAAGTTGTGTATTCATGACTTATTATTGGGATTCTTCAGATTCTGTCCCCTGAAAGACCGCATGGTTCTTTGACCATACATTTTAGAGATACCTTTTTGTACCTTGGGATTTGTTCATTTTGTGCGTAATAGGTGGTATATGTAGTTGAAATATTTTAACTACTTTGGCAGAAGTTTTAGTTGGTTAATATCTGCCTCAGACTGATCTATTTTTCATTGTTTAAATTATTGTGAAGGAATACTTAGAAAAACATATTTTTCAGTGCTAAATTTTCTTACAGCTATTTCCATGTGATTAAGGTTGCTGTGCTTTAAATCTGGACTGTTGAATTGACAGTTGTCTTGGTAAATGTCTTTTGCCCTCTACATAGAACTTGTGCCAAATGCATTTGATTTTAAGGCTTCAAACGCATCCAGCAGCAAGTTGACTGAGTCTCACAATTGGTTTGAACATGCTTCAGGACAGTAGTGCAGCACCTAAAGAGGACTTTCTTTGCTCTAGCATGCCAGAGTTTACTGTGTGGCAGTCACAGAAAGTAGTAGAAAATGGATGGCCTCTTGTGTGCTCTCACGTGCTTTCTGACATCAAAGCAACCAGGAAAGGTAAAAGGAAGAAGAATGCCTTAATCCAATAGGAAGGGATAAGTAGTGCAACTAAACCTGTATATTACAAAGTACCTCAGACAGCTGAGGATTGCACAGACAACCTTATTTCTAGTATCTCCTAGCTTTTGATGCTTACTTTTGCAATCCTTTAATGATTTTTGTGAAGTAATGTAAAACTATCCTTGGTAAGGATAAGCTTTCTCATGCATGCCTGTGTCCAGTGGCGTAACTGGTTTATTGTCTTCCTTCTGATTTTTTTTTCATAATGAAAATGATCCAAAGTATATTTGCAAAGGAGTTCACTGCTTGTAGTTACAAATCCATTCGCAACGCTGAAGCTGGTTTACTCTGTGCTGTGTTGTGTATGTGTGCATGTGTAGCCCTATTTCAGGTTACACGGTTTATGTTTTATTGACTTAAAGTCCTAGAGGGCTTTTTCCCTCAACCCAGTTTGTGTGTGTCTTTCAGTTAACTTAACCTGAGCTACTAGCAATAATTATAGAATATCACAGTTTAAAAAAAAAAAAAAAAAAAAAAAAAAGTAGTCTGCGTTATTACACAAAAATGAGTAGGGTGAGAGGTCCAGAATTTCCAGCTCCTTCATGCAATATATGTGATCTTACAAACATCTGTAAATATGGTGTTCCTTTATTGCACACTAATATAAAACTGTCTTTTAAAAGAATCAAGAAATAGGCATTTTATCTGTATCCTTGAGATTGCAGATCTACATGATACTGGCTTTCATATGCAAGCCACTGTAAGAGATGTCTGCCTGGATCTACAGCCAGTACAGCTTGCAGCCTTCCCAGTGGCTGATACAACTGTTTGCAGGACAGTGCCACAAACATGAACCACTGAAATAATCTAGGCTAAAATTAAATTATCTTTCAGGTTTATTTTTAATCCAGGTCACATCTCAGATGGATTCATCAATCTATCTATAAGTGCATTGAATATGTATATGAGGAAGTATGTATGCATACTTCTACTATATACATACATACTACTATATTGTAATATATGTTTTGTAATATATTTTGTAATATATGTTTATACTTATATGAAATGTTCTGTGTTAGAAGGTGACTATCAACTTCCACAGAAATACTGAGAATGGCAAAGCCCTTCTCAGCATCTCTGGCAAGGCTGGAGGGCTTAGAAGATTTCTCCTGTATGTCTAATACAAAAATTGCTCTGAAAATTTCTAGTAACATTCATGTTTTTCAAGGAAATACTTTTTAGTCATTCGTAACATATCATTTGGCTAGTAGAAGCCCTTTGTGAATCATCATTAAAATTAATTATTTTGTAAAACCCCCAAACTAATGTAAATCATCTGCTAGAAGAAAATGGCTTTTATGTTAACCATTTGTGTTTTGCAACAGCAAAGAAACATCTATCCAAATAGTGTTGTTTTCCATATAACTGTTGCTTACTTGCTTTGGTACTTCGATAGTAACATTTCAATAGAGTCTATATAGCTGCCTAAGAAATACTTAATTTACTTTTTAATGAAGTTCATTACTTAAGACTATGATACACACAGTATTGCTGGGAGCTGGAAGATGACCCCACTTTGCCTTTTCTTTCTTCATATACTGGCTTTTATCATGTCAGTTTCACTCAAATGACACTGGAATATGGAGATTTTTCCGATCTTTATTTGTAATTTAATTTTTTTTTTTTAATCCAGAAGGAACTTATCAGTTGCAAGGCCTAGATTGTGAGTATGAGCTTTGATGTTAACAGCCCCAGTGCCTTTCTTTTTTTATTTGGGGCATTAAGTTCAATTACATATTCAAAGTATCTGTTCAGTGCGCTTTCAGTAGATTTTTTCAATAATTAAAATAACTGAGTTTTTTTAAGTACTTTTTCCTCAGTATTTCCATCTTAGTAGAGATGTAATTCAGACCAAATGCTGCTCTTTCCATGAATTTCAGTGATTTCAAATTTCTCTGCTGGTGTTCAAAGGCCAGTGTACTGTGTTTCAAAAGTAGTGTTTTAAGAGTTAGCCTGAAGACATGTCAGCCAGAAGGATATTTATTGCATTTTGTTTTGTGATGAATAAAATTATGAACTGATAAAGAACAGCAATTTAGAAATTCTTCCTCTCTGACAGATACGTTAATTTCACCTTGACCTTTACTGACCAGTACAATGAGAAGCAAACTATAAGGCTTTCAGTGTTTCAAAGCTGTTTTGCTTGCTTTATATTATAAACAATTGCTTCATATGGTTTAAGAGATTTAAAAAAAAAAATTAACTGAATTGCCACATTTAAATCCAGATTTTAAAACTACATTTGGCCACTAAACCTTTTAACAGAATTTTTGTGAGCCATTCACTTAACATGATAAGATAGCTAAACTTAAAAAAGGAATTTCAAAGCAGATGGAAGAGCTGTGTGAGTGCAGATATGCTGTTTCCACTTCAAGCTCTTCAAGCAAACTGGAAGCCTAGTTAGTTTGCCTCCAAAGCCCCCAGTTGGGAAAATAAGATCTTGAAAATATTATGTCTCCTGGTGTTATAACCAGATACTTTTTAAACTTAGAAAAGATTAAGATTATCAAGATTCATTTAAATCCTTAAAGAAGATAAAAAGGGAAAAGGGAAGAGAGAGAGAGAGAGAGAAAGAAAGAAAAGGAAGGAAGGAAGAAAGAAGGAAGGAAGGAAGGAAAGAAAGTGGTACTCCCACTTAAGGATAGTGGTGCTGGTAGAATAGTCAACAGATTCTGAAACAAAGGATTTTCTAAAATTACTGTTGCCGTTGTTTCTGGCATTGGGCTTGACCTTTATTTGCTCATCTTTTTCCATGCCAGATCCTTACAAATCTTTTCCAACTTTTACTGCTACTTCTAGACTTTTGAAAATCACCATGTTTCTGGCTTTTGTATTTTATAAACCTGTCCAAACAAATATAATTTTAAAATGTGTTTGATTTTTACATGTAACAGCCTGAGAATCAAACAACCACACTTCCATTAAATAGTACAATGTTCAATAAATAGTGCTTTGGCAGTCAGTATAAGTATTATACTGCTGACAGGGTAAAAGAATTTGGCCGTAAATGAATGGGGTTAGAATATGGAGAGAGGCTGAAAGATGCACAAGTTCAGACTGTACTGAAAAAAATTAGAGATGAGTCAGAAGTATAACATTCCACCAAAACCCGCTAGTCCCAGTTTCAATGAGTCAGTCAGAACGAGCACCTGAACATGAATTCCATGTTTGATTTTGGCTTACAAGAAAAAAAAACAAATCCTACCGATGAGGTTTCACAAAGCCAAAACCCTAACTTCCTCAACTTACTTTCTACAAAAAAAGTATAATGTGGAAATTACTGTTATGTCTAGCTTAAGCAGGTGAATATACAATAGTAATTTGTAAGGCAGGAAGCCAGGCATGCAACAAAGAAGTGAAAGTATTTTAAAGAGATGTGATAACACATTCAGCAGCTTAATTGAAAAGTAATGTTTTTGTTTTTTTCCACTACAGAACAAGAGCTTTTCAGCTAAATTAATCTTACTACCTTTCCCGTGATGTTTTTATCAGTGCTCTCCTTGCTTGTTGTGAGTTCTACAGAAATTTTTTCTCAGCCTGAGCCAGTGGTTCTGTATTTTCAGAGTATAGGGGGTTAAAATTATCTTTCTCCACATCTTGGCAGGAGACTACAAAGAAAGTGCTGTTTGGCTCACATCCCAAGGATGTGCAGTGGCATCAACAGAGAAGGATGCAACGGCAACAGCTTTTAGGACATCAAAAGTGTCAGCATCAGAAACAGCAGCAGCATGAGCAGACTGTGCTGATGGTGCTTCTTTCCTTCTCTGCGATGGAAAAAAAAGTTATTTTCTCTGACTGCATGAAGCTCCTCAGGGCCATTTCTACGTACAGCAGTTGCCATTAGAAAGTTGACATGTGCCAACAGTTATCACAAAGTGGAATCCAAGTTACCACAGTTATTTCTGGTTCTAAGTTTCAGGAAAGAGTTGCCCAGTATTGACAGAGATTGGAAAACATCTTTCTCATTACTAGATGGGGGGCCACAGACATCCTGGGTCAACACAGCAGCAGGGACTTGAGCAGAATTGTTATTAGTTAATGCTAGCTAGAGATCTGACCTCATGCTGTATGATCACCTACTGTAACACCCTTCAAAAACACAAGCTAGGTTCTCTTCCAGCCACAATTAGAGAAAAGCTTGGTAACAGTTAGAGTTACATGTAGCTCTCTGCCTTAATATAAGAGCTGTGAAAGACAAAATTGAAAGGGTATGTAGTTGGCTACTGCCTTTCTAGGATGAATGAGCTAAATTAGACAGGGAACATCCTCTTCCTGTGAAGCTGTAGTAGAAAAGAAATAACTGATTTGGTTGTCATTTTGCTTGAAAAGAAATCCCAAAAATCTTAGGGGAGGATGGTCATAATAAAAAAATACTCGTTTGCTGAACATTACCCAGGTCTGGCTGGATAGTTTTGAGAAAATTGTCTTTGATGAATGTTTTTGCAAAAAAATATTTTAATTTAAGACTATTCTTTTGATACATAAAAAAAAGTTTAAATATATTTCATGAGTTCTGTTATAAACCTTTATGGCTACCCTTAACCTACAGGTTGCTTAAATAATACAGGGGCGATACTCCAAGATACTGCAGTTCAACTAGGTGTCTTGTAGTAGGCTACATACTTTGAGTTTGTAGTAAAGAAAAAACAGGTAATATGCTTTAGTTTAAACTTTCTTGATGAGGGTCATGAAAGTTTATTGCTCTTAGTTAATGCATGGTAACTCAGCAAGGGAAAAACAAACAAACAAAAAACCCTCATCCCATGTGTTTTTACATGTAAGTGCTACCACCAGCTTTTGTGATTAGACGTGATTCTCCTCAGTGATCTGAAGTTCTGAAAACTGTTCATATATATGTAGGTAGTTTTGTCGTGCAATAAACTATATGTGTCGATAGCTCACCCTTAACTGAGCCAGTGGAAATTAAATAAGAAAACACAGCACTGCAAAGATTATAAAGTAGCATTTTGGAAATAGGAAGTTTGATAATTCCATTATGGCACTATTCAGACAAAAAATTCTTTAGTAAGAAAGACTTTTTTCCATTACTACACAGATACTATTTCTACCAAACCCATGTGTTCAAGATTTTTGTCACAGATGTAAGGTGAAGTAATAAAACACCTAAAATCAGCACCCTGGTGGGTGACAGACCTGTCTGTTACAAAGTGGTTCTTGCAATAACTTGAAGTGTTGTCGGTGGTTATAGATGAAGTTTTAAAATTAGCAGGCTAATGTGAAACCCTCAAATATCACCAAAGTCAAAATATTTTAATAATTCCTCTAAATGTCATTGGAATCATACACTTTGTATGGCTAACAAGAATTATTCTGACACCATGAATATTTTTCTTAAAAATATATCTGTATTATTTATGAAACCTTTCAGTGTGTATTAATTTTGGGTCAGAACTGATAGCTGTAGAAGCAAATGTGGAATCAGGGAGCATCCTTAGGGAATGCTGAGTGTAGCAAATACGTGCTGGCAATATTTGTGTCAAATTCATGTTATTGGTGTCTTGGTGTTTTTTTGGCTCCTCCTCATATACACATACACATACACACTGTAAGGTCAGGTATTATCTGCATAAGGTATGATCTCAGCCTACTGGTGAGCATGGCCAATACCAATTCTTTCTTTTTTTTTTTTTTCATCCCAGCCTTCCTCCCTCCAGCTAGACAGAGAGAGATGCAGAGAAATCCCTGTTTTCCCCTATAGTCAAAATATTAGTAGGCCTTTTTTTTTTTGATTTATTTTATCACATGCCTGTTAGATTAACATAGCACCAAGTAGGCAACAAGTAACTCTTTTACTTGGACTGGTGGGCTCCCATTTTAAACCACTTTGAAAAATTAAGCATTTCTAAATCTTTCTGCAGAGGCTAGCTGCAAAGGTATCATTATGAGAATAATGAATGTTTTTGTATAATTCAGTGCCCATCCAATCTCACTTATTAGTAATGCAGAAAAGAGAAAGGAGATATAATAAGCCTTAAGCTTATGTTCAAGACTGTCCCCAAAGAAATTCTTTACATATTTAAAAGTAAATGCAAGAATAATAGGTGAATAAAGCAAAAATGTAGCATAGCAGCACATCTCACAAACCTTGCTCTTTATTAAAGTTCAGCACAGGTTAAATGCAAACAGTTCCCTTGCCCTCACCTAGATGAAGATGAAAACCTTTCATGATGGAAGGATGGGAAGGGGGCTGTGCAGTCAGCACACAACAACAGCAAGAACAACAACATAAGAAAGATCTCATTCATAAGCAGTATGGGTTGGAGAACATGAGACCTTAAGGTTTGATGGGATCTTGGTTCAGAAATCAAGAGAAAGCTCTAACCAGGTCCAGACATATGGTAATATGGACTCTTTCTGGAATTGCAGTAAGTTGATGCAGTAACTTGAAGTCATTTATTGCTAAGGCAAGTACAGATTTATCTCGATATTCTGTATAGCATTTCAGCATCTAACTTCATTTTTTCCTGTTATTTCCACGAAAACAGTGTACATTCAGTCTTCCTTAGAAAAAAAAAAAGTAAGGGAATCCTGCCTGGCTGACCTTTTTCTTACCTGCTCTAAAGATACAAGAATTTGACGCAAATATCACATTTGCACTAACTAAATCAACACTAAATGCTCTGTGAAGTGGATTGAATGTGTTTTTGTAGCTGAATACAGCTTTCTTTGAGTTTCTTTTTGGGGCACTTTGCCTTTGGCTAGACTCAGTACAAGTCTTGATGTTTTCCAGGCTATTTTGTGATTCTGACGTTCCTTCTGAAGACAGTGTCTAGTCTGTCCACTTCTAAGCAAACAGAAAATTAAGAAAAAAATAAAAAAAAAAAACACCACACTACATTAAAACCATTAATTTAGCCCACCTAAATTTACACTTATTTGGCAGCTGCAACAGCCTTTTTTGTGATGTTTGGAATACGAATGCAAGATTAACAAGATAACTATTTCACCTCCTCAAAATCTGTAACTGACCTTATACAAAACTCCCTAAGGCCTGGAAATTGACCTTAGAGAGAGTGGTACTTTGTAATTACATATTTCACTACATTACACTGATGCCTCAGAAGAGGTATTGGGGAAGTAGTTGGAGTAACATAGTAATGTACCTGTTGAACAGCTGGTAGTGTAGTTCATCAGAGTAGCGGTGAACCCCAACTAGTGAAAGGTAACCTCCGGTTGTTATTTTTACAGGCCAGAAGTACCTCACAAAGAGGAAGAGGGAAACTTTGGTTATGTATTCATGTACAGCTAAACCTACTCTGTATTTCCAAACAGTACAAAGAGCTTTACAAATACCTGTATGTAAAGGTTTCTGGCTTCCTTAAAACTGAAGTCAGTGCTTTAGCTCAGTCCTTTAAGCTAGAATCCTGGCATTTTACATAACATAATATAGACATAAAATAAAGCCACTACTCATATCCAGGGCAGCAGGTCTCCTGACTGTCATTAGTTCATGAGCTAATCATACTTGGAAGTCAGTCAATCAGCAGATCAGCTGCCCTGTCAAATTCTATTAATACTGACACGATCTTTAAATAACCAAAATGATGCATGTCAATTGTAAAGGCTAGCCTGCCGTTACCAGGTAGCAGGATCACAGCCACAGAACCTTCAGGTGGGAGGGCAATCCCAACAAGTTTCTTTTTTTACAGAAGAGATAAAACTGCACAGGTATAGGAAGTGAGGTGAAGGCTGCAGCAGCCTTTCCCTTACAAGCAATATAATGCCAATAGCTTACCAATAATCCCACCCACAGCCAACACTGCTTTTCAGTTACAATGCTTAAAAATCCTCTGCTTGCCCAGAATAGCAGAGGCAGGAGGACTGAAATGTTTGCAAATAGTAGTATTAGCTGTTAGCATTCAAAGAATTATTATTTTCCCCTTCCAACAAATTAGAGAACATTGTGCTTTGGGAAATCTGTTTTGCCCAAGGATGATATTGTGGTATTTCTGTACTCATTGTGTAAGAGTGATTTAATTATAGCGATGTGCACTCACAGTCTTTTGGACAATCTATTGAGCACTAAAATGATACATCTTACTTGGAAGCCTAAAAGCTTCTGAAGCATGTGAAGAACAATCACAGATTATCGCTCCCTTTATTCTAACCAAACAGGAATGAGTCAGATGAGCCACAAAAAACAAGTACAGCTAGCTGTGTTAGACAGGTTTCTGTCCACACTACAGTGTTCACTGAACATGAAGGATTTTTTTAGTATAGGCAGTACTGTGTGTTGAGTTGTCTAATAGCATCAGGACCAGCACTGCTTCATGCCTGCAAGGTCAGAAAGCATGCGTAGCTACTCTGTGACTCTGCACCTTGTCATTTTGCTCACAGTAGTTGCAATTCATGCATCATATTTGGACATAAAAGAAAATCTCCGTACTATTTTTAGGAGATACATTGGACATAGTAAGGTCAATGGGTTGATGAGATCATCATTTAAAATTCTCTCTATATCTCCCTAGATTAAAATACATGATCTAGGTACAACAAACCTGAATAAGAGGCAACATTGTTGTTTTGATCAAAGTGAGGTTTTAAAATGCACCTTCTCAGATCAGGTTTCTGCTATTATATTCAATGAAAGAATAAAAGCTCAAACTGCATCTTTAACAGCTGTTGATATATTTAAGACGTCGTCAGATTTGGATTACTGTTTGTCATCAACAAAAATTACTGTGTTTTTCACTGCTCTGACACTTCTCATGTTAGAAAAATACAAGCCTAATATGATCTTTTATAACACTGTGTGTGCCACTGGTAGCGTTATACACAGAACATTTAATTTCACGTGTTAATCCCAATCAAATTCTCATATTTTAACAGTTATTGAGGGTCAGTTACAATTGAAGAGTATTGTGATTTCCATTATGAATCTCACACTTTTGTGCTAAGCACATATATTTTTAGTCTAATTACAGTGTGGAATTATAACCACATTTAGAATTAATATTATATGTTACTATATGCATTGTAATACCTTGCACAAAGAATCTTACATTGTCCTCCAGTGTCACATTTATCCAAAGAGAAGGCTAAACAATGCAGAAATGCATACATTACTAACAGGGTATAGAAAAGCCTACTTGTGAAACAGTTAAAAAGGAGCAAATGGTGTGGATTCAGAATATTCTGACTGACAGATGGACTGAGCTTCAAATTTCCTTAGAGGCATTAGCATAATTAGGCAAAGTTGGGAAATGATTTATACTGTTCAAAAGAGTTATAGTTCATCTCCTGGTGATCCAAAACCAACTTTAACTTTTAACTTTCATTCTCTTTCTTACTCAAAGCCAATAAGACTAATAGAAGAGTGATGTGCTCAGTGACTAAAACCAATACTGTTTTGTAGGTATTTACACATATACGTTTTTGACATTCACTTAGGTAAATACGATTAAATATTAATTCATTCAGAATTTTCCATTTGGTATTTTGGGAAGTTGGCTTACATTATTTGTTCATCTCTGGAGGATTTCATTATAATTGCCAATTCACAGAAGAGTGATATGATGTCATAGTAGGAGGTAGAAGCACAGAGATACCTGAAGCTGCTTGAAGATGCCTGTAGTAAAATCGTTAGTTCACATGACATAACATAATATTCAGTTTTAATACACGCTGTGTTTAGGTGCATAACCTATTTGTGTCCGCTCAAGTTCAGAGAGCTTTTCTAAGAGCTGTTGTTGAACCTAGTCCTTTTGAAGATGTTGTGTAGTGAATATTTTTTCAATATTTTGACACTCCTGCAGCTCATTTGCTGAAAGTATAAAGAGACAAAGCGTCTGTATTACATCAATGAATATGTGCAATCTTTATTAATGGGAGTGTGGCCACCTGAACCTGGCTTTGGGGAGAGACAGGGATGCTGATGGAGCAATATGGATTTCAGCAATAACCACAGAAGTATTGAAATCTTAGAGACCATAAGAAATCTTAGTCCAACTCACTGAACTGAAGTAGGTTCACACGCAGCTCAACTTTCCTTGTTTATTATTTGCCCAGCCTTTTCATAGAAACATTTGGACAAGAATGATTCTACCTAGTCACTAAGTAACCCATTCCAGCATTCCCCAGCCCTGATAGCTGTTTTTATATTTAGTGCCATAAATATGACTAGTAACTGTACACTAGAAGATGTGTTTGAAATAGGTAACAAGACAAATCATGAAGTCTCAAATGATTCTAAGAAAAATATATTTCCTACAGTCAGCTGCTTCTTGGGTCCTGATGAAAGTACATGGGCAGCAGCAGCTACCTTTTCCCTTCAGTTTACCCAGTATAAAGGAAATGGAATCACAAGGAAGCAAATTAATTGTACTGTAATTGTTGGACTGAAATTTGGTGAGGGCCTTTTATAGTTTTGCCTGTTTGTTTTTCTTTTATGGAATTACTATCTTTTTGGGTTGTTCTGTGGAGATAGCATTCATAACGTTTGTTTTTTAAAATGGTGCCAGAATTTCCACCTTGAAGTGTATTGTATTTTCTTACCTATCCAAATGGAGATCTAGCTAGATTTCTAACTGCTTAGTTAACTCATTTTTTATTGAAAAGTTTTTTTTTTTTCCAAAAAATTATCTTATTAAAGCAAACTAGACTTTTCCATCATGTCTCCAACTTTCTGCATGTAGCACAGATATCCTACAACACCTAGCTGAAGAAATTACCACCTAAGGTGTTTTAGCCAAGGAAAGTTCTATGGAAAAGTTTGTGAAAGATTTTCTCAACCATTCTCCCATTTGCCCTAAATTATGTATGTGGTACAACATTCAAATTTGACTTTATGGTTAAAAACATTTAAAAATTTATAGTTTTCTTTTATTAAAGGTACATTTGGCATTTATTAACAAAAACAGATTTTAGTGAATTATTTTAATTTAGTCAAAGACTATCCTTTTATTGCAACAAAAGGTTTTAATGAACTTGTTTTGAACCATTAGTATTATTGAAAGAGCATCTAGTAAGATATAGCAGCAGCAATGTTCCATCCATTACCTCAGCAGCAGACTTTTGCAGGCAGTAATGGTGGTTAAGTTGAGCAATGGGAATGATGGATCTGCAGACTCAAGGGGGTTAATGTTGACAATGAGCAATTATTATTTTTGACAAGAATACCAAAGGGTTTCAAGATGACTTTTCTAACTGAAAGCAGATTATGACTTGAGTTTTATTACTAACTGTCAAGCATAGTTGTCAAGTATATAAAAGTGTGATATAAAAGAAGATCATTTTATTATAGTAGGAGACAAAGCAGAGATTGAACGATGACCTTTTTTGTGGTTGTTTCTTTTCTTTTTTTTTTTTTTTTTTCAGTTACCCACAGGAAGAAGGAGGCAGAGTCCTAAGCATCTTAAAAAGGGAAATGGGGGGAGAAAACATCCGGGAGAGGACACTTTCCTACAGTTAAAAAACTGACAGCAAAAAAGCACAATATGATTTTAATGAAGTCAGCATATGTGTGTGTCTGTGGGTACTGGTGTGTGACTTCCGTGTCTTTCTTGTAGATATAATGTAATAGTATGCGGGTGGGACAGTGCCCCTCAGCAGCTTTCCAGGGAGTAGTTCTCTGGCTGACTGATAATCAGAGCTACAAGTGATTTTTTTGTTTGGTCTTTAGCTGTGATATTTTCCTCTCTCGCCTGTTGGTATGTGTTGTAATCTTGATCTTAGAGATGCTGGTCTTTGTCAGAGCAATTACTCAGCCCACACTTCTCTGAAAAAAGCTGAAGAGTATTTGCTAGAGAGAGCTCCACCTCTCATTTGTTTTATGTGTGCCTGTGACAATAGCAGATACTTTTGTTTCCACTGAGAAGTAATATCCTTCTGTCCTGAGCAGGTCTCAAGTGTTTCTTTGACTCCTTATCTATCACATTTACTGAAAAACCAAAGGCAGTTCTGATTGTAACATTTGAACTGAAATAACCCAGGACTTTAACTGCTGATCTTACCTCTAGAATGGGATGAAATAGTATCCCTTGTTGAAGCATCTTTTGCAGATGTTGCAAGGCAGAGACAAACTTCGCTGCTTTGCTACTTGTTTAACTGATCTTTACATGGATGAGAATTCATCTGCACTCTTCTGTGGACAAACCTGAACAAGTAAAAGATGCAGGAAATCAGGGAGGTAGAGCGTAACATAAAAGAGCATTACAATTTCTTTGAATGGATACAATGATTGAATCTGTTGTGCTAGAGAATGTGCTGACATCATTTGATTCTCTTCCATTACTCTGCTAGAGACTGTAGATCTCCTCTCTTGATTTTTTTTTTCTGAAAACAAATACAAAAGGAAAAAAAGGTTCTTTCACATAATTGCTTTTTTGCATGACTAAAGAGGCATTTCCTAATTACGAAAAATAAAAATAAATTGGCAAAACAAAGTAAGAAAACAAAGATGGTCTCTCATTGGCACACACATTTATACTCAATCTGAGTTAATATAATGTGTACTGAAGGTGCCAGATTCTCTGTGAATGCTTTTTGGAGAAAACCATGACATTTGCATACTGATTAAATTTATGACACAAGTAGAGCAGGTATATTGTTGTAAAGGCAACATGCCCAAAGTACATTTATTTAATGCTTTACTTCTCAGATAATTCTTTCATCTACAAATGTATAGTGGCTCAAACTTCCCTCAGGTTCTCTTTTAGATATGTTATGTAAGATCTGATCATATTAGCATCCTTTAAACCCACATGTACACCAGGTGTAAGCCTCTGTTTGTGGCTTACACAAACTTGGCCCAAAGAGCTAGGGGGATCTGCACAGCCATTTTTTTCTCATATAGCCTGAGTGCTAAGGTCAGTTCAGCCTGTGCCATAAGTTCTAGCAACACCAGATCATTCTCATTAAGACCACTACAGTAGCCTTGGTCTCCCCGAAAATACAGCTGCTGAAAACATAAATGGAACCAGTCTTACGTGAGAAGAATGCCAGGAGGTACATTGCCTGATATTGTTTAAAAGCATTCATGAGCAGTGTAAAACAAACTGCTTTTAGAATTCTACCAGCTAATAAATGTCTGTTATGTTCCTTGCATACTAATTTATGCTTCTGGTCCTTCGTTGCAAAGGATGCTCAGTACTGTCCTCTTATAACCTTTGCCTCATCTTCAGTTTGCTTATCTCTCTTCTCTGGTAGCTCAAGTAAAGTATACTACACAGTCTGGAATATGCAGTATAACCACATTTGCCAGATGATGTTTTATAATCGGGTTCAGAAAGGTTCATATCTTAGAGGATTTTGAGAGGGTTTCCAAACAGGAAAGCTAAAGGTAAGCAGCTGCCTGTTGCGCATTGACCTGAAATTTAAAAAAAGTGCTTTGGGCTTTCAACATGGAAGATGGTTGGATATCTTTACTGTTTCATAGATATAGTAGTGATGATTTTGAAGGTCTGAAAGACATCAGTGGTAATCTGCTTGAAAGTTTCCTGTTAAAACATACAGCTTAATATTTTTTAACATATTCCATCTTCTGTCATGTGGATCACATTCTTACTATGCAGAACAGGCTTCAGTTGTCACAGTGTCATCTTTCTTGGTTTTTTAGGACTGTGTAGATGGCTGCCAACAAGCTTCGATCATGCACAGAGGAAAACAACAAGGACTAGACCGAGTGGATTCAGAAGAGTACTGTCTCACATCAGATGAAGACAGAATCATGTGAAGGTCTGTCTCTACATCATGCAGGTGAGTGGAGGAAGAATAAACTTTTGATCCTGTTGCCAAATAAGATGACATTTTATTCTGTGGTGGGATAGAGGAAGGTTTTGAGATCAGGCAGACACTATAGAGACCAGGTAATTCTGAATTCCTGATGATCTTAAAGCTCCGTGGTTACATATTTCCTTCCAATAAAACATCACACATGAAAAAAAAGAGATGAAAGAAATTCCCCAACCCTGAAATCAGTAGTCTTTTTAACCCTTGCCCAATAGCACATTTCATGAAAAAGTGTTAGAATATTAGATAAATTTCTTAGGTTTTGATACAGTTATGTTTCCTTTCTCTTTCAGCATTCATCCATGTGCATGTGCAAACACACACAGACACGCACACATACACATCTATCTGTCTATATATAATCTTCAGCGGAAGCTCATGCATAGGGGAAATTCTGGGAATAATTAAGAAAAGGATACTGCATCCTCCAGCAGACGGAATACATCTTTTTCATTTAAAGCATTTTTTTTTTCTTTACCACCAACTTGCTGCAATTAGGAGGTTGTTGGAGAGATATCAATTGAGATTTGGGAACTGTTTTCTGGAAATGTTTTGAATTAAAATCTAATTGGTAGCTTTTCTTTGATAACTATTTTATTGTTGGGTACAGCTAAATGGAAATCAACCACAAAAGGAACTCAATTTTGTTTGTCATTAATTTTAACTCGATTTCACAAATGATTTACATATATGATATTTTCTCTATTTGTTCTGTACCATTCCTGAACTCCACTTAGAAGAACTTAGACTGATTTAGTGTTGTTTTCCCATTTATCTATTACTTTTAAATACTCTATATTACCTTAAACATGGGTTTCAACAGAATGGTTAAGAAGCAGTAAGTGGACCGAAATTAAACTTCTTGTACTTCGTGAAAAACTAGGAAATTAATGTCCCTGAAGACAAAATTTACTTGTTTTTGCCTAAGACATTTTTGAGTGCTGGAGTCAAAGAAAAGTCACCTACACAGCAAACATATGATCATAACAAAGCAAAATTTTGAAAAGATAAAATTATATAGTAACCATGTAAAAAGTCAAGGCTCGGCTACACAATCACGTTACCTCAGTTTAATGTGTTACCAGGACATCAAGTGAACTATGTCCATGTGTGATAACTAAATGTGAACTAATTCAATGTACAATATGAGAAAGGTGAAAGATACTTATAAATAAGTATTGGAAAGATTAATGAATAATTTTGCAAAGGGAAGATGGGGTACAAGCATCAATCACAGCAGAGATGTAATTTTACTAGCAATGAATGCCAAATAACCTAGGCAGGCAGGACCCCAGCCAAAACACACTTAACTGAGTCCAATTGACTCTATGGATATTGGACTGTGCCCATGGAATGTAAGAGAAAACAGCAATTTGGGGAGGCCTAAATCCTTACAAGGGGGGACATAGTTGATATTTGTCTGGAATAAATTAAGACTGTCGTTGGTACCAGACAAAGGCAGGTATATGAGGGTTTGCTTATTGTGGAAATACAAATATTGAAAGCTTTTTCTCTTGAAAATTGAGTTAACAGGCAAAGTACAATATTGGTTTCTTTACTTGAGTGTTTGCAACTGAAATACTGTGCTACTTAGCAGCAAAGAGAAGGATAACCTCTTGCTGTATCACTGTGTGGGAACCTAGCATGTCCTCTCTTCTGATAGATTTAGAAGTAAAACAGCTTTCACTTAATGGGGCATAACAACTGCAGTGATACACCTTTTCCATGAGTCCCTAAGCACAACACTGCTGCCCAGAGTACTCAACCAATACAGGAAAGCTGGCAGGAAACAGAGATGACACTGTGCATTGCAAAGTTTCTTAAGTAACAAACCAGCCACACCTACACTGTCTCAGTGCTGCGCATGGTGCTGTCTGAAAGCCTGTTTATAGTTGTTGTTTGGTTCTTGCTGTCATAAACTTTTGGCTCTGTAAGATATTCATTCATGTTAGGTTGTTTCCCTGCTTTATTTGGGTTATTTGAATTCTGGTCCCATTTCAAAAAGCATTTATATAAAAATGCAATCTTCTGTCTTAGCAGATGTGCCCCACAAGTGCTTTCAGAGTCAAAGATGTTACTGATTTTGGTGACTCAGATATTTCTCAAATTCTGTTTAACTGTGGTTGCACTGAAATGAGGCACTTGATTTATGTATCTTCTATACATTATCGGTATAACAGGCTCATATGCATGAAACTGAGGCTAACAGTTGACCAGGAATCCTCTCATTTTCTTTCTTTATTTTTTTTTTAATACTGATAGCAGTGCATAAGAGAATAGACAACTGGTTTGAAAATGCAGTCTTTTCACTTCTAAAATAAGGAGCTATAATTTGGAAATTGCTGTGAGACTGTAACTATGAACTACAGTCATATGGTTTTTACACTTCTCAGATGGAAATTGTACATATCAATGTTGCTTTGCATTAACTTTAAAATATTTGTCTTCTACAAATTATTTTTTCAGGATGTTTAATTAAATTTAAATGGATTTCCTCAAAAAAAATTCCTTTGATAATTAGGTAGTTTTATAAATTCCTCACTGTGAACAGAATTAGTAAGAGCTCAAGTGCTTTGAGATTGGCATTTAAATTGCTTTTCACATGACTTCTTGTTAATTTTGTCTGTGCTCAGGAAGCATTTTGCCAATATTTGTTGATATCTATCTTTGCTCATTCAGTGTTTCTTTCACCATTGTATATAAGTGATATAATCACAGGTTAGAAAGGCAGTGTTTGTTCAGAAGAGCCATACTATCAGTGAATAGCAAGGTACTTTGCATTACTTTCTGAACAGAGTTCTTTGCTCCCAGGAGGATGTGATAACAGTTCATCTGTAATTTTTCTTGTGGAAAGGTACCACTTACACGAAAAAATTGGGGCTCAGCCTTGCCTTTGTAGTAGGAAACCACACAGTGGAGAAAAGGCCACTGGAGAGCCACCCATTCCCAACAGAGGTTCTCTCTGAGATTCCTGCCTGCAGACTGCTTTGCAGGTTTTGCTATGGTAATTTAGCATTAGAACTTTCAGACTAATATAAAGAATGCTGCAAATGGACCAAAATGTAGAGAACTTGATGGGAAATAAATGCCTTTTTTAATAAACAATATTGCTGTCAGTTTGATCAGCTGTAAGAAAGAGAAGGCATTTCTAAACAACAGTTTGAAGAGGTTTCAGAAAATCTGTTATTGGTTAACTTTGGCCATTTAATATCCGTTTTAGAAATCTGGGTAAGGTGCTTTGGGCCACTACTTTATCATACTTCTGCACAAGCTCTGGAAGGGAGTAGAAGGGACTCATCTTTGCAGAACTTCATCGCTGAAAGCGTTTCAGAAAGAGGGGAGTGTGCTCACAGGGACCAGAAATCCCTGTCTGTGAGGGATGGGCAGTGCCTCTGTGGCAGAACTCTGCTCAAGGCTTGTAAGTACTCACAGATGTCTGGGACCTGGGAAGATTATTTTTATACTCCCCATAGCACCATCTTTGCAAAGCCAGTTCAGGCCTGGAGCCAGTTTCAGCTGGGCATCAGCTTGCTGACATACTTTCTTCCACCAGGGTGTGCCAATCAAACAGACTGCATTCTGTTGCATGAGAATTCGAAACAGTACTGGAGTGCATAAAAAATGCATCTAGTCCTGAGTGGGTGGTTTTGCTCAATACGTTTATGAAAGAATATTTGAAAGCAGATAAAATAAAATCAAACATGCATACAACAGACCAAAAAAAAATAATTAAAAAAAAACCTCTATCCAGGGTATTTTTAAGTAAAGGGTTTTTAAAAATCAGCGCAGACATGCTGGCTTTTTACCTCCTCTTGTTTTAACCTATGACTGATTCATCAGTTGAAGTGCAAAGGAACCGATCTTCTTATGGTAATTGATTCTCAGGGGCTATTAGTGTAAACGTAAATGCTCAACATAGATGTTATGTAGGTGGGTGTTAGGGGGAAAACATAAAGTGTCAGCCAAATAAGGCAGTCTGTTCATGCCGTGTGGTGAGAAAGTGAAGAATGTTAGAAATCAGAGACTCAGAAATGCCTCCCAGAGTCAGCTGTGAGTGGAGTCTCCCATTGTGAGTAATTATAAGAAACCTACTGTGCAAGAGTCAATTCTGGTCCTTTAGTTCAACACGCAAGACACTTACGTGAAAATAACAGAGATTTCAGGTGAGATTTGAAAAAGAGCTTACATGAGTTGAACACCTGGCTGCCATTGATCTTCTGTGGGAGGTGGGCACCTAACTTTTTAGGTATATCTGAAAACTGTTGGGACTCTGTTTTTTTCTATAGCCCTGGACTAGAATTCTTTTTTTTTTCTTTTTTTTTTTTTTTTTTTCATAACAGCTGTGATTTTCAAACCACAGAGAATAAAAGAAGAGCATTCCAGTGAAAGTCCAAGAGAATATTTTAGTTGACCTAGCTCATCAAAAATTGCAAGAGCAACTCCAAATTATTGGACAAAATTATAAACAAAAGAAAACTGTTGGTTTTGCCTTCTTTGTTTTTACTCCTTATAAGTTTATGATTTCCAGGTTCTCTTTGGAAGTTAAGGAGTTTAAAACATACTCTCTCTTTTTTCTTTTTTCTTTTTTCTTTTTTCTTTTTTCTTTTTTCTTTTTTCTTTTTTCTTTTTTCTTTTTTCTTTTTTCTTTTTTCTTTTTTCTTTTTTCTTTTTCTTTTTTTTTGTTTTTTATTATAAGAAGTTACATTATCACACAACTCTAAAAATCAGATCTTCCAAGTAAGCAACAAATAAATTTTGAAATTGATGATAAGATTAGGAAACTAAATCATACTGTATTTATAATTCTTCTTAAGATTATGGAGAATATAGTCAGCTTAATGAAGAACATGCTGTGTGTATGAGCTTCTCCCTTATGCTGCATTTGTCTTGATGGTGACAGCAGGAGAAAGTGAAAGGATGACGCCTGTCTGTCACCACTGCCCAGTGTGACTGTTGCGTATACAGCCTGACATAGGCTATACTGGAAGGAATGTGGTCAGCCCTGATATTGGGCGACTAGAGGAGGAATCAATCCCTCAGAACTCTTCCCCTCCTTGCATACACTTCACAGTCATCTTGAGAAAGGCCCTTGGGCAAAACTGGGTACTATAGAATCAAATCTGTACTTAGTAGGAGACATTTTACTTCCTTAATAATTGTGAAGTGTCAGTTCCCAGCAGCAAACACGTTCTAATACACTGCCTTTTTATGATGATGTGAGAACCACAAGGAGTCTGGGAGTCTAAATTCCTTTCAGATCCTTTATAAAAAAAAAAAGTCCAGATGGCTCACAAAACATTTAAAGAACTTTATTTGAAAAACATTTTCTTTCTAAATGGGAATTTACAGAGTACAATTAAACATGTTTTTCTAACTAAACATACTAGTTTGTATCTTGTGGCAGGGAAAAATAAATATGTAAAAATAAAAACAATCTGAGACTCAAAGTTAATCATGTTGTGTCAGCTTGACTCAGATTCTGTGATGGAGGGCCATGCATGCTCTCCTGCTGTAATTCCAGGCTCCTAGATCTGCCATAAGGACCAGGCTCATCAAACTGATAGGAAATACGTGTCAAGCTTCTTAAGTTGTGCTGGTCACCATTCTTGCAAATAGTAATGTACCTATCCAGACAATTACATCTGTGAATGTGCTGAGAGAAAATTGCCATGTGTCCAGCAATTTCAAGGTGCAACTGAACAATGAATTTTGTATTTAGTTTGGGACACATTATGCTTTCCTGACTTTTTGAGACAGGTGCTTTTCTAAAAGCCAGTCTATTTGAAGGCTTCTTTCCCCCTCTTTTAAAGACAGTTACTGTGTTTGCCTTCTCCAGCTATGTAGAATTTCCCCCAGCCTTTCCATATGCTTGAAAATGATCACTTCTGGTTCAGAGATTGCCTTGACTCACTGTGAAAATACTTGAAGGTGAGTTTTCTAGCAGGCCCTGCTGGCAGGGCATCTAACTCATCTAAACACTTCAATTCATGCTTTTCCCATTGCAGATGCTACACTCCTCTCTCAATTACAATTGGTTTTGCAAATAACTTTTATGATGATGATAGAGCGGAAAATTGTCTGTTTTGATACTGATAAATTATTTTGCACCTCAACCTTATTGATTGGAACATTGTGTACCAGGTTATTTCTTATTATCCATCTTCATTTACCACTGTTGCCATTGTGTTAGTATTTATTTTCTTTTGACTTATGCTAAAAAGTTCCTGAGTCTTCCATATTGCTTCGTTACAGTTCCTCTCCTTCTCCTTTGAGCCAGACAACTACTGTGTCTTTAATATTTAATGTCATAACTGCCACTTTCTCTGAAGTTCTCTTTACCATACAATTTCTTCAAAAGAGTCTATTACCAGATCCCTGAGTTGGTCTGCTTTTTTGTTTGCTTGCTTGCTTGTTTCATAAAACAGCCATCCTATTCATTTTATTTTCATCACCTTTTTTCCTGAACTCTTCAGGTTTACCTTTACATCCATTTTAAGATTTTTGACTAGGCACTCCTCACTGGTTGGAATGTAGTCTAAATTGCTTCTCTGGAACCTTTCTCCATCTTCTGAAATATGTGCATAGTACGAACCGGAATCACTTGCTTGTGCCCTGCTGTTTTGCCGCAGATATTTGGGTAATTAAAATAGATCTCTATCCCCTATTGCCCATCCATTTCTGTAGTTCTCCCTGTTCAAATACGTGCTATTGATCACCTTCTTCAGATTAAATATTCCAAATTCACCGTGATTTTTTGCATGTTCTTTTCCTGTTTTGTCTTTATCCAGAGATATATGTCTGTTCTTCTCTAATTCTAGAACTACAGGAAGAGCGTACTAATTCTTGGTGTTTATTGAAATGCTTTTTATTCTTCCTTGCTTCTCCTGCCTGCAACTGTACTATTCTAGATCAGTATTGTCACCCTGTGTTGTGTTCACCAGTCTCCGACTCACCAGTTAAGTGACTATTTCATTATGCTGTAAGACTTTGGTCTATTCCCTATTACTTTTTGCTTTTGTGTATAAGCATATTCATCATGTTGCCCTATTACTCCTTTTTGTCTCTCCCATGGTTCATATTTCACTCTAGGAGTCACTGCATTTTTAGTGATAGATGGACTTTTACCATCACCTTATTTCAAGCCTTGTTTAAAAAATTCCTAATAGGTCAGTGCCTTCAGACGAACTGCCTGGATTTTCACAGCAGAAAGTTTGTGGAACACTGCTGTTGTTGAGGGTAAAGCCCTGGTATTGTTATCATCTGTACCTCAAGGCATTTATCTCTTTCTCTGTTTATTCTGATGGTCACTTCTGGCAATCATTCAATGAAGATTTTATAAACACAGCTAAATTTAATGTGCTCAGGTTCAGTTATCCATAGTAGTTCAGACAGCACGACAGTGATGTGGCAAGGAAGCATGGAGTGAAGAGGGGAATAGCAATTTCTTAAGCAAGCTCAGTTAAAAGAGATTCATAAAGCAGCCTTCACGAGTGCTTCAGGAAGTAGGTGTTGCCATTCTTAAATTCTTCCTATGATGACAGCTGAAGTTGACGATAGCAAATGTAATACAGTGAAACTTCTGTCTCCAGATGCCAGAGGTTCTACCAGAGGGTAGTATCTTATATTTGGCCATATCTGGATAACACAGACAGTAACTTTTGGCTAAATGGAAACAGAAGGATCTTTCTTTTCTTTAGTTGTCATCTGTAGTGGTGATTACATTTCTATAATCAGGCATAGTTTCATTTTGCTATAGTTTGTTTCCACATTAAAAAATTTAATCTAACCATGCTACCTGTGCATCCTTTGGAATATCGTGATAATGACAGACAAGTACAGTGGGATGCTTCTGTTGAGGCCATTAAGTTGATAGTGTCTAAATTCAGAAAGATCCCTTGAGCTCTTTCAGTGTAATGCTGGGTTCAGTTAGCATTTTTTCAATCTACTGAGAAACAAACTCTGAATTTGCAGATGCTCATCATGCTGGAAGTGAAATTTATTTCAACAATATGATAGTATAAGAATATCTGTATGTAACACCAATGGCTTATAGTGGGAAACATTTTTAAGCACATAGGAAGATTGAAGTATATGGTATCTTTTTGAGATTATTTAATGTAGCAATCTGATGGGAAGCTGGTTTATCTTAACTTCTAAATGATTCTGTTTTCATTAGAGCCACAGTTATTGTAACAATAGTATTTTTATGTTTGATTCCTAAGAAAGTGATGTGGAGAGGACACAGTACAGAAATATATGTACAGTTTTTATATTTCCATCTCTTTGTCAATTATCTTTTATCTTGTTTGCATTCATGTCCTTCTGTACAAGCAAACGTGCAACTGATGGTTTCTTTTATTGGGTTCTATTGTGCTGTCAGGCCTGGTTTAAAACACAGTAATCTCATAGACGCTTACAATTATGAACTTCATATGAATTCACAAACACATTAAAGATGCACAGGTAGCAAATTAGCTGAGAATCTCAACAATCTGCACTTAGAGTAAATATCCTACTTCTAAAGAAGTGGGATGCCTTTAAAAGTCAACAGTTGTTTTGGAAGTACTTTGTCATATTTATAAAACACTGCGTTGCATTTATGGCACATAGTGTCATGATAAGTTGTCCAAAGTGCCTGTCAGCTTCCCTTATAAAATAAATTTTTAAAAAAAGGAACAACTGAAAAGTTTACCTTGTAGAGAGTAACAAGCAAGAGGTTAACATCTTTTTTCCCTTTTTCCATGAGATTCGAACTGTCTTTAAACTTTCTGCTTCTCTAGCTTAATATTTTTCCAATGCAATTTAATAGAAATGGACTATTTTAATTTTCTACCATGAAAAGTTATAAATAAAGACATTTTTAAAAGTAAATAACTTTTAGGAGCTTTTAAAAGCATGCAGCTGTTCTAACATAAGAGATCGTAGTTAACTCTTTTTTAATACAAACCACAAAGAGGTCAAAGCATCTAGATTTTTTATTTTTATTTTTATTTTTATTTTTTACTACCCATTCACATTTAATGCAAATTCCTGCAATGTATTCATGTTATTTCTTTAGGCACCTTCAGAATGCCAGCAGGTAATTGAGTAATCTGAGCTAATGGCGCTCATGTCAGGTGCCTAAAGAAACACACTGAGGATGACGTTTGGAGCTGGCTTATCATATACTCCTGTTTTACAACTAAGAAGATGAAACTATCAGAAATATAAAGAGTAATAATAGGAAAGTGTTAATAAAAACATTTTTTTCACTAAGGATTTTATTCATCATACATCTTGAAAAGGAATCTCTGATTTGACAAAAAGATGGCTAGTATGTACCACAGAGCAGAATAGACAACAGGATGGCATTTCACAGCATCTGGGAAACATAGTCTTGGGACCATTATTTCCCAGAATCAGAGCTTTACTTTTTATTTTATTGCGGAAAAGAAAGCCGTTAACTCTAGGATCGAAATAAGGTTTTAATAGATGGTTCCACCATAAGTTATTCAGGAGAAAAATAAAGTGATATTTGTGCCAGTGTTGGACAGGAGAAGTTTTGCCATGTGAATTACTACCCTTACAGCCATAGTTGTTAACATGTGAGAATGACAATACCATCAACAATAACACTTTCTTATTATAGTTTCCAAAACTAAATAAAAAAGATAGTAAGACAAGACTGTAGGAGTCTGGTACCCTAGGGTAGGAATGTGAGAGTTCATAGACAGTTTTAGCATGAAATACTAACAATCTGGTTTTCTGGAGGGAGGGTTTCAACTTTCTAAATTCAGGAAAGAAGAGCTTGTCCTGCACAGCCACCAGTTCTGGAACTGTTGTGGTATGGCCACCCCTGAAATTTGTTTCCTATCCTGTCAGCTATTATGCACCCCAAAAAAATGCTGTTACCTAGCATTTGAGATCATGTGAATCAGTTCCTACTTTGAGACATGGATTTATCTGAAAAGGTCTGCATCTTCCTGGCAATGAAGCTAGATAGTTGAGGTTGCCTGATTTGCCTCATTGCTTGCTCACTCAAGAGTTTAGGGCCCTTGGCTATCGATATCTGTTTGGTTTGGGTTGGGTTGGGTTTTTGTTGTTGTTTATTTGTTTGTTTGCTTTCAAGAAGCTTCATATAAATGTCTTCTATACAGCACAGCTTGAGCTATGACCTTCTTATGCATCCCTGTGTGTGCGATCCAAATGAACTGAGTTAGGAATGTTTTATTATAGATGAAGTCTTTCAGGTCTAACTTGTCAGTATCAAAGACCACAGAACAATCAGCTCCTAAATGACTCTGTAACTCCTGTTAAAGCACTTAGTGGTCACACTACTCTACCCTCTCCCGGCCATTCCTGTGCCCTGCTACTCCATATTTACATGCACCTGTCTCCCCATTAACACCTCGTTAAGGCACACACCTGCTGTGGTTTTACTTAAACCCATTGCACTGCAGCTATTAACCCTATATATTTCATTATGAGGCACTCAGCACAATAGCAGCACTGAGTAAGGTTCATTAATGAGTCATGCAGCCAACAAAAATTGGGTGTCTCCTTTACGTTCAATTTCTTCACACACCCGCTCACCCCTTTTTAATAATAGATTATGTATTAAATACATTCCCCAGAAAAAAAAAAAAAAAAATACATGAACACACGTGCACATGCATTAAATCCAGCTGAAATAGCACAGTTTTGAGACATAATATTAACGGACAGAAATGCAGTACATATTTATAAATGTTAAGAAGGGCAACAATGAAATCACAGCTCTCGGGCTTAGGAGACCTTAGTTCTATTCAAAAGTTTGTCAAACATCTGCAGTTTCATCAGCAAGCTGTAGCCTCTGCTAATGCTACTTCTAAAAAGTAAGTGTATCACTGTATATCCTTAGACTAGGAGTGCTACTTCTAAAAAGTAAGTGTATCAGTGTATATCCTTAGACTAGGAGGCATATACACCTCACAGAGGAAAAAAAAAAAAAAAAAAAAAAAAAAGGTCAGGCAAAGTACAAAGCCTCTACAGTAACAACTGTACTGGGAAAAAAAAAAAGGAAGAAGAAGAAACAGCGTTCATTAATATCTGTAGTAAAAGAAAAGCAGTGTGTTAGCAGCCAATATGATTGATACGAAGTTCAGAATCCAAACTGTCATGGCAATTTCTCCATCAGTTTCATTGAATTTGTTTCAAGATATTCTATTATGGTGTGACATTTTTAGGAAGAGAAACTAGACGGGCAAAGATGGCAAATGATTGTTCCATGACTGTGTAATCAAGAAATACCATAATCTGTTATTTGGTCACAATCCCGTGAATCTAGCCCAAGGAAAATCTAAGCTTTGGAGCTTGTTTGGGTCAAAACCTCATCTCCTTGTTGGACAGCTACATAAAACTATTGAATGTGGTACTTCAATAACACAGTAAGAGAGACCCTCAGATGTATCCATACATTTGATCAATGATTTGCTGCAAATTGCATTAAGTGGCCACAGATCAGTATTTCTTACTGAACATCCTTACAGAAGGGTAATTTGCTGTATAATTGCTTTTCATCGCTTCTTTATCATGGACTATTGCTTTGCTCAGTCAAATCTCTCATACTTATGCCACAAAAGACACAAGAGTTGTTCTTTCAAATTTCATAGTGCTTATGTTGCTTGGTAATACAGTGCTGTTTATACACACAAAGATACAGTGTGAGAAACTTAGAAGATCTCTATGCAACTTGCATTGCAATTAGAAGTGCAATGCTCTCCTCATTTTAGCTTGTTCAGATGAACCTTAATAGGATGCCTGAATTTAAAAGGGATCAGTTTAAAGAGTTCAGAATTCCTGCAACTGTAGTAAATTTAACATTTGCTGTTTAATACATATAATGCACATTTGTTCCACTGTATCTTCATAACAGTTTTTCCCTCAGTATCTTACTTTCTAATGGAAATCTCTTTTTATTCTTATCATTCAGTTGATAGATACCAGTTTTGCCAGTGATCCTGGATATTTTTGCAGAATTAAAATATAAGGAAAAACACCTTTCTGTATAGAAAAAGTTCCTGCACCTCTCCTTCCAGATGCTTACTTGGAATGGAGATGATAATCCTTGCGAATATTAAAAGTATTTACATACAGTATAAGGTGATCCACCTATAAACCAACCCATTAAATCTGGCTGTAGACTTTACACATTTCTTCAGCAGGGAAGCCCACCAATGGGGTGTTTTTAATAGGCATTGAAAGCTACACTTTATTATTCACTGAGTAGAACTGACATTGGATTTGATTCAGTAAGGAGCACTAACTGCATAAACATATGTCAACTGCTATTTGGTCTGGTGACCATGGACTGGATAAATAAATAGAAAATCTAAGAAGGAGCACAGAACTAAAGATTGGGCTCATCTTTAAATGACAGGAGGATGAGCTTACTAGCAAAATTTCCAATATACTGTATCACTATCCTTTGATGTTCATCTGGAAAGAAAATGGAGAGTAGGATTCTTGCTATAAAGGAGAAATAAAGCAGTAATACAACACTCATTAACTACTCCTGAGAAATGCGCCATCCCTATTTCATATATCATAGTCAGTACTTGGTGAGAGTCCTCAAAGAATATTATCTATGATACCACACATTAACTACCTGGAGCATACAGGGATAGAGTCAGCCAAAGTCAAAGGAAAGAGTACTGTTGAATTCTGTGGACTAAACATCCAGGCCCTTAGGGGCAGATTCTGTTCTCTTGGTGGTAAATCTTGCAATCCATTAACTTCTAGTGGCAACTGTGTCTACATGTTTTCTCCATTATGATTCTATATTCATATTAGTATGTAAACATCTGTCTCGGTACAGCCCCATAGGTTGTGCCCCATTCTGCTAAGCCCATTATAAATATATACTGAATGACACACTCTTCCCCAAAGAGCTCAGCCCTAGAGCTTGTCTCTAAATGCTGATTCTCTCTCTTGCTTCCCTGATGGCAGAGAGAGAGAAATCATACAGTAGACAGAAACATTTTGTTCTGTATGGTAGAAATTTCACTGTAACATAGAACCAACAAAATGCCTGAACATCAGTTCCTTTTCTCTCCTCTCAGTATGAGAAGCAGGGAAGGGAGTGCACATCATAGGCTAGCTTCTTATCCATCTTTGTTGCTGGAGGAGACAGGCAATTTGAGTGGAATTTAGCATTGTTTAATGTTATACCTCATCCAGTACAGCTGCAGCCCTGGTCTTCCCTCTCTCTCTCTGCCTGCCCCAGCTGCACTTTGCCTTGTCTCTTGCAATGGACTGAGCTGCACAGTCTCCTGACTGCAGAGCAAATAAATCCGTATCAGTCACCTGATGGAAAATTGGTGGGGACTGGTGAAGGGGATGAATGAGAAAAAAAATCACCAAACTGGTGCTTGTGTGACTTACCCAGCAGCCACACCATCATTCAACTGACGCAGGAGAAATAGAAACCTGTTGGCTGGAAGCAACCAGCAGAGTGGAATGGTTTAGACCCAGTCCTTTCAGGAGCCACTCACAGCTACACCGGAGAAGGGAGAAAGTGTAACGTTATCCTTTTGTTTACGGTATGGAAAGAACAGACCAGGGCACGGCCCTTGCAGCCTTCATGCTGCACTACACAAGCAAGTAGTTTAGAGAGCTTGAAAACACTGACAGACTCCATCCTCATACAACAAGGAGAATGCAGCCATTGCAAATCGTAGTCTCCCACTCACTCTCACTCACTCTCTGATCAGCCAAAGCTAATGACATTCATTGAATTGGGACTTTAAATCTTTAAACTTGCTCACTCTATAAAATACTCTACTTGTAACCACATATACATGACATTATTTGGAATTATGTAAATAAAACCAAAACCACCTGCCAGACAGTTTTTATACTGGGGAAATAGGGTCTCAATTTCAAATGGCATTTTAAAATTTATGTCATTTAATAAAACAATAAATTTATATTTTCCAGTTTTGTCATTATAAGGCTTAAAGACAGTTTCATGTGTGGCACCTACTTGCATTTGACTCATGGATTTATTACAACAAACATCACTTTAAAACAACACATTCACATTTTCAAAGGAAAATAAATAGTTAATGGTTTCAGAAATATTATTCTTTTCCACACAATCCCATAAAAAATTCCCAATGAAAAAGCTAATAGACCAATGGCAAGACACTTACATATGCAAATATGTTTCAGTGAAAGAGTTAAAGTGCTTTATAATATAAATTTGCTTTCAGTGCCAATATAATTAGATTGTAACAAGCAAACCCCTGCAACATAACACAGTGAAAATTTGAAAATTTGATTCTGCCTGGCAAACAACCAAGTCCCTGCGTGTGCACAAACCTGACATTAATAAGCTACAAGAGATTACATGATTTAGAAAAGAAGCACTTGGTGTTACAAAATCAAATAATAGATCTCTAGGCTATAATTAGGAGAATTGGGATTCAACAATGAAGTCATAATAATGTAATTTAGCTGTAAGTAACAGAGCCATGGAGTCACATTAGGAGGTGTGATCACATCTTTCAGCAAAGCTCGGCTGTGTAGACTTATTGCTGTACAGTTTAGTCTAGTACACAGCAACCTGTTGGCACAGAGCTCAGGCTGACAGCCTCTTGTTCTCTAGGGGCAGTATGGCAAAGTGCCACCCATGCATTTTTATTTCAGTCTTGTGACTTTTAAGTCAAAACAATAAAATTATATATACTGAGTGTAGAGTTGCCTGTGAATATTTATATAAATTACTGCACAGCGTGGGTTTAGGGACTGTTTAACAACAAATATATATGTGTATATAAAGAAAAGAAAAAAAAAAACCAGCTCAAGCAGGACGTCAGGTTTCTAGTAGGCTTCGTGAGCACATAGTATTCAGCTACTTTATTCATCCATTTCTGCTGTTAAGATAAAGGCCTCCAGATCAGCACCTCAGGGGAAAAGTAGGCCTGAGTCTCCTTTGCTTGAGTCTTTTACACTGCTATGATAGGGTTATTAGCTTGGCCCAGAGAGCGGGTGCTGCAGTGGTACTTCCAGTTGGCAGCAAAAGCCTAGCACAGGGTGCAGCTCACCAGAGCCGCAGACCCTGCTTGCTTCCCCCCGCCAGCCATGGGGCAGGGCCTGTAGCCCCCACACTCAGGCCAGCCCCCCAGCTGGCAGCACACAGGTGCTGAGGTGGCTGCCAGCAGCGCATCAAATGCAACTCCGCTGTCTGGTGAACGTTGTCATTTGAGTCAAGCCACTACAGAGAGATCCATCATACCAGCAGCCCCTCTCCTCCACCTGTGTATCACCCAGCCATGGCCCTTTCTTTGGCCTGTTACTAATTTAAGCTTACTTCACAAATTTTGGCCACAGATGTTTCTTTATCATTCACTTGTCATAACTAATAAAACAGATACACCACATTCACTCGGTGACCTCCCCTGTAGGAGCTGGTGTCTAGTTACAAGTGAAATGCTACCTACTCAGTCATTTATTAGCTGATTGTTTTCTCCTGTCCCTGCACCCTTCATGGTGCATCTGTTACAATCCCAGGGGCTGTCCCACAGAATCCTGTGTTCCATCCTGCACCCTGTGGGCTTCCTAGAGGCAGCTGAGCTGTGCACAGCTCCCAGAGCCCACTGTGCCCTGAGCTCCCTTTTGCATCCGACCTGAAATCTGATTTCCCCTCACAAAGGAACATATAAAGATTTAGTTGGTTGTCAGGTTCTGAGGTGTTAAAATCAACACTTTGTGGTTTTGGGGGTGGAATGAGGGGGATTGGTGTGTTTCTTTTTCATTTAGTAGCCTCCTAGATAAATGGAGGAGACAGGCATCGACTTTGCATCTAGAGTGTGAAAATTCAAACACGTTAGGATAAAACTTTGAAATGGGTTTGTCTATTCTTGTTATGGCTTCACAAGGTGGGGGTCCGTGCTCCAACAGCATTCCCATCTTTTGGGGAAATCTAAGAGCTTCAGCTTTCACTCAGTCTTCAGTATAAAATAAATCTAAAGTGTTCTTTAAGGCTGTTTTCAATGAAAACTGTTTTTAATGAAAACAGTTTCTTCCACCTGTTGGTGGTGTTAGTTTCATTTATTTGCAGTTTCTTCCAATTACTGTTCATTTTATTAGTTATGTTTGTGCCATTTTCTTTGTTTTGATGACATTTTGATTTGTTTCAAACTGCCCTTTATTTTAATTTTCTTTCCCAAGGATATTGATTTATGGTCATTTCTTCTATTTCTTTTATGCTTTAAATGATCTGTTTGTTTTATTTCCTTTATTTGCATAGCACTTACTTTTCATGACCTTTTTGTTGCTGCAGCTGCTGCTGCTTCTGGACTGCTGGCATTTTCTCCTACTTATCAACCAGGAAACAGAGTGAAAGTAAGCCTAAACCTGGTGAAGGCAAGCATCCAAACACAAAAATCTTTTCTAATATTTATTTATATTAATCACCAGTGGCTTAAAGGCATTGGGACTTCTCGGCGTACAAGCTAAAATGCTTTCTTTTTAAAGAAACATACTATAGCAACTCTCTCTCTATTCCTATCTAAAGGTCATAGCTGAACAGCCCTCTTTAGGCTGGTTTAATTCTTTGGCATCTCTCTTAGGAGCAAAGACATTTCTAACGGAGGTAACATGAAGATAATTGTGGAGGTGTTTCTTGAGGCTCTCAGTCACTGATGATGCTTACAACTTTCAGTAGTCTTCATAGAACAGAATACCTGAGTTGGAAGGGACCCACAAGGATCATCGAGTCCAACCCCTGGGTCAGTACAGGACCACCCAAAAATCAGACTATGTGTCTCAGAGCGTTTTCCAAACACATCTTGAGCTCTGGCAGGTTCAGTGCTGTGACCAGTGCCCTGGGGAGCCTGTTCAGTGCCCAACCACCCTCTCTGTGAAGAACTTTTTCCAAACACCCAGCCTGAACCTCCCCTGTCACAGCTCCGTGCTGTTGAAGCTACCAGCTTCACTGCTAGTGTGAAATACTGTATGGATGTGTAAAAATTAATATACTTGACCTAAGTAAAATTTCTTACAGCTAAAGTCTACAGAATAATATGTTTATTATAGCTATACGAGTGTGCTACCTGACAGGTATGTCTGCATATTAACAACATGCGGGGTGGGTGTGCAGGTGGGTATATGCATGTGTGTCTGCCAATAGGCATATATATGAGTATACTCATATACATACACACATTTATTTAAAAATTATAATATTTCTATCTGATATATCATTATATCTGCATTGTTCGAGTTATCTAATGTGAGGGTATATGTATAGGGCCTGTACCTATTACACATTGCTAGTTAAATGAAGAATAAAGGTAGTAACACTAGATTAAATAGATATAAACTACAGTTTGTAATCTCTTTTCAGTTAACATTTATTCTACAAAAGCTGATGTTATTTCATTTTTCTTAGTGAAATTACTGCTATCAGAATTATTCCCAAAATTGATTCTGTGGTTCACAGTAGAAAAACAACCTCCTGTTCTTTAAAGCTGTTGATGCTATTCTTCTAAAAACAACAACAAAATAGTGATGATATATTTAATCTTGTTCCTCATTTTCTGGTGCCATGTCACAAATTGGCATTTTGCCAGGAAACCAGGAGTATGTATCAAATCACCGTCTTTTATTTGCATGCTAGATGGTTTGCAGTAACCTCTTGAATAAAGTCTGCATTAAAACATGCTTTTTGGATGCTCCCCCTTCCCTGTTAAAAAGTTTCGTATTGCTTCTCCCAACATTAGTGTTTGAACCATTTTATATATGTATGTGTGCAAGACAAATGTATGTATTTACACATAAAAGTGCACGTGCATCTATAATGAGCCAAAGCCAGAACAACCTCTGTCTCAGCTTGTTTGCAAGTTATGCATATTCTAGGGAATGAAACTTGAATCCTGTTCACAGAGAAAGTATGTGAGTTAGCCCAAGGGCAGAAGCAACTCATGTGCAACAGGTTACAAGATTTTACATAACTTTTAGTGAAAAAAAAAAAAAAGAAGCACCTCATGTCAATATTGCAGGAAATAATTTAGAATATAAACAGTTGTCCTCACTGATTCATGCATGTACTTCAGTACTGTACCTTTGCTGTTTTCACCATAACACAATCTTTTTCCCATCTTCCCTCAATATAATCCATCAGCAAAAGAAAGTAAAATCAGAACATTCTCTATAGCTGTTCCTAGCTTTACTACCTGCTTTATTTCCAGGGTTGGCATAGGAAGACTGTGAGAGCAGTTTGGAGACAGGTTATTCTAATGGCCTTGTTTTATGCCACATGGCCAGCTCCTAGAGATAGTCTGGGCCAAAAGATACTAATTTTTTTTTACAAAGCCACACTGCTGTCATAGCTTCCTCCTCATAGCTCTTTCCAGACTACTGTCTTACTTCCCCAGCTTACAAGTCCTCGCCGTCGGACTTGCAAGCATCCTAAGGAAGAGGGCACAGGGTGAATGGGCAAGCAGTGTGGTCCCAGTTGTGTGGCCAAGAGGGCACATTTTTGAGATTATATAGAATGAAGGATCATAGGCATCTGCCACTGTCTTTGCTGCCTACTGCAAGCTAGCAGTGATGGTGGAAGTGTAGGGACCTCAAAGATATACATTAAATGTATTGCAATAAAAAGGAAAAAAAAATCTTTTTTCTAGCTTTTGTACCATAAAAAAGGCTGAGTCAAATTTCATAGTTCTCCGGAGAGAATACATGGGGGAGGAACACACACCAGGTGTATGTTGGTTACAGGTAGTGGGAAGAGTAAATGAGCCCCTATACTGAATAGTCTCTGGGTTTGCTCTCTGAATTCAGCTTAAATTAACTTAAATTAACATAGCTGCAATTGTGCTAGAATTCACAGCCTTGTTATGATTTTCCTTACATAATGCTCGTTTGAATACCACTAGTTCAGGCTCTTAGAGGAGTTTATCTGAAAGTCAGAGTTCTGCATCTCTTGACTAGAATGACTTTTAGAGCAAGACTATCACTCTGATCATGGTTTGCTGGAATCATTTTTACTCCACTGCTTTTGTGTGAGTCCTTATTGTTCAACAGTTATGTCTTTACTACTGCTACTAGTTTTACTAGTATTACAGGTAGCTCTCTGTAATACAGGTAGCTCTCTGCTCTCTGTGCAGCAATTACTATTTTTTAAGCACCCGGAAGTGTACTTAGGCCTTTCACTAAACACACACCATGGAGGCTACTATATAAACACAGCTCAGATAGATACTGATCCTAAGATCCTCATCCAAGTCTCCCTAAAATGAGCTGAAAGACTTCTTTTGATAGCACTGACATGGATCAGGCCTAATTACCTAATGGCTCATCTAAAGGTCTTTTATGTCTCTGTCAGTCTCTGTACTTAAAAAAAAAAAAAAGATAAACACACCTACTGAAACACAATTGCTCATTCCAAACTAAAGCTCCTGAACTGAGAGTATCTATTTACTGCAAAGCTTAGAATGTAGTCACTGCTCTGCTTCATTGTTTTTTTTTCAGCTTAATAATTCTTCAGTGTCCAGAATACCAGTGAATCTGCCATATAGCTAACTGAACTACTATACTATTAGAGAAAAGTAATTTTACATACAAACTATTTAAATTTAATCTGTGATTAGCTCTACATATAATCAATGTTTTCACTATAGGATAAGTCCTTTCTTTCTTAGAGAATTGCATGCGATAAATGAATAAAGACTTATAGGTGTGTATCTCACCACTTATACTGGGAAGTATTCCTACCAGAAAACTTAGAAATCACACTATTCCCAATGGTCCCCCTGGTCTGCCATAAAAATAACTAAAGACTGTAGTAATAGTTTTTCTCAAAACATGAAATGCATTTTATGCAACAATGCCTCAGATGAGACACAAACTCAACAGAGCTTACAAATATTCAACATTAGCTCCTTTCATACTGTTGCTTCAGCCTTATTGGTCATTGCAGATGTGCTGGTATTTTGTAAACCCAGTCTTTAGATTAAAAGTCATGAAAGATAGCTCACGTGCATAAATAAATAAGTCAAGGATGCAAAAATAAAGTTTAAACATCCATACAGTACTACTATCATTTTGCCAAAATGACACACAGCATGACTGTAAAATTTGCTATAATACGGTAATTGAGAAGAAAATCTGCCTTGCTGTATTGATGAAAAAGGTAAAGTATGTATCCATAGCTTTAATAGCATATTAACTATTCAGTGACCTTTTTAGAGTTATTGAGCACCCACAAAGCCTACTGGAGAGTATGGAAACATCTCTCTTAAGGTGAAAAAGGGCTCTCATCTCACAGCTAGCCAACAAAGATACTAATGCCTATTTCCACCATAATAGCTAAGCCAGGCCAGGCCATATGGGGTAGATACTGCAAGTCAGTTGCTCTGACTTGAGTTTATATATGAAATTAATAACTGAAATTATCATAGTAAACTTGGTGACACTACAACACTAATGAGGCTTTAAGGATTAACATGCAACCTGTCTGGTTGTCATACAGTGCTGAAATGAAGTAATGAATACCGATTTTTTTTTTTTTTTTGGGGGGGGGGGGTGATGCGGCATGACAACTTACTGATTTCATCAACATTTTCATTGAAAAAAAATGTGTGTGATGTTTATGATTGACTTCCTATTTGGAGGGAATGGGGTGGGGGAGAGAGAAGAAATGAAGAAATGTGGTAACTATAGTACTATTACATTTTCTTCAGAATGGCAAAAATATTTTGTGCTTATCTGTAATCAATTATATTATTGCAGTCAGTAGCCCTGTCTTAGGTCTTCATTATTGTAAGCACCCAGATAGAGCTGAGATAATATTTATTTCTGAGTACCGCCACTTAGTGTGACCACTGAAAAGTATGCTTTCTTTTAGCCAATATGTGCCCTACCCCTCCTCATTTGGGAGTGTTCATGTGTTCACAGAGGATTAGGACTCACTTGCCGTCTATGTACAGGCAGACAACCATACAGCTGTATGAAGAATTCACTGCCAAAAGCTTTTGATGATTTATGCCTATTTTTTGTAGTCACGAATTATCTATGAACAGAGTCAAAACTATTATTGGGCTGCAGATCATTAAGACATCCAGACCAGTAATAAATAGAAATAGTAGCTAACATACAACACCCTGACCAGTCTAATTTAGGAACAGCTCGGAAAAAAATTCACTTTTAAGGCCTAGCTGTGCTACTTTCATTCATGGTGACAAGTCCACTTTGTAGCTTATCTTCATTAATATCAAGAAAGTAAGTACCAATAATAAATAATCACACAGGAAAATAGCAAAATTTAAAAACAAAACCTCCAGGTTTATTAGTATTTTTATCATTAGCCTCAGGAGTGTGTTCAAATACTTCAGTCTCTGCAAGCAACAACAAACTAGAAAAAAAAAAAAAAAGTGTTTTTTGCCTTTGCTCATGAATAAATGTTCATAAGCATATTCTTCTCTATGATTCATGTGGGGTGTGATTCCATTAATTTGTTTCATTGGTAACCTCATATGACCCAGCAGGTCATCATCTCCTAGAATTAGACCCAGCAGGTCATCATCTCCTAGAATTACTCTTTTTTTTTCTTCTTCCTATATGCCAAATCTTTACTGATTCCTTACCCAGTAGAACTGCCTGGTTCAACAAACTGGACTGGATGAGCTGTAAGCCTATTCCTTGCATGTCTGCTTAAACAAGTGCTGGGGTTTTGGGGTGGGGATAATGGGCTGGGGATTTCTGTTTCTTACTTTCTTTCTTTTTTCAGTAATTTGTAAAAAATAAATAAATAAAATCCATTGAAAGTCCAAAATTACAAATAGAGGGTAGTGGACAGGAAGAATACCAGTTTGTGCAGTTCAAAACCATCCTGCTCACTGTAGACACGCATCTGTTCACATACTTCTCTATCAGCAGAACCATTCCATAGTGAATGTACTTGCTCCATAGCAGGTCTGTGAAATAACGAAGTTTTTGAGATTTTTCTTCTAAAGAAACATGCTGTATTGCTTATGCTAACTTGTCTACAAGTAATAGACTGCTAGTGTTCACATCACTTTTATTTTCTGAAAGAAAAACAACACATTTTTTAAAAACTGAATATTAACATGTCACAGAGATAGAGTTCTCACCTTCAGACAGATCAAAATTTCACAGAGTGGTGGAATTATGATAATCCCAGGTAGATTGCACTTTTAGCGGCTATCAGATGCTGACAGAGTTGCTTGACTCCTGTAGTCTGAGCTTTTTTTGACAATAGGCCTGCTACTGCACAGGAAAGGCGTGAACTTTTATAGCTAATCACTCTATGACTGTGCTTCAAATGCAAAATCAAAATAGATGAGCTCTAGGAATAATATTATGTGTCATGTAGCAGTCACAGCGCCCTCCAGCAGGAGACCAAAAGGATCCATTCAAAGGTTCTAAATGTGTTTGTGTCTATTAATTGAGCTAGAGGTTTGTCATTCTTTTCATTTTGGTCACAGGCATCAGAACACTTTTGAATGTCATGACTTGGTTATTTCATTAGAGAGAGAGGAACCAAATTCTTCCCTTATATTGTACAAATTAACTACACCTGCATTGCCATTGACACATCAGCAATGATACTGGTAAATTTCTACTGAAATTACTAGTTTGCGGGTGGATATTGTACAGAACGGTGGTCACTGATACTCTAGTAAAAGCTCTGGAACAAGACACCTTTTAGTTACTTCAAATTAATGCCAACTTCAAATGTGCAATTTAGGAAATAAAGACCTCAGGAAAAAAATGGGTAACTTGAAATAACTGAATCAGCTATTATCATCTTAGTTGGATATACTAAAATACAAAATTCAACAGTCGTATAATTATACATATGTACAAAATTATTAGCCAAAATAGTCATCATACAGTTCCTGACCCATAACAAGTCTTTTCCAACCATCAGCTCCAGAGGCCACCTTACTTTTTTTATATTTATTTATTTTATTTATATATATATATATATATATATATATATATATATACACACACACACACAAAGACTGCAATGATGATAGATTTCCATACATGGTCCCATGGGCTGTCTGCCTATGAACTATATCACAGAAGGTGAGAGAAGAGAATATTCAAAGCACTGAGGCTAGAAACTTACCCTCTTTTATAGCTAAGGTACCCAAGAATCTGATTTTCTTTTAGTACGTGCTTCTCAAAAGAGGACTCCATAGGAGGAGGAAAATAAAAAGTCAAACAAGACATCAGCATTCTCCAAACTAATATTTTCAAGTCTGAAAAATGAACAAGTGAACAGCTGCGATGTGTGCAAAGACAGCAGGGCATTTGCTTGGTATTAATGAACAGCATTCCCAATAACACAGATTTCTTGTGCTGAGTATAGGCATTGGGAGGTTTATGCAATAATGGTGGACTACTAATATAAATTGAATGCTAAAGACATACAGCTTTCAGTCTGCCTTTCCTTCTGTCACTTATTTTGTATTGCATGAATATTACTTTTGTGTTTCCCTGAGATGCTGGTTCACTAGGGTAGAGTGAGCAGACTCAATTTCACCGAAAGTAATGGAGTGAGATTATCCAGAATTATTTCCACTGGGCTGCGTTTGTTACATTCCTTCTGTTGTGAGAATATAAGTAAACAACTAAACACCTTTACTGAAAGCTGAGAATCTTCATAGTCATCACCTCTTCCTATTTCCTTGATTAGGCCAGCATTTTGGGTTTAGCCATGCTCAATTAACTCATCCAGGAATTGGTCCAGTCAGAAACAGTTGATTTAAGTGAGATAAACTGGGCATCTGTTTGGAAAAAAATGATTATCTAAAATATGCCTTTCATCATGAGAAAATGAACTGTGCTATCTCCATATTTAAAAACATATGCCTCTAAGTAGATTAGCTTCATTTGAAAGCTTAAGAAATAGAAAAAAATAACCACAACATTGAAACTGAAACGAAGAGAGATTCTAAGTCAAAATTAAGTAACCAGTGTGTTAACATTTTAATGTACTGGAACTTGAACTTGATACTAGCAACTTCATCAAACCACTATATAAACTGTATTGAATTAAAGCGATTAAAACTAGCAATAAAACCAACCACTGCAGCAGTGACTGAAATGTGTGGGGTACTTGCGTGTGTTTCTCCTGGTGCTACCAAAAATACTGCCATATTTAGTCATCGATTTGCTTTAGAAAAGAAATAAAATTGGCTGACAACGCACCCATGTTTTGTTTCTATTACTAAAGATTTTTTTTTTCTTAAAAGATGGACATAAGTTTAGAGACGTGGTTAATAATTAAGAGGTAACGTTCATGGCATTAGAAAATGCAAGGCAATAAATATCTTCTGCGGGTGATTAAATGCTGAATTGAAGCTGAAACATCGGATAACCTCAGAAGCTGTTTTATTGCAAGTGAACACCAATGCTACAGATATTATTGCTATGATACTAGAATATGAATCAAGAAAATAACACTGAAAAAAATAATAGTTTACTTTAGATTTTTTTTAAATCACACCATTTGAAAATGTTTTGCTCTTACTTCCTAGGTTGATGTGATACTAGCTAAATAATCTACAGCTAACAGCAGAACTGAAAGTTTGCATTTTGGTATGGGCCTCAGTCCAGCCTCTAAGTACATATACATGGTTTAAAAGCACAGGCATATATGGGTACAGTTTGTAGGTATGAAGTTTCTACGTGTAGCCCCTCTGTTATTGGTCTCCATGCAGTTTGGCTTTGGACAGAAATGGAGGTAAAGGGCTGACTACACACTCCAAATAACAGTAATGGAATGTCCTGTTGTACATTTAACTATATACAGCACTTAAAAACACTTGTTGCTAGATATAAAAAAGGTATTTTATTTTTCAGGATGGTCAAATCATCATTTGTATCATAAAATATAGCCTCATATAATCATGTTTTAATATGCCTGTTAGAAATGGATAGGACTTGACTGAATCTCACACACTATCCAAAGTACCCATTTGCAAGTAATAAAGGAAAATTTGCCAATAATCTGTGGTAAAATATGAACAGTTCTGTTAATTCAAGTAGCACAGATGCAGCATGTGCCAATTTAGAAACTACATAAAGCCAAAAGGCTTCTAGAATCAATCCAATTTGTTCTGAAGTCACGGAAATGTTGGCTTTAGATGTAGCATAGCAATGTACAGCATATAAAATAAAATGGGAGCTAACCAATCTATCAGGAAAGCAGACATGCAGAATGGTCCTTAATGCTCCTCATGCAATCCAGATTCAGAAGAGCTAAGAGAAAAAAAAAATAAAATAAAAGAAAGGATGTTATAATAGACTTAAAGTAAACCAAATAAAGTTATTTCAAAATGACTAAAGAGCAATAGTGAATGAAAAATGCCTTTGGGTACACCATCTGTTTATCCATTCCATATTATACCTTTTCATCACAATTACCTAAAGTGGTATATTTGTATTTCTGTAATATATGGAATTCATTAAATAGTTTTGTAATGAAATTATCACACTGTGGCTGGGACATCTGCACCCTGTCATATATCATTCTATTCATTTCTAGTTAATTTAATCCTAATATCTGCCTACATGACAAGACAGATGTTCAGCTATATTGTATCTTCCATAGTTTTCTGCCTTGAAGAAACTTGAAGTCACTGAAAGAAATGACATCTTTCAAACAGACATCTTATGGGTTTGGGAAGTATGCGTGTGCAGATGTGTGTGTATGTATGTGTTTGTGTTTATATGCCATATTCCTTTTATAAGAAGTGTGTTTTACAAAACAAAAATGTTTTACAGCATCTTTTAAATATAAACATATTTTCATTTCAGACATATGGGTGTCTTTTCAAAATGTGCTTTACTAATACTTTGGCATATTTATTCACTAGTATTCAGAAACATAACGTATTTCTGTTGAATTAACTTCTAAATCTCTTGCCTTGAGTGGGACAGATCTTTTCCATCATTGCTAATTAGAAGTCATGGGCCAGTCTTTCTCTTGACCTTCTGAGCCTTGGCCCTTAAAAATCAAATGGTAATTAATCTTTATGGCTAATAGGGCTGCACTTCATGTCAGCCATGAATGTGCCAACCAGAAGTACATTACATTCTCTGTGTTTTAAATCTCTTTGATATGAATTGGTATGAATTTATACCATTGGTCAGTTCTAGGAGGCAAAGAAACTCTAGGAGACAAAGTACATCTGTGTGCTTTGTGATCTTAGAGGTCTTTTCCAACCCAAATGATTCTATGTTTCTATGTGGCTAAAGTACTGACCACATTGTCTTGCAAAAGCACTTGCTTTTCACCACTCTTGGCACAGTCCTCTTCAAGTAGAGTTTTTAAGACTGCCAAAGAGCTTTGCTGTGCTTTTCATGTACAGCACTGACTTGTAGACTAGCTTTACAGAAGGACTTAGGTGAATGTTGGTATCTACTTACTCATCGACTCCCCATTCGCAACTCCTGACCCCAGTCTTAACATGGACACAGGAAATTCTTTCAGGCAAGAAACAAAGTAAATTCTTTCTGGCAAAACACATACAAATCTGTTAAAATTAAACCACTGTCACTGTAAAATAGTGCTGTCATTGTGGAAGTGCACAAGTGACATTTTCAGCATTTAGTAGAACACAGTAGAACTCAAAGCCATTACACTGCTCAGTACAACATAGTACAACATTCAACATAGCTGGACACTATCTGCCCAGTGAAAGAGTAGGACTGGAACATCAAGTATGTGAGTGGGCAGAGTGTTCACCAAATCTCTGTGCTATCCCATTAAGGTGCTAGCTGGGTAAACACTGCAACTATTGATAATCTGGTGGTATTTTGCTATCCTGTGAACGATCCAGGCTAGTAGCAGTGGTTGGAGTCCCACAGGTTGGGTAGAACAGTATAAATGCACATTACATTCTTTGTGTTTTAAATCAGTTTGATATGAACTGGTATGAATTTATACCATTGATCAGTTACCATATAAATGCACTTCACAACTCAGCCAAAACATCAAACACTCTCTACTTACAGGGTTACTTTCATGTTAACTATTTTCCAACACCTCTTAAGAATGTGTCTAAATTCTATTCCGGTAAACTGCCAGATAAGCCACAAGTAAATTATACCCGGCTGTTGTATTGGATAACAGCAACAGATTCCATAATGGACACCCAGAGAAAAACAAACATAACTTGTTTTAGTGTATTAATTATCTAAAAATGGCAACAGCTTTTCAAGTTGTTTGGGTGATGATGTAGATCGTGAAAGTTCATACAGCTTGTGGGCACCTCTGGCGTTAAGAGGATTTGAGGATAAAGTTCTGAAATTGCTTCTAACCCCATGAATGGCTTTCTTTAGTGTTTTCACGGTTTAGGGCTTTGTTATTCCTGTTTAAAAAAAAAAAAAAAAGTTAAATCCTTTTGTGTTGTAGCTAATTTGAACTAGGAGTAGGCTGAACAGGGATATCAGACCAGCAACTGGCTAACATTTGTTACCATCCATTTGTATTTTCAATTAGAATGTCTACTTCTATATGCTCTAAATATCAGTAGGAGCTACTGTTCATCTTGAATCTACCAGCTTCAAAAAATCAGAATTCACTGCTTCCTATGTATTTTGGTGGTAATGTTAACATCATTTTCAACGCTTCATAAATACATATATGTATATAAGCTGATAAGGTGTTTCAAACCAGTAATAATGCAAGGAAAACCAGTACCTCCTTTGGACTGCTCATTAATTATTTTTAGTTTGTCTGCAAATAATACAGCATATGACATTTGTCAACAGTTAGTAGTTGTGTCTGTTTATTTCCACATGCTTAGAAAAGGAAATTACTGTGGTATATTCTAGAAAGTACATGGTGTTCTGACTCTGTCATTGGATCTTTAGCTTTTCAGTAGTAACCACTGCAAGTTAGGTGGCAACAATACAGCTTCAGTAACCACCTTAGTGAAGCATCACTGTAACCAAAAATCTCAACAGTCACCAATGACAAGTTTAAAAAAAAAAACAAACAACAACTTTTTCCCAGTGAAAAAAGTGCAATGGGATGACTTTCAAGAATTAAGCCAAATTCTAGCACAGAATGGCTGAGTATTTGTTGGTAGGATGGCTAAATCATCTGAGAGGTTTTAGATTTCTTATATGGACTGCATTAACGTTGGCAGTGGGCCTAACATCCTTGCAAGATATAAAACAGTAGCATAAGCCCTGGGACCTTTTACAGGCTCTAGGATTATTTGTTTCATTAAATATGTTTAGATAGGACGTTTTTTTAGGAAAAAAATAGAACAACTATAGCTGGTAAAGGAATGAGAATTCCTGCCTAAGGCTGGTGCTTAAGATTCCCAGAATGGATCCTTGGGGACAGCTGATCTGTTTCAGGACAACATGTAACAAGGTTGTTTAATTAGAAACATATGTACTTGAATGAAAAGTGAGATACAACTGAAGTGAACAAAGAATTTGTCAAATCAAGATATCAGGTGGGAGATTAAATTACTAGGACAGTGAATTTACAAAAAGATTAGACGAAAATAGGTAATGCTGAAGAGTATGTAGAAAGACTGCAGAAAAATAAACATTTGATTTTTCTTTTTCAGACTGGATGGCTTAATTTACAGAGATGATCGTAAATTCTGAATAGCAGTAACAATTTTTTCTTCCACTGCCTTAAGAACTTTTAAGCATTATACAAGATATAAGTGTTTTGAAAGGATGGTTTATTTATCTTGCTGTACCATTTGTGTGGGTGATGGCTGTACTTGTCAGCTAAAATAAGACAAAACACAATTGTTATCACTGTCCAGCAGATTTGGGGTCTGGTTATTGAGCAGCAGTTGTTTTAAACACAGCCCAGGACACTTTATAAGATATGCTATAGAATTGTGCATTCAGTAATAGATGTCAGTTGTCTTTATTCAAATTACTTTTTAGTAATGATTCAGGCTTTTGAGTTCAGCGGTGTCTGTGGTGACAATATTTTGACAGTCAAAGTTTTAAAAGTTGGTCTAACTTCTGAGTCACAATGGGACACTGATCTTTTATGATTCAATAGAAAGAACTTAAAGTTAAATAACCAAATCTCTTTTTCTACTTTTGTCTTTTTTCTTGTGTTAGAAAGGGCTTGAATTACTTTGCAGTTTTGAGTTGTTGCTTCTTTAATAAAGAGAAAGAAAGAAAGAAAAAATGTTTTCCAGAGTGGACACAAGGTTATATTCTTTTTTGTAAAAAAGTTTAAAATACTGTTGCTGTTTTTCTTTAGTATGTTGGATTGCTTCGTGAATAAACTGTACACACATTGCCTGAAAAAAGAAAACTAGAACTCAAACTTCCAAATTCAATTCCTAACCCTGAAACCAACCTATTGTGCAATCTGAGAAGAATTTTACAGTCATGTTCACATTGTCTCATGGTGGTGTCTAACATTGTTCAGGATCCTCAGAAGCAAGCTATCAAGGCACAAATTTACAGTTATTTAGAAGCCTACCGCATCAGACAAACACCCAGAATCACAAGACCACCTTCCTCCCATGTGCAAATTAGTATGTTTTTGATTGGGTATCAATAAAAAGTGCTGGGTATTCTAATACCTAGCTCTTATTCATCTTATCAAAAGGAAAAGAGAGTGAGGAAGGTATCTTAGGCTTTAGTCTTATCAGGCCTTACTTAAGTACATTTTAACAGCATATGTTTAGAAACTTCACAGGACAACTATCTGGTAGCTATGAACCTTAGTTGGCTGTAGGGTTAGCAGACAACTGAACAGAGATTCAAAAGAGTTTTGAAGCTGAAATTAGGTATGCAACTTTTTGAAACTAGCCCTAAAGGTCTTTAAGGTCCATTCCAAAGAACATATCTGAAAAAATACATTATTTAATGAACACCTAGAAACTGGTAAGTCAAAAATGAGAACGTCAGTGAGGGTCAAACGTATACAGAGGAATTTTATGCTGTCTTAATCTGTGTTTTCATCAATATAACACATTAACAAGTTTGAGCTGCAAAAGTTAGAGATCACAGCAGGACAGTGCACACATTCAGCCTACTTAATCTCTTCTCTGAAGCACTGGCTAATTAAAAAAAATCCTTTAAAGCAAATTACAAGAGTAAATAATCATGGATTAATATAATCACACATTATAATTGTTTTATGTATGTCTCTGTACAAGTACATACATAAAAGATATACAAATTTTTATTCCTTCAATTTCTCTTATGTTCACTACAAAATAATTACAGACGTAAAAGCATGGAACAAATTTCCTACTAGTATGTGCAACCATGAGTGCTTGTATATAATTTGATAGTGATTTAAATATCTCCCTCTTATTAAATCCCTATATGCAAGGGTCATTGGACCTAGTCAGGTACATGTCTCATATAACTTTAATAATTCAACTGGAAATGAATGTCCAATCCTGTAAGGATCTAAATATTCTCCACAGTAAAATAATAAATAAATCCATAAGGGTTGCATCTACCATTGTGAGAAGCATTTTTTAGATAACTCATTTGGTTCCAATCAGTTCCACAAAACACAAAACTTGAATCAGAGACAAAATTCAAGTGAGCTGGTGTTGATGGATGGCTTTGATACATAGTAAGTGAAGCACATGGTTATATTTCTTTCCTTTCATAACTAACTACAGTTTTAATAGTAAAGGCCTACCTGGAGTGGCTTTCTGTTTAAAAATGTATGAAGCAAATAGCATAATGTAACCTCAGTGTCCACTGGGACTCCACAAAGCTATCATAGTACAAATATATAAAAATGTAGACTCATGCCAGAAAACTTCTTTCGTGTATTGAGTTTATTCAAATCTGAAAAACTCAACACAAATCAATGGCTGAGGATGAACTCTAGAAAAATAACTTGTACAGACCAAAATTATACATTTTTGCACGTCACCTTTAAAACACGAGAAAAGAGATAAAATCAATTCCACCAAATCTACAGCAAACCACTTAGCTGGCTGGACTATAAAAGTTACTAGAACAATCTTGCTTCCTCAGCATACACATTTTTTTGTTGTCAAAGCAACATGTCCTCACTTCTGCATAAAAGCTACAGAATATTAAGGACTAGACACTTGGATGTGTTTTGCTGGTGAAGAAGACTGATCCTGTGTAGACTGTCTTCATATGGAGCAGTCAGGCTCCCAGGAATGGTGCTGAGCATCTCTTCAGGTGCAATGTCTCCCTTTCTTGGTGGAACATCAATAAGCCAAAGAAGAATTTATATTGGCTATAGCCCAAAGGTATTTTGACTTTTAAAAGCACCTTTCCAGACTGAGACAAATTTTCCATTAGTCAGCTAAGATAAGGGAGGGAAAAAGAGGACCAAAATCATTTATTTTCTCTCCCTGAGACTAAGAAACTTGATAATTACGGACAATAATACAGTACATTCCTCACTGAGTTCCTCTAACACTCTCTCTCTCACAATGTCTGAACTGACATCCCAACATGCAAGCTATGAAAGAGAGGAGGAAAACTTACCCCCATACCAGTGGCATTTTTTTCCAAAGAAGCGCATGATTGGAAAGCTCTTCTCAATGTACATGCCAGCAGCTCCAAGGAACACTGAGATAAAGGTAGGCCTCTATTATATTTTAATGGTATCGTCTAGTTCAAAGGATGACATATATTACTCATTTGTACCCTGGGTACTACTCAGTATCTCCCATGAAATTCTGCACATGGACTTTCTGAAATGTATGGCTCTACATGATTACAGTCAACTGGATTCAGTAAAGTCTCTCCAGTACTATTTTCTGAAGGAGACCAAGAATGCCAAAATTTGCTTAGGAGGAAATAGCTTGAGAAATGTGAAAAAAAGTAATGACAAGGATGAAACTTCTTGCTTGTCACTGTTCCTGTTGAGTCCTGAAAAGCTAATAGTTATCCACACACTTTTCATAGCCGTAAGTTCAAGAGTCATAGGTGTGTTTAAAATTCTAAAAAATAAGAAAGTTTATAAACAAGGCAGAAGAGGGGACTTTTCTCAGTTAAGCTTCTTGGATATGCATAGATTCACTGCAGCAGAGAACCTGGGGCCCTGAATACAGCAAGCATGTAAAAACCTACCCTGCAGTTACATGCCTAATTTTATGTGCACATCTAGTATCACTCAGTCACTCACATAGATGAAGTTACATGCTATACTTGATTTAGTATGGGTTGGTTCTTCAAGGGAGCTGTTGTACAGAAAGTTGCAGACGATTTATAACACACTGAATGGATGCTCTCTACTAATGTGTTGTGGAACACCTTAGCTTTTATTCTTTATTTTTAATAGTCCTGCCCAAAATAGTAAGATAACTCATGCTATTAAATGTTATTCTAGGTATTAAATATGTGCAGAACAGGAACCCTGATCATGATTCCTTGAAGGCTTTATTTACTATACCTCTGATTCACTTTGGCTACTTTCACAATTTAAATGCTTCTGCTGACTGACTAGACAACCTTTGGTCACTTACTTATTGTTGCAGGTCTCTGAGCCAGTTGGTAGCTCTAAAAAGTTCCCCCCAAAAGTTGATGTTTCCACCCTGGCAACATGCAGGGTTTTTTTTTTCCTGTTATTTTTTCTTTTTATATTTAAGTCATTAGGGAGCTCTGAAGGCATCAATTTGTTGCTTCAATAGCACGAGGTAGTTGCTAAATTTATTTGGTTTATACTTGGTGATTAAGGAAGACATTCTTTTTTCCTGCCCTTTGACGGAGCCCATGGTGTTATGGGCGACATGTCAGCAATAATTAAGAAATATCCTGGTACAAATCCCAAAAAATACATATTTTTATAAATAATTCCCCAAGGAAAAAATTTTAAAATGATGCACTTGTTCTGAAAAATGCTTCAGGCCTTCTCTAAATAGATTATATTGCTGGGTTTTTTTAAGAGTGCTTGACTTGAGGTGCACATTTTGCTTGTAACTCATAAAACCACAGCACAGTTAAGTGAGGGGAAAAGCAGGAATAATGTGCAGTGAGCTTCAATGCCTCACAAAGGATTTATCATTCAGGCAATAACCCAGCTTCTTCTTTTGTTAAGTTGTAATGCAATGAGCAAAAGAGTTTCTTTGGCCAAAAACAGAAATGTATTTTGTTGGCTTCACTTTTTTTTTTAAATAATTTTCTCCTGTAGGCTTTCCCCCCATTTGGGCTCCATAAATTGAATTTCTTTGTCTCTTTAGAGGGTAGTTTTTCAGTATAACATAATTCAAAATGACTTTATACTGCACAAGGGCCTTAAGCCTTTTGGTGGGTGTGCTTTACACTTCAATTTTCCTATCAACTGCATAAAAAAATCATATCACTTAGCAGGATATGAACTGCAGATGCAGTCCTTATAACAATAACCTGCTGATTTAAAGATGCTTCCATTTTTTGGCTGTAACAAATTTTGCCTAATTTCAAAAAACTGAACATCAGATATTAAAAACCTTGCTTCAAAATGAAGCAACCTACCCTGTTCCATCTTCTGCTTACAAGCCAGTGAAAAGAAAAGGAGGAAGGGAAGGCAAATGAAGCACATATAAATTAAGATGAAAACAGAAAAGATGAGAAGAGGGTAAAGGTTAGAAGAGAAAAATTTGGAAAAAGACAGTAATTCAGTAAATCTGTACATATGAATTGACTTTTTTTTAATGCATGCCAGCCATTGGTGCTGACCACTGATAATATTCCTAATATATATATGGACTTTCTTTAGATATAAAGTTGTTTAAAACTCCTAACAGTCCTTAAGATGTTAGGCACCCTGTTTAAAAACTCAGACTCCAAGAAGCGTCCTTATTCATCACAGTAAATGTGACCTACTTTTCATACGGGCCAACCACCTTATTGAATAAATACTACGTGTTCCTGAAGGTAAGTTCCAACACTGAAAAGCTCACAGCAGTGCCCTACAGCCCAGTATACAGGGTAAGCAATGTGTGTCTGTAGATGTTCAGATGAAGATGGTAACATGCTGTACAGACTCCAAAGCTGTTTAGAAGCATCACTTTAACCTTATATCACATTACAAGCTTAAATAATGAGTGTTTTAGTGATTAATCCCATTATTACATAAGAAATCTATGGCTTAAATTGGAATCAGATCTTGTATTTTCTATATATGAAGGTATCATTCACCAAACAATATTCCTTACCTTAAAGGGCTATAATTCATTAAATGTATTTCTGTTCATTTAATAAAATCTCTGTGTTCTCTCTGCACATCACAGAATAAAATAATCCTAGTTATTTCAACAGTTGCTTATGGCACGCTGGCAGAAAAACGGGCAAAGCAAAGTCGAAAGAAACACATTCAAGAACGAAACTTGTCCTTCAGGCAATGAAGGTCAGGGCACGTAATGGAGTAGTCACACTGAGCCTCCCAAGGGAGATGCATTTGACACACCACATTTTGGTGCTATTTTCTGGTCCGTCATGGAGTTATACAAAGCACTGAGCATAGTTAAGAGCCTGCCTTTTGCCTAGCTTTCAAAAGGGAGATAAAAGAGGTAATCACAAAGTTGATTGTACTTTTATTTTACATGTTATATCCTTCTGATTAATATTCGACTATCAACAAACATCAAGAGCTCAAACAGCTGAGCATATCCAGCATCCAGGAATCCTCTTTGTCTTCACTCCACCAAAATTAATTATATTTAAAAATAATATTCTGCCCCCAAGTGATATTGTGTGCTATTGGAAGATAAATAAATATGAAGTCTGGAACAGTGCTATCACTGGGAAGTGACTGAAATATTAGAGACCATCACATACCAGTGTCCTCATATAGATGTACAAACAAGTGAGTAGCATTTCAGTCCTCTTACTCTATTCCTTCCACATGCATAAAGCAAGAATGATTAGACATAAAAGAAACTGCTCTTTAGAAAACAGCTGGTGCTTCAGTTATTTAGAAGCATGAGACTTCTACAGGATTTAAGTCCTTTTAAGTCACTTGTGCATGATTTCGCACAGGGTTAAGAGAAAGGAACATTTTCCTCACAAAGACACGAAGGCAGCAGTAGAGCCTAGTGGAGGCAGCAGAATCCTTGACTGCGACATACCTTATTCTATTGACATCCATATCTGTAATCCATAAAGTCATCCATCTCCAATCCATCTCTCAGATTACAAATCTTTCCTTGAAAGTTCAGAAAAGGGTAAACTACACAAAGCAGCATACTCACATCCAGCAGGATGAGAAAATCACATCTCAACTTCCTTACACCTCCACTGTGTATGCCCTACCTTTCTCATAATGATTTTTTTCTGGTTCCATTTTCAGGGACCCTCTTTATTTTGAGCAAATACCTGTGAAGTTATGTCTATCATATTTTCTTGCACAGGTACAAATTTTCCCTTGCCCTGCAAAACCATTCAGAAAGCCAAAGCAAAGCTACTTCAGCACTCTTCAGAAGAGCATGGATTCAAGAATCTGTGTAAAGTGTTCTCTTCCTTTAATCTTCCCACTATCTTCCATTCTCACTTCCAACCACTGCAGTTATGACTCAGTAAAACTCAAATTAAGCTAGTGTTTTAGAGAATTAGACTGGAATTTTAACATGTGCTTAAAGTTGAACATAAGTATAAGCATTTCACTGCATAGTCATAACTTACGATTGATACTTAGAAATGGGAAGCAATCAGAAATGGATGTCAAGTAATCAGAGACTCGTGTATCCTGCTGAAACAGGATGCATGTTACATGTCAGCGGTTTTCTGTAGCTCACATCAAGAGTGACCCCCTTCCTAGATTCAGTAACAAAGCCAGTGCAGGAAATACAATGATAGCAATCCTTTGGTCACAGTAACTACTACAATTCCTTAAAAAACACTACCAGAAATATCTTACTTTTACATCAAAATAAAACAAAACAAAATAGCTCTAATGATAAATCTCCTATAAAAAAAACATGTTTATAAAATTTAAAAAGCAACATTAAGATTCAAAAAGGATTATCATAAAATTACAGTGGTGATCTAAGCTTTGACCTGGAGTCTTAGATCTTATTTTTTTATTTTCTCAAGTCTAGGTGGTTGTTGTTTTTTTTTTCAGTTTATGAGGAAACAGAGACATGAAAATGGCATTTTTAGCCAGTAACTCATACATTTAGATTTCTGGGTTTAGGTTTTGGAAAAAATGCACCTAGTTGTTTTCTTATTACAATACTGCTGTTTTTGTTCTCTGGTCCATGTTTTTCTTGGAATGTGGTAATGTGGAACGTTTTAAATTATGGGGTTTACTTTCTTACTATTCAATATCTACTAAATAAGTCCATCATCTAATTCTAAAATGGTGAAGCGGCAAACATACACTTGTAGCCAGCAATACATATATTTTTACTCCAGAGAAATGCTCTTCTGTTCTAAATTTACTGCAGAAAGTTTCAGAGACAAAAGAAAGGCTCTTTGCCAAACCTAGCTTTGCTTCTTTTGTACTTTGGGTCTCTTCAAATATCCTAACAAAATACTGTAAACTGCTGAGAAGTTTCCATTAGGGCTATAATCAATAATAGCAGTTGCTAAGCTTCAGCTGACATAACATCGGAATCTTTTGCATACTATTGTTTAAAATGAAACAATGGAACAAATGAAGGCATTAGATTGGATGAAAATATTAATCAGTCATATTTTACACTCTGTAGTTTTTGAAATATGAGCCATGTATTATATTAAAAAGATACAGGATGTAATCCCTGCTACTGCAACCCACTGTGTATTTTGCCACCCACAACAATCACTATTGTCTGTTGCATACACATGCTGTTTGGAATATGTACTGATGGGTGCATTAAAAGTGTTGAGAGACCCTCAAGAGGTTTGGTTTTCTGGGTTGGTTTAGGTAAAAAATGTAAAGTTGGAATTATAATCCGACACTTGATGCTCTGGAAGGTTACCCATATGATTCCTTCTCTTAAACTTAGAGCTGTTGGCCTTGTCACTGAGACACTGGGTGGGGTTCAGTTCCCAGGTCTGATACACGCTTAATCTGCTGAGAGATTTTTAGTCCTAAAATTCAGGCTAATACCACAGCATTTCACTCCCCTTTTGTCTTATTCTCTGCTTAGATTCTATCTGAGTAGGAACTGTCTCTTAGTATATATACAAACAGTGTACAGAATTATGAAATCCCAGTCTCAGCTGGATCACTAGATACCACTGGAAACATCATTAGGCATATCTAATTTTCTCTTCTCTTAAGAATGACAAAAACTTCCCCTTCATCTCTTTGTCCATTATTTTTTTCAACAATTTTGGAGTACACAGCTTGATGTTGTCTTCCCAGAATGAAAGAAAAGGAATTTTAAAGTTCCAGTGTCTGCCTTCTTAGCAAGATATCTAAAACATCCATTTAGCCTAATGCAAACTGAAACACCAAAGTAAATCTCTTCCTAGATTGTCTTTCCAAACCCACTCAGCATGACTCTCCCTGTCTAAAAAAAAAAAAAAAAAAAAAAAAAAAAAAAAAACACAAGAAAAAAACAGTCCAGTACTTGGAATTACTATGGACATCTCAGAACCGCAAACTGAGATCACTTTCAGCTTGATTTGAATGCTCTTTGATTGACATTAATAGTGGTTTTGAAGAGGATTTACAAAGTAAGAACCAGAACTGTATCATTTTAGAAATAGTTCATTTGAAGAAACCTCCAAAATTACGTGATGTCTGTGAAGGTACAGACATTTACCCCTTATTTTGTAAGCCACTAGTTCAAAGGATCTTCATTTCAACAAAGAAAAAGGAAATTGTTCTTCACCTAGCTTTTTAGAATATTGAACTGTATATTGTCTTGAAGACCACAGACTTGCACATCGAAGATTGTACTGAAGAACCATTCAAGCTGCCCCCTCCTGCTCATCATGTCTCCTGCTTCCTCAGGCGAGAGTTTCTAATATTTTACCCTGAAGACTCCCAGTAATTTCTATCTGTAGTGTGGGTTTTGAGCAGGTGAATGTGAAGAACAGGATAGTTCTCATCCAGGTGGCATGGCCTGATAAGCTTAGGAATTGGTGCTGATGCACTGTCAGGGTGATAAACAATGCTACTTTATGGGTAACTATTCTTCCATATATTTTCATCTAATAAGGATCAACACTTGTACGGTCCAGCTGTCGGGGTTGTGGGCAACACTTAATACTCACCTAGAGCTATGGTGTTTTGTTTTATAGCACAAGATAAGAGGGGGGATCTTATGCCCTTCAAAATTCCATATAAAAATCTTCAAAACAAGGTAAGTTGGCATGTAATAATTTCTCATTAGAAATTCTTATTCTGCAAGAACTTCGATGACAAACTAGTCACCTCTCCCCCCCTCCCCCTACTTCCAGCAATAATGTATTTGTATATTTGGAAAGATTTATATTTAAGGTTTTGAATAGGTTTTAGCATACAGTAAGACCACAGTCAGCAACAGCAGACACCTAATAGTTTGTGACTTCTGTGACTAACATCAGCCTGCTGTGTCTATTATTACGGCTAGTGTTACCTTGGATTGCTCTTGGGCTAGATTTGTACTAGAAAGACTTATACTCACTGCAAGGGTTGATATGGGGAACTTGGAAAATCAAATGAGCAGGTAAGATAGTACTACTATTCTGTTCTTCTCATGTTTATACTTCAGCTTCAAGTCAGCTTGCGTAATAAGGAACAGCTGCAGAACAGGCAGGCTCTGTAAAAAACAGAAAGAACTAAACGTCACATTTTGGTAGTATTAACTGGTATTTTCATGTGCACACACTGAAGATTGTGCCAAACTATTTGCTTGTATGAGCATTCACCCTTCCAAAAACTTTAAAAAAAAATGAGTTCCTGTTACTATTCACCTATATTAGTTACTAGTCACTTTTAAAAAGCAAGATTTTCAGCCCACTCACCAGAATGCCACTAACTGAAGAAAATGCAATAAACTAAAATGAAAATTGATGGTAGAAAATGTTTTTCCTTCCACAAAATAAGTTATTAATTTTCCTTAATAAGCTAATTCCCAGAAGGGCACTGGAACAGGTATTTGCATTCGGTACTATGTTTTCCTCAGACCACTTTTCAGATACCCACACTTCTGTCAGAAATGCCTGGGATGTCATTTGTAAATATGATGGGAAGGATTTTTAAAGAACAATGTGAAACTAGCACATGCACTCAGACTCAGAGCTCGCACTCAAATAATTTATTGTTACATCAAAAAACTGTGTCTCTCACAGAGTTTTTGGAATTTCTTTAAGAGTAACACTGCATTTGTTTGTTTTTAACTACACACTTCTTTGTGTTCATTTCCTATGATAGAACTAGAACAGTACTAAATAGTATCTAAACCACATGGAAAACTCAGCTATGATGGCAATTATTTCACTTTATCAGATTACAAAAAAGGTAAATTTCCTTCTTTGGAAACAACTTTAAGATGAGAGTCTCTCTCAGTAGGCAACAGTCAAATCACTTTCCATTCTGTGCTGAAAGCCACACAGGTAGGCTTCTGCACCTGAACTAGTCAATAAATGCTACAGTTTCCAGACATTGATTAGATTTCAATACTAGTAAAGTTGAAAATGAATTTCATTTAATGTGAGTGACTTCTTGCATTCCAGTGTCAATCTGTAAGCAACCTAGGTCCTGCACCTGAGTTGGGGCAATTCTCATTATCAGTACAGTCTGGATGATGAACTGATTTAGAGTAGCCCTGCGGAGAAGGACTGGGGTATACTGTTGGATGTAAAATTAGGTATGAGCTGGCAATGTGCAGTTGCAGCCCAGAAAGCCAATCATGCCCTAGGCTGCATAGAAAGAAGTGTGGGCAACAGGTCAAGGGATGTGATTCTCCCCATCTGCTCCACTCTTGCAAGACCCCATCTGGAATACCGCATCCAACTCTGGGGTCCCTAGCGCAAGAAAGACATGGACCTATTAGAATGGGTCCAGAGGAGAGCCATGAAAATGAGCAGAGGAACACGTCTCCTGTGAAAAAAAGTTGAGAGAGTTGGGGTTGTTCAGCCTGGAGAAGAGAAAATTCCACAGAGACTTTCTTGCAACATTTCAATACATAATGGAGGCTTATTAAAAAAAAGATGGAGAACTTTTTCCCAGGACCTGCTGTAACTGAACAAAGGGTAATGGTTTTACATTGAAAGAGAATAGATTTAGATCAGATATAAGGACGATTTTTTTTTTATCTTGAGTGTGGTAAGACATTGAAACAGATTTCCCAGAGAAGTGATAGTTGCCATATCATTGGAAGTATTCAAAATCACATGGGATGAGGCTTTGAGCAACTTGATCTAGGGAAAGACACCTCTGCCCATTTGATCTTTAAAGGTCCCTTCCAACCCAAACTACTCTGTGAGTCTATCTATACACATACACACAATGAAAGAAAACGTGATTAATACTGTGGAGGGAGGAAAGTATGGTAGAGACCTTTTTCCTTGACAAACACACAGCCCCAGCAATCCACAACTGCACTTGGTTTTCCCTACTTGAAAGTAGCGTAGCAGCTGAAAGTTGTTCTAATCATCAACCTGCTCACTGGAGATGAAATTCCAAATTTTGCCAAACAAGCTGGTTCCATATACCACGAGGTAACTACGGTACAGTGAAGATGCGATTTTTCCTACACGCTACACAAGGAACGAGCTAAAGAAAATACAGAATGTGCACTCTGTTGCCCACAGTTTTAGGGCGTTTTGTCAGGGATTTAGAAAACATAACCAGGCACCAGTTCTCCCTCACTTAAAAACTACTTCCGCAAAACTGAATGGAAGCCTTCTCTTGGCAAATAAGGAAACAGGGTTCCCTCATTGTCGTTCTGAGAAAATTATATTCCAGTTGAAGTATCTAACTTCAGTTGAAATCCATCAGTTAGGAACTCCTGACTTAAGGGCTAGGAATAAAGGTGTGTTGTCATCATCCTCATCATTTTACATTTCATGCTCTGGCCAATTTCCTCCAAGTTCCACTCCTTATTCCCACAAGCAAGTGTCAATCTTTACAAATACTACTCTATGGTACTTAGTCTTTATAGTGCACAGAGAGCTTTGGATCCTCAACATGATGTGAATTCTCCCAGGTGCCAAAGCACCTGAAAAATCTTTGTTGAACTACAAAGAAAATGTGATTCCCTCTGTGATAACCTTCTGAAATATGCCTTGTTTTAGCTATGTCAATTACTATTTATAATTGTACATACTTTAAAGTAGAGCACAGATGCCCCAAATACTTTTCAACAGTTTTTTCTAGTCACTGCACATGCTCACAGTGAAACAGTTCTCACTTTAACAAACTTCCCATGTATGCATGCAAGGAAAACAATGAGAGAAGTTTGTACTGCATACTTCAGAGTAAAAAAGAAGACATATATCTCCTCCTCATTTATTTTTGCCAAAGTCATACTGCTACTGTAGCACTATTACTGTATTATCACAGTAATATTATGTAATTATTTAAAACACTTTCTTAAGTAGGAATACAGCTGATGTTTCATGGGTTACAGATTTCAGTGGCAACCGTTCACACATTATACATGCATTTAATTTTTTATACTGTGATTTCAAGATGAGACCTAAGCCCCAAGGTGTCTTCATTAATTAAATGTATCAGTTTAATGTGTGCACGCATGCATGCACACACAAAACCTTACTTGCAACAGTCTCTGTGTGTGTTACTACAGAGTTTCAGAAAAAAATAGGGGTGGGGAGAGCGAGGCTTTATCAGTAGTTTTATTTTTAAAATGTAGGTGAATCAAATAGAAGGAGGTTGTGTCAAAATGTACTCACCAGTTCTGTTGTGGTCAAAGGAACAGTTTTCTAAGGTCTTGCACTGTGGTTTATTTCTGCAAGGACTGGGGTCCAAATTTCAAAGGCTCTAGTTTTTGCACCAGAGACAGGTACAGTGGAGAAGCAAAAGAGGGTTTTAAACACCATAACGCTATATATCTTCAGGGATCATTTGGGGATCTAACCTATTTCACTACCCCAAAGATGTTCTTACTAACCTGACCTCCTAGGAGCCTTTATAAACTCCTGTTGTAGAAAATAGCTGGGTAATCGTTGAGACCAACTAGCTGACTTGCAGGATGTTCTGAACACTTGCATCTGGGCAAGTGAGGGAGGACTTGGGACAAAGGATTGCTCAGGGACTACTTCCATCCACTACTCTCTGCCAGTAATAACTGTTACAGAGGTGGGATTTTCGATAGCCAGAGCCATCTCTTTCAGTTATTGCAGTGACATCATAGTTCACCCCCTTCTCTTATTTTGTTGGGGTAGTAAAAAATTCTCAAGCCTTTGAATGCAGGCTGACCTCCCCTGCACTGCATGCCTACTTCTCCAAGGGGGCCTGCTGTCAAAGAATAAGCCTGTATGTTCAGTTTCTTAAATACATCTCTAGCATGAGTAGTACTTCTTACAGGACTTGTGTTCTTCAAAAGATAATTAGGTTTCCATGCTAGGCTTCTGTCAAGGTACAGATCTTTGTAAAGCTCCTGGTTTGGAGTGTCAACCTGCTGGCAAAATGTCAAGTTTTAAGCCTCTCTAACACCATTGGCTAAGTAGGCCTTGAGTTGCAAAAAGACAATACTGTTCAGCAACCTGACGTCATGTTGACTGGTGGCTCTGCATGATGTCAGTTCCTTGGTACATGGAATAATATGAAAGAATAAGCACTGCTGCATGAAGAGCACTACTTCAGTAAAGAATGCATTAAACCATGGCCCTCTGGAAACCCACTTACTCAGCTCAGGGCAATATTCAACATGAAGAATTCTCTCAGTAGGATTCAAAACTGAGCTCAGTCCTCTCCCACTTGCTTTACCACACACATCTTTTCCCACACTGAGGCTGTTGCACCAGGTAGCAAGCAATGTAAAGGAGAGAAAGCATGCACAAGTCTAAATCTTGTTTCCTGTCATTTTGTTACTATTATTATTATTATTATTGTTCATAGATGCACAGAATAGCTGAGGCACCTCTGGAGATTGTCTACTCCCTGCTTAAAGCATGGTTCCCAGGGCCACATCCACTTGGGTTTTGAATATTTCCAAGAGTTGAGACTCTACAACCTCTCTGGGTAACGTGTCACAGTGTTTGACCACCCTCACAATCTGAATGTTGCTTCACATATTTAAGTGCAATTTCTTGTATTTCAGTTTGTGTTCACTGCCTCCCATCCTGTCACTGGATGCTACATTCTTCAGTGATGGTCCATATTTCACCACTATGGCCCTACTGTCTTTTTTTTCCAGTATTTTTTTTTTCTCTTATACCTTCAACTTAAATTTAATTTCAGCTCTGACTCACATATAAGGAGCAACAAAGAAGAACTGATATATTCTAATACTGAATCAGGCATTAAGGGTATGAAGCCTCTCTTTCTTTGTCAAGCTTCTCACTACAAGTTTCCCCACTTAACTTCTAGCAGCATTTCTGTGACAGGAAATAAATGGCATAAACCACAGCGTTCTGTGAGAAGGCCATGCTCACATCACTAGAGCTCTCTCTATGAAGAGTTAGCCCAGGCTTCCATTCCCCCTGCAAACCATCAAATAGCTGAGGTATTTAAAAATTATTTAAAAAAAAAAACAAAACCTCTGCTAAGCTGAGCGCTTTTCCTGGCAAGTTCATGGCTGGAGTCAATTTTTATGGCCATGTTACCAAACAAACTAAAAATAAAAATACAGGGCTTAATAATGGAAAACCTGACACTACCTAAAATATAATGGAGTGGGCATGCTGTTATAATAATTCTGTTAAGCCTACAGAAACTAAGCAATGTTAATTATTAATCAAAAGCAAAGCACCCATTTTAAGCATTTTTCAGGGAGACACACTCATTTAATTTCTTGCTACCATGTATTATTTTATATCAGTAATTGTCACTTAAAGCCAGCAACACTTACACAACTGCGAGGACACTGCTCCACAACAAACATAATACCCGCAACACGCATGACACAAGGCCTAACATAAACATTGAACTAATCAGCTGTACAATCTTCTTGTCTTCCTATGCTAGTGTCTCTTCCTTTCTGCCCACCCAAACACTCCATGATTACGTGAGCTGCTGTGTTTTATTTTGTACTGTGAGTAGTTCAGAAAATGAGCACCCCTGTCAGTACTATATTGTTTAATCACTGGAGCAAAGACTACCTAAGAAATATATACTGAGCCAAAATCACTGTGTGTGTTTCAAGCCCATGGATACCAAGGAAATTACTCTAAAGGTCATTTTGTTCCACAGTGTTGTTTCTTAGCCTTTGTTGTGAAATACAAAAAATAATTTAGTCTTCTTTTGTTTCTTGCCAACCTCTTACCTGGGAGAGTTGGGAAAAATCAGTTTGATAAGTAACTGCTTAGTTCTGAAGAAACATCTGGGAAGGAGAGGTGAAAAAAGCCCACTAATGGAATGAAAACTGTAGTCAATAAAAACTAACATGGATTTTAAAATGACACACTGTCAAACAAAGGCTTTAAAATGCAGATTTAAAATGTTTTTACTTCAATCTTCTCTTACTCATTCTTCATCTTCTCTTATGATCTTGGTCATCAGTCTGGAATGATGTACCTTTTCTGTTCTCACTACAACCCTAAGATTGCTGTGAATTAATTGTACTCATCCTTCAGTCCTCATTACAGTCTCTGACACAAGAATGAGTTTTCACAGAAGTGAATGCCAGGGTGTTCTGATTCTCATTGAATATTCTCATTAATCCATTCCTAGGACAAAGACTAATGATATAGAATAAGCACAGATATTAATTATTTTATTTCTCATGGCAATCCCAGGGATGTAATGAGAATGGAACTATCACCCCTTTTTGGTTCTTAAAGTAAGGTATATTTTTAAGGACAGAAAAATATTCAAAATTAATTTATTCTTGTAATTAAACTGTGATAGGACCATGAGCTTAAAACACATCAAATTAATTCATTCTCATGGCAGTTGTAAGGGCCCAAACCTGTAAGTGCCAATTAGAGTGAACAGAAGCAGAGGATACAGGTCAGTGGAAAGTAGAGCATCACAGTTTTTTAATATTTATTTATTTATTAATATTTATATGCTGAAAATAGATAGTGGTATAGTCCTAAAATGATAACAAGATGTAATAATCTAGATTATCTCTGTTTGCATTTTTGCTCCTTTCCAATAGATCGGTGCTGTGCGTTAGCACAGTTCTTTCAAAGACAGCTAATACATGGCTAGTTTCAAAATTGCTTAATTTGGAAGTATTCCCCTGTAGATAGGAAGTGCCAAATTATTAAAAGGTGACAGATATTCAGTGTCATAACGTGATGATGCACAGGTTGAAAGCCCACAAAGCACATAAAGCACAGTGCCCATGTGATCATCACGGTCTCAGCCACTTCCAGATCAGTCTTCCACTGACCTTCTTACCTTCCACATACAAAATTCAAGGACGTACCTGCAGTTGGCCCACTCAGGGATCCTTAAACAAATACAGTGTATTTCCCTGCAATTGCAAGTGCTAAGTTTCATTGATAGTTGCAGGTTTATGATACGCCATTCAGGTGCTAGACCTAAAAACGTAAAAGAAAAAATGACAAAGGTTTATTTGAGTCTGTATTAATTTGGTAACTTTCACTCTTTTAGATGTTAATCTGACCGTCTGACTTCAGCATTCCTCAGAGCTGTTCATGAACAGCCCAGTGCCTGTGATAATTAATCTAGTGTCTAAGCATTATACTATAAGGCGTTTCAGAATAAAAAAAAAAAATATATTTCATGTGCTCTCTCAAAGATGAAAGTGATACCAATGCAATAAGAATTCTTATTCCATCTGTATTCATGAAAACAATACCAAGCAGTGTCACATAATAGAAAAACATGAGCAAGAAATCCATCTGCAGATTTCAGAACAAACCATGAAAATCTCTCTAATAGAGGTCCCTTTTTAAAATTAATTAAGGGGAAAAAAAAAAAAAAAAAAAGTCAAACATCTCAAGTTGTGCCAGGGGAGGTTTAGGTTGTAAATTGGTAGTCATTTTTTCTTAGAAAGAGTAGTCAGGCATTGGAATGGGTTGCCCAGGGAGGTGGTGAAGTCACAGTCCCTGGGGGTGTTTAAGGAAAGTGGTGCTTAGGGACATGGTTTGGTGGGTGATAATGGTGGTAGGGGAATGGTTGGACCAGATGATCTTGGAGGTCTTTTCTAACCTTAATGATTCTATGATCCAGGAGGGTATCTGTTGAAAGGAATCTACCTCTGCTTACTGCAGGTTCTCTAAAGACTCCTTGCAAGACAACAAATCCATAAATGTATCTAAACTGTGGAGGGCGTTGAACCAACAACAGGAATTAGCAAGACTTTGCAAAGAAGTTATAGTACTTGTTTCTTAAATAAAGCAATTTTAAAAGCCCCGAGGCTAGAGAACCCCCTGTGTAAGAACAGAGGGGAATACTGCAGGTTCAGGCTTCATGTGAAATAATTTATTTTTCCTCATTCACAGCATCAAATTTGGGCACTAGAAATAAGCAAGAGTGTGCAAGCAGAGATCAAAAGAAATGTCTGTGGTCCGCCTGCTAACGGTGTCTTTATTATAAAATGAGTTATCAGGTAGCAATCAGGAGACCTGAAACCTATTTCCAACACAGTATTTTCTGGACAATGCTACATATGCAATACACCTCTCCATCCAACTACAGGAAACAGCCACAGGTGCGCCACTGGCTTGAGATCCATTGATGAAGAGTGCTAGAATCAGAGCTAGCTTTCGTTAAGGTATCTGAAGAGGAATTAAGAGAGATGCATCCAGTTCTTTGGCAGGCTCTCATCTCATTCAGCTAAACTCATCTTTAGCAGTAAATTAATATTAAATTTGTGTTTAAATCTTGCTTTATGCAGTGTAAATCTAACTCTGATTTCAGAGAGCTTTGCAAAACAAAGATGAGAATAATAAATTAATTCTTCCTAGCCACTCAGAACATAAATTCTAAAAGGAAGGAATTTTTCCTTAACTATATACATATTGTATCTGATTTTATTTTGGCTTTGTTCATGTTCTCTTGGTGAGATTTTCATAAATATTATAGCAGACTAGTTAAGGAATGGGAATATTCACCTATTCATTGAACTTGGAGTTTGATAAAACTAACACCAGAAGTAGTAGCCTTCAAGGCACCCTTACACTTATACGTAACACTGTATTGAGCAGCATCTTATTCACATTAAAAACTTGGTTCTGAGATTTTTTTCATACAGTTAGGAAACAGGATTGAAATGTCTGACCCATTTCCTTACGCAAAACAGCTCAAACATCCATTTGTACCGGCTAGACATTTGCAATGAATAAACCACACACCAAGAAATTACTTAGCAAATCATTTCTAATTCTGAAGAAAATCATATTTTGCAGCAAGAAGAGGGGTGGAGACTCATAAAGTATTGGTTATAGTCCATTCTCCCAGCTTTGCATCTACATAACAAATTTCCCCAATTTCTAAACAGTGTGTTGTGTGAGCCAAATTTATGTGATGTTACCTCATTGACTGCCATTTGAAATATCTTCCATGGCATTACACCAAAGGTGAATGTAGTCACATATCTTTTCATATAAAATCTATTCCTAGTCGAAATATCATGGGAGGACATTAATTAGAGTGCTTTCCTACAGTATTGTAGCACTGACTAAAGGAGGCCAAAAAAAGGGAAAAACATGCCTCTGGGAGTTGGCAGAGAATTCATTGGGACAGGTAAAAAGCTTAGAAGATTTTGCAAGAGTAAAAGCCAAAGACTATAAGAAACTTTTTTGTTGTTGTTGTTTATATGTAGTGTTTTAAATAAAAATTTCAGATGAGAAATTAAAATTTAAACAATGTAAGTGCCTCAGAGAACCAGGCTCTAAAGCAGTCCCTTAATGGGACTCCAGCACATCCGTTATTTTTTTAATGTGAAGAAGGGAAAGGATTTGTCATTAAACTTTAAAAATAATCAAATTTAAATTTTTATTTTTTTATGTTTTTTTTTGGTGGGCTGGCAGTGTTACTAAGAATGATTGTGTTCACTTAGTGGGTGTGGATCAGTAAGGAGAACCTTCTTATGTCTAACAGGGATTAGAGATCCAAATTTAAGCTTGTCTTGACTGTCCTGGAGTCTACATATTTTTTCAGTTAATTATGCCAAACTTCATGTCGGAATTATCTGCTCTTCAACAATAACATCTTAACACATGGTTTCTTTGTCAGCTGTTAAGGACTCCCTGATTTTAGAATATGAAATAGGAAATGCCATGCGAGACAATCATATGAAGTGGGTGCCATGTAGAAGACCAACACTTGCTGTCTTTCCTATGATTTGTAGTGAGAAGTACAACAATCACACCTAAGTATCAATACTAAACACTTTTATGCTAGACAGTTACACAACTTAGCATAAACCTAGAGTAGATATAAAATGACCATCTTCCTGTTCTGTTATCTAGGTATCAAAATTCTATACTCTGCAGAAAGTTGTGCAAAGAAAGGAAGACAATATTAGACAATATTCATCCTTTACTCTCCTTTTCAGTAAGCTGGTCATTGTAAAATGTAAAAACATGTAGAATAGCAACAGGAGACACTGCAGTTACAGCACCGAGAAAACAAGTACATTCATAGAAGACAAAGCAAAGCCAGCCTGTAGAAGGAACCCTTGGCACTGGAGGCCCTGAATTTCAACATCAAATAAATTAATACAGTAGGGTACCTCATAAACTGAGCCTTTAGGCCCTGTTACTACCTCCATGTCAGCAATTAAAAGTAAATGAAAATAAATACACAAGCAATGCTCCTTGATCCATACAAGGTTTAACATATGCTGATGAGCATCAGTATTTCCAACAACAAAATTATGCCTTTCTACTCATCACTGGTGGACCTTGTTCTCACAATATTGCTACTTACTTTCGTAATGAAAGTCATTTGAAAGTTGAATCTGCAAGTGAATATGCTGTGGTGTACACAGTGCATAGTTCCCATAAATTTAGCACACAGGAATTTATTTCAGCAGCTACAGCTTTCAGTAGTTCATCAGTTTTGTTTTGCATGAATGTAATTTACCTTTCAGCCACCAAAGGCTTACAGTACAGGTCTTGTATTTAAACAAAACTAGTACTGTAACAGCACTCACATCATGCTCCTGAAGGGGGAAAAAAATCCTCATATTTATTCCAAAGTTTTCCAAGCAGTTAAACTCAAGCGCAGATGTATATCTCTGTACATTTTTAGAGCAGTGTTAACATTCTGGTTGCACAAGGCTAGTAAAATTACAGTTTCAATAATGCAGCTGTAATTATTTCTATAATACGGTGATGCGTAGTCTTTTTTTCCTCTCTTTAAAAAAGAAAAAAAAAAGAAAAAAGAAACCACTGGAAAAGAAAAGTCTGTTGAAATCCTATCATATTGTATAGTCACAGGTCTAAGAGAAACAGAAATGCTGTGGTCTAAAGTGAAATAAATCACTGAGTTTCAGAGACAGTCTTATCCATTGGAAATAGCCACAAATGAAGGGGAAGACAGACATTTCAGTTCTTGAAAGTGCAGAGATTTGTGGTGATGTTTGGATTTATAAACTTTCAGGAAGAAGGACCCATTTAATTACTGGAAATTTTACCTTACTAAAGCATAGAGAATTTGGCCAAGTTTCTGCAATGCATGTTAGCTTCTTTCATAAAATATGGGCCAGACTCATTTTCCTTGAAGTCAATGGGATTTTTGGCATCGATTTCAAGATGAATAGCCAGTGGGTCCTGAGTAGGGAGGATAAGGAAACAGACATACTACCTCTTACCAAAGTACAGTTTAGATCAAATGCTGTGAGCTTCAGAGGTGTATTGCCTGATGCTCTCTTTGTGCCTTAGACATTGCTGTTCACAATAAGCAAATTCTTCTACAGTCAATTTTACAACTACATTTGTGTTTTAGAGAGGAAACCTAATACTAACCATGGAATGCTGTCAAGAATTCAGTAAATCAAGTGACTTTTTATGGCATTTTACAAGAAAAAAAAAACTATTCAGGTAAACTGACAAGTCCAAGTAGGAATAAGAGACTCCAACTAAAGCGTATGTTATGAATCATAGTCTACTACCCCTGCTGAGATTGAGAGAGAATCTCCAACCCAAAATGAATTCAAACCAGTTCACAGGGATTCTTAAAGTTTTGCTAAAAAGGGAAGCCAGAATGATGACAGCTTTATTAGAGCATATAACTCAAAATAAGCACCAATGCATTTTAAAAGACTTCAAGGGTATCTTTCAATATGAATCTAATTCCTTTTAAGATACTGTTGAACTTCCTAGACAATAGTATTTCTTTATACAATTCAGTAGGCATTTTATTTGCATCAGAATGAAATATTTTGTTAGCTGGGCTAAAAGTTGTTTCTTCTGTGAGTATTCCAGTAATGTATGTTGAGTTTTAATAGCTTTTTGTCCGTTCAGGACTGCTATGAGTTTTAAATACTACCGTGTTCAGGATCATCTAAGAATCTACCTAGCTGTGACACTTCTGTGTTATGAGACCTTTATATAAAACAAATGCAAGTAAAATGTTATACATCTCTGATCCTCTACATGTACTAGGTTCCACTTATGAACATCATGGAATTTTGCCTCAGCAATCTTCTACAACTGTAAAGAGTGCGCATCAGAGAGATTTAAAGAGATATTTACGATTTACTTTCTTTTAATGGTGCATGTGGACACATATATGAATTAAAAAAATCGTTTGATCTTTTACTGTAATCTCAAATATTCGGTAGAGCACTAATAAGCCTTTTTGTGGCGCACGAGTGCCAAGACAATGCTGTATGAAACTTCCAGACAAGTGCTTATTGCACATCCATCTGTGACTGTGAGGTAGAGGGGAGGAACTGGACTTTATGTTCTATATAACACCACTTAGGCCTGTGTTTATTTTGCGTTTTATTTGCCAAAAACTTAATTTTGAAATGGGCTTCTATCACCATGCATACCTGTCTCAGCTTATCAAGCAAATGTCATGATAGGCTTGAGTAACAGATTAATTAGTTTAAAGCAAAGAAGATAGATAAGTTAAAGTGTAAAATAATATGAAAGATACTTTACTGTTAAAACGATGTCACAAATAATTACATTTCTTATTTCCTCACAGAAAAAAAAAAAATCTGCTCTCCCAAGTATACAAGAATAGATCACATTTTAAAATCTGAATTTACTTCAAGTTCTAGTATCTTAGTAAGGAGGAGGCGGTTCTGCCTTCCACACTGATTCATTTGCCCTGTTACAAAATAGAGAGTCCTCAGAATATTACTAGAATGAAAAGAAATCAATCCCTTATTAAGCGTGAAAGATGAAGCATCTTAACTAGGTTATTCTATTTAATGTCCCCATAGGTACAGTGGACTATTTTAACTCTATCAAAGGTCAAAAGTCTTTTCAGAAAATGCTATACTTGATATATTGCAAATCAGAATTCCAGGCTAAATTAGTACAGGTTCATTGGGACAGAGGACGTGGTTCACTGCACCCAGGCACACAAGTTTTTTTGATACTTGAGATGTTCCTCCTTCTCTTCCCTTTACCATTCCTTTTATGCCCCAAGCTGCCTTCTGCTTCACCAATTGTTTCACCTGTATTTTACTTTCCAGAAATGTGAAGTGTGCTGCAAGTAATATTCAAGCCTGAACCTATATTATCTGTCAAGCAAATGTCTTGATATGGATATATGACAGCCTAATTGATGTATATATACATATATACATATGTATAAATATACATATATAAAACCAAACACACCTTACAAAAGAGGAGCAACATTGTAACACTATAGGGAGCATTGTAGGTAACTGCACATTTTGTTTTTTTGATTTTTTTGTGCTGAACTGTTAGGAACAGCAGATGACAGAGCTGCATGCTTGCATTTAATTTCCATACCCTTCAAGCCCTCCTCGTCTTGTCCTTATTATAGCTACTGCCACATCAGCCTCCTAACAAGCTTTATAACCAAGGTTTTTCATCAAGCAACATTGTTCAAAGAATTGAGGTGAAACTTGCAGTTGCTGACCTCTTCATTCACATAATAAATCCTGATTATTCTAGGGTTACAGTTCATGTAAATAACCTGATCGTTATATATTTTACTGGGCATTCACACCTAGCATAATATTTTTATAAGTGTATGAAAATTGAATAAATCATATGCTTAGGTGTTGTGGCCAAAAAAAAAAAAAAAAAGGGAACAAAAATGAAAAAAGAACTGACAAGCAAGTGTAAAATGGAGATGATCAAAACACATTCACTATTATGCAGCAAAAACAAAGAAAAAGACTTCTTCCTCAACAATTTTCAGTAATGAAATACCTGTTAGGGATTCCTGTTCCTGTTAGGGAACAGGAAACCTGTTTAGTTTCCTGATGCAGCTGGTTAGTGAGCCTACCAGGGAGGTGCCCTGCTAGACCTTCTGTTCACAAACAGAGAAGGACTGGTCGGAGATGTGGTGGTCAGGAGCTGTCTTGGGCAGAGTGACCAAGAAATGGTAGAGTTCTCTACTCTTGGCACAGTCAGGAGGGGGATCAGTAAAACTGCTACCTTGGACTTCTGGAGGGCAGACTCAGCTGTTCAGGACACTGGTTGGCAGAATCCCCTGGGAGGCAGTTCTGAAGGGCAGAGGAGTCCAGGAAGGCTGGGCACTCTTCAAGAAGGAAATCTTAAAGGCTCAGGAGTGGTCTGTCCCCAAGTGCCCAAAGACAAGCTGGTGCAGAAGAAGACCAGCCTAGCTGAACAGAGAGTTGTGGCTAGAGCTTAGGAAAAAAAAAAATAAGGTTTATGACCTTTGGAGAAGAGGGCGGGCCACTCAGGAGGACTATAAGGATGTTGTAAGGCTGTGTGGGGACAAAATTAGAAAGGCCAAAGCTCATCTGGAGCTCAATCTGGCTACTGCTGTTAAAGACAACAGAAAATGTTTTTATAAATACATTAACAGGAAAAGGAGAACTAAGGAGAATCTCCATCCTTTACTGGATGCGGGGGGGGAAACTTAGTGACAAGAGATGAGGAAAAGGCTGAGGTGCTTAATGCCTACTTTGCCTCAGTCTTTAGCAGCGAGACCAGTTGTTCTCTGGATACCCAGTACCCTGAGCTGGTAGAAAGGGATGGGGAGCAGAATGTGGTCCTCATAATCCACGAGGAAATGGTTGGCGACCTGCTACAGCACTTGGATGTACGCAAGTCGATGGGGCCGGATGGGATCCACCCAAGGGTACTAAGAGAACTGGTGGAAGAGCTGGCCCAGCTGCTTTCCATCATTTATCAGCAGTCCTGGCTATCAGGGGAGGTCCCAGTCAACTGGCAGCGAGCAAACGTGACACCCATCTACAAGAAGGGCCAGAAGGTAGATGTGGGAAACTATAGACCTGTAAGTTTGACTACAGTGCCAGGGAAGCTCATGGAGCAGATTATCTTGAGTGTCATCACACGACACTTGCAGGGCAACTAGGCAATCAGGCCCAGTCAACATGGTTTATGAAAGGCAGGTCCTGCTTGATGAACCTGATCTCCTTCTATGACAAAGTGACACGCTTGGTGGATGAGGGAAAGGCTGTGGATGTGGTCTACCTTGACTTCAGTAAGACTTTTGACACCATTTCCCACAGCATTCTCCTCATGAAACTGGCTGCTTATGGCTTGGACTGGCGTACGCTTCATTGGGTTAAAAACTGGCTGGATAGCCGGGCCCAAAGAGTCATGGTGAACGGAGTTAAATCCAGTTGGAGGCTGGTCACTAGTGGAGTCCCCCAGGGCTCAGTATTGGGGCCAGTCCTCTTTAATATCTTTATCGATGATCTGGATGAGGGGATTGAGTGCACCCTCAGTAAGTTTGCAGACGACACCGAGTTAGGTGCATGTGTTGATCTGCTCGAGGGTAGGAAGGCTCTGCAGAAGGATCTGGATAGGCTGGACCGATGGGCTGAGGCCAACTGTATGAAGTTCAACAAGGCCAAGCGCCAGGTCCTGCACCTGGGGCACAACAACCCCAAGCAGTGCTACAGGCTGGGAGATGAGTGGTTAGAAAGCTGCCTAGCAGAGAAGGACGTGGGGGGAGTATTGGTTGATAGTCAGCTGAATATGAGCCAGCAGTGTGCTCAAGTGGCCAAGAAGGCCAACAGCATCCTGGCTTACATAAGAAACAGTGTGGCTAGCAGGGCTAGGGAAGTGATTGTCCCCCTGTACTCAGCTCTGGTGAGGCCACACCTTGAGTACTGTGTTCAGTTTTGAGCCCCTTGCTACAAGAAGGACATGGAGGTACTCAAGGGAGTCCAGAGAAGGGCAACGAAGCTGGTGAGGGGTCTGGAGAACAAGTCTTACGAGGAGCGGCTGAGGGAGCTGGGATTGTTCAGCCCGGAGAAGAGGAGGCTTGGGCGACCTTATCACTCTCTACAGGTACCTTAAAGGAGGCTGTAGCAAGGTGGGGGTTGATCTATTCTCACACGTGCCTGGTAACAGGACGAGGGGGAATGGGCTAAAATTGTGCCAGGGGAGGTTTAGGTTGGATATCAGGAAGAACTTTACCGAAAGGTTTGTTAGGCTGGAAATGAAAGGTTTGGAATGGGCTGCCCAGGGAAGTGGTTGAGTCACCATCCCTGGAGGTCTTTAAAAGACATTTAGATTTAGAGCTTAGTGATATGGTTTAGTGGAGGACTTGTTAGTGTTAGGTTGGACTAGGTGATTTTGGAGGTCTCTTCCAACCTAGATGATTCTGTGATTTCCCAAAACAAAACAAAGGTCTTTAGGTGAGACTGTTTCATTCCATGTTCAATTAAAATATTCACTACAGGTATAAAAACTGCATCCTGCACCAAAAAGAAAATCATCACTTGACACATGCAAAAGCAATTTGTATTCTCAGAAACAAGCCTATGGAGAGAACACCATGCCCATTTTCTTGCCACTCCCCTGTACTACTGATGATACTGCTAGGTTTTCACTAGTTTTAAAACAATTTTCCTGTCCCTCTTTCATCTGCCACTAAAATCCCAAAATTTGTCATATATCAGAGATATAGGCAACATGCTTCTGGACTTCAAAAGCCCCCTCCCATTAGTCTCTTAATTCTTAATCCAGTACAGATGAATTTGCGTGTACAACTATTCTGAATCTGCTGTAGATTGTACAACAGACCAAACTCCCATCAGTAGCCTCAGGAGCAAAAAAGAAGATACGTCTGTTGTCTTCCTGTCTTCACATTTTCATTTTTGATAGAATTGAACTGGGCTTAAGTATCAAGCACTCTGTGGCAGCAGAACCCTCGTGCATGATTAGAGCTGGTCAAGAATGTTTCAACAAAACCTTTTTCTAATGAGAAGCTTTTGATTAAACAAATGTTCTCTTGAAAAATGAATGCTTTTCAATAAATAGTCATCTTATTGAATATTTTTAAAACTTTAAATGAGAAGAACATTTTTATCTGCAAATTTAACTCTTCTCTAAAACATTTAAGTCTCATCAAGCCTATTCACCACAAAAAGTTATGTTTAATAATGCTACAAAACAATACTATTTTCCTTCATTTCCATAAAAATTTTATATGATGGGAAAAAAGATGTTCCAAATTTGTAGAAACTTTTTCTCTTTTGTTTTCTTCATAGATACATAATCCAGATAGATTGCAAAGGTTAGCACTTATGATTCAGTTTCATATACACAAATTAAAAAAATGCAGTCAAATGCCTTATCTCCTGAGTTATACAACTTTGTAAATAGCTCATCTTCATCTGTGTAGCCTTCTGTGACTAGTATAATCCCATTTTAAATTCAGAAACAGAAAATCTTCATTGTTACCTACTTGAGGTCATTGCAACTTTTTTTTTTTAAACTATCAACGTAGTCTGAGATCTTACATATCATCTCTGCTTATCTAAGGCCCAAACACAGCACAAGCTAAGAAAGTGCTGTGTTGCAAAATAAACAAATAAATACATAAATTCTATGAGAGTGCTTTCTAAGAAATCAGAGAGAAGAAATTACAGGAAAATCTAGCCAGTTTTGTACGCAGCACAAAGAAGATGACCTTAGTAATGAATTAGCATGTACTAAATTTGCAACTGCCACCTAACTAGGAGAGGCTGCAGGCATCAGGACAAGAATTCAGAATGACACAAAAATAAACATATGAAATGGGAATGCCTGATGTTCTAATATCCTGTTGGAAAAGATCCAGAGGTAGCAATTTGCCAGAAATTATTGAAAAAAGGAGGTGTCATGGGTCACAAGCAGAAGTTTAGTCAGCAGTGCTACTGTTGGGGATAAAAGAAATAAACTTAAAAAAAAAAAAAAAACAGTACACAGGAATAAGTATAAACAAGAGCATCACCAGAAAGTCACGTAAGAATTTCTACACTTCACAATGTGGTTTTGCCACAACTGGAATACAATGGGTGGACTGGGTCATGACATTTGATTAGAAAGCAGCCTACGTTGGCCCACTGGAGAACAAGAGTGAGCTGGAAAACACAGTCTGTGAAGAAAGACTTAAAGCACTAGAATTATTTAGTCTATACAAAAGAAGAGTGAGGGGAAGGTATGAAGGCAATATTCATATTTATGTATATATACTCATATATATAAAAGATGGCTCCAAAGTAGGGACTAATGATTTGTTCTTGTCCACTATAGATATGACAAAATGGCAGGCTTCAAGTGCACTGAAGAAGCTTTAGTTTGGGCATTAGGGAATACAATCTTCCAGTAGCAAGGGTAGGCTAGTACCTGAATAAATGATTGCTGCAGAATCCCCAAGCTTGCTGGGTTTAAAGCAAGCAGTTCAGGTATAATCAATCCCACCTTGAGGCTGGATCTGTCATCTAGTCCACGGTAAATGACATATTTAACAACCCTTCTGATCTTACTGAGTATTAATGGCTGCAACCCCCATTGTATTCAAGAGGGTATCATTTCATATCCACTAGTGGTGGTGTAATTAACAACAGAAAGCAAAGCAATGGTGAGTGAGGCCCAGTACAATATCAGAAATAGCTTGAAGCAAGCAGCATACTGTGTCAGGTCTTGTATCTAGTGCCCCACATAGGTGCAAGTACACAACTAAATTATTCCAAAATTCTGGTAGCACATTTGGAAAGACACAAGCCTTTCCTTGATTCTAACTGTGATTAAGAACAACTTCAGGACTAAGCTCTTGCACTGTAGCTTTGCTTACATGGCAACTTTTGAGGTTTCTTCATGGCGGGGATAGTTTTTTAGAGGAATCTGTTCTCTCTCCCTAAATGAGTTCTGTGCATGTGCATATATACTTGTAAAGAACAGAAATTCTCATTCTAATAGCAATCCATAATTTGTGTGCTACTTTTCCAATGAAGCCTCACAGCTTTGTTTTAGAACTACAGCTTTGTGAGTACATGGTTTACTCTTCCTGTATTGAACAGACATGAAGCTATGTTTCAGATTTTAAAAGGGTAAGAGAACGAGTGTCATCATTAGTGAAAATATTCAATTTTGATACTTGGAAATTGCTTCTAATATAAACTTTAGGGTTTACTTCCTTGTCTCCTATGAAATGTTTATGAAAAATCCATGTTTCTTTTGCTTGACATTTTTTGGGAAAAAATGTAAGAGTCCATCCTCCTTATTCACATTTAGTGTAAAGACCAAAAGTTCAAACCATTAGAATCGCAGCTTGAATGCACGTTTGCTAACCGAATTTAAATGTAATCTTGATTGTCTCCTTCGTTATGTTTGTATCTTGACTCCATGTAAACAGTGCTTAGACCAGGGCATGAAATGGTGCCGATTTCATCCGGCTTTAGTGAAATTATCCTGATGCTACCAGTTTAAAAGTAAAATAAGGTTTACTATTTACTGTTTTTGTACTTTTTGTTTTACCTTTCAGCACAATACAACAAGCAACAGAATTGTATGTTACCTCACACAAACCCAATTCTTAAAGACCTGGTGCACTCACAGTAATTGCCTTAAAGGCATTTTTATTTTATGCTTATAAAATATTACCTTGGCTTTGAAAACTTGATGCCACTATACAAGGTTATTTATTTATGTTCCTTCTTAAAATTAAATTATATTTGTGTATGCAAATGCACTATGTGGGAGGGTTTAAAAACTCGCAAGCAAATCCTAGTGCACTCAGAGGTGGAAATTATTATCCATTTATCTATAATGATTAACAGTTAAAATGCACTCTCTGCTGTTCCCTGTGTCTCAGGAAGAACAGAAGCTTTTGTTTTCCTGAAATGAAAAGCCCTATTTCTTTTTACAGTAAATGCCTTAAAAAGGGATTCTCATGGCACAAAGCCAGATAAATTTAAAATACACCCATCACATACTAAAGAATGAATTAAATCCATGAGCCTTGTTTATGAGACATTAACTCAAATATGGATTGACAATATATGAAATTATAGTTTCCTTATATGTATTAACTTGCATAGGGTACTTCAGAGCATAAGCTTTACATACCACTTCATAAAATCTAAGTGTTGAAAAAAGAGCACAATAAGCCTTTCCGAGAGCAGGAATAGGCCTTAATGAGATGGCACAGTATCTCCTATTTTAGAAACATTATTTTTCAGATGGCCACTATGCAAAAACAAATAAACAATAACCCCCCCCCCCAACTGAACAATGTAACCAGATGACATTGGAAGCATTGAATCATCTGTAAAGAAAACAAAACATGCAGTCACAAATGCAGAATGAACCGTCAGACAACATTAGAACACATCCAGTCACCCAAGTGATATTATGAGGATCTCTTGGCTCTAGCAGGGAAGAAAGGATGGGTTTGATTTCATTTGTGTGTTTTTTTTTTTTTTTAAAAGAAATGATTTTGCCTTTTTTTTCATTTAGGCTTCACACTTTTCCTGAGGCCTCTGGGCTCCTGTCCAGGCCACGATACTTCACAATTGACTTTGATTTTCTGAGGTAAGTGATCTGTCGCTTTCTGAGCAGTTATAGGAGGGGTCAGGAGTGAGGTGGCACGGTATGGCCTCACTCTGGCTCCTGCCTCCCTGACATTGTACACACTAATGCAATGTGAAGTAGCACGTCTAAATAGCCTGTCAAACTTTTTTGATGTTAGCAAACCCACAGATGGGATTCATTTCCATGCTGTTCAAAAAACGTAAACGATACAAGGACATTAAAGAGCATTAAACTACTTGATGACATTTTGGTCACATTAATGAAAAGTGGCGTTTATAAACTACTACAAAAAGATGGGGGGGGGAGCAGAGAGAGAATGTAAAGAGAAAGGAAAGGAGAAGTGAGGAGGGGAAAAGGAATTAAAATCAATTAAAAAAATCCCAGAAGGAGCTGGGTTGTCTCTGGACACCATCAAAGAAATTAGGGCCTTAAAATTAAATAAACCCCAGAGTGAACTTTTCCCTATATGTGCGCACATGTGCCTGTGCTAACACTTGCGTGAAAAGACCCACAATGGCCAGGGATTCCTGAGAGGGAAGTGTAACTGCATGCTTTTGGCTACGCTTACATCTGTTCACTCATAGAGTGTAACTTCCTCACTTACAGAATCCCATTGATGATACCAGTGATGAAAATGTTGCTGAATGTAAGAAAGGGTATCAAAATCCAACCTCACCAGCTTAGTCCCACTCAGCTGAAGTCTAGTTTGTCATTCAGTGACATATATGAAGACATTTCCCACAGCATCCAAGAGCATGAGGTCACGCTACAGCCTGTAAACCTGCAAGGGACTCTAGCACACGTCAAGAGAATGAGAGCTAGCAATATGAAAACATTTGGATATGGAAAGTTCTGAGATCCAGTCCTGACACTTATACAACCTGTTAGGCATGTTCAAATAAGGACTGGAACCTGTCTGGCTATAAGGGTTAAGAAACTGCTGGTTCATCTGCTGGAACAGCAGAGGCCTTGGAGCTGGCTGCACCCGGATGCCAGCCTTGCTGGGAAGAAGGGCAGACAGAAGACATGCTGCTCTGGCTACGCCAGTCCCACTAGCAGCCGCAGCATATTTTTTTTTCCAGTATTCGCGGTTACATTAATTGCTAATGACAAAGGCAACCTTCACTCTGTGTGGTTTCCTGCCCATATTTGGATCCTTTACAAGGCCCCCCTTTTTCTTCCTCTCCTCCCCCTACCATCATGCCTTCCCTTTTTCTGATAGGAAATGCAACCCGAGATGTGCGAAAAAACAGTGCGCATATTGTCATTTAATTGGCCCCTTGCTCAGGCGCATCAGGCCTCAGCGCGTGTGCTGTAGGGTGTCTGCTCCACAACAGGAAAGAATAAACCCAGACTCAAATCATAGGAAATTCATCAAATATGCTTCTTAGAGTTCTGTCTTTCAAGGTCTGTTTCCCTGCCATATGATCTCTATAAACCAAATTACTGCTGGCCTGAGTACAAGACTGGAGGCGCCTAGGGCTAGCATATAATGAATGCCAAATGCATGTGACAATAGACTGATCATGGAGAAGAATTGAAAATTTTTTAAGTAGTTCTTTTACTTCATTTATAAAAACCAAACTGACTACACTTAATATCTTTAAAAGGAGCCAATCATTTCCCTGCAGTTCCAGACGTGCATAACAAACCTTTTATATCAATCCCATTAAACAGCTAGGACACAAGATACATTTGAATAACACTGAATAAAGTATAAAAGAGAAAGTAAATGAAAAATACCTTGTTTTAGGTGGGGAGGAGTATATACATTATTGAATTAGCTCAATTTTTCCTTTTATGAGCCTTTGCACATAAAGATTTTGCCCTTCTCTTGCGATACAAGAGGGTAAACTTATGCTGGAATGTATCTCCCAGAACTGAGATTCTAAAAAAGTATAAAAGCTGCTTAAAGGCTAGACTGATGTAAGATGAATGATTTTTATTAATTTGTGCAATAAACAGTCAACCAGAAATTTCTATCCCTGTGTTGCCAATTACTCCAAATAACCTAACAAATGTTGCTATTGCAGCATCACAGGAAATGTGAAATCTCCAGAAGAAAAAATATTACATTCTTTACTACAGACAGAGGGTAATTAATACTGCTTTTTAGGTTTTAGAAAATACTGCACTTAGAACTGCGTCAACTAACAGACCGTCTATAACCTATAAATGCTTCCATATTCACAGACATCAGCAGTCTTGGAGTTACAAAAAAGTAATAATACATACATATTAATGGATTGCAGTTTGTCCTTCGGGGAATATATTTTTTAAAAGGGCTAAGGCAGCAATAATAGCTCCTCTAAAGCCTCTAAATGCTATAATTGTTTTATATGAATTACAGTGCTCGTATTAATTAATGATGAATGTTTTGTGTATGTAAGTATTTGATGGATGCAGCCAAAGAAAAAATGAAATAGTCTGTCTTTTAAGTTGACATTAAAAAAAAAAAAATGCTGCTGTTTGAAGGTTTGGATCTGGTTAAATACAAGATTATTTTAACCACATTTCAGTGAGGAACATGAAATACGGCCCATGAGGTCATGCAATTCAGCAAAACATTTTTTTCTTTCCTTTTTTTTTTCATAGTTAAATAGAAACAAAAGTAAAATTGCCAGAATACCTCTTTAGTCATATTTTATCAAAGTGCTTAAGAAAACTGCCTGTAGCTATTAAGTTGTATCCGTAGTGCAGTCTGTTGAAAGACTCTAAAGATGCACTGACCTGCAAACTCCTAGTGCTCCTCTTGAAAGCGGTAGCTGTGTTTGACGTGCTAGGAACACACATGGACAATTAGGTCTCAGTCCATATTGTGGAGAGTCACTGCATGGAGTGAAAAGGAAACTTGAAACAAGGTAAAGAGAAGAGCTTTCAGGAACAGCATTGCAATTCTGGAAATCTCTCTCTAATTTCTATTAGATAGAGTCATTTAATTTCTATTAGATGGTATCCTTTTTCTTAGGTATTGGTTGTATCTACAATCCTGTACAGAGCAGGTTCTGTTCTTCTGTCACTGTAAATCAGTTGGAAATAGCTCTACTGAAATTAGACATATTTACCCAATATAAAACCACCAGCAGTGACATGGGGATCAGTAGTAGAGCATCTGTTCTATGTTTGCTTTGGTGTGTGTGAGCAAAGGAAATGCTTTTTCAAGAAACAAAACAAAATTGTGTTATCTCCATTCTGAAGTCAGAAACAAGTGTAGAATTATTTTAATTTCAGTTTAAGGTATTTATTCCCACCCATAGAACTTCTTTAACCTGGTGATAAAAACAGGAGCTAGCAAGATATTAGTTTGCATGGAAATATTTATCAAATACTTGTTTCTGATTTCATTACACAGAATGCCATAACATACATAAACACAAACGATTAGTTATTCTGGACTATAAGAACAGCCATCACATGAAACATTCTCCATATTTCCCCAAGACATTTATAGACAAACAAGAATATCAATAGGCTACTTACATAATAATGCAAAACAAGGCGTATAGTGACTAGAAAGTCATGCTTTTTAAATGTAACAAGCGAGCAAAATACTTTTGATGAAGTGTTGCACTCTCATAAAATCCCTTCCATGATTTTAAAACACCTTTGCTTCCTCCTCACTGAGAGTTCTTTCAGAAATTTCAGTCTACACGTATTCATGACTAATTTATATCAGTTTCATCTTGTACCAATATTATCGCATTCATAATTTCATTTACCTTCATGTCACTAACTATCCTATTTAAACAAATTTAGGAGAAGTCAGCAGAATACAACTTTTCTCTCTTGGCCACTGCTGCAATCAATCTAGAACCTCTGATTGCTCTCCATCATGCCATCTGTAGGGCCACTAATCCCTAAGCAGTCACCTCAGTCAGGTCACTCTTTGTCTACTGTTTACTGCCAATGAGGTGCAGGATGTTTGAACTCTTCTGCATCAGCATGCTGAAACTTACAATGGCATATGGCCCTGGATCATGAATTTGCAACCTCAGAGATATTTAGAGCAGGTTCTCAAACTTTTTGGCTGTACATGTGGCAGATTGTTGCATTTGAGATACAAAATTGCCTACGGCATCACTGAATCCACAGAGATTTGGACAGACATTCAGTTGTATCAATAACAGTACAGTACAGCAGAGAAAGTATAGTACAGTAGAAACAGCTATCATTACTTGGAATTGCCACTTCAGGCTTTGACATTCTTTTCTACTTCTATAAATTCCCTTGGCAAACTGAATATATAGTCAGCAACAGAAAAAGCAATCTTTAACAACAAATAATCTAGATTATCTCAAATATACCGGGTCTATTTCTTCAGGAATGCATATGCATTGTATACTTTGCAAATATTCAAAGTGTATTTATATGCAAATATATATATATATAAACTATATATATATGCATTGTATGCTTTGCAAACACAATAATCAGAAGTATAGAATTTCTTATTGTTTGTGTATTATATACTAAGTAACTGTTAAAAGAGTGATGTTACAAGGGGTGAAAATTCAAGACCTCAAAGGTAGAAATAAAAAAAAAAAAAGGTTGCCTGCATAAACTTAATTCAGCCTCCTTACTTAAAATCTGTCAATTTTCTACAAGCTCCTGCATCTAAAAATACAAAGGAATACTACCGTAGCAGCTGTTCAAAATTTTTTCTCTTTATTGTTCAATGTACTGCCTCTGACTTTATTTATAAAGTACTGTCCAAGCCCAGTTTTGAAAACAGAATTACTAAGTCCTCTGTGACTTTTGGTAATACATATTGTAACATTCTGGGGTTTTACCTTAATACATATCCATGAGTTAAGGGAATATTAACAGCTCTTACAGATAGGAACAGCACATAAATTAAAGACATCTACCTTCTTTTGGTTCTAAATCTCAGGTCCAAAGTACCTGCTTCAGACTATTTAGCTCTATGGATCAATCAGTTGCAACTATATATACTTTAACAAATGAAAGTATTGTATCTCCAGCTAGGTCCTCCAAAAGAGAAGACAGACAATGAAGTAACTCCTTAAAAGCATCGCTTGACTGAGATACATAAAAAATGCTATGGTAAAGGACAACAGTCCTGTACCATAACCAAGAAAACATTCTTTTGTCCTTCTTGCAGTCTTTTAGTGAATTAATGCTTAATTAGTGCTTAATACCTTGAACTGCCACACCTGGAATACAAGGAAGGAATTCTAACTATTAATACGCATGATAAATTCTATGGGATTGACAGAATTTACACTACGGTGTCCAAGAACGTACCTTAGATACCAAATATTTAAGACTGGTTATTTTTTGTAAAATAATAAATTTGTAATTTATTACTGAACAGAATCAAAAATGGGCATTTCTGTGTAAGCATAGCAACACCCTGAAATTAGGCAACTGCTTCTAATAGGAAAATTCAAAAACCAAACTAGGTACTTAAAAACAGACCTCAGCAACTGATGATCAGCCTCAGCCAAATGTCTTTTTAATTGGTATCCAATACTGAAAGGCTCCATAGAGCTTCTCCTTGCTTTACTTGAGATTCCTTGAAATACACTCCATGACTACATTTCCATTATCTTCCAGAAGGACTTTGAAAGCAGCAAAGGAGTGATGATGGAGGGGCAACAGTCTCATTTCCACTATTATTCTTTTCCTGAAAATACATGTGCAAAGTACTTTGAGGAATAAAGACTTGAAACAGTAAAGTTTTAAGGCCCAAACAATGGCTGGGACCCAACTGCAATGTATACTTTCTTAAAACATATTAGAAAGCAACTCCAGTCTGAAGAAATTTAACTGGCAAGGCAAAGAAAGCAAAGGATAGCAAGAAATCCAAAAATAGAATCAGTGAAGGAACCTGACCAAGCTGACGACCAGCAGTTCTGGGAACAGGCTCTACGTTTCCTGAATACTTGTCTGCTGCTGCTGTTGACATCTGGCAAATACTAGGTTTTGGGGAAAGATGAAGTGGGAGGTCCTTAAAAAGTGCTCATCAAAACAAAGTAGAAATAAAGTTCTCCCTGAATTCAGTCACCTTCCAGATTATTCCCCAGGATGAAGCATTATCTTCTTCAAGTGACAATAGTTAGTAAGAGATGCTTGGTTTGTTCATATGTAGAAATGATCTTTTCACAAAAATCACTCAGAACTGTACACATTTTTTCAATAGAAAACAAGGAAATATAATGCTGGTTTTAAGCATGTAAAGGGCTGCAAAGTTAATTGTAGTCATAATCTCAGTCTTGACAATGTAATAAGTTTATCATTGCTAATACTAATCAAGATTTAACATACAGATAAATGTAGAGTATCTTGTTAAAATTCAGCTTTTAACAAAGTTATCAGAATATTGCAAGAATAGTTATCACAGATTCAGATCATAATGGCAACCACTGAACCATAACTATTGTATAGGCTAATTCTGAAAATCCATGAGGCACAGATGATTGAGAAAGAAAAATCAAAACCTGCCTACAGTTCAAGTATGGAAATTAAAAGGTTACATGCATACAAAAATCCAAATGAGTTAACAAACACTTCAGGACAGCCAAAAAATAGTTTAGTTGAACATGTGTGCTTCTTGTTTATGCACACTTTTTGAAGAATGTTTTTCATAAAAGAAATATAGCACTGTTCAATGCTCATTCACTGTGTTTCTGGGGATATGTCTTGACTGCGCTATAATCCAGAGTTTAGACTATTACTGAAAGAAACAATTCTCTTCTGAGGCAGTCATGATTTAATTCTCCTATTAGGGTAGAAAAGTTCTTTTTACCCTGCATTTTCCCTCCTCTTTTTGCTGTTACTGGGTGCACCTGCTATCCTTCAACTTCTTGTTACACATATATACAATAAATACCAACAGAAGCAGGACAAGTGCATGACAACATCAACTTTCAAAGGACAAATAATGTAGAAAAGGTATTAGAAAGAAGCTCAAACCATGAACGCAAGCATCCAAAAATGCATCATCAACAGATGAACAGAAATGATACCACATAGATTTGGCAATTTATAATATGAGGGGCCTATGAAGAACAAAAAACAAGATTTCACTTCATACTACTGAATGCTCAGTGCTTTCAAGATTCGTGTACCCCACTGGAGTCCTTCCATGTTATTATGATATAAAGCTAGTTAGAATTTCTCAGGAAGAAGGAATCTCTTTTCAATTTTATCCACTGCTTGCAACACCAACATTTTTCCCCCCTCATAACAGTTACCTTTTAAAAGCACTCAGGATGAATTGCTGCTCTTACTCATCATATATTCTTCAAAGCATGTGCTAAATACTCTAGGTGAAACTTTGTCACCACCCTCCCACCGCCTTCACCCCCCACCCATTCCCTGTTTAACTCAATGGGAGTTTTGTTACTGAATTCAGAGACACCAGGATTTCATTCCTTCTCATTAGAAGGTGTTCAGGCACCACAGGCTTTTGTTTGGCAAGATCTAGTTTCCATTTTATCCATACTATCAGAGCTCCGGGAACAGGCAAGATCAACTTCCCGATGAATTCTGAGACCATTTTGTGTACCTTTCAGTCAGCTACAGAATCATGCTCACTCAACTGTCAGGTATTCTTTAAATAATTTCTTCTTTAGATTTTAAGCAATAAGCTAAGACAATGGGACAAATTCCATTTCCAGTGGTCTTAACATAAATCTAAAGGTCCTATATTTATACTACTGATGAGTAAGGTATTTGTCTTTAGTCCTCTCTTTGTGACAGAAATCATTACACAGCCTGAAAATCTATGAAGTTAATTTTACTAGGCTCATCTAATTGATTACCCTAATTCCTCAAATAACTTTTACACAGAATACAAGTAAATATTGCTTTTCTGGAAAACACAATTCAAGTACGCTAGTTAGTCTTTAAGAAGTAAACACAACAACATCTCTATACACAGACTGTATCCAACTGTTTTGTAAGCTAAGTTTTTCAGTGCTTAAGCTTTGTACATGAAGTAGGTAATTGTACAATTGTCAAATTTTCCTCATCTTGATTTTGAGAATCTTAGCCATAAAGATGGCTCATCAGAGCCTTTTAAGTCACTAAGACAAACTAGCTGTTTTATACAGAGGGTAAATCAGTTAGTGATTTCATAGCCATTTCACTTCCAGAAGTGTCATATATGCAAGTGGGTGAGGCCACCCACATGGTCCAGTGTTGTGGTCTGGTTGCTCAGTTGGAAAAAGCAATATAAAGTCAGCTTTTGGCTTCTGTCAGTGCATCCAGATGATTTCAATTTGTTAGGATTCCACTAGAGTGGTCAGCATTACTTTGACAAAGCTGTGCCAACAGACAACTCTGCAGCTTTAGAATTTAAATACACACTGGGACTAGGCAGAGGTACAGAGCTTTCTGCTTTACAGTCCATTACCCATATGGCTTCTTAAATTTGGGTCTATTAGGTAGCTCCCATACATGTGAGTGCTTATTATGTGGCTTACACACAATAAACACTTTACTTACCTCAAGTTTCTACTGATGAAGTAGGGAAAGATTATGACAATAGCTGTACCTTAGGGAACTGTACATTGAGTTCATTTTTAAGTACAGCTCAGGCTCCTGAAACTTACAGTTACATAAGAGTGAACTTGTCCATTCGCAGTCAAATCAGTGTCAAAACAATTGACACTACAAATTTTATGCTTATTTCTAAGTAATTTAATTTGTGTATGGTGGGCAGCATACCAGAGAGGCCATTCTCTTTTTCAGCTTGTGTTTGGCATCCCTACCTTTCAGCACAAAAGTCCTTAGGATCATATAAGATTATCTATTGATAACATAAAAGTTTAAGCATTGACAAGGTGCTCCTTGATTTTTTTTGATAGAGTATATGGTAAAAGAGTAAAAGAGATAGCCTATATGGTAAAAGAGAGGAAACAGTCTTGGCACTTCTTATGTTCCTGGTGTTCAGCAAGTTAACCATCAGTATGAATCCAACTTCACATTAGCAAGAATTTCATGTTCTCAGAGTTTCCATCCACTGGTTTCTATTTTGTTAGAGAGATGGTGTGTGGAGAACAAATGGATTCTCCTTCTAGACATTCTGACTATTGTATAGGTTGTTAAATCATCAGAAGAATTAAGTGTTTTAAAAGTATCTGGGACTGAGACTACAGTGCATGGTATATAAGAAACATTTCTTAGCTAAGTACTGTATGTACTTGGAAAAGCAAGTAACATTGCAGATGCCACTGATTAACTCATTACCTGCAACAGAATTTCCAGGTTGGAATCCTCCAAGAAGCAGTTTACTATGCAAAATTGATAGCAAATGCCCTTCTTTTTACTTCCTTGTCTTGTCCTTCTTCACCAGAACATGTAAAAGATGACTTATAGAAAGTGAGATGTTTCTACAACAAAGTCTAATATACAAGGTACGTGCCTGGACCGAGACAAAGAGCATTTCGTGACACTCCATTTCCAGCAGTCAGGGAATAAACCCATCAACTAATAGTAACCTGACTGGTAGACATTTACATTCTTTCCTGTTTTTTATTAAATTTATGGACTTCCTGAGCCAAATATGAATCTTAAGTTTACAGAACTGCTAAAGGCTTGGAACATCTTACAGGCCTGACATTGAGCTGATGGTCTACCCAAGTTAATAGAAGCCCGACAAGTAATATAAGTGGATTTTGCTCCCAGTAAAAGCTTGACCTATTTAACAATAGGAAGTCAGGATCATCTCTGTGTCATTTCAAGTCCATTTTGGAAAACATGGACAATAAGTAACTGATATTACTATGAAGAACTGACTATTGTATGCAACAGCAGAAAGGACCAAGCAGATAGTACTTCTCTTGACTCAGCAAATATCAAGCTAAAAGTTCCAAAACTGGGACAGCCAAAGCTATTACAGTTGAAAGTCTTATGAACAGAACTAGAAACTGAGGTTTATGAAATCTATAGCTTCTCTTGAATCTTCTCAGAATTAACTTGGGAAGCCACTGGTTTGAGGATCTGAAACTCTGCCACTGGTAGAACGTATACAAAGAACAAAACATGAACCACAACAAATATAAGAAAATCATAGGCTACAAGGTAAAAAATTTCTCTTTCCAGCACTGCAGAAACCAAATAAAGAAGCTATACCCTTACACAGTAAGTCAAAGATACAAGACCCAGTGTCATCCTTCACATACACATGGAAACTAACAGATACGAAGTTCAACTCACTCAAACACAAAACAAGTTTTTTTAAAAAGCCAAGAATATTACTCTAAGCAACTAACAACTGCAACAAACTACTATAAGAGTTAAAATCTCTACATTCCCAAGTGATTCACAAAAGATCACAAGTGCCTTTGTATTCATCTGAGAGCGAGGTGCTCATCCTTTCTGAAGTTGTTCAGCACTACGTATCTATGCTTACTGTGTCAAAACCATTCAATAAAGAAAAAAATGGTAATCTGATTTTTTCAAATAAAAAGACAAACTCAGCCTATGTTTCATCAGCAAAGAAAGATTTTATTCTAAGTGTTCTCATCTCACTGGAACTAAAGAGACACCAGCTGCATAGGAAAACACGCTTAAAGAAAGATCATTTTGGAAAAACTTTAAATATCCATAGATCCTTTCCACCTTGTGATGCCTATTTAAATGAGCAGCAATATATCAAATTTGAACTCTTAGAATAAACATCTGAACAATGCAATTACTATACTTAGCATACAAGTAATCTCAGGCCAAGATTTAGTCTTCGGAATATTTGCTACCGTTGTACCACATACATGTTACTACTGGGAGTAACCACTGTTCAACATTAGGCATTTTTGTATTTTAGTCTCCAAACATGAGAAGTAAATGAGGTATTTTGCACAAATTAAAAATGTACAATGCCTAATAGTAGTACATCCAGGCTTAGCTTAGGAAATGATCTAATAGCTAACACAGGCCATTCTCCCACCTCAGACTTTGTGAAAGCACTGAACCGCAGCTAATACTTCATCCAAACACTTCTGATCTACTTTTTGGCAGCAAGCCCTTAGAACAGTGGCCTTCTCCACATTTTTTCTCACTGGGGACAGAAATAATTTTCAGAAATTTCAGACAGAAATAATAAATGTCCATCTAACAGTTTTAGTATTCATACTAAAAGAATTAAGTTAGTTTTAGTTGCAATTCAATAACATTCTATTTAAATGGAAAAGGAACATATAACTTTTAAAGTATCTAGTCTTGATCTAACGGAGTGGCTAGACTTTAAAAAAGATTGTGAAGGTGCTAACCCAGAGTGTCTTTAAGGATCCTCTGATATGACATACTGCAAACAACCTTCTACCTGTGATCAAAACAAAGGGAGAGGTTTTCTTCTTTCACCTTCCACAAGATGGGGAGGGTACAGATGCTGTTACTAGGATGTGAATTGAGAACATATCAGACAGAAGAATCTGAAAAAAGCTATGCTGTTAAGCACAAGAGACTTCAAAACCATCACAGAGAGAACATCCATCGCTAGGATACAAAAAGACTAAATTAGAACAATTAATCTGTGATTTACATCCAATAAAAACATATGTAGTAACAGGAAAATGATTGAAAACACAAAGGAGAGGAACTGAATCCAAAGAGAACTTAAAAGAAAAAAAATCAGATGTTTAAAACTGCACCTTTATCTGAAAGTTATAGTGCAGACCAAAGCATAATGAAACACACACATTAAGCTTGTTTTCCAAGGTGTGTATTGTTGTTGTTTTTTTTTCCACACAAATCCATCTACACAGACTTAATTATCAATACTATATATTTGGAGCTGGTTGAAAAAATTCTGTGTGATTTCTTGCCGGATACAAATCATATGCCTTGAAAAAGGATTAGCTGGATAACTCACAAGTCCCCTAGGGAAAATATGTTGTACAGACTATTCCTCATAAGTGGGGATTAATATCAAATCCCACAGGAAGTCATGCACTGCAGTGTTTGTTTTCATTTCATTTATATTTACTGGCAGTTTATACTGTTCTTTCAGCTTGTGTTAAACACTGCAGCATGACAGATTTTTTCAGCACATGTAACATCATGTCTTACATTTTGACCATCTGAAAATATTTACTTGATATAATTGTTGTCCAGTGGGTCTTACAAATTACAGATAGTATAAACCTCAATTTAACCACATGGAATGTTTCTCCTTATAGAATTTTTATGCTTAAAACATTTTCAAACTTAATACTGTATTGACGTGACAGCTGCTGCCACTGCTCACCATTAATCTCACTGTTGATGTTCTCACCCTCAAGCAGTCTTCATTCATTTTTTACTCTCATTAAACCCGGAAATTTTCTCTGTATCTGTACATTCCCTATCACTTTAGTTTACGGTTTACTTTATGCCACTTCTGGCCAGCTCTAATTACTCTTTTTGTACCTTTCCCCACATTTTTCAGAACTCAGTTCTTCCCAGCCCCATAACCAGCCTGTCCTTTGAAATCAGAAAACAAGTTCTCATTGAAAGTATAGTGAAAAGGCAAGAATGTCATGCAAAGCAGTATTCAACACATCCCAGCACTAATACCGCAAAGTCATTTTCCTCTTAAAAGCCTCCAAACTGAAGGAATTGTTTGAGCTATCTAATCCAGTACTCTACCATCAGCTAATTTTAGACAATTTGTGGTAGGCATAAAAACAAACAAACAAAAAAATGGTAAGTAATTTTTACTGTCAGTTTCCTCAGAACTCTTCCTTCAAAACTTGGCTGGATGAGAGCTGCAGCACCACTTGATCTAATTTCAAAGCTGGCCCTGCTTTGAGAGGAAAGGGAGAGACAGGGTGTGGACTAGATGATCTCAATAGAGCCCTTCCAGCTGAAATTTTCTGATTCTTTTCTTTTAACTACGGCTGCCCAATACCCAAAATGGTATCTGTAATCATTAGTTCGTGATTATAGCCAGAGCAAAATGTCATTCATGTAGTAAATTCAGGTAAGAAAAGCATGACAGAAGAACAGAGCTATGAGCCAAAATACGTATTACTGAGGTAAAATGAAAAGTCAGGTGTTATCCTATAGACCTTCTCAGAAATGAGAGGAAAAGAGGATAAGGTGATTGTTCTATGGGTATTTTTCTATGTACAGTCTTTTGACATGGAAATGTTTCTAAAATGTGACCGTAGGAAGTGTGGAAGAAGAACTTTGTTCATTCATTACTAAGAACCACAGAGACTGTGAATGGACAGTACTAACTGCTTTAACTACTAATAAATGCCACTGTACTAGACAAATCTTCCTTCGCATTACCTGAGGCTCAATATTTGTAAATCTCTGTTTGACTTAGCAGTCTTACCTTTATGAAATACTCATACACATCAATTTACCTGAGCAATGCAACGTTATAACATCACATACACCACCCGTGTTGTGTGTACATTTATTGTCTGAATTCTTCTAGGTTTAATATTAATCATCTTTTCAGATTCTTCAAATTAAATACATTTTATTTCTCCATAAATTGTCTTGACCTGCATTACTGAATACTGTCACTATTATTATGCTGTACAAGAACCTGTTATTGCACATTTTGTATACGTTGCATCTTCAGTCTCTCCAAAAAGAGAACATGGACGGATGGAATAAACTGAAATACATGTGATAGATAACTGATGTTGTGCCATTATACAGAAAATGTCCTTGTATCAAAACAGAAGTCTAACTTTCCATCAAGTATTGCAAAAACACACAAAAGCCCTTGCCTAAAAAGATATAGTTTTAGGATATGGTAGTGCAACTCTGCTAGGTAGCATAGGGAGGGGAGATGGAAGGCAGTGACAAACTTTAGCATATGCTAACATCTTCTTAAGACTTTCTCTGGAAGTTGCCAGCACATGCTAAACCTCTCATTGCATGTAAGTGCAAAACATTGCTAGAAACATTAAAAACATCCTGTTCTGTAAGATCATGTGTAAACCTTCCCTACAGTGTTCTTCATTCCATGACTGCTTGTAAACCCTGGTAATATTTTATTTATTTCTTATTGTAATAATTTTATTGCAAACAATAAGAAGAAATCCTTTATGATACCAGAGTTGGTCATCCATAGTCTCTCAGTGTGGCAAACACCCATTAAATGTGTCAAATGACTGATTAACTGAATTTAACGGGGTAAGAGAGGGAGGCAGGAAGAATGCAAAGAGAATGCTGCACTTGTCTGAGAAGTGGTTTGCATCTAAAATACTAAATGTTTCCTTTGACCAATCAATATTAGCATTACATGAAAGCCACCTACTAGTACTGACAGTTTTTATTTGTTCCTTGCAGGTTTGATGTAGGGGCTTGGTGTTTTCATTTGTTTTTGTTTGTTTGTTTGTTTTATGTGTGTGTGTGTGTTTTGTTGTTATTTTTAACAACGGGATTTTCCAGGAGCAATTTTAACCACAGTTCCTAGGCAGTAAGAAAACAATTGAATACAGGGTCAAGAAAATAGATTCATCTGTATACAAATTGTCAAAACACCTGTTTCAATCCTATAAAGACAGGTAAACAGTATTCAAGCTTTGACATTCTTTATGAAGTAATCAGTATTAATTTCTTCTGTTCCGATTTTAATTACATACCATTGCCTTCCTGAGAGGCCACTACTAGAAGTATAGCTGTCAGATGGAAATTAACTTGCTAGTAGATGACCACATACTTCATGAATTATACATGAAACTTTGTCTCTCGGCGACTGTTGCTAAACGACTTTTTCATCATTCTTATGTTTAAACAAACCACAATAGTTTTTAAGTAAGTCTGATCAGCAGTAAGGAGATCATGATAAAATGCTAAGAATGATTTCTAAAATAGTGTTTGAGGCGCATTTCATATTGATATGTTTAGCTGCAATTTGGGTCATGTTCCTCTGCTCTTAGTTGTTAGCAGAATGATGGGCAGGCCACTGCATTCACTTTCAAATACAACATTGATAGCTGGATTTACATTTCTTTTTAAGACTCAGCTTTTGCAAGCAAGCTTTAGATTTCAGACATAATTCTGTTATTCAAATGGGAGAAGAGTTTGATAGCTATGCTAATCACTTTTATCTGAGAAAACATAACTAATAGCTTGGTTTACATTTGCTTACATTTATGAGCATAATTTTAGTACATAATTTTATTGCTCTATAAAACATAATACTGCATTAGTCCGCTCTTAAAAAAAAAAAAAAAAGGTACCTTAGAGTGATTTGCACTTAAACCTTCACACTACATTTAAATGACAGTATCATTTTAAAATTTTAACCTTTAAAAATCAATTAAAAAAGAAACAACTCATATAACAATTAATCCTACATGGCTATTTACTCTGTAGAGATAATATTCAGTGAATGTATTTAAGGTAGTCATAGCAGCATTGATCACAAGACTGTTTTGAGTCAGTTCTTCTCATGTATAAATTGGACTGAATGAAGATAATTTGTTCTTACGTCGCATGAAAGGAATCTCTTAAAATTCTCCATTGCTGTATACATTAACAAATTATGTGGAAGAAAAGAGGAATGATCCACACAATCACTTTTTTGCATTCAGTGTTTTCAGCACTGGAAACTGAAAAGGAAATAATGCCATACATTTTAAAAGGGTCAGTTATTACTTTCAGTGGCCCATAAAAATAAAGAAAATATGCTCTAAAGAACTCCATTTTGTAGTATTGTACTTAACATTTCCTCTTGGAATCGTCATGGCTAATAATGATATGAGAACTATTTTCCAGGATGCAACTATGCCAATTGACACAACATAGTGATCTTATTACTAATAATACTCTGCACACATGTAGCACCTTTCCTCTGAGAATTTGAAAATACATTTACAAATTTAACCTTACCATTCCCTTGGAGGCTGAAAAAGTGATGTGTAGAAATGCTAGACTCCCTGCGAAACCAAGAAATTATCTGTGACAGGACATGGATTTTCATGTGTCTCTCATTTTCTAGTCAGTCTTCTAAATAGTCTCTAAATAGTCAATTAAATAGTCTTAAATATTCAACAATTGGCCTTGCAATTGCATGCTGAATGTAATGCAATTTTTCCTCCTCACCAAGCCCCTTCTCCTCCACAGTAGGTTTTCTTCTGCAGTATGGATTATTGCAAAATTAATACCCCTGTGCCTACAAATAGATATCCAGGAAATTAACCTTAGCTACACAAGTCCGCAGACTTTGTATCTTAAAGGTAACCACAGGCATATTAAGGGGATATTTTGTCTTCCCTAATATTACAGAAACATTGTTTTGAAATGGCTTCCCTGCTTACTGACTGCAAATTAAATTATACTACTAAGCTAAATTCTTGGTACTTGATTTGATAGTTTTTTTGTTATTTGATTTTACAAGATCTTGGTAACTGTTATATACTTCATATGATACATTACTGCATTAAGAATACAAAAAAGCCATATTAGTATTACAGCTATTCTATGACATTTGCAGACTCTTGTCTGGTCGAGATTTTGATAAATATGCATGTCAAAACCAGAAACTTTTTTGCTAAATTGAGCTAAACACAACTAAACAGAACCTTTTTGCATTGTACTGTAGTACCATGCATTCATAGTAAGGACAATGGGAAAGCTACCCATACTATTTTAGCTTAAGAATAATGCCTTTTCCCAAACTGAATCAGAAAAGTTAAAATACTGACAATTTCTAGCCCAGAGAATATAAGCTGTAAATTGAAAACACCACATGCAAATACAGTTTACAATTCATTTTAGTAAACAACATTGCCAGATCTCAATTTTATATAAATCTTCACTACTTCTGAGGAGACATACTGTGACCTAACTGTAGATGTCCAAAACTAAATAAACTGCTTAGATCCTGCTAATGGTCTATTCAGTCCACATTGCTGTGGAATGTAGCACTTGCTGGAGATGCTTCTGTCTCCACTGTAAAGCCCAATTAGACTATTTTATTAGTCAATTTAGATGAATCCTCCTAATCCTTTCCTTTAAAAATGTAATTTCTTGATCATATCGTTTCATATGAATTCTTTTCTTTTTTTTTTTTTAAGAACATAAAGTTCATAGCCTCATGGTTACAAAAACAGCTTTCAAAACATGATTAAAAGTCAATTAAATATTGCAGAATGAAGAAAGCATCTGGAAAGGAATGCAAATAAATCATTTAAGTAAAAATGTGTAATTCTAAACTCATGCTATTGGTATTCAAATCCAAATACCTGGAATGCTGAATCTTATTTCAAATCTGTTATTACTAATGATCTTAAAACTGTGCAAGGCGGGTGAAGAATAGCCTTGAGTATGACAGCACAGGGTAGAAAGTCTTGAGCAGGACAGAGCAGGAAATGGGCATTTTCAGTAGTGCAGACATGAAAAAAATGATAGGTTTTTCTCTCCCTACAGCAGCATGAAATTCCATAAGGAATTTCAAAGCAATGCAATGTAATTTTTAAGACCGTATGTATACATGTGGTGTAAATACTTGGTACTAGTCATTTCTTTTTCCTGTTACATATGCATGAAGGGAGGGGAAAATGGAGCAATACATTCCCCCTGGAAAACTGGCTGCAGAGCCCAGTTAAACTGTTGGTGAAACAACCATTGTGCACTGAAGAATTTGGCTTTCCATTCACATTTCTTCTGCCACATAATAATACAGCATACAGAATTTGTCCTTAACCATAATATATTAGGAAGAATTGCGATGGATTCCATGTAAATTTGATGTGAGAGGAAACCAGGACTCAGTAATTGTATTTGCACAATTTTGTTCTTACTTCTTCCGATTTAATACTAGACATTTATGATTTAGGAATAAAGCAGTAGCCCTTTCCTTCTATGGTCATACAGTAGTGGTCATTGTTAATGTTATTGAGGACATTTTTAATGACCTCAGCCACCACAAGGGCACCATTAAGTCTTCCACCCATAAAAAAGGCATATCAAAAAGCTGATATTCAGAAGAAGGGCTCACATATATACTTATACCAAACTTCTATCTTTCACATGCATACACACACACATACCCCTGATATAAGGTAGTATTATATTTATACACACATACACATTTGAAATGTTAGTGCCCCAGATAATTACAGTTTCACACTCGCATTCACCTGAGAAAATAGAATAATTGTATTTCTGAACATGAAAGATAAGGCACGGCATTGTAGAAGACTGGCAGCAAGATTACATAGGAAGTCTATAACCAGATTTGGGACTAAAGCCTCAGCTAAAGCAAAGATCCCAGAATCGCATTCACCTTTTTATTGTTGTTTTGGTTTTTATTTTCTCCATTTCATTTGTGGGTTTTTTGGTGCCTTTTTTTTTTTCCTAAGTTATCTCCTAAATTCATTCTTGTGTAACATTTTTATCACTTAAAAATAATTAGACTTGTCAAGATAATAAAAACAGTATGTCTTCTGTCACTCTAATTTTGTCTTATACTCCATTTTGTAACTGTGATAAAAACTTTCAGACACACTCTGAACTTCAAAATGGATGCACTGCTAGACCTTGAACGTAACAGCATGATATAATATTGACAGAATATCTAGTTCACTTAGCAGTTAATAGTTAATTCATTTCTATAAGAACTAGGTTCACGTCCAGATGACGATGAAGCTTCCAGTCAGATAAAAGTGAACAGCAACTTGAGTATAATATGAATGTAAGAAAATTAAAGAAAAAGGAAATTGATAAAGCCATTTTGTCCATGATGGTCCATCTAATTATTTCCTAAATGGGAAAATGCTTTTGCCTTACCTGGTTGGCCACTCTGCACATTCAGCATGAAAAATGTGTCCTGACATCTGTTCTGAATTTTCATTTTATTTCCATGTATGCTCCTTTGTCCTGTCATCTGTGTCAGCCTGAAAACAACAACATGAAATGACAGGTTCTAATCACCTAAATGTTGAAAATTGTCCCTTTTTTTCTTAAGAAAAGGTTTCAATGGTATACTGTTTCCTCTGTCTCAGTTAAGTGTCTTCTAATTGCAGTCATGTTACAAAGCTCAGTAATACAGAACCAAACAGAGGTTTCTAACTGAGAAAATATGGGCTGCAAGACACAAAGAACAAAACTCAGATTTACAGAGTGGAAAATAGGTTCATTGGAAACATTGATTACCCTACCCTTTCTACCAAACAAAACAATTTCTAGCATGAACACTTATTTGTGGGTCTGTCTTGCATTTCTTAATTGTCCATTACAATTATTCCTATCACTCTCCTGGCACTGACACAAAGAGTTTCCATAGCCTGAAAAGAGGCTGCAGTTAAGAGTTACCCTATCTCAGGATAACTTCCATGTGCTAGAGTCCACGTGTGTTTCAAGACCAGGTTGGATGAGGCCCTGTGCAACCTGATCTAGTGGGTGGCATCCCTTCCCATGGCAGTGGGGTTGGAACTAGATGATCTTTACGGTCCCTTCCAATCCGAGCCATTCTATGATTCTGTGAGTCCTTCTGCATTAACTCTATACCAACAGAGTGATCAAGACAGTGACTCCAGAAACTTTGCAGCTTCACTGTAGTATCTATGTGCTTGGTTTGGTTCACATCCCTGGGAGCACCTAGAGACTAAAACCAGGTAAGTGCATGGATAATTCCCAGTGGTTTAAAATAGGGTGGATTCCAAATATTGGTCATTTTTGTGACAAGAAAATAAGGTTTGCAGAGTTGCCAGTCAGTCTGTTTTGAAGATCAAGTGAGCGTCTTGTCAGACATCCACTATAAGGAGAGGAAGGCTCAAATATCCAGACCATCATCCCAGTCTTAGGCAATTAAATTTGCAGTCCATGTTAATATATGGATACATGTACAGGGCTTAAATCAGCAAGCTTTTCTACTGAACTGAGGCTGGCATACTGGTCAGCTTGCGATAACATTTCATCAAGAAACGGAACCCTGATCTGTATCTTTCTCCTCCAAACTCAAGATAAGCCTGTTGAACCTTGAGTGAAGTCAGGGCTTAGCTCTGTCCTTTTTTTCTTTTTATTCACAAAAAAGCTAAACAAGCTTAACATGAGATCTGGTGACTAGTACCAATTTCAGCTAATCCACTTGGCTGCCGACTAGTTATGAAAACATTGATAACATTCTCTGATATGAAATAAGTCTATAAAATATAGGCTATTTGCTAATCTCACAAGTCAAATCCACATAAGTATCTTCTAGGCCTGATTTAATGAAAAATGTTTCACACACAGTATATAAATTATCTTCTACCCAGTAGCTAACAGCACCATTATTTTACTTTCCACAAATGAAATATGGGTATCTGGAAGGCTTCTTTTTTTAATCCTGTAAGAAAACTGATGTAATGTTTGTAGCTGGAATTTGCATCTAGCCTAACAATAGCTATCATTGTGCTACTTTGCTGCATGGAGAAACATATCTGAGAGCAGGCTCAGATTTCTCCTTTCATCCTATCCAACAGTAAGTCTTAGGCCCCAGTCCTAAGAAAAGATTTTTGCCAACTATCTCTTCACCCATATGCTGCCTCACAGGCAGTATAGGTCAGTGGACCTTTATGGATTATGCACAAATCTCCCAATTTGAGTTTTTTACTGAAGAAGGCGATAGTGAGGGTTTTTATCCTCTAAAAGCGTTGATCCACGTTTTCCAGTAAGTCCTGCAGACTTGCAGGTTTTCACTTACTCCAACCTCAGGCCTGGCAAATTAATTTATTCTAACCTTAGGTATAAACATGTCAGCACTGCAAGTAATGTCCTCTGTGTCTGCAGTTATGGAATTGTTGCTGCTGTAGCAATACTTCATACAAGTTTAAAGACTAACATTACATATTGGGCACAGCTGGTGGTCCCATCTGATGATTTGACCAACACTGGTTAGATACAAATTTCTTTAAATACATGAAGACATTAAGAGTCAAAGACTTCAAGGTTTTATTTGTTGTTGTTGGGTTTAGGTTTGGTTTTGCTTGTTTGTTTGCTTTTAATACCTAGAATAGGGCATCCTTCAGTAAGAGTCTGCACAGTCAAAACTGGTGATGCAGAAATATATATAAGCAAAAAGCAAAGTAGGAAGAACAGCTAGGATCTGTGTCAAAATATGTCCATTTCAGAACTAGATAGGCTTTACCTTACTGCCTGAACTGCTTAATTTGTACTAAAATTCACTGTATTCACTGTATTTTCTGATTATTAAAAGACAGAATGTTTATTTAACTTCATATTATTTCAATGCATTGCTAAATAGAATAGACAAAGCATAGCTTTGACCTGGATCTAAATGGAAACTAAATTAACATCTCTATTTTTGAGATTTTTCCAAAGCCTACTGAACTCAGTGGGTGTTTTTTCACAAACCTCACTGAGTTTTGGATCAGGCCCTATAAGAAAAAATCATTTAAAACCAGGAAAATCTTTTATTTTCTTTTTCTTCTTCACTGTATCTTATTTTTGGAATGTTCATATAGTGGTTCACTCAGGAAGGAGCCATTTCTCAGCACAGGAAAGGCAGAAGGAAACAGTTTAATTAATTGCAAAACTCACCCAGTGTATGATAGAGGCTCCACTTTTGTCATGAATTTACATGTCTTTGGAGTACAGTCCCCAGAGATCAAAAATAAAAGATGTCAAAGTTGCTGCTGAGCTAGGAATTTACTCATAAAAATAATACCGTGAAAACTTTAGTCTGTATGTAACAATGAAAAGTTAATGCAAATGGTCATTGACTTCATTATAGAAATCTTTGGCAACAACTTTTCCAGACTCATGTTAAGCCTTGAGAGAGAAATGTTTCAGCACATAACCACTTAATCATTTATATGAATGAAAATGAGTGCAAACAGAATGCTGAGATGGCTTTAAGATCACCTCTTTTTTCTTGTATGGAATACCCACTATAATTACATTTTGCTTGTCAGTTCATAAATTTTGCTTATTACAAAACGGGCATTATTGATTGCTTTTTAAAAGTACTAAAACTAAGCTAAGAGCAGTAGATCTCTCAGCAAATTCAAAACATACTATCTTCCAAACTAATCACTGGCAAAGGGACTGTGGAAAAACTATCCAAGTTTATTGTAAACCCAATGCAAAAAAAAAAAAAAAAAAAAAAGTTGCCATGAGTTTTAGGTTAGTAACTTGGCTTTGAATTTAGCATGTTTTAAGCCACAATGAAAAAAAAAAAAAAAGATAAACTTATTTGGCAAAGCCAGACACTTTTAAAGCCAACATCCTGTAATTGTTTCCTCATTTGGCCTGGCAGCTTAAACAAGGATAAAAAGAGAAGAAGAAAAAAAAAAAAAAGGCAAAATGCTAAAAATTTTCAGAAAGAAATAAATGGAGGGGAACAAAGAAATCAAGGTATTTGTCTCATTTACGTTAAATGAATATGTAAATGACATTTTGCTCCTTTTGTTCTTCTCTTAGATAGGATTCAACAAAATGAAATGAAGGTAATTCTCTAGTCTTGTGGGAAAAAGTCTGAATTTAGAACTTTCTTGGTATGAATTAGTGCAAACAGCAGACATACTAACACAGGTTGACCCTAGCAATGCAGAAGAGCCAAAGTGACAGCAGGCAACATAAGAAGGCTTGGCCTCTTTGAGATCAGTTGATTAAACATCTCCAAGTGAGATTAATACACACTAGGAACATCCTCATTTAGAACCAGTAAGAAATAAAAGAGATCAGAAGGGATTTAGAGTTGCCATTCTCATTAAAATAAGGTTAGAGGCTGACATCTACAAATAGTTATTGGAGAGCAAGGAGAAGTCTTATAAAAAAAGAAATTAGCAATGTTTGCTATTGGATTAAATCTAAACAATCTCTGAACATACTAACTTTTACTTCTTTTACGGCTGTATTGTTGCCAGTCCTGAGCTAACACTGAAAAAAAAAAACCCATGAAGTAGCTACTGATCTGGCTGGGAAACAATGTTCTATTCAAAGCTAGTATCTGTTCTAAATATCAAGCGACAAAATTAACTGTCCTCTGTAAAAAGAAGGAAAAAAAAAAAAAAAGAACATTTATGTCAATGTCAAGCCAGGAAAGCAATTTTGTATTAACCCAAGAAGTTAGCAAAATGGAATACATAAACATATTTGTAAAGTGGAAATAATTTAAGAACCTTCTAAATATCTGAACAGTCCACTTGGCTACACTTGGATTTAGGAAGCAATATTTTACATGCAGCAGCAGACTTTTTTTTTCCTCTACAGTTTTAAATCCAAAGACAGGGCTGTATTCCATCAAAAAATGACAACAGCAACCTTAATGCCACTGTGAAAGTACGAAATTTGACAGTAGTTAGAAAATGGCCAGATAATAAGGCCATGATCCAACAGATATGTTGAGGGCAGCTCTGTTTGGAACAGTTGCATGCATGAAAGAAACCACTGACACGTGGTCCCAGTGTTAGTTGAGTGACAGCTAGAAAAGCCTTTAGTCACTAAGCTTTTAGACACACCAAAGCAAATTCTGTGGAATTATCTGTGAAACCTATTTCAACAGCATGTATGCTAAATGCCTTTGTGGCATTGGTCTGGAAAGAAAGAAAAAGAATAAAAATGGCAGACTTGGGCTAGCACTCATTGTTTTGCACCACACTGGTGATCTGAAGAGACTACAAGGTATGCTTATGAGGTATCTGATAGCTGTGTAATGCACGTAAATGATATTCTGATAAACCATTACTGAAATCAGAAACAATCTCTCCATATTTTCCATGTTAGCAATCAAACACAAATTTCCCAATATGTAGCCTAGTACGAAACCCCATTTTCTCAGGATGCAACATGAACTATGTATCTGGACTGAGAATACCCTAGAAATAAATAGCAGGAATGTGCTGGGAGGCGGGTCCTGGTCTGCATGCCTGGATTTTGCTTCCCTGGCAACTAAGGCACAGGTGACTGGAACTCACATGTTCCCAGAAAGCTCAAGAGACCTGAGGTCTCTCCCCTCCTTTACCTCCAACTGAGCACCTGCCGTCAAGTGGACAGGGGTGGTAGAAAGAGAGAAGAATTCAGTCTTCCAGCTATTCAGTTGTGTCCCCTGTGAAGACCCGTCAGCTACAGAGTGACAGACAAAGCAAACTGGAAATTCAACTAGCTTTTCGTGTTCTTTGTGACACCAAGTTAGAGCAAAGTGTTAACTGTTGGGAAATCTGCCTCCTGACAAAGTTTATGGGTCAGATTCATTGACGAGCTGTGGCTGCACATGGGTGGAAAGGAGCCTACTGTCCAAAGGATACATGAGATAAAGTTCTTCCCCATACTGGTAGTTCTGGCTTTCCTACGACTTGGTATTTTCTATTATTTCACATGGTGTCTACCCATCTCACAATTACAGTGCACAGTCACATTTCTGTAATGGTTCTCCATCTTGTACCACATAAAAAACTTTACTAATTCCAGTAAGATTAGATATATTTTTATACTTTAGGAACTTGATCAAATTATCAAAGAAGGACATAAGACTAGTCTGTCACCATCCCATTTCAATTAATATTGTTAACTAACCTTTCTTTAAAAAATTCATGCATAAGTAGACTTAGAGGTCTGTACGTACTCCAAAGCTTCACCACCATCCTAAATACAGACACTATGTTTGTTATTCTCCAATCATTTGCAGCCATTCACAGGTGTATTACAAGCCCTTGAAAATCAACTTGCAGCTTTATTTCTTTCAATGTTCTGCTGTAAAGCACATCTAGTTCTCCCAGTCTAAGCATATCCAGCTTTTCCAATCTTATTTTCACTTTGGTTAAGGTGGTTTCCATTTCTATACTGTTATTCCCTGTTTATTTTGCCGTTATCTCCATATTATGCTACTTCCTTCTAATTGTTATCATTTCCAACTTCATAAATCCTGCTCTAAATAGGATATATTAGATTACATTATCGTAGGAATATTTGATACACATCCATTAATTACATTCTGCAAAACATTATGAAAAAAACAATTGCAAGCTAACAGGAAACGTGAAGCAGCTTTACTGCAAACAATGAGAAAACACCACAAAATCTTTTGTCTTCTTGATTGTCACCTGCCAACAGAGCAAGTTGCTCTTTGTGATTCAGAGAAGCATAGAGTGCCAATATCACAAAGAACAACACTGTCCAGCAAATGTGTCATAACCGCAGCAGTTCTCTGGTTGTTTTATGTAAGTATCTCAATGTCTCAGGGATTTTCTTATACCTACAGCTATCACATCACGTAACTGTGCTCAAGTCAGCACATTCTGGGACATTCTAAGTGCCATATATAATGTCTCAGCTGCTAAGAATATAGAAGAGGGAAGTGTTTTTGTTGTTTTTTTGTTTTTTGTTTTTTGAAGACAGCATAGCATCATGTATACAAGGATGAATCCTGTTACAACTTCATTCTTATTAGCTTGGTTAAAATAAGAGTATATTCACACATTTAAACACTTAATGTGAAATCAACATATTAATTCTGTGGTGTACGTAGGATCTCATGCCATTCCCAAATTATTATGTTATTAACAAAGATCCTACTTTCTTCAATTGTGCTGAAAACCCAAAATGTTCCAAATGTCAACCAAAACCACTTTCACAACACTTTTCCCATATATACTATTTTTACATACTATTTTTATATTTTTTTAATATACACTATTTTTTTTTTTGCAATAGACAAAGTTAGTAGAATCAGCTATATTATACTTAATTACAAAGCTGATGAAATTTGCACAGATGATTCCTCAAGATTTTTAGTAAATTGGACAAAGTATATCAAAGAAAGAAATACTAGGTCACACTAATATATTAGAGTAACTATGACTAAGAAAAGTACAAATACGTGACTGTAAAAGATGTGAAAGCTAGACTATAACTCATTTCACAAAAGGAAAGATTCACCTCATCCATTTTGAGAATCTTCTTGATAAATAAGTCTGTTCTTAACCGAGAAACTAGTTCATTAGATGAAAATCTAGGCACTGAACTCCAGATAAACAGAGCAAAACATGTAGGAATTTGGTAAGTCCATGTTATTTTTAAACCACTGAGCTTTGAAGTTTGAAGTCAAAGATGGAAATCCTCTTCTTCAGAAAGGTAGAGCATGAACATGAAAAACCAATGGTAAGCACCATAGCAGAAACCAAGTGTGTTGTCATCAATCTGTCTAAGAAGACTTGTAAGATTTACCATGAATCAGCACTGAATGCCAAGCCTTAATGCAGTGTGTCAAGAATCTGTAGTAACCCCTGTGGAAAACTAAAAATCCGTTGAACAAACTGACTAGAAAAGTATTTAGCCCCTGTCAGTAATGACAACTAGTACCCCGGTGGTAAAAACAGAAATAAAAACATCTTAGAGGGGAAAAGAGAAGTCTTACAAAATGTATATTTTGAGAGTTTGCTGTGATTGTTTAAAGCAGTCAGGCTATTCAGCTGGGAGATGGTGGGTGTCATGCTGAAAACAAATTACGGTTTTCCACCATGACAGAATCTCTGGACTTTCTGCAAAAATGCTGGTTTTGTTATTTCAGGGGGTGCTGAACTGAATTCCCATAGAGTGGAATAAGCAAGATCTAATCTAAGTCACGGTTTCAGAATAGGCTCTACTTGGAACAGAACACAGGGATAAGAGAACTTAGTTCTCAGACTGGTAAAAGGCTATTCCAGTTGACAGAGATTATGCTAACAGCTTCTGTGCTGGAAGTTTGGCATAAAGGCTTTAGGGAAGCTGTCTCTTTGCTTTCATTCATATTTCATACGGATTATATGTATGCACAGAGAACACTGCATGTATTAGCCTGTGATTTTCTGTCACAATCATGGTCATCACACTATATATGTAAGTAGTCGTGACATAAAAGGGACATTTCAAATCTTATTTAATAGTCTCCATTCTTATATTCTGGCAAGAAGATCTGAGGAACACTACCTTACCATGTTAAGCACTACCCTAGGACCTCACAGTGTTCTTTCTCCTAAAGCAGATACCACTTCCAGTGCAAATACATGTGCTTACAACTTCAATGTTAGCTGTCAGTAGGTACTCAAGCATGAAAAGTTAACATTTGCTTTCTATCAGGATTCATGTGACTAGTGCTCAGTGGCTTGAGTGCTGGAGAAAAGTGAGTACAGAAGGTCCTTGACACCAGGGTAATAAAGATTTTCAAGTTCAAATAAAACTTTACAGATGTTTTGGCATTCTCCCAATACAATTTAAAGAAAGTAACAACAAAATCAAGAAAGTAAGCAGGTAGTTAACTAATTATAAATGTTTTTCAGTTGCACCTCAGTGCAAAGCTTACTCCTCTTGTGGTTGTCTGAAAGCCAGAACTAGCTAATGCTGCATTCTGTGATACTGAAGACATTGCTCAGCAGCAGTTCACCTATAAAATCCAGTATTCAAGGCTTGTTCAAGACTTGTTTACAACGGAAGATATGCAGAATTTTAGAAGCTTATAAAAATAACTGGGTGATCCAGCAGCTGGGTGATCCAACACGGATTCAATAGTTTCCTTCCACCGGCTTTCACAAATGCAACCCATGTCAGATCTCATCTAAAATTTAACCCACAGAAACCTGAAATAAATCCCCATGTTGAACCAGCTTATCTTTTCAACTGTATAAAATTTTTTTACATTGCAAAAGAGCAAAATGATCTAGACAGATTTTTCTAAAAAACTGAAACAAAGGACAGTGAGATTCATAGCCTTGATAATTTCTTTCTTGATGCTTAATAGAAAAACAACTTGTTCATGTAAAAAAAAAAAAGGGGGACTAGCTAAACAAGTTATCCCGATTGACCTTGTTTATCATGTTTAACCTCTCATATCCCAAATGATGAGACAGCCCTGATGACAAGTTTTATATGGAGAGTGATAGTAATTGCATTATCATCATTATACCTTTTGTGCCTTAGATGAGATCGTATTGTTGTATTTCTCCAGATACTCTTTGCATTTTTTCCTTATTTACTTACCAGAAATAGTAAATTTTAGAGATTGGCAAGACTTGCAATTCTAAAGAAGCTTTTTATAATTCTGACTAGTTTTCATTTCCTACAAACATTAGAAGTCAAAATACCATTTTTAAAAAAGGGATTTTTAAACACAGAAATGTCAGATTGTTTGTTTCCAGCATTTCTAAACATTCTAGCATTCTCAAATCAGAATGAAGAACAGTTTGCTATTTTTTTCCTCCAGCTCCTGGACTGAACCACCCCTCTGAAGATTTACTACATTATTTTGACCTAGCCAGAATGACCTACCACTTTCAATATACTGTCAAAAAGCTCAATGAATGAGCCAACGCGAGCCTCATGACATTGAAAGACGATGCAAAATCTTGAAGAAATACCCATGCAAAAATACAGGCTGGGAACCATTTGACCGTTCTGCAACTCTGCAGGAAAGGACACAGGGTTCAAGTTTAAATGGATCTTTGTGGAAAAGAAGGTCAACCACCTACCACTCTGCATCAGCAAGAGTGTGGTGAGCAGGTTAAGGGAAGGTACTCAGCACCTGAGAGGCTACACTTAAGAGTAGTATGCCCAGTTTTTGACACTCCAGTATTAGAGATTAACAAACTCCTGAGTCCAGAAGAAGGCCCCTAAGATGGTTAGGAGCTGGAGCAAATGATATTTGAGGCTGAGGGAACAGGATTTATTTAGCCAGAAGAGAAGGCTAGGGTGGCATCCAATTGCAGTCTTCCATTACGTAAAAGCAGGTCACAAAGAAGATGGAGACAAAAGTCTCCATCTTTGGAGTCTTCCCAAAGCAAAAGAATAAGAGGCAATAGTTATAACTTGCAATAATGGAAATTAATGTTGGATATGAAGGAAAAAAATTGTACTGGCTGCAGTTAAGCAGTGGAATAGGCACCCAGAGTGCCTCTGGAATCTCCATCTCAGGAAATTTTCACAACTTAGCTGGATAAGACCCTGAACAACCGAGTCAAATTTTGAAGTTAGCTCAGCCTCAAGCAGGAGCATAGACTGGATGATTCCTTATTTCCCCTCCAACCAAAGTTTTTCTGCTGCTTTGTGTATCAGCAGGAAAAGACAAATAAGCAGACTGAAAGCATCATTACTCCACCATATAAACCCATTATTTACTTACTCCTCAATTATGGTGTGCTGTTTGACTCCCATCTCAAAAAAAAAATAATTTAGAACTGGAAATAGTTCCTTCCATATTGAAAGGGACTGAATAGATCAGAACTCTTCAGGAAGAAAAGACAAAAGAGTCTAAAAGGTAGAATGATAAGGATAAATCATCATGAGTGGTATGGAAAAGTGGATAGGAATCATTTGTTCACTTTGTCCTAATACTAGTATGAGAGACTACCAAAGCTAGAAAAACAAAGGGCAAAAGAAAACAAAAAATGGGGTTCTTCATACAATGGACGGTAGGCCATTCGAATGCTTTCCAGGCAAGAGCACAGCAGCACTTTGCATTTAAAGAAACACACTGCAAGTTATTAAACAAACAAACATGAAGCTCAGGTATTATGAGACTAGGAGAAAGCTGGGTTAGAAATATGTATTTGTCCTGTTTTATTCTGTGCTAAGGCTTATTACCACTGCTGGCTAAGGATGCTAGGTTAGACAGATGCTTAGCCTTAAATTAATGCTGTCATTCTTATGATAATGTCTTACAAGGTTCCTAAGCAGGGACTGGCCATACAATCATAGCTCTGAAACTTTTGAGTTTTAGTCACCACCAAAAAGAATTATCTGTGTACAATTGTAGAACCCTTTGCGTTCGTTATGAGAGATTCCAGCTAACACACATCCATGGCACCTGGATATCTTACAAAGAACCTGAGACATAGGCAGTGTTTTGGTACATGTTCTGTGATACCAGACCATGTAATTTATTTAAATATTTTCATATGTCAGAAATACATACAGATAAGAACATGAAACACCAAAAGATGCAGCCACATGAATAAGGTTAATAGAGATATGCTGATTTATGAGACAAAGATGTGAGCCATGATTTAGATCAATAAACCCACTGTTGATTTATAGATGTTCTGCCAGAGCAGTAAAGGTTACAGTAGACTGTGTACCCAACAAGCCTTGTAGACAGATGATGAAACATGATGAAACATATGAAGCAAGTAAAAAAGATCACACCGAGTACTGAATGCATGCAAAAATAGAGCTCATGCCAGTTGTGTTAGTATAAAATTGTTTCCACTTTTACTTTACATTACAGTGTGATCAGGCAAAGATGTTTGTTATAGATGAATAGAGTTGATTGTTTGCTGATTACAGATGCACTAATTAACTCAGTGTTATTTGTTCCAAAACTCTATTAATAATCAATTCCGAAAGATTTGGGCAGTTGTGTGCAATTTGACATAACGTTAATCGCCAGAGTAAAATGCTGTAGTCCCTCCTTTAGAGAATAATGAAGACACCCATCCCTCCCCCCCAAAAAAAATGTTGGCAGAGAACCAGTATATCTAAAATAGGCCACTTTTCGATCTAAGCAGCTTGCTAATCACCTGAACCATCCTGACAGTTCAGACAATGAGGATTTAAGACTTCAGCCCATAAAACGATGTTTAAACGAGAGGTGCAAAACTGTGCCAAAGCTTTTACCTATGAGCCAAGGAGGTCATGTTTGTGCTTTGTAGAAAATATATATATATATATATATATTAAAAATTTACCCAGATGTATACTGTTCTGTTTAAGTGAGCAAAAGTTACCATAAAGACGAATCCTAAGTCTAGAAACAGTTTTTTTTTTTTTTTTTTTTTTTTTTTATTAATCTGTGAAAGGACCAATAATAAAGGCACAGTGGGGAGCTACACAGGGATTTGTAACGTTGCTGTTCTGCGGTAGTTAGGGTTATGCCAGCATTTACTTTTCAAACACTCATGAGGCAGAGACTTACAATAAAGCCATAAACATTCTCTCTAACCTGAAACTAAGCTGTATCTTGAGATCTTATCTCTTTCACCATTTCTGGACAAACACAAATGGTTCAGTTATGCAATTCTGAAGAGAAAAATAAGTTTGTTGCACTGAAAAGCTTTTAAAGATTTTTATCTCGGAAAAAAAAAATAGTTTTGGCATGAAGAAAAGCCCTTGGCAAGACATTAGTCCATAGTCTGCTCTACTATCTGTTAGCATTTCCAAAGAGAAGCAAACAGACTAGTCAAGCTACTGAGATTTCTACAATTGCAGTAACATTTTCCTCTCAAATTTTCAAGGGGGATTTCACAACCGTGGGTAGACATACTAATTTATTACCCTCAAAAATGACTTTTTTTTTTTAAACCGTCTGTGCAGAGATATGCATCAACACTCATTTCCACTGTATCAGACCTAGGCATTCTGCCTCAGAGAATTTAGTAAACAAAATAAGGCTTGACAGCAGAAGCTCTGAAACAGACGTAAATTGGATAAGCTGATCCTGTAAAGATCCTTGAAATAATTAAATACAAGGAAGGTAAGTGACAATGATTTATCTGTATATTTACAGCACGTAGTCTTCATATGGTTTTCACACTAGTTTGACCCAGATATCTACCTGGGTACTGCAACATATCCGCACTAGGCCTTGTGAAGTCAATTCTGCTTCTGCAGTACCCTTTTATCTTCCAGGCTATCACATGTGGAAAACACAACACAATGAAATAAAACACCATGCAAAACTCTCACCTCTCAATCACATACAGCACCTTGTCCTCAGTCTGCTCTTTGGTTACAGTAAATTTTTCTAATAGAAGAACTTCAAAACATAAAAGGTATACAAGAGACAATAAGCAGTAAAACCAGCTGATTTTGAGTTATTAATGACACACAAGACTAAAGAATCGCACTAAACAAACAGCAAGAGTGAGATCCAAGGCCCCATGGACTCACTGAATAAAATTATGTGGAAGACAGGTAGGGCACAGAAGCCTGTGCCTACTGCTGGTTGACTACCAAGTTAGCTCTATTTAATGACAGTAATGAGCAGGCCACTTACAGCAAAATAACTAAGTCTGTCTCTCCTTACATGTCTAGTCTCCCTACACAATGCCCCTTTGTCCACTTGCCTCATTCACTGCTGAGAGGAAATGAATTATTGCACAAGGGAACATACATCCCTGACCCTTGGCTTGTTATGTCATCATCCTTAACGTACAGAATCTTGAAGCTTTGGGAAAGACCTTTGAAATCAGCAAACCTATTCATATTCTTCAGGTCAACCATATATACACTTCACTGTATAAGGCCATATTGTTTGGCACCTTGGAAGATTAAGCCTGTTTGTTAGATGCTGCTTTTCCTCTTCAGCCACAGAAAAGAGGAGTGAGGCAAAATTACACAGAGGATGTAAGATGACAAGAGATGCTCTGGGTTGATCAGGAAAGTGTACCGAGAGGAACAGATGCGCCGAGACATTTCCCCTTCATTTCTAACTGCTATACCTGTAAACCACTCAATGTCTCTTACATTCTTTAGAATAGCAACCAGAAGTCTGCAGGTTCTAAAATTCCCACAGAAGCAACCAGAGCACCCAAGCATCTTCCTTGCCAATTAGATACAGAGTAATTCCTCTTTTGTTAAAGACTGATATGGGCAAGCCCTTGAATTTGTGCTACACCTTTATCAAAAATACAGCAAGAATCATAGAATTGTTAAGGTTTGAACAGACTTCCAAGATCATCTGGTCCAACCATCATCCTACCACCAATATCACCCACTGAACCATGGCCCTAAGCACCAGGTCCAAACTTTCCTTGAACACTCCCAGGGACAGTGATGCTACCATCTCCCTGGGCAACTCGTTCCAATGCCTGACTACTCTTTCTAAGAAGGAATGTCTCCTCATTTCCAACCTAAATCTCCCCTGACACAACTTGAGGCCATTCCCTCTAGTCCTATCGCTAGCAATCTGTGAGAAGAGGCTGACCCCCAGCTCCCCACACCTTCCTTTCAGGGAGTTGTAGAGAGCAATAAGGCCTGCCCTGAGCCTCCTCTTCTCCAGACAATAAACAACCTTAGTTCCCTCAGCCTCTCCTCATAGTACTTGTGTTCCAGGCCCCTCACCAGCTTCGTAGCCTTTCTCTGGACATGCTCCAGGAGCTCAGTGTCCTTCATGTAGTGAGGGGCCCAAAACTGAACACAGTACTCGAGGTGCGGCCTCACCAGAGCAGAATACAAGGGGATGATCACCTCCCTGGTCCTGCTGGTTACACTATTCCTGACAGAATCATGGCTAAAGAAAACAGGACTGTTTACTTTTATTGTTGTAATTCTGTGCCTTTTTACATGACAACAGCACAGATGCCTGTGTGTGACTTCTATTGCTTCATGGACTTGCTGGACTGAATCTTCTTTCCCAGTCTACAGATGCTACTCCTTTTCAGTTTTACCCAGTCTCATAGCAATTCGGAACAGTTGGTTGTATCCCCTACAATTTCTGACAACTGTTAGTATATTGGGCTTGCATGGCAAGGTTTTGGTAGTGGGGGGGCTGCACAGGTGGCCTCTGTGAGCAGAGCCCAGCAGCTGCCCCATATCAGGTCAGAGCCAGTTCCAGACAGCTCCAAAAGGGACCCACCACTGGCCCTAGCCGAGCCATGAGCAACGTTGGTCAGGCCCCTAGGAGAGGAGATAGAAGAAAAGGGGGAAGAAAAAAATCTGCTGCAAAATGGCAGTCGTGAGAGAGAGGAGTGAGAAAACACGAGAGAACCAGCCCAAGAACCCCCAAGGTCAGTGCAGACGGGCAGGAGGTGCTCCAGGCATGCAGCAACAGTTCCCCTGTGGCCTGTGGAGAGGCCCCTGGTGGAGCAGGCTGTCCCCCTGCAGCCCATGGGTCCCACATGGAGCAGACCTCCACGCTGCAGCCCATGGAGGAGCCCCCAGTGGAGCAGGTGGATATGGTCTGGAGGTGGCTGCGGCCCATGGAGAGCCACCACAGGAGCAGGCCACAGGCCAGAGCTGCAGCCCATGAAGAGGAGCCCACGCAGGAGCAGGAGGCCTGGGGGGAGCTGCCGCCCATGGAGGACCTGTGTTGGAGCAGTTTGTTCCTGATGGATGGACCCCATGGTATGGAGCCATATAGGAGCAGTTCTTGAAGAGCTGCTGCCTGTGGGAAGCGTACACAGGATCAGTTCAGGAAGGACGGCATCCTGCGGGAGCAACCCCACCTGGAGCAGGGGCAGAGCGTGACTGTGAAGGAGCAGCAGAGATGAAGCACCATGGACTGACCACAACCCCCATTCCCCGTTCCCCTGCACCACTCGGGGAGAGGATGTACAAGAGGGTGGATGGGGGGGAAGGTGTTTTTAGTTTGCTTTTAGTTTCTCACTGCTCTGTCTGTTACTAGCAATAGGCAATAAACTTCATGAACCTCCCTATGCTGTCTGCTTGTGATAGTAACTAGTGAGTGATCTCCCCATCCTTATCTCAAGCCAGGAGCCTTTTTTATATGTTCTCCCCCTTTTCCTTTAAGGAGAGGGAGCAAGAGACCACAGTTAGAAATTTATGAGCAAACCAATATGTGCCTATTATGATCCTAGCATTAATGGGCTGTGATTTCCATTCAGCTTCTGTGAACTATAATAAAGAGCAGGAACAAATAGCGACCAACGATACAGTGCTAGAGACTACATAGGAATTTTGGAACAGAAGCCAAATAGGTATCAAGTATCATTCAGACACCAAAAAGGAACTGATGGTCCTTGTATGGATCAGAGCCTAACCATCCCCAAAATGTAGATGTCATAAAGCTGGAATGCAGCTGTCTAATGCAACAGAGAACAGTTTAAAACTGGTAAAGAGAAAGAACGGTGTGCCAACAGTGACTGCAGGGCAGTTTAGACAAGCAAATGTAATCACTTGTAAATCCAGCTGGAATACCAGGATGAAATACCTCAGTGTTTAGAAAGAATGCCTTGGGATCCACATTGAAAGAGTTTCATTAGAGGCCCTGTTTCACATATCACCATGTAGAAACGCATGAAGAAATGCATGCATAATTACTTGCAACCACTCATTTCAGTGCTTTGGATCACAAAATATTTGTCTGCAAAAATACTATCAATGTACAAACATATAGGTGCATAATTTTGTGTGAAATAAACTGATTTTTATTAAAGATTCAGTTCATCACTGTACTAATGGTCAGGATTAGAAACTTACATCTTCCCCAGGCAGCCTTCCTTCATACTTTCTTTGAGTTTCCACATTGCTGACAGAATATTTGTGTTAGTTTGTACTGGGATATGGGATAGAGTTAATTTTCTTAATAGTAGCTGTTATGGTGCTATGTTTTGGATCTGTGATGAAAACAGTGTTGATAACACGCTGACATTTTAGTTGTTGCTGACCAGTGCTTACACAGAGCCAAGATATTTTCTATTTCTCACACTGCCTTGCCAGTGAGGATGCACAAGAATTTGGGAGGGGAGACAGCCAAGACAGCTGACCCTGGCTGACCAAAGGGATGTCCCATAACATGTGGACACCATGTGCAGCAATAAAAGCTGGGGAAAAGAAGAAGGAAAGGGTGCATGATCAGAGCTATGGCATTTATCTTCCTAAGCAGCCATTATGAATGGTGAAGTTCTGCTTTCCTGGATATGGCTAAACATCTGTGTACCAATAGGAAGCAGTGAACAAATTCCTTATTTCGCTTTGCTTGCATGCACAGCTTTTGCTTTACCTATTAAACTGTCTTCAGCTCAGCCCACAAATTTTCTCACTTTTACCTTTACTGTTCCCTCTCCATCCTGCTGAAAGGGAGTGAGAGAGGGGCTGTGTGGTGCTTATCTGCCCAGTGGAGTTAAACCATAAGAATGTTCCATGCAAAAGTTTGAAATGGAGGAAGAACTGTATTTTTTGTGTTTTTATAAAAATCTATAAACAGCTTTACAAGAAAGATTACACTTTATCTGTCTGCCAAACTGCAGCAGAGGTAGCGAGGACTGTCAAATAAACCATCTCATTCTCCTCCCCTCAGTAATGGTTTATTACACATCTTTGTCTAGCATGAAATAGTTCTGTGAAAAATAAACCAAGCACAGATCTTATTTTGGTTACAGAAAGGTCTGAATCATTTATAACTGAATTAATTGCTAGAAAAGCTTATGAGTGGCCAATTAGTAATATTTGGATTTGGATTTGCCAGTTGGCCCAGAACTGGAAATGAATATTAGTTTCTACATAATGACTGTAGTGTTCACAGATAAAAAAACATTCAATCAAAATCAAGAAAATACTTGAGAATCAGTCTTGAACAGAACATGCCTGATAGCTGGCCAGATAATTATTAGCCAAAATTGCCTATGATATTTCCCAACTGCAGATTCGAAAACTGGTTCTGCATTTCTCATACATCCTAAAATCTTGATATTTTTTTGCACTCTCTGTAAAGTCCTAAAAGAGCAATAGGAATGAACAGTGCCACATATAAAACCTGTATAGATGCCAGCAAACTGCTCATTTGTGTTCATAAGGTTTCCACATGCCTTTTGAGGACAGTATTTTCTCCTTTTGCATCCCACTTTTCACAAGCAGTAAATGAGTCTCAAACTCATTTGGATCATCTTGAAAACTATAAGGAAATTCTCCAAACCACTAGAAAGGTAAAGAAAGCAGTACAGTAGTGCACAGTGTTTGATGTCCAGCAGAAGCATCTTCTCAAAGACAATTAAGGAAAACACGCATGCTCTGTCACCACTGCTTCCAACATGGAAACGTGGGCTAGGATTACCTACACCAGGTAATAGCTTCTGGGGAACAGTAGCACTCTTCAGCTAATTCTTTTTCTCCATCCTCTTCACAAGCTAAATATAGCCCAGTAGCATGGGGCACCAGAGAAAATTCTGCATTTCAGAGAAAGAACTGTAGTGTTGAGCTGCTTCAATGACTGAGCGGACTGCTCCCAGGGTACATTACATTTCCTTTGATTTGCCATCCCCCTATCAACCCAAGTCTGACAAGACTCGGCCCAAAACTAAATATGAGAACAGAGATAAAGTGATAAAGAATCACAGGAAGAAGCTATCGCAAAATAAAAGGGGCAGAATAAACATTGACAGAAGTATTCTGTACAATCAGAAATGTGTGTGACTTAGGCAAGTAACTCTTTAAGGAGTTATTCTGTAGCTCCTCATCAGAATATGTATATTGAGAGTTATAACAATTTACAATTTTTTTCACTTAGTAGAAAAGTAAATAATTGTATAACATGCCATGGCACAAGTTTTCCTCTTTCTTGAATGATTTTTAGTTGAACTATATCTTGAACATATTCTATGTTCTTTACTACAGATTGTGCTCTCTTTTAGGTTCCAAACTTGAAGAGCAGTTGTGCAGCCAAAGTGGTTTTTTTTCTTCAGAAATTCAAAGTAACGTATTTTGCTCATGAAGAATTTATTCGCACTTTCTTGAAGTGAATTACAACAAAATCCTATATAATTAGAGCATAAACTCTAATGTATTTGTACCGGTAAGAACTGATAAAAAAAAAAAAAGACACTAGAACACTGTGTAATGCTCAGAGGGGTATTTTAAAGCTTTTAAGTTAAGCATCATTTAAAACAGATTGTAATTAAGGATTCCCCCCCGCCCTTTTTTTTTTTTTATTACATATTAAGGTCTCTAAGAGCGTAACTTCCATAAATAGTCAAGAATAAACTACATTCAGACCTACATATAAGCACATTTCTTGGCACAGATAAATGAAAACTGTGATTGCTGACATCTCTTTGAAGGAAGATTTTTTTTTTTTTTTTTTCATCCCTGACCTTGTTTTATTTATATGACTCTACACACTTTTTTATTTTTAATTATCCTAAGGAAAAGAAGGGGCAGGGGGGAAAAGAGATCTTTGTTTTCCAACTGAGACACTGAAATACATTCCAAAGCTGCTTTTGTTTTTAATTTACAGAAGCCCTCATGTCTAATCTACTAAGCCAACAAATAATCTGTTTGCCAGGTTTTACATGAGAGTCATGAAAAGTGCATACAATTGCTGACTTTATTCTTTTTTAGGATACAGATTCATTCTCTGCCATAAACTTGAAAGGATCCTTTTGGAGAACTTTTCACAATGAATTTATTTTTAACTATGCATTTTGTTTCCCAGGAGTTATTTAATTTTTACTCAGTCACTTGTGCATCTTCAGCTCTCTTTTTCTTAATAAAAAGAAAAGCTTTGTGCTTGCCTATATGAAAGATAAGATAGCTAGGTCCACATACTTGGTCATGAAAGCAGCAATATGTTTCCCTCTGAGAAAATTATAGTGCAAATGAGCAGTCCCACATAGTTCCACACACAGACAAAAAAAAAAAGTCCTTCCTTCTGTCCTTTAGAAGGATCCTATCTCCTACTCTTCCTAATGTTTAAGGATTTAAGGTAAATCTCATGGTCGAAAAACTTGATGCATATCCTGGGAAACACTGAGAATTTCTAAGAAATTGGGGGGTGGAAAAGTAGAGGGAGCAGGACAGCAACACAGAAATACAGCATCACTACACTGCTTTAGATCTTCTAAAAGATGCGTATACACATGCAAGGCAGAAACACTGTTTTGCAGTGAGATTTTTGGATGGTACGATCTACCACAAGGAAACTTCTGGTGTGGAGGAGTACACCACCATGTGTTATTTACTCCCCTCCTCTTCATTCTGATACATCTACTCTGCTAGACAACTATAAAATCCAGCACAGCATTATCAGTGAACTTGCAGGAGGAAAAGAGTACCTCTGAGCTACCTGCCAGCTCCCCAAAACTGGGTTTTGCAGGGATTTGCAAAGGCAATGCCAACACTGAGAATGCACTGTGTTCCTCTGGAGATGCTCCTTTATCATTTCCTTCTCTCCTTCTCTTAAAGAATACGAGTCTAGAAATACACTGAACAAATACCAACACAACTAATTAACTGATTAATCAGTTGTGTTTAATTAATTAACTAATTTATTGTGTTAAAAGTGGCCTATTTACTGACATCTAAATATGAGGTACTCAGTTTGTACTTGAAAGTGGAACTTACATGGCAAAGAAAAGGATCAGGATGAAAAATGTTCCAGGTAAAAAAATTCTTCTGCTACAAAATCTTACCTTCTATAAAGTTATTCTGTCTACAGGTACCAGTTAAGTCTTTCCACTTCATGCACGTTCCCAGAGTATTGTGCTTGGAATGCCATGAAAATCCTGACTACATGACTTTAGGTAGACTGAAGCAAAGTAAATGAAGCACAATGGAGACTTCAAACAGACATAAAATTATGGCTGAGATGACCCTTTTGATATACTAGACAAGAACAAGAATTTGGGGAAGGTGCAGAAGAATTACTAATAATTTAATCGAGCTCATATTTATTTTGTGTGTAAATATGTGATGGCTGTATGAGTTTCAGCCCTGGGATGTGGCCTGTAACTTACATCTGTTAGAATAAAGGTATCTATTGCCCACCAGCTGCAGGAGAAAGGCTATGTCTGCAGCTCTTCCTCCCAAAATGCGGGCGTAGCCTAATACAGCATTCTTCAGTTCAAAACAAGTAACATTCTAGGTACTTGTCCAACTTCCTTCTAAGATATACCTGCAAATAGAACTTCACAGGCAGGTGTTGACTTTATGTATGTTGTAGTGAACAGATGAAAAGCTCACGATCTATTTTATTGCTATGAATTCTGATTTTATTCAAGGGACTTATTTTACAGAATAACTTTCATCTATTTTATTCTTGTTAAGTACTATTGTATAAGTCAACCCACTCTCATGCAGGTCAGAAAATAAGATCTAGTCCTAGTGAACCTTTTGGAATTTAAGTTTTCATAAATTTTAAACCATCATAATTTTTTTTTAACAAACTATTTTGAGTCCTTCTAGAGTTTCCATTTCCTCTAACATTATATTATTGTCTCCATTGCCAAGCAGAGTTGCAAGTTATGTTGGCCAATTTCTTATGAAAAAAACAAACAAACCAACCCACAACACAGAACAAGATTTTTTGTCTCCTTACAGTGTATCTGTAGTTTTGCTCAAAGATAATTACAATACCTATTCACTAGGTCCTTCTTGCAAAACTATCAGTGCCCCTTCACAAAGTAACTGCTTTCTACAGTCTCATTCTCTCAAATGCTTTCCCCAGCTCTTTTAACTGAAATAAGGAGATGCAAATTCCTCAGACTCCCACATTGTTATGGATGAAAACCTTCCTTCAAAGTAATTTGCACCTAGGACATGGAGTCAGAATGTGAGATTAGGTATCCACAGCAGTTTGTCTCTACAGTAGAAGAGCCTCAAACAATGTTTGATGGCTCAGGTATATGGGGAAATTGAAAAACAAACAAACAAACAAACAAAACTCTCTTAATGAGAGCAGAGGTACAAGGAAAGAGTCAAGCTATGGGTTTAAACAAGAACAACTCAAGTGCTTTTTATTGCCGTCATTCCCCACAGCACTACGATGACTGAGAAAACTTGCATTGTCTCAAAAATTCCTTCTATTTCGTTCTTCAGTCACTGGAGTGTAGTAAAATTAGTAAAAAAAATAGTAAAAAATTAGTAAAAAAGACAGAATGATTGCAATGAATTAGCTTGTAGAAATTCTGTTTGCTGTTGCATGTCACCATTAATGACGCGTTTGCCAGTGTTCAGCAGCTCCCAGGACACACTTATTTCTAAAGACAATTTAAGAAAGTACTGCAGACTCCCCCACCCACCAACACCGGCCAGGCTGTTGTGCCTTTCATTTATTTTTTTTATTTTTTCCATCTCCTGCATTTACATACCCCTTCAGACATATGTTCTCCAAAGTGAGAACTACTCAAATATAGTTTACATTACCCTACAGAGCATTATAAAGAGGCAAAAAAATTTTCAAGGTGACAAGATTCACACCAAAAATCATTTTGTAAACTCTCTCAGATGTTGTCACAACAAATCCAGAGGAAGAATTCTACCTCCTCAGCAGCCAATAATGGAGAAGGTGACAGGAGAGCAGAAAGGGAAAACAAAGACTCCCACATGCACTTGGGCTGCTTTTCAGATCCTCAGCTTTGTCTATACTTAGGTTGTGAGATGATTTATGATCACTAGTCTCTACTGCCAGAGCAACCGTTCACTTCAATTCTGCATGTTCCTTGATGGGTTGGTTACATTTTCACAAATGCTATCATAACACTTTAACTGCAATAATCATCTGTTTGAGTTGTGCTGTTACTACACTATGCTGCCAGGCAGCTCTTCTCTATTGAAATGTCCAACACTGATAAATAGTGTAACTGTCTGAAATCAAGCCTAGAAACTCCTTTCTTTAAACATTTCTTAACTGAGTGCTAGTTTGCAGGGAGTGACTGTTCCCAAGACCTGATGAGGGGAAGCACAACAGAAAGAAAGAGTGCCCAAGTGACAAACTAGTGCTGAGACAGATGATTGCAAGCTACAGAGTTACCGTGACTTAACAAAATCCCATTTACTAGCTGACCTGCATTAACTGACTACAACATACTTCTGATTCACTGCAGTTACAAAGGAAGGTAGATTACTTTAAAACAGTTGTTAGCTTGAATTGTGATGTTCTAAACGAAAACCTTTTACTTTAGAATCACCGTGGGTTAGAAGCATACACAAGCAGTTAGAAGAAACTCCTTAGCCTGTGAAAGCTGAATTACATGACTGGAACTACTGACTTCTGAATGAGAACAAGTATCTGTGAATTATTGCACTGAGTAACAAAGAGCCTAGAAAGTAAGCAAATGATGAGGTATATAGTGTATTGTAAGGCAAACAATATAAGCTGAAGACTATAAGGTGAAGATTTAGCTAGGTTCTCACAAGTATTTTCCTTATTGTAAAATCAGATTTTTTTTCTGCCTTTTTAATCTTAGGAAGGTTTTAGGAACATGATGTTCTGTGACACTTATTGGGAAGCCTATTCTTTTTTTAGTTCAGATAAGAATGGCACTGCTGTGCAACCACTTTGTGGCCCATGTGAAAACATCTAAGCAAGGCACAGAGGAATCAGGCTTCCTGCTTTTAAACACCATTCTCATTAGCAAAAGCATCTGGAGCTGGTCTGGTACTAAATCACACTCACAAGATCACCAAACACACTGCCTCTATGTGGCACTAAGGATAGTTCTGTATCACATTTGCTTCCGAGATGACAAAAAAAAAAAATAAAGCTCTTCCCTTACCCTCAGTTAAAGGCCCCTACCTTACCAATGCCACCACTACAACTGCTTAGTAAATGACTTCATTGAAAAGATCTGGCTTCAAGAAGCTGGGGTGGGGGCCTGGTGGGACACTCATCTTGTTTCTCTAACTGAGGGCAGTTCCCCAGTCCAGATTACGGTACAGTCACACACAGCGATGCATAGACAAAACTGACAGGGCAGCATACAACAATGCCAGGGCATGAATCTAAGTTTGTCTTGATACTGAAGCAAGCCCATCAAGGAACTGCACTTGTCACACACCTCAAAAAAGAAGCTAAGAGTAGCATGGATTCCAAGAGAAAGACAACATTGTATCTTCATACAAACTTAGCATTTATCACACTTTGCATACTACATCAAAATACACCAGACAATATTGGAGCCCACTCCACTGACTTGACAGTGTAACTGATAGCAATACCCTAATCCACCTAATGAATGAGTCCTCCTCCAAAGTGCAGACAGGGAAACAGAGCACAGAGAAATGAAGTTTCTTGAAAATAAGTATGGCAAATTTAAAAGCCATTCTTACAGGTAATCTGTTTCCTAGTGAGTAAAAAAAAAAGCTGAAGTCCTAAATTATTCTTTAAGAAAGTGAATTTACCAGCCTCAGTCCTTAGGGATCTATTCAGTGTGTCCCTTGACTGCCCCCCTGTGCCACAACTCCCAGCCCCTTAGAACTAGCTACCCAAACATCGGGTCTCCTGCTTCAGCCCCTTACCTCTCCTGCTCCAGCCCTGCCACATCTCCAAAGCAGGACCCTTTATCCAATCCTTTTCTAATGCCAGCTACCTCACCTCCACAGCATCTTGCCCTTTACCTACCAACCCTCTGGAGTCTTTACATCTACAAGATATTATCTAGTGATAAATATAAGAGAGCTTATTCTTTTTCAGGATATCTAGTGTGAGGCAGACTGATATGGCAAGAACTGGACAAGCTAGTTTTCCAAAACTCCACAGTCACTTTGACTGCTAATGGTGAAGACAAAGCCTGCCTGTTAAGGAAACTAGAAACTACTGCCTTGTCTCATATGAATTCCTGCTTTGTTAGGCCTTGGAATGGATGAGGATTAAAGACTGTCTGGTCAGAGCTGAAGGGTATAAAGTCAAATGCCCTCACAGCAAGTACTTGTTATTTAGTGCCCCCTGACCACTAACTCCGGCAGCTGTTTCCAAGCACACCTTAGTGATGACACAGTGAATTTCATGGGGGCGGAGGGAGAAAGTATTTTCCAGCCCCTCCACAATGCACTCACACGCACACTTTCCTCTATCACATATTTGAGAAATAGAACCCAAGTAGTAACTAAAGGCTTGGTATACCCAGTGGAAATTAAAGGCTGCATGTTCAAATGGGCATTACCTTGGGTGGGTTGGTCAAATTCTTCCTAAAGTTGTTTTATTCTAGGAATCTCACAACAGAAAGAAGAATCCTTTTGATATTCACGTTTCAAAGAGCACACTTTTGTGAATATTTTCAACAGAAGATGATAGCACTACTGATTTATATAGACTGCATATAAACCTACACATGCATATGCACAAACATACATGCACAGCACATACATATGCATACGTAGAACTATCTGTAACAGAGGAAGAGATCCTTTTATTTTGCCTTTTGTGCTGCTCTCCAGGAATCTTCCTTGATCTTGACAGAACTGATAGTTTATAATGAACGCTTTTATGGCTGGCATCATGGAAACGCCTGGGAGTAACATTTGCTCACAGTTGTTTTGTGTATTATTTTTTTTTAAACACAGCTACTGTGCTGTTTGCCTCCAATAAACATTTTTTGTGTGTTTAAATATTTTATTGGTTCAGACAAAAAGCAAAATAAAAGAAAACAAGTAAACAAGAGAGTCTGCTATGCTTCTGCAAATGGAAAGGTAAGAGACCCTGAAAGGATAAAGAAACCAAGTTGAAATCGGCTGGGTCACTGCCTGTGCTATGGATTAGCTACACGTGACATTAAATAGTGTCTTATTTTCCCTCTACATAGAAAGACAGAGACAGGAAAACGGAAACAATTCCTCAGGAAAGACCTATTCAAAGTACTTGCATGACCCTCAGCATCTTGGTATTTACTTTCTATCACATCAATCTCCACAACAAACCTAGAGATTTAGAGTGTATTCCTCCCATCTAGCAGAAAAGAACTGATGCATTAAGAAGCTAAATGATCTACAGAGGGTGACACCAGAGTTTCTGGCAAAGCACTAAGAATCTCAAATAGAAGATGATAACATTCTGAAATACACCATATCTTCTTGCATCAGGTTAATATAACTGATATTAATCCCAGAAATAATATCAGAAGGATGAGAAAATACCAGATGTCCAGCACAGTAAACACGGAATATTTGAGGGAGAAATTTAGAGACACAATAGCCCATTCATTCTATTTTAAGAAACCAAGTCAGCCACATTCTACGTTGATGTGGTGAAACTTCCTTTGTCATTATGACATTCCTTCCTTCTTTCCGTGTATTTTTCCTCTTGAGATTCAAAATCTCCTTGAATCTAGGTACTAGACTTAAAACTACTCCAAGATTTGAACTATTTCCAATAGTGACCGGTGTTCACATTAAAGTTATGCAGATTAGAAATAGAGCTAGCTGAAAAGGTATGATGTATTTTAGGCGATCATTTTTCAAATACTTTTGACTAGTTCTGTAAACTGAATAGGGAAGAAAAAAATTTGAAGAATCTGATATCTCACACAAGATTAAGAACATCTGTTCCACAGGTACAGGCTTTGTTATTCTATCTGTAGGAAGAATTTGTAACAGAGTTAAAGCCTTGGCTTTCCATCTTCTTTGCATGTATGAAAAGCTAATGTTAAATAATCATAAAACACAATCAGTGAGTGAGGTCTTACCCTATCACCTCTTTGAAGATGTATAAATTCCACACAGGCTGGAAACCTGTTGAGTCAGTCCCTTGTCCACATGCACATTAGCTGGAAGAGACTATTCCAAGACCACTTGCTATTCAGAGGCTATTCCAAGGCCACTGAAATGCTTACGTGAAAGCTTCCTCACTTATCTAGGCAGTTTAAGAAAGCAACTATGGAGTCTAAAACTCAACATCCCCCATTAGGTCTGCTCCAGCTGAGATTGGAAGGGTATAGCATTCTATGGGATATTTTTGCTTCCTACAATACCCTGCATTTTAGTCTAGCCCATCTCTGGAAAGAAGCTTCAATGAAAGTTCAATCAATTCCACAGCTTCAAGTGTATTTTAAAACCAGCACACATGAAAAACGGAATAAAGGGATGCTTCTAATTCTGCCTCTTTATGAATAGTTATGAAAATGTGTGGATCAAAGCCTCTTACCCTGCAAGTAAATTTCAAGCCTCCTGTAGGACTTGAAGAGTATTAGAACTCATTTCATATTTCAGTTAGCATAAAGCATGTGTTCAGGAATTACTAAGCAATAATTTTGCAACAGGCTTTTCCCTAATTTGCAGGCAACTGCCTCAGAAATAGAACACAGAGGTCTAAATAGTGCCCCATCTGCTGCCTCTACAAGAGAGGAAAAGGGTGTCAGGAATACAGCAAACATTTCAAGCCACCTCTCTCATTACCTTAACAAGCAGCTCTAGCTACCTTATACACATGAAAAATATGCTTAAAAAGAGAAACGACCCACTATTAAACGTAATCTCCTGAGTTCTCTCCTTGCTAAAACAAACTTCAACCAACCTTGTATCTGCCAAAGCTTTCCACCTCCAAGTTGTCGATCACACCGAGCATTTGTTCTGACACACTAATTTCTGGTCACAGCTCTTCCCAGCCACTGCCTTTTCTCCTGCAGGAGGATTGCAATGCTCCTAAGGGACTGACTGCAGTTCAGAAGTTCCAGGTTCAGCATTCTGGTGGTCTAATGGGCCTCCAGCACAAATGCATTTGACCTAAGATTTTTTTCCTAAAGTCTGAGTTGCCCAGCAGTCAGGCAGCCATGTTAGCACAGTGGGGTGCCTTAGCTGGGATGCCCACTCTCCCAAGGAGCAGCCCCTCAGCACAGCACAGAACGAGGACTCCACTCACATGGATGTACAGTTTCTGGGCCCACAGTGGGTAACACCCCCACAGTAAGGAGGGTAGGCAGAAGATCACAATGGACACACCTAATTCAGAAAGTTGGTTGACTTTCTGCACCATCCTTTCTCTCTCCTACTTGCACAGCTATTAAGTAGTTTGGAAAAAAAAAGGAAGCTGTGTGTACAATGTTTGCTCCTTATAAAGGACAGAGCTGCAGCAGCTACTGAGGTTTGAACTTTTGGTTGAAGTTCTCTTTCCAGAGAGATAGAAGTAGTTATGCAACAGGATGGCCAGGAAAGGAACAGACCTGGAAATACATTTTGGACGTTAGTCAAAAGCAAAAAGGAAAAGAAGATAAAACTTAAAAGAAACTTAAAAGAAACATCCTCTCTTTAAGCACAGGGAAGCTCTTGACACCAGGGAGAAGTTAGTTTTGAAAAATACCCACACCTATTAAGCAGTACTGCAAAAGGATAACACTGAGCTCTGATGAGATAGCACCTCCTAACTTACAAAACCCTTCCCAGATCCCCAGGAAAGCCATTGATAACAACAGTTTTGTGTTGGCACGAAACTAACACATCTACTATTACATAGACTCAAATCCCGCAAACCACTGAAAACTCCAACAAGAAGCTAGCCAGGTATTTCACAAAACTCAAAACTGGGTAATAGCACGTTTATTTTGGGGCACATCAGTTCTTACTTTTCACGCTTATTGACATTTATTTTGAAAAGAAATAAGTAGGTGGGATCTCAGGAGAGAGTCATTTCTCAGTTCTGGCACAGACTTGATGCACGATTTAAACAAATCACTTTATCTATCTGAGTCTTAGGTCCCCAGCTGTAAAAAATGGGCAGCAGTTCATTTATTCTGTTCGTTGTCTCATTTACATAGGTTGTAAATGCTGAAGGACAGGGGCTATCTCTTACTATGGATTTGTGCGGTGTTTAATACAAGAGATCTGAATACAGCAGAGCCTTTAAGAGCTATCTTATGTTTGAAGTACATTGAAAAGTATATTGTTCCATATTACATCTCCCCATTCTTCAGAGCTTATTAGAGTGACAGACAAAGATTTATGATCCCTGAGTACAATTTAGCATCAGAAATGAAGGCGGTCAGAAAAAGTATCTATTGATAATTGCCTGTGATCTGCATAGGAAAAGAGAGAAGACAACAAATACAGTGTGGAAGAAGGAAGGGAAACAAAAGATAAGCCTGTCTTTGGTGAATAAATAACAGCAGAAAAGCCCCCAAGAAATCTCATTTTAAGTTCTACAGCCCTAAAATGCCTACCAAAAAAAATTCTATAAATTGGCTTTATTAAATAACCATCCTTTTGCTTTGTCTGGCAGGAAGAGCCACCTTTTCTACGGGAGAAATGCATGACAATCTGGAAATCCTATTAATAACATTAGAGTCCCGAACTTTAATGTATTAATGAATGGACGTGCACCCATGCTGTAATCATGAATTTCAGCACTGCCTTTGATGCTTCATTGGGCACAAAGCTCTTACAAAATGTTTGAAGTGTCTGGCTGTGTAATAATGATTTATAATTCTCTTGAACCAAAGCAAAATTTGCTAGTAAAAATCATTTTTGAAATAAAAAATAAATTGTGGCTGGAGGGTCTGGGTTTGTTTCAAAAAGAGATCACCCACAAGCAGCAAATTATTTAAAAAGCCACTGGTTCTAGTGTTTTGAGATAGGGTGCGTACAACTCAGAATTTCAAAGTACTGTTAATTAAGATCAGTTTATTAAAACGTCAATCTTGTTAACCAAAAAATTCTCCACTATGAATACCAGCTGTAAGGTCAGCTTTTCATGAAGCAAATGATCTTTCCTTATACCATATATTCAACTTCGTCCCTCTTCCTACTGTCCATTATTTTTTCCTCTTTTCTGTCAGGGTTTATTTATAGATGAGGCAATCTTCATATGTTAGTTGGATTAGTCCCCTGTGCACATACTCCCCTCCAAGCCCCCAGACCTATCAGGAAAATATCTGATTTACATTAAAACAGATATGCTTGGTGTTTAAAAAAAAAAAAAACTAGTTGAATTAATTTTTTTTCCTCCTCCAGCTCAGTCCAAAACCCACTGGCGGGGATGGAAAGAACTTCACTGACTTCAGAAAAAAATTGGATCAGGCCTGGGTTTGAAAAGTTTATTTATCTCCATTGTCATGCATCCTTTCCAAGACTTCCTAAAAATAAAGTGTGAGGAAAGGAGTGGACAAAAATGAACCAAGCAAGACTATGTGCTTATCATCCCCAAAACAGTTATTTTTGCTAAAATATTTAGCAGAACAGTCCAAGAAGTCTGCCCTGGCAAGTGGAAAAAAAGACGTGGTACAGGTGGAGACATCCGCCTGTATTCCTCTCAGGAGGTTGGAGCCAAATGGAGCAGAGAAGGAAGACAACTGAAATAAACCCTAACAACTGACTCATTTTTCCTTCGGTCTGATTTTTATTCAAAGGCTATGGTACCAAAGGCATTTCAAACTCACTTTCCTCCTTTGTTTCCTTCTCCTTTGACTACCTTTGTGCCCATGAACTTCCAGATGGGATTGGGAGTTTTCATTATATTCTTCCACATCCTCACACTAAAAATACGGTGTTTTATTTATTTTGCTAAATGTTGTTGTTCCCTCTTTGAAAACACAGTGGCTGTGAAAACTGCTGTTGATTCAGATTGACAACTATTTTAGGTGCACATTCAGGTTGATCCGCTCTCACCAACTATAGACCAGGCAGAAGGGACTCTGCCCTGCTGTGTGATAAGATTCCTTGTCTGCTCATGCTAGAACAGGAAGAGGATCTGAGCATCTTCCCAGGTATGCAGAACTCTCATGTGGCTATTTATATCTATCGTAGGTACACATGTGCTAACTACGTTTCAACGTTTAGCAAAAAGGAACCTACTAAAGCCCAGAGCAAGCTTGTCTCAAGACAAGCCACAAAAGTGGGTAGGTGTTCACAAAATCACAGACACCGTGTAATGATGATACTTGGAAGAACCTGAAACCACATCCCAGGGGTCACTGTTACAGTGGTCACTTCACTGAGACAACTGAGACTCTTCTGGCTCCTTTGTAGAGCATTTCAGTGTTTTATTTAAGTTTGCATTTTGTTTTACTGTATTTTTTCATTTAAAGTTTTCATCAGGATCTTCCCCACATACACCGAAAGTAACTGTCCAATTATTATTGAGTTAAAGCAGATGCCAGTGTCAAAATATAAAAAAAAAACTACACAATTAAGAAATTTAAAAGCAAGACTTAAAAGCAAGACAAAGGAGAGAGAGCTAGTACAGAAAAGCAAAGGAAATAGATAAAGAGTGAATGGCAAGATCATGATGGCAAAAAAGTGAGCAAAAAGGAGCAAAAGGTTGATGAAAGCCCCATGGGGCCCCCAAAGCATACCAGATGCAACAAACAGGGCCAGCCCGTTCTAGACCAAACTGACCCTGGAAACTGAATACAGTTCTGGCATGAAGACCCAGAACATGACTGCTCTTTTCAGGCATTCCAGGGGGATGGGGAGGGAGCGATTCTGCTCACAGGCTTAGACTGATTTTAGATTTAAATGTTCATTGAAATTTTGTTCCTTAAAGTTATCTTCAATTAGGTATGCTTGAAACCAACAGTAACTACCTGGATTTTTAATCACAAATTAAGAAATATTTCCTTAAAGGGGTGGGTTTCTGATTTCAGTATTTATGGTAAACATTAGGATTTCTTTCTGCTTAACTTTTTCAGTGAATTTATTTTATTTTTCAAAGGAAGCTGTGATGCTGTAGAAATTACTGCAAAACAGAGGCAACAAGCACTGTTTCTATGTCTACAGATTCAGGGCTGAATGAACTCCAGAAATATGTAGAAGACCAGGAGTTATCTGTGGCACGTGACAGCAGAAGAAATCTCTATGCACTGTCATTGTGAATAAGAAGAGTGTTTCACCTTCTGTCTTAAACTGCCTATAAATTGTTTGAAAAAATGCATGCTAATATAAGATACCAGGAAAGAAGTTATGCCTGGAAGAAGGCATTTCCTAGTACCTCACTAAGCTGAGACAGGACAACAGCCTTTCTTCTCCCTGTTAAGATCCAGGATATTACCATGCATGTTTACAAATATACGTAGCATAAACAGAGCAAACAGCAGCCTCTTATTCATTTTTGTCTTTTCTTCCTTGACTCTTTGCTTCAAGAAGGATAAAAGAACAGGATCCCATTGCTTAGCTATGTCTGTTCTCCTCTCCACTCAGCTCCTTTCTGCTTAACTCCTGTTATTAGCACAAATCCTGACCCTGTCTTACAGCTCTCCTATGTGGACCCATACATATTCTCTACAATTACAGGTTAATACTTGCCAACTCCTCTTCCTATTATAAAATAGTACAAAGGCCTCAACACGAAGTCCTGTACTGGCAGTGGAAGTCTTGTTGTTGATTTTAGTAGAGTCCACGTTCTCCTAAGTCATAAACAAGCTATGGCTTATTAAATAATAACGTAATATGAAGGGTCTTTCCTTCTTTCACCACATGCAAATAGTTTTCACATTAAATACTATGAAAATACAAAAGATCTAAAACCCTCTACCATAGTAACCATTGAGATCTGTCCCCCAGCAAAAATACCCTATCCAGCCTTTTCATCCAAAAGCAAAAGGTAGGTTTTGAAAGGTTTTACGAAATCACAAGTGTACCTGTCTTATCTGTCAGTAGTGTGGTGACCGATTCCACGCTCCCTTAACCTCATTGAGCTCTGATGTATAATTTGACATAGCAAACTTACCTGCCCAACAAACTCCTCATATGCCAGCCTTAAATTGGAAAATTAATGCAACTTTTGGAGAATGATAAGATGTGCTATTTCTGGTCAAACCCAGAAACCCTTTTAAGGGCGGGAATAACTACATTCAGTACCATTACATACACTCATGCAGACTGCAAATAAGTTGGCTAATGTGGCTAGAGTTATTGCTTTCAACAAAGATGCTTTGAGTTATTTAAGTAGAAAGTAATCCTCAAAGATTTCCTATTTTGTTTGTAAACAAAAATTTTGGTTGTAAAGATTTTCATGAACAAATACAAAAGAAGTTGACCTGTCAATTGTTCATAAATATTTACATTATATATATTGTGTTATATTTATATATACACTGGTGAAAACAATTTTAAGTACATATATCTTTTTGTTTGTATTTCTGTACATATGCGTATTTATGCATTATATTTTTATACAAGTATGCCATATTTATCAGTATTAACATATATTTGAGTCACATATGTATCATGTTTAATAAAGCATACTATATATGCATATATATCAATATATATTAAACATTGTGTGTGTATATCTACAGAAAAGCAGACTACAGATGCTCATATCAAGTTCAGTCAGGACCATAACACAGCCTACTTTCCTTCAGAGGTAGCTGCATCACTTTAGTTGAAAGGTGTTACTGGTGTCTTTATACCCTGTCCAATTACCAAAAATCCAACCCAGTTGGCATTAACTGACCTTTACTTTAGGTATGTTTATGTCAAGTAGACATTAATAAACTTCACGTTCCATGCAGATTAAAACCTACTCCTTCTGTATTCGGACCAGTCATGCTTAGGTGCAGTAACTGTTCTTGCCCAAACTTGTCTATAAGTCGTGTATAAGCATCACAGCAACAAGCTCCTACTCTGCCTCCAGTGAAAGAACATGGACCCTCTGCCGGCCACTGGTGAGTTCCAGTGAATTGATTTGACAGAAGCCACAGAGAATGGGCTTGGATCCATCAGTGCAAGAACTATGGTTCCAACTGTTATCCTCTCATTTAAAGAGCATGCTACCCCAGATCATAAATTGTTGAAGCAGCTATTGTCTGACAGGCTTTCAGAAGGATGAATCCTTTTTCTGCTGAGTTCCTACAGGTTTCCCTATACAGACCCTGTTTGCTTGGGCAGAGACAGAACTTGATGTAATGTAAATACATTTTCAAAGTCTGGAGATTTAGGTTCCCCTCACTGAAGACAAGGGGATTCTTGCCCAGGAAAAGTCAGTCCTTTCACCGAGACTAAACACTGCCTGCCACCACCCCAAGGCTCTTTTTTTTTTTTTGTAGAAGAGAACAACTAAGCTTGACAAAATGCCTTATTAATTTACTCTTTAAAGTGCAACAAAACACACTTTAGCTGACACGAGAAGCCACCATTTGTAAATTATGAACTACCTGTATAGACTATTTATGGAGCCACCAAAAAAAAAAAGAAGCAAAACAATCTAAAATCAGCATGAAACAAATGATACAACTCCTCCCATTCTCATATGTTATCATGGGGGGGACAACACATTAAAATATGACAAATATAGTAAGGCTACGTTTTCAGGAACACTTGGCTTCTACTGAAGGTACATAATTCCATTTCTCGTCTCTCAAAAGCTTCCCTCATAACACAATACATTTCTCTTAGCAGCTCCTACACCACAATAAATACCTTCATTGCAAAGACTTTGGAAAATTCCTTATTTTTCATAGTAATTATTAAATGAGAGATGCTATTAGTCCAAATCCTAACTGTTTCACTGCAAATACCTGCAGAGACTTTATCTCCATTTGAAATGCTACAAAATTCCACCAGTGAAATTCCAGCCAAACTTCTAACAGTCAAGCAGCCTGTTACCCAAAATTAAGGCAGAGCATAACCTGATAATTAATTTTTTAGAAAGCAAAATATCCAGATATAGAACAGTTGCTAAAATATTTCTGGTTGGCTATATTTCAACATTGCAAGAGTTTAGCACATACATACTCTTGGTGAAAACATAAAATTTTAAGTACATATATATTTTAATTTGCATTTCTGTAGTTATGCATTTGCTTTTATATATGGTATAAATATTATATGTACAAGCATGGCATATTTACCGTATTATATGTCATTCATATCACAATTATACAGAAGATGCAGCATCCAAATCACTTCTGATCATCATTTCAGCAGGATACTAGCTTCAAAGACCATTGGATTAATATCAGTAGAAAGAAAAGAAAGACTACCAGTACTGGGAGATCCCTAATTCCATTGAATCACTGTACTGACATAGTAATCTAATAACAGTAACATTTATAGAGGCACTGAAGAGTCAATCTGAGTAAAATAAGACTGGAATTTAAGTCATCTTCACACAAATGCTCACGTTCATGTAAAAGGTTTTACACAGCTAGGATAGCCCTGCCTAGATAAACTAGGTTTGAACTGAATGTGCCTAATGGATGTTTTGAAGCCAGTATCACTTGTTTTAGCACTGTTAACCAGGCATGAAGAGGCTCTGCAAGCAGAGTCTATGTAAATGAGAAATACAATGCAATTATTTGTTGGTTAACATGCACCAAACATAGCTAGAATTTAACATGCTATGAAGGTAAGCATTGCTGCTCACCGCCCCAGTAAGGCGGCTGCAGAGTCTTTACTGGCAAGGATCTGCCTCCCCAGCTCCTGCAAGTTGTCCTCAGCACAGCTGTGGTGCCAGCTTCTGCCAGCCCCACCAACCCAGGCTCTGCCCAGCATTTCCCAACAAGCCCCTGGCCAGCCTCCCCTTCTTTTCCCATGAGGACCCTACACGTTTCCTTGATGGCTTTTTATCCTCTGGAACACTTAAACGACTTACAAACTTCTCACAAGGATCCTGTGTCTGCCTGTGATTTTTTTAACCTTATGTCAGTACAGATTTTATCACAGGTCTTCTTCAGCAACCACAGTCCATATTAAATAGCTATGCTGTTAGAGCTGGGCCTTGAATCCTTGGTATACAGGCAATTAAACCACACATGCAGAGAAGCTTACAGCAGGAGTTACAGACAGACCACCACACATCTTTGACAAATCCAAGTCTCCAGCATAAAACAGTCTAGAATTTTGCAGGTATCTAGATGTGAATATTGTTACTTCAGCTTCTTGTTATACTAGATAATTTTCACGATGGTGTATGTGGTACAGTTATATCTGAGGATCACAATGGGGAAATAATGATAAATCATCTCTAACGTCTAAACATGCTTCCCTTATCAACCTGGAGCCTGCTGCCATGGGACTCTGTATTCTCCTTATGTTTGAACGTAAACAATGCCCAATAACTCTTTTCATTATAGCATGTTATACAAACATTTGAAAATTTTCAGCTGGATCTCACTGCTTGTGGAGAACAGAGCCATGTTGTATATTTATACCATCTTCAGGAGCTTTTCTTTCACATCTTTTTTCAATTGAAAGAGGGAGGATTGTCGTCCAACTAACACAGTGAAGCGAGATACAATATTTAAGTAAGGGGGCAAAAATTTATGTCAGGCACAGGCTATGGAGAAACAGGCATACTGTACTCACAACTGCACCCACAGGTAGTATCAATATATCGCGGTCTAGATGTTAAGCTGAGGACAAACTGAACAGATTTAACTTTTCTGTGCCTCTCTGGAAAACGCGGAAAACTACTCCCCCTTTCAAAAGAGACAGTGTAAGATACAATACCTTACTGCTTACAGATTCTCAGGTACTATGTATTGGTACTATGCAAGTCAAAGTATTATTCTATTATTACCTATTTAACACCTGGTTAATCATTACTTAACCCACTGGCATAAGCCCAATACATCCCCATTAAGTTAAATATTGCTAATGCACTATTGTTTAAATTAAGCAGTAGTTTAAGCAGCAGTAAATGTCATTCACTGTCATTAGGCTAAATTGGTTCCCTGGGCAACATACTGGGAACGCAGGTGTCCTGATTACATGGGTCCTCATTAAACACAGTCCACAGTATTTCTTGAAAAAAATGGAACTCAAGCTTATTGTGACAAAATACTCCTCCGTTGAAGAGAGGGAGGATGCACAAACAGCAACTACTAGAATGTGCATGTACCCACCTCCCTGCAGAAACTCCCACGTCCCTTTACAGAACAATGTTTGCCAATTGTGTTGTGGCTCGGTCACAGGCCCTGGGTGCGGAAGAAGCTCTACCAAGATAGGGATCTATCTGAGAACAACGAACTATTGAATCCAGGCATCCTCCTGCAGAGAGCTCTTTATATGACTGAAACCTTGAAGCAGATAAGGCTCAGCACAGATGGAAGTACTGCTCCTATAGCAAATTGCAGGACCAGAGCTTGAGATGATTATCACTTGCTATTTATCAACAACTGTGTCTTCTGTGAAGACCTCAGTATACCTCAGGGGGCTAAATAATAATGAGATACACAGTATCTTACACACCTGAAGTATTACAGATCAGCTGCGATAACACGTTTATGTTCCTATTGCATTTTTCAGTTACTAATGTAACTAAATAGCCTACAGTGTATTAGTTTAATAACCATAAAACAAAACAAAACCCCACAGACTTACACAAGTACTCTCATTTTATTTTTAAAAAGAAAAAAGGCTTTGAAACATTGACTTAGTATTTTCATTTCTATTCAATAAAGGATTCATACACTGGAAGAGTTAAGTGATAGTAGTGCTGAGAATCATAGAAACTGCTCCTGTTAGTGACTACTTTATGGAACTGAAGGACAGCTGGTAATCCTTGCCTTGGGGCTAGCAACTCAATATCCATTTAATTTTTTTCTTGACAATATGTACCCTATACATCATTTACATAATGCAACACACTTGTGTTCTTCTGCTAGACTCAGAATTTATATTAGTAACAGAAACATGAGTTACACTGGTTAAACAATATAGATGTCACATTAAAATATTAGTTTTACTTACTGTCCCACTACAACCTTTTAAATAGAACATTTTCAGCTCAAAGAGGCAGCTCCTTCCAGACAGCCCTTTCTAATAAAATTTTATGTAGACTGAATGTCAGAGAGACTTATTGATTCTACCTTCTATTAATAATGAAAGCCAAAGTAATTAATTCTATGGTACCTCCAGCAAAGCCAGAATATTATAACTTTAAAATGTGGCTATGCAATAAACAAAAATATTCACATGTTAAGAACCAAGTAGAGAAACTGAAGTGGATAAATAGGGTTGAAGAATGAAAGTATTGTATGTGAATAAAACACCACAGGTGCAAACTCACTAGCTGTACAAGCATGTGCACATGCAAAGAGAAGGAACCTTGAATAGTTTGCTCCTCCATTAGTCAATTCCTGGGGTCCTCAGAGCAACAAACATCATAAGCTAAGATGTCCAAGTGGTGGTCTCCTCCCTCATCCCTCTTAACTAGCCAAGGCAATAGTCAGGCAACACATATATGACCAAAATATAGTAAACAAGAATTTACCAAGAAGCTTTTATATGAAGAGGAGGAAGGAGAAGGTTTCTGAATGTGACTCCTATGAGTAGGTTTGGATTAAGTCCATTACTATACATGTATATATATGTATATATGTAAGTCATTCCAGCCAATTCCAAACACTACTTGAACTCTACCAAATGTAAGCAACAAAACAACAGAAAACTTGATAAAACTACCTACTTTTGAGTTCTGTTTTAATCTTGAAAATCGTAATGTCTTTATGAACAGATCTGCTAAAAGACATGTGAAGAACACACCCCCAGCTTTGAGTGAAGCAAGACTGGGTAGCAAGTCACAAGAGTGTGCTCTTAGATATGATGTCAGACATTTTGCCAGTGTCTTAATACGCAGGTAGCTAGACAGGGGAGGAACGTTTTTTAACATATTATCAGTAGACTCTAGCACTGCCAAACATGAACATTTAGAAATCTTAAGGTAGACCATTATCAGACTTGGAGATTGAACTGGAAATCACGAGCCTCTAAATATATTCAGATGAATTTCTTCCTACCACTTTATCCTTTCTAGGATTCACATTCAGATCTCATTTTGAGATATTCACAGACAAAGTAAAAAGGGAGAGATATGGCAAAGATAAAAGAATTCTTCACTTCTTGCCTCCAGAAATAATGAGAATTTCAGAAAAGCAGTAAGTGAGGGAGTAGCAGCTGATGGTAGAACCTGTTTTGCCCACCCAAGTTCTTCACAATACTTCATGAAACAACACTATGTTTACAATGCCTGCAAAGGTGCAATTGCAGTTCACACATATACACGAAATGGTTTGAATGTTGACAAAAATGCACCAAGAATACATACAATAGACCAGGATGAAAGCATTCAGGCATTATTCCAGCCATGGTTTAGCAAACCAAATTCAGTGCTGCAATGGTTTCGCAGCTATAGGTACTTGAGGTTTTTGTGGATTTTTTTTTGCCCTCCCCCATCCCCCTTCAGTTAAAATCCATTTTAGCTAGAACATGGGCTAAGTATTGAACATAGCCTATTCCATTAATTTCTTAAGACTTCATTTCCATGTGTAATTTGGAACTGTCCATTCCCTGCCCCCCCCCCCATCCTTACTTTCTTTACTCTCTTCTTTCTGATTGAGTAAGGAAGTCAAGACAATTTTTATTTATTTATTACTTTTTTTTTTTTTTTAAATCAGGTAAATAGAAAACACCCAAGGTAACAAGGCTAGATCATGAGTGGTGTTTTTAGACACTTCTAACAAACCATAGTATAGTTGTTGAGGTCTAATAAGCATTTGCAAACTCCTACATATTGAAGCCACTCACTGTTGCAGAAGATGATTCCAAGCAGAGATGTGTGTTGGAATTCTGAACCTTTGCATAAAAAATGAAAAGGCTTTGTTCAAAATGCAGAGGCTGGGATATATGAAAACACACTAAAAGTTCTGTTATGATACAGCCTTACCCCACAGCAAAAACAACAGTAGCAGTACAGTAAGATAGCAGAGTTACTTACTAAGCAGAAATCTTAATGTAAAGCCATACACAGTATCCTACAACTAAAAATAAATTTAAGATCATATTTCTAGAAAAAAAAACACTAAGCGTGAACCTGCCAAAATAGCAAAAGTGTTCTGACTGGTCAAACTACCTAAAGTTAAACAAAATAGAGAATAAACAGTAGCTACATAGTAATCACCATCTGGAAACAAAAATAGCACTGAAAGAACAGAAACAGACAAAATGACAGAAAGACAAACATAGACATGTCATTTCCATAAATCTGGGAAAACAAAAAATGCCTCCAATATTCTTCCTCAGTAATAATGCATTACCAAGTTGGCTACTCATATGATGGGCCTTTGCAACACTGCAGCCATTTGGAATACATTCAGCCGTGGCTTTTTCTTTTTCACTACTTTTGTAGAACGGGGGGAAAAAAAAGAGAGGCACAATAGAATACCACTTGGCACTAGGGAGTCACTTCCACTGCTAAGTACCAGTGACTTTTGCATTTGTGCTTATGGACAGGAAATCCTAGCTTTTTTGCCAAGTAGCCCATCACACTATGATTATGGGAGGGGATTTTCATCTGCCTTACTCCTGTAACAACTGTGCCTACTTTCAGAAACTATGTACAAGAGGTCAAAAAGCAACACCATGTAAACACAGTTCGACCTAATGCAATCTGCATTTTCATATTTGCTGTGAAGACAGGCAAATTATTCCATGCCAGTTTTTTCTTCCATAATTGCTGAATCCCTGCATCTCCTGTTGATCTGAAGAGGTGCAGAACTTTTGATCTCAATGCCTTTCTGACTTGATAATGTACTGGTATGCACTAATAATCTATTGCATCCTATCAGATAATAAAAATAATTCCCACAAGTTGAAAAAGCTAGCACTTGCAAATATCTGGAATGCATTCCAATCCTTAAGAGGCTTTCAGAACAGCGTAGTTTCTTCTGAACTCAGACAACCCTCAAAACTTTTGCACCACCCTCCTCCTGCACCACGTCATCAATAATAACAGTGGTTTGACCTCTCACAGCAGTCACCTATTTGGGAACGGGGGCAGAACAATAAGACTCCAACAAATAGCAAAGCAAGCCCCGAAGAAAAGGAAGGTGGCTGGATCCAGGCAGAGTTCCACTGATGTGCCAGGAATTATATTCACCCCCACATGCTGAACATCTGGTCCTAACCACTCATGCCCTGTCAAACAAACAGGGACAGGGAAGGCTTGTGGTTGGAACATACCGCCCTTTGGCTCACCTCAGCTCTCATAAGAGACAGCAGTCCTCTATCCTATGGAGCGGCCAGAGTTGGCACAGATGGACTATGAGAATGTAGGAACCATACAAACAGACTCCTCCTCTTCCCCTTTGATAGTCTGGAGGGCCTACACCCTAATTTATTAAAGAAGCCTTGTTGTCTTTCCTTGCCCCTTACACAACTTTGGCAACTCTACAACATGCATGCTTTTAACCCCCTCCTTTACTTCCTTACCCAAACATCAGCTTTACACAGCACTCAAGATAAGTTAAATCAGCTACCTGGGAATCAAACACTATGTATGACAAAGGAAAACTGATTAAAAAGATTACAAAAAAATTTGCTGGGCTGTCAACTGATACAAACTCTATTAACTATTGTGTTTGCAAAATCATGCTGCATGTTTCAGTACTTGAAGTCATACAGCATATACTTTACTGATCGATTTGCATACCATATCGATCTCAAGAGCCGTATAATGTGTTTGATTTGTGGCACTTCTGCATAATTCTCTGATTAAGTTACTTATTTAACCTATTGACCTTTACTCTTAATTAAAGAGCCTATGTAAATGTTGAGCCGTAATCAGCTTGCACACTACTGAGTGGAATTTACATCTTGCAAAGTTTACTTATTCTTCAAGGCTTTACACTGACACTGTGTGGTACATAATGGACATTTTCATCCCTTGCAGTTTGTGTGTGAAGCATCCTAAGAATCTAAATTTACCTTCAATAACTTTCAAGGAAAAATTCCTACAGGCATTTTGGGCCTTATAAACAAAAAACTCTACACAACAAATTCCTACATCAAAAGAGAAACAGCAAGACTCAGCAAGTTCAATACATCTAGTTTTCCTATGCAATTGGTCACTTGTAGCAATAGTTGTTGAATATCCAAGAACTCGGTTTTGGATCAGATTCTCTACTGTATACACCTATGCTATACATACCAACAAAAAATCCCTGATATACAGAGCTGGTAGCACATTGCATTTGGCATTGCACACCAAACAAAAATTTAAAGTTATACTAGAACTTATTATTTCTCACTAATGTGGAATCCTAATTTGGACAAATCAGTTGGTGAACAAAGCCAAAAAATACACCACAGTCACTGCTCTGTACTACACTGTTTATTATTGACAATTCCAGTTTAGTTTTAATGATTTATGTTATTTGTTTGTTCTAAGTGTAAAACAGCTTTTTACAGAATCACTGTAAAGCTGGAGGACACCTTGATAATTCAAGTTAACAGAAGAGCCAGAGTCTTTTCTCTATATGTAAAGTAGTATGTTGATAGCTTGGAAAAATCAGCAGTCTGACAGACATTAACAATTTAGAAGCTGGAGTTATACCCTTACAAGCACATATCCTTCATTTCTCTCCCCATGCACTCCAACAAGAGGATAAAGCCTAAATAAAAGGTGACAAGAAGGTAATGTACAGTAATCATTCTAAGCCAGAGTATGACAGTCCTATACCCCTTGTGACAGGCCTTATTGCTCCACAAAGAGTAACCAGAAAAAAAACACCAACTCACTCAATCACTGATGGCTTTAAGATTAAAGTGCATCAGTGGTCAGATTCAAAGGATACAAGTCAAAAATAGTAGGCACTAACACAGTGATAAAAAACATGCTGGTGAATTAAAGCTGAGTGGGCTGCACTCCATGCAGACTGCACAAAGCAAGACATTTCCAAAGAATGGAAATTCAAGCACCCAACCTTTCTGTTAAAACTGGTTATTTTCTGTAGCACTCTGCACTGAAGTTCCCTGCAAGAAAGTCTGTTTTCACACCAACCTCAGTTCCTTTTTTTTTTTTTTTTTTACCTTTTAAATTCAGGAAGCCTTTTTTTGGCTGGGCATTTCACTTTACTCACTATGTTTCCATATGGACAGCAGCTATCACAGGCATTTTTTCAAAGAGCCAATATTCCTCCTTTGTGCCGTTTTTTAAGCTACTGAAACACACAGACCAAAATCTTTCCTCAGCAAACAATCCCACTTTATACCATTGACCACAGGTGTCCCCTGTGTTAAAACCCAGAGTGAAGCCAACAACATAGGAGGTGGTGGCAGCTGGACTCAGACCCAAGGAATCAACTCTTCCCTGCCATACAAGCTAATGAGTTCATCACCATTTTCCAAAAAGAGGAAGAATTTACAGATTGATCAGACCCAGAAGACCATCAAGGCCAGACAACGTGAACGTATAATCACATGCCGATGCAGTATAGAAATTCATGTAATTACTGAAGCTTTTCCTATTCAATCTTTCCTCTTTCACCTTCAGCTTCAATGTATGCTGTACACCTGTATGCTTCATCTAACCCTCTTTAAAAAAAATTTTTCATCTTCTTAACTGTACTTTATCATTAATCCATAACACGGTTAGAATGTGCTGTTCTTTGATATGCTGGCCCCGTGTAATGTGTTCAGTCCCACTGCTTAATAATGCCGCTTCCAATCTCTCTGCAGCAACTGTTTTTTCCTCTGTGGTTTTGTGCATTTCCCAATACATTCTGCTTGTTATTGGCAAGGGAGAAAGAGACCAAAACAGCATTCTTCTACCTTTGTCAGTTAGTTTGAAGAGATGTGACTGAGAAGAATTTAGGAGAATTAAAACTGAATTAAGATTATTTGAAAAAGGACAAATCATAATCAGAGGTCTTTAAAAGATCAGTCACTTCTATGAGAAATCTGTAGAGCAAATCGAGGTGCAAAAGTCATACAGAATACACGCACCCTTGCTATTGGTAGGAATGGAATGTGTTCCAGTGTAATCCAATGAGACTTACCAAAGTGAAACAGCGTCATTTGCTTACTGGAGCTAATTTTGATTACTTCTTCACTAAGCTCCACTGAAGCAAGTATCAAAGTGAAAGCTCACATTCTTTCCATTGTCAGTAATGGAATAGCTAGTGGTGGCTTTTTGCTAACCATGCACGTAGGCAAAAGAGGCCTCCAAGTCAGTTACCAGAGTACATAAAAACTCTACACTTAAAATATTCAGCTTGCTCAATGAAGAATGCACCTTGATTAGTAGAGTGTATTAAATTTCACCTACTTAACTTTGCAGCTTGATTAGTGAAGTATGCAGCTTAATCAGCACAGCGTGCAACTCATGACAACATGTATCACCTAGAACTGAAACTAATGGTAGGACCCAACGGAATTCCCAATATATGTCTAAGTAAAAGGCAGTGCAGGAGATGAAAGCAGGCTGTTAAGTCTGTAAAAGAACAATTAAAACACTCATTTTGGTCAGCACCCTCCTAGCTTTGTAAAATGCCAGATTAAGGCTGTAAAGTTTCACACCTCCAGTAGCTAGAGCAGTCAGGCAGGCAGCAGACAGCTTCTTCCAGCGCAGAACCGAGCAGCACCTCATCATGCATGCTGGTCACTGCCACCACATTCCTTTACTCATCCACAGGCAGCACATAGACAAATCAAATTTTAACTAATTGATTTTAAGGACACCTGAGATAGTATCATTGGCCATCCCAAACATGATTTCATCATTCCATAGAAATTAGGGTGAATATCTGAAGATAACAAGCACGTCAGCAATTAATGTAAGTTATCTTTACAATTTACATGCTAGTAGCAAGCTAAACATGAGAGTAAAAAATGAGTTAACTCTATGCAGTTAGGATCTGGAGGCAATTTCAGATATGAACCAAGTTTTGCTTTAAAATAATCCTAAAGCTGAGGACTGTTCAAACAGGTTTGGACTACTATGTCTATGTTGCCCAGAAATAATGACAAACTTGGATGTAATTAAGAAATAAATTCACCTTCAGTAGAATATTACTACATGTTTTCTCCTTAGACGATAAAGAAATTCAGTTACAGGTGTAGTTTTCTGTAGCTATCATGCTATACAGTATTTCCTTAGTGATCTTTTTCCCCATGGTCATCCTATATGCTGTGAATGCATGAGAAGAGTTCACAGTGTTGTTATTTATGGTTCAGATTCTAAGACTGTTGCAGTCAATGGAAGCATTGCTTGTCTACAGTGGAGTTCCGCAGAATACGTAGCATTTATCAGAGCATAAATCTTACCAACTGAGGTACCTGTATTCATATCATTCTTATCCAACATGCTGCCTTTCCAATACTACACAGTCACTAAGGAAAAGAAAAATAGGTATGTATGTCAAACTCCCAGATGCTCAGCTGTTTCTTGACAGGACTGGATGCCATTCCCATCTCAACAAACCTAGAGCTATTAATAGTCAAGGTTTTGGCCTGGCAACCTCTGCAACACTGAGAAAAACTAAGTATCAAACTACCACAACTGATGGACAAATGAAGTACTGAGATTACCACTTACATAGCAGGTGACAACAACAACAAAAATTAATCTTTTAAATTCCTAAAAAGGACTCTCATTACAAAGAAAAATAAGTAAATACTAAGCAGCATGGAATTTTAATTGTTTCATCTCAAAGCTCCTACACAACAAATAGAGACAAAATCTCAAACATTAAGTTACTCCTCAGTTAGGACTGAACAAAAATCTAAACCATGTATCCAAAAACCCAACATAGTGATGGAAGTATGCTAGCATCAATTCATAGCCAGTTGTGGCAGGTGATGTCAGTGGAAACAGGGAGGATATAGTGCTTCACAGTTTGGGAGTCAGGACTTCAGTACCAAACCAAGACATCCAAAGATTAACCTTCAGGATGAATACTTTCTATTACAGTTTGCCAGGCTGCAATTCTGAACCAAACACATTCTATCATGTTTCTGGAAATAGTTCAAAGGTGTATTTAGAAGTCCCATGTTGGTCCATTAAAGACTGCTTTAGATCCTCTTTGACTATAAGCCCCTGTAGAAAAAAATGCCTCAATACCCTTACACCATTTTACTCTGACCATTCAAACCCCTGTGCCATTTAGGTAACATTGTCCCTGTCCGTCATTGCTGTATACCTATGAAAATATTTCTGCCACATCTCTCAAAGTAGGAAGAACTTTCATATTTCCAAAGTACTATTTTAAACACCTTGGTTTGAAAAAGAGCAATGTCATTTTTAGCATCTATATTTTAATTAAAAGTATTTTCTTTTTGAACACTAATTAAAGTAGCAAATTATTTTAAACAGTGCTTGCTTTCTAAAACATTCCACTGATCACTTCCTGGTACAGTAAAGGCTAAGATGCTAAGTTTTTATTTTATTAATTTAAGTAGGAGAACTTGCGATAAGACTTTAAGTGTATTTAATATTACATTGGGGTGATTAGGAAAACACATTAGATAAACATTAAATGTCTTGGTGAATTCAAAATGCCACTGTCCACAGCATTCCCAATTCAAAAGATGTTACCTCTAATAGTGTCAGTACTCCAGCAACGCAAAATATATCCATAAGTACTCCACAGGACAGACATCTCATTAGTTATGAATAAAGATAAGGAGTTTTAACCTGTATTTTTTACTTACATTTGTTTTATTCCATGCTTTATTCATATATCCTCCTTCCAAATATGCAGTAATACAACTTTGGGAAAAGTCCCACTGTTCTTTTAATTTGGCAGACAGAATTTTGCATAAATTTTTGGTCATTCTGAATGTTCAGAAAAACATTACCATAAAAAGATCAATGTAATACAATTATTTGACACATACAACTGTTTGAAACATCTTCAGTTATTCCCCTATCTGTTCCTGAAACCACAGACGTTAAAACAGCAAGTAATCCTATTGACTCCAGCTGAAGTATAGCATAAATATTAACCTGTCAATCACCTCTCTCTACTGTGCACCATAGCTGCAGAACTTCTGTACTGGGTTTTACACAGCCAACACAATCACTTGAAAGTTAATTCTGGAAAAACAGTGCAAGCTTAATGCACCTTCTGAACATATGGTTTAGCCTGGTTATATCGCTGGTAATACCCTTTTCCTTTAAAATGGTTTCCAAAACAGAGCTTTGGAAAACAGCAATTCTCAGCAAGTTACTAGTCAGCACTGCTATTTGCACGTCCCCTGACAAACCTGCCGTTCTCTAGGCAAGGTGGAAAAAGCATATCCATCCCTTAGGTTAGGATTAGTTGAGCTACAAGTTATTCAGGACCCCCCCCACCAAAAAAACAGTCCAAAGTTTTATGTGGAAGTCCTATCAGCTATCAAAAGGAAGCCCAAACACTACACTGACCTCAGCATAAGATTCTTTATAAGCTGGCACAGTCAGAAAAAGGCAAAAACATGCCTCAAATTAAGTGTAAGTAGTATTTGATAAAAATATTTTCAAAAGCGTCTGTATTGTTATTTAAATAACATTTATGTGGCAACATCCCAGCATCAAAGTTATAAAAGAACTTGACTCTCCAAGAACCCATGAAATGGAAAATATGTTCATTCTGCTCATCTTGCATTCAAAAGGCAACTTTACTCAGGTAAGCCCATTCTCTAAGCCTGAGGGAGAAACTGAAGCCAGGTCTCCTAAGTCCAAGCTGAAGATCTTCATCACAAATTTATTTTTCTTCTTCTTGTTCCCTCGTCTACCCTCTGTGAGAGCACACTTAGACACCCATCCTGTTCATTGTTTCACGACACTGGCTTGAGTCCATTCCCATAATCTAACGCACCAAGGATTTCTAAGGGAGTTGAAATCAGTCCCTTGTAACTTTTCCTAATAGAACAGATCCAGGCCCACGTGAAAGTCCAGCAGAACTGTCCCATACTTGACTCTCAACTGTCCTAGACCAGGGTTGGGGATGGCAGAACTAGGCTGCGAAACATATAGATGTATTTCCTGTTTCAGTTAAACCTCATCTCTCCCTCACATAAAAAAAAAAAGTGTAACAGTCATAATAATGACTTATAATTTATTGAGTTTTTCTACACAGTAGTAACACAGGAGTCATGAGCAGGGGCAAGATGACAGGTACCTACCATTACTGAACAATATCTAATGGTGATTGCCTGGGGTACAGCACACTGGGGGAGTTGAAGGGGCTGGGAAAATAAGAACAGACTGATGACAACAGAAGGTAGGTTAGGAGCTCACGCAGACCCAAGATATTTCAGTTGTTTCTTCTCCCACAGGTACTTCCCCTCCTATTCAAAAAAAAACAACTGCAGTACCACAGAATCCACCATGTGGTGTCTGTTAGCAAATGTTGACTTTTTCATGGTGACTGGTGTAGGTACATCTAGATTGTGTATTTAAACATCACAGTTTTGTTTTCATTTCTTGCAAGAAACATTTGACTGAGGTTAATGTTTTATATCAACAGAGTAAAAATAGCTAATTCTAGGCCCAAAGGTCATACACATCAGCACAACTTGAGTTCTGAAGTGCTTTTAACCTTGATTTTTCCTTGTAAGCTGGGTCCTTTAAAATATACAACACATTTTAGTCGATCTCCCAAGCATCAGGAGGAAAAAAAAAAAAAAACAACCACACATTTTCAGTGTCTTTGGAAGACCATAATCATTTGAAAGCCAGAGGGGTCTGACTGTATTTAAGACAATACATAACAGGAAACACCTATAACAAATACAGTTCACTTTGCAGTAAGCACACACACACACAAAGATGTCTTCCCCATCTGATTCATTAGATTCTTGGCACTCCAATTAAGCTCTGACAAGCTAGTATTCCAGGCACAGTAAAATATTGTTGTTCCACTAGGCTTGCTCCAATGTTTAGTCATAAGATCCATACAATAATAACAGAACAGTGGCCTATCTTGACCAACAGTACATTAGTTATTATCTGCAGCACAAACACCTACCACTTTATACTAACATTTTGGCAGTTAATCTAAACATAGCACTTAAAGCTACATCATAATTTTGAGATCTAACTGGGTCATTTTCCTTCCAGCTGGCACCAGTAAAAAGTATTTTATAACAAAAAAGTAAATGAAACTTTTTTTTTATGAGGTTTTTTTTTCATTCCTTAATGGCAGGAGCACAAGTATGATTTCAAGCACACACGACACATTTTTCAAGGCCTGTTCGTGGTGATGCTAGCTGGGTGAATTACAATAAGATTTATTGTGCAGTGGTGTATGTCTAATTTTCCATCTACTGCTGGGAGCTTCAGTTGGCGGGAACTAACAGAGACGCCCATTATGCACAGCCTGGTTCAAACTGTGGTTTTGGTGCAAACTCTCAGGGACAGGAACTTACTGCACATGCTGGCAAGAAGACAGGGAGAGAGTTGATGAAAAGAACAAAGAAAGACTTTTTAAATGGCTTCTTAAATATTTGGTATCCCATCCCTTCTCCAAATTGTTTTTGTGGCAAGGGGGAAGGCGGAGAAAGGAGAAGTCCCAACAGATTTTCCTGTAAAAATTGGGTCATATTCAATGGATATAAAACAAGGCAGCTAATGATTTCTCATTATTGTAGCAAGCTTCCCTGCTGACAGGATTCAAAATGAACAGGAGCTCACCGGAACAACAGAGTTCTCAATACTTTACTTCCGTACTCACTGCCTTTTTTTTTTTTTTTTTTTCAAATGTACTGGAAACACAGGTCCCTTTTTAAACCATTTAGAGAATTCTTTCTTTCCCTTACTTTCCTCTGGTTTTCTCCAATGTTCTACACACACTCCCAGCTAAACTGACTTGACATGCCATGCCAAGTAAAGGTGGAGAGAGGAAATAACAGAAGGAAAGGATGAGAAATGGGGAAAAGCAGAATGGACACAAGAAAAAACAAAGGCCTGGAGGAATAAGGGAGAAGTCCTGAGCCTGTGGAGCTCAGTACTGCCAGCAAGAGGCAGATGCAGAATGAGAGGCTGGCAGGGAAGGGAAGAGAGCTTGGGGATAGGAAAAGGTTAGGAAGAAAAATAAATAACTGGGAATGGAAAAAACTATGAATAATATGGGGGGAGGGTGCAGTAACAGAGTAAATGGCTTATTCAGAGCAGAGCTGGGATCCATCTTGCTGAGCCACAAAGCACAACATCATTTCAGTGCACTGAGCACTTCACCTCAGATGTAGCTGGAGACAAGCTCCACAGCCACATCCCGCCCTCCTTGGGGGCAACTTGTCAGGAAGAGAGCAGAGCATATGATACACCATGCTTCCGCTGTGCCAGAGCAACAGGGAAAAATGGTTTGCGTGGTTGGCCCCACAAGTGGGGCTCAGAAAAGGCGTTGCACTTTAGAAATGCAAATCAAGTAAAAAGTGAAAAAACACATTTATGGAAAAAGTTCTGATGTCCTTCTCATTGGTTTGCCAGCATTCATATATCCAAACACAATTTTGTGCTTTCAGTTTGCAGCACAGAGTGATTATCTAGGAATCTCATCTTTTCTGTCTTTTGGTTTATAGTAGGTGCCATTTACTATCCTCATAATAATCTGCTTCAAATATCAAATTTAATGGCATCTTCTCAATTTTTGCGGGTGCTAGTTCACTGTCTACAACCTACAGTGTAGTTCCACAGTCACACACGGGATGGCACCGCTAAAATTAGTCCTCACATACCAAGTCTCTCCTCCACCCTGACCCTCCAGGCAGTACACTCAAGGCAAAGGCACAAAGTTTTATTTCCCGGAATTGCATTTATCCACCACAAACTGACATCACTTATTTTTATGTCTGGTTACTCAGTTATATTTTTACTTTGTATCAAGCATGGAAAACCAGTGCCTGTAAGTGTATTAGTGCTATATTATGATTTTTGGAAGGTTTGGCAGCAGAGAGGAGCAGCAAGCAATTGGGTGCGGTATTACAATGTGCAATGTGGTATTTCATTCTCTCTAGAGATCTGTAATTTTATGCATGTTGAAAAAATATTAGGGAAATTTAATGTACAGAACATACGGAACCAATTTTCTTCTTTAAGAAGAAAAAAAATAAAAAACAAAAAGACACCTTTGGGCTATAAGCATTAAAAACCATCAGTCCAAATGGAACCATTCAGCAGACCAGAGTGAGGAATAGAGAGGGTAGGCAGAGTAAAGAAATAACCGTTAATTTTTGTCTGCATCCTCTTTGCAGCCACATCTCTTAATCATCACTCAATTCATTAACACACTATAATTTCATGTCAATGTGACCCCAAATTCTATATATGGGCAGCAGTGGGCGGAGACTCCTTCCTTTGTACCACAGTGACTCAGAATATAGGACATCATAAAAGCTTTTTTCTTCTCCTTTTTGGTTAAATAAATACATTGCCAGAACAAGGTCCAAAAAGCCCGATAAAGCACAGTTAGAGTTCAGCTAAACCCCAGTCTCAGAAGACACGCTTTCTTCAAATTTCTGCTGTTACACCCTTGCCAAAAATACCTTTCTGATCTCTAATCAAGCAATCAGCTCAACCATATGCAGGGGAGTAAGAATTACCCCACTCTGTCATGCAGAAAACAACACTGCATTGTATAGTGCAGCACTGTTCTACATCCCGACATAGAAGCATGGCTCCAGAAATAGCAAAGCATATACCTGTAGGTGCTATTTAAAAAAGAAAACCCACACATATGCTTTCGAGGATCTTAAGTACAACACAGACATTGTGTTGACTGTAGCCTGAACAGCGTATTATACAAAACAGTGCTGGACAGGCTTCTCAGCGCTTAGTTTCAAAAGCAAGTACTAGACATAGCACATCCTTGATGCCAGTGCCTTCCTTGGCCAACAGGAAGGGGTACAGAATTCAGTGCAGTAGAAAACAGTTATTAACATCTGGCTATTGACAGCAGGGGCCTGGAACTACATATTCCTGATGTATTCCTTCATCCAGTCTTGTATAACAGCTAATGGTAACTGCAGTCCTCCTCTCCACTTACTGCTCAGCCTAGGAAACCTTCACACACAGTGGAGAAACAGACTAATCACGTACTGCTGTAGTTGCCACTAGCATAAAATTGTATCAATAGCATCTCCTTCCTGCTAACAGGGTAAGAACTCTGTTGCCTTCTGTATGGAAAGAAGTTCCAAGCCAAAGACAATTCCAATGAGAAGTCAAAGATCTTCAGAAGATACCAATTTGGCACAAGACATGATGAGGAAGGTGTGATTATCTCAAACATCCTACAGATTCACAGCACACAAACCAAAACAGCCAAGTCAAAGTAAGCTTAGAGGCTTCCAGGATCGCTTTCTATAGACTGTCACCCACATCCTTGCAATTTTCTCAATTCCATCTTTTATGGACGCTTCAATGCCAGAAAACCTACCCTCCTATAACAATGACACATGGAAATCTAGCTGCACCTATGTCTCTCTAGACTTCACATAAGTTGCCATACACAGGCTTGTCATAACCTGAAAAACCATTACAGCTGGAGAAGGAATGGGTGGAGGACACAGTGCACTAGCAAACTAACTGCACAACACATCCAGCAGGTCAGGATCAGTTTTTTGGGACATGGTTCCCATTCAGGAATTCTACCAAATTTAGTTTCAGGTCTTGCAGCGATTTTGGTATGGCTGCAATTAGTGGCCCAGGCTTTGTTTTCTAGCCACAAGAGAGCCACCAGTACCTGTTGGCAGCTGGACACGAAGAGTGCAAGCCATAAGTTTTCTTGCAAATATTCACAACTCACATGGACAAACCAAATTCTTTTTCTAACTTATGTTACATACATAATTTTTGAGCTCATAAACCTACAGAAAGGATGTTTTCAAAGGTCATTAGTCACCAAACTCCATCCAACACTGACGTTTGTGCTAGAAAATCTCCACATAACAAAGGCAAATTTCCCCTGGGTTTGATTGAGTTTTGTTGATCTTCACCACCACAACGCATGGCAGAAGTACTATTACATTCACATTTAAAATCACAGGAGCATTTAGCTGGGTAAGTTCAGCTCTAAATTACTTTGAAATGCTTCAAGACTTTGAAGAAACCCTTCTTTCACATTTATTTCTAATAAGTAAAGAGTAGTAACAGATACAGATGTCATTATGCTCCATTGTAAAGGAAGCAGAACAAGATCACCAAATAAACCAGTTTACTGGGGGGGAAAAAACTCTAATAACCAGGTTGACAGAATATTAACAGGTTACATCACCTTTCTTTATACAAAGCACATCTAACAAAGCATATCTAACAAACTGAGCAAACTCAGGACATAGAACTCACCTGGGACACCACAAGCTTCAGAAATAACGCAAGGTTCTGCAGTGCTTGTATTAAGGCCTTCTAGATTTGCAGATGTAAGTCCTCCTCCCACATACACAGATGTCACAGTTCACCACATCTTTTTCTATAAAAGTTGGGTAACACATCTTAATATTTGTGTGTGACCCTCTGATATGGATGAGTGGAGTCTTCCAGCAAAGGAGGTTCTTTGATAAACAAAGATTCAAGACACATGGAGCAACCTTTCTACTCCCCAGGTGCTGTCAGCCTCACTCACATCCACCTGGGCAGCACACACACACAGATGGGGGTGGGAGGCAGTTCTCCTTTTTGTAGAGCTCTTTGTCAGCATACCAGGCCAAGGACGTCTTGAGCTTACCTGTATTTTAACATACTAGGTCTGTAGTGCCAGCCCAATGCTAAGAAGCTAACCCCAGAAACAGCAAGAGGAAGTCAAGGCTATGCTGCTCGTAATCACTGCTGACAGGATCCTTGCCATCCTTCACTACTTGCTATGGCAACTGGCTTGGGTGAAAGTCAAGGTGCTAGACAGTCCCAAACCACTCTTTTTCACTCATCCTCCAGAACATTCCAGTCGATGTTTTCATAATAAAAACCTAGGTCTAGGAATGAGGCAAGAACAATAAAGAGCCCTAAAAATTCCCAGCTTCACTGCAATGCAAGGTGGAGTCCTGCTAAAACAATGTTTAACAGGTGGGAGGACAGAAGCAGCAATAGTTCTCATTCTGATACATCTCTAGCAGTCACATTATCTACTGATTAGCTGGTATGTTTATCTTTAAAGAAACTAGAAAAGGAATCACAGACAAGAGTGACATTTTATGAAAAAGAAAAAAATGAGAAAGTTCCCATTTCTGGTATTGTCACATTTCACTGTAGTGTGTAGCATCAAGCCTTTATTGATATACTAATTATTTACCAGATTTTGTTGCTTTTGCAATGTAGGAAGTATCAGGCTGAAGGTGACACTCTGAAGTCATTGAGCAGCCACAGACCTCAGCACACAGTACAGTTTTGTGCTCTGTGACAGGAGGCAGAAACATTGCAAGCAAAGGAAAGCCACTCCCAGAAGTCGAGAACTGAATGTATTTGTTGTTCATTTCCCAAAATAATCAAACATCTAAAGACTGGGATTTTCAAAGGCGCCTAACAGAGTTGGGTCTTCTAAGCCCATTGCATTTCAGTTGCATTTGAATACCTCTATTTCTAAGTCTGCCCTGAAAGAGAATTAAGGTGGGATTTTTCATTTAAGTTTACCGTTCTCAAGCTTTGTATCCCATTTTGCAGTGGGTACTGCAAGACACAACACAAATCCTGTATTCAGAGTCTTCCAGGATCTGCAGAAATTTACCAATGTGGTGACTGTTGTAGGACTAGAATTTCTGAGATTTTCAGTTTTGTTTTTCAGTCATTTGTATTGTAACTTACCATCATCTTTCTTGTATTAGGACAAAAAAAAGCAAGCATAAGAAAAATACACTATACAGAAATAGAGGCTGATGAAATTCCTGATTAACATGAGATAAGAATCCCAACATCCATTAACCTAACGAGAACCCGTGTGCAGTTTAAAACAAACAAGTGTGAGAAATCAGTCATCTGCTCCCACCAGCTGTAGTACAAGCTATGAACAGGCTTGTACCTAGATGACTACATTTTGGTCCCAGTTTTAATTACATTTAAAATGAAAAAGCAGAAACCCTTCTGCCTTCTTCATTTAGCTTACACCCCCTTTTTTTCTTTTTCTTTTTTTTTTTTTTTTATAGAAAATGAGTGGTTTTCCATTTAAAAGATGAGAACCACTCTGTAGTTACAAGCAGTATTTTTTGACTATCTTAATACAACCCTGTGGCTACAATTAACACAACAAATAAATAGCAGATCAAATTAAGGTCTGATCCTGCTTTACTTAAAGGTGCAATCCTTGCACCAAATTGCAGGTTAAGCTGTTGGAGGCAAATGAGGAGAGACAGAAGGTATGATTGCTGATGCCTGAATTTTAAGCATTCAGACATTAAAAGCAAGTGTATGAGAGAAGATAAGCAAGTATCAAGACAAAGTTTCAAAATTTTTAGGTGCTTTAGATATGATTAAATTCCAAATATAGCTAAGATGCATGTTTTGCACAAAGCTTTGAGAAAATGTAGCAAATTTTATATTTCTCTTTAAGAGCTATTTAATGTTTACTTTTACCCTTCACATGGGAATAACGTTTTCAAAAGAGAAAAAGAATAAGATTTTTCTTCTCTTTATTTCAGAGCTCTTTAAGTTCATTTCAGAACGTCACTGTTTTTGAAGTTTGGGGAATAAGGGAATAGCAGACCACTTCCATGCGCGTTCTTATTGTTGTGGAAATCTACTATTTCATCCCTTTAAAAATTGAATAACTGAACCAATTTGAAGTCCCTCACAACCTGGGATTCCTATAAGCATCTTAAGATTGCATACTGCCTGACTTATTTAGTTTGCAATTCAATCACAAGCATCGTGCAATATAAAACTCAAAACATAGTAAAATAATTGCGTACTGTCTCTAAGCATGGTCAGTCTAAAGATTTTTAGGAAAGGATTAACTCAAGGAAGGTGGCTTTATGAGTCATTGTCTGAGGCACATAGCATCTAATATGAATCCTAAAATTACATCCTGAAAAAAAATGGCACACTTACTGCCAAGCTCCACACCAACTGCCCATTTCCCAGGGCTCCACTAAGAGAGGGATGTACTCAGAACTTCAAAGAAGCAACCCATTGTCTGAAAAACAAAAGAGCAATGAGATAATGTAAAGTAATTCACTGTCTTTTTCGTACCACGAGGTGGTGACCAATGTATTTTTGCAACCCTCTGCTTGCTCTCTTTACACAAGTTATCAAAAGACATTGCCAATGAGTCCTTACATATTGTTCATGACAGCATTAGCATTTTCTGAACGCCCTGCTTGGGGTGCCTACCAAGGCTACTCCATTACGCTAGAATTCGTCTTTTGATTTTGCCATTGAACTCCAGAGAATGCTGTGAAGAAAGGAACATACTCTAACCTCTGCCTTTGTTCCTTCCCTGGCTGCAAGGAGAACAGAAAGAACAGCACAAACTACCACCCCTCACACTCTCACCTAACTCCAACCTCTCTTCAGCCAGGTTTGTCCCATCAAATCAGAAATTCATGCCAGGTGGGGACACCCAGCCCATATGAGCCTTTGCATCAGCTTGCAGCCAACAAGAACCACCTGCACAGCAGAGCCCTACGGGTGGGCCACAGGTGTCATGCACCACCTGCGGCCTGGGGTCCCGTTGATGGCAGGCAGAGAGATTTATGGCAGATTCCTCAGCTACAAAACCTGAGGGAAAAAACACTCGGGGGGTGCCGGCAGGGCGCTGGGGCGGGGCGGGGGAAACGAGGGTTGAGCGCAGCACCTCCATCCCCTCAGCCGCGGGGCAGCCCGGGGAGGCTGTCGGCTGACCGTTAATAACAGTCCTCCGCCCCGGGCGCGCGCAGCCCATGCGGCAGGCTGTTAATAACGGTTCTAGGCCGAGCCCGCCTGGGGCACGCGCGCGGAGCACGGGGCCGGCCGTTACCGCGGCACCGGGCAGCCCCGCCGGGCCCCTCCAGCGCAAGAGTGCGTTGTCACCTCACATCCAAGTGCCGTTAGCGGTGTCACACGCATAACGTCACAGTGTCGTTAGCGGTATCATGTACAGAACTTCACAGTGCTGTTAGGGGGCTTTTGCAGCTCCGTCCATAGGAAACATTGCCCAGAGAACCTCACACACAGAATCTCTCCCCTGCTTTTCCAGCCCGCCTTGTACTTGCCAGAACTCGGAGCTGGCTGCACTCTACAGTCACGCTGCTGGAAAACAGTGGTTTGCACCCAAAGGGTTTTCCAAAAGCCTTTATTCCTGCATGATCTCTCAACACGTGGCAGGCAATGCGCGTTTCTTTTTGGGTGATTTCTTTTTTGCCTCCATAGCACTTATCCTTTGGTTTTCCAGCAGCTGCAGCTATTCAGGGGGAATTGACTGAAGTCTTGCATCAAGGGTGGATTTCCTGATGTTTGAATAACAAATCTTTCATTGTGATTGAGTAATTTGATCATTAAGATCCTTGAGTCCTAGATTTTCTGAAATAAGCATGTTGTTCTAAACAGATCTTACCAAAAATGGGAGAAATTTAGCATCCTAAATATTTTAGCTAGCTTGATGGACTTGGTGTTTCAGCTGTACATAGGCTGACTGCCTCGGTTCTCCATTTAAAAAAAAAAAAAAAAAATGAAGCACCGTTGCAAAACTCCTCAGCAAGGCCCATCACTGCCAGGGCAGCCTGCAAACCTAATTCCTGATTTACCCACAGCCATTTTACCTGCCCTGACACCCCCCTGTGCTCCCCACTAAGTGGGGGACACACGCCTCAGCAGCCCAGCACGAGGACTGGATGCTGAAGGAAAGAAGAGGGCGAGCCAGAAACAATGGCCAGACTGAGATGCTTCAGTTGGCCACCCTGTTGCCACCCTGGAACACCAAACTACTGGGCTAGGTGGGCTACTGATCTCACCTGGTGGGACAGTTGCTGTGTTTGCAGTCACATGTTACTTGTGACTAATTAGCTGTGAGCATAGTGCAGCTATAAAGATGTTATTAGCCAGTGTGGGGTCTTGGAGGCAGAGATACCTTTCCATTTGCTCCTTGCATGGTGTTAGGGTCCTGCTATGTGATCGTGGATCATAGCACAATATTTTTGTTTCCTGATTTCCAAATACAACCCTGTGCAGCCTGACTTAAAAAGGAGCTTAGTTATGTGTCTTAAGTGTGAGGTACTGCATGCAGAAAATTAAAGCTGGATGTTGCAGAGGTAATGCAAGAGTCGGGGGGCAGGTTGCATGTCATGTTTACAGGTTCTGAGCGTGCATCCTATTTTTGAAAACTAATTTAAAATGATGAGTTGGCTTCTTTACATGCCCTGCTAGTAACTAATTAACCAGAAGCGTAGCAAAATATACCCCGATAATCAATATGCATTTCTTTTGTAATTTGCCTATTTGAGAATTATTTAAAGCTCTAATAATTACCTTTTGCTGTTGCAGAGTGATCCTTTCCCGATGAGCTACAACAGCAACCAGACCTCTAAGTAGGTTTTAATAGAAGTAGAGAAGCTTTTAAAGTCTGCAGTGTCAAAGTAAATTAAAGTGGCCCTAAGTAGTTCATAATACAACTGACCACAGTGATTTCTACAGGGCAATTAAGTTTTACTGTGTCAATCATCCAGTAGGCATTAATATAAAGCAGAACAGCTCTGAAGAAATTTGTTATGGACTGTCATGTCAAGAACCCAAACGCTAACCTGCAGCAGCCTTGATATTATTAAAATGACTAAGGGTCAGATTCCAATTAATCTGCAGATTTAACAGTCCTTCACTGTAGTGGGTCTTGATACAATTAAGCAATAATGGATGACAGGAAGGATACTTCCTGGCAGTTAATGACCAATGGCACTATTTGAAGGCCCTTAACCCAGCTGGTCATTAACTGCTTGGAGACACAACCTGGAGCTCATATTTTCTATTGTAAACCATATATTAAAGAAATAAATCAATTACTGTTTCCCCCCACTCCCATCCTGTGCGAGCTGTCAGGCTGCTGCGGTAGCAAATAATTGCCACAGCAGAACCCCAGCCCCGGCAGCCAGTGGGGGGACGGGCTCTCGTGCTCAGCCTTGCAGTCCTGAAGCCCCCAAACTGCCGCGAGCCCCAAGGGTGCCTGAGGAAGCTGCGGCTGCAGCTGGCGAGCGGAGGTTGTGCTCCAAGGCTACGTCTGGGCGCTCAGCTGGAGGGAGAACCGTGTCTGAAGGAAGGAGAACGGACCCAGGCAGCAGGAGCACCTCGGTTCTCATCTCAGCTGTGCGCTGTCACTTGTGCGGTGCCAGAGAAGTCACATGGCTTTCATGCGATACTGCGGAGGCTGGAATAATGAATGTATCTCTGAGGTCTGAGATTCTTTGTTATTATTCGGCCAGCACTGTGATAGCTTTCTCTCATGGTGACCTGATGCACACGCTGTGGTGTTAGCAACATTCCTGAAGCCTAAGCTGGCCATTTAGAATGATAACAAGGCTGGTGCATGGAACCCAGCATGGCAAAGTCGCTCAGAGGGAAGGAGACCGCATGGTGCCAGCACAAGGGCAGGCTGCTCCTTGGGCACCTGTGGCCTCCAATGCTACCTTCTCCAGAAGACTGTTGCACACTGGACACAGCACACTGGCCTGTGTGGTACAATTGATTGTATTTTTTTAGACTGACATCTAGAGCTGTCAAATAATCATTTTGTCTCTTACTGCTGTAGGAAGCAGTGACTTGCTGTATGCCATTCCTCAGCTCACTTTTCATTGCACCTATATAACAACCCAGCTGATGGAGAACACCATCAGTGTTTCCCAGACGACTGATCATTACTCACAGCTGCAGATTCCAGCAATGAAAGGAGACAAATTGTGTAGTAAGGCAGGGGGAGAAAAAACAGAGAAAATGCTAAATTGGGGATGGCATAAGTTGACTTACGTGGAGCAATATGAAAATACATAGCAGAGGATTGGACCCTATATCAGGCCTACCGTATGAAAATAAAATCCAGGCACAATGACATGGTGCTTCTTCTCCAGCTGCCTTTAACTCTAGTAGCTTCAGCTGGACTGACTGCTGTCCAGTGCCATAATTCTGCTTTTCAAATACACAGCATGTCCATTGCCACCTTGTGCAAATTGCTCTATATTAAGTAGTAGAAATACAGAATTTTTGCTGCCTTCCCCTCAAGAGCGCTATAGTGTCGCAGTTCGACTGAGTAACTAGTTGACTGCTTACCAGAAACCAAAGCTTAAAATGCACAAGTCAATATTTATGTATTTATTCATTATAACACATTGGTCAGCAACTTCATTCCATCCACTTTTGACCCTGAAGTATTTCATTACACAGATTTATAATGCAGTATGTCATTTTTAATAATTTCATGTATGATGCTCTCTCCAGGGAAGTAAGGATTCTTTCCCACTTAGATGTTTCAGGGTGGTTTGTGTAATAGCTGAAACTAGACTGAAATCTGATGTAATGCACAATCAAAACGTTCTGTTACATTATAGTACAGTATACTTCAATGTAATTTATTCTTTTTCTTTGAGAACCATGACTAATTACAATGTCAAAAGCCAATCATAATACACAAATGGTAGCAGTTTACAGACATGGCAATATGGCAACTACAGGGTTTTTTTTGTTGTCAAGTTTGGTTAGTTTGTTTAATGTTATACGCGGGGGAAAAAGGGAAGGGAAAGAAAGAAGGAACACGAGAACAGTTTTGTCTCATTTCTACTCAATAAAAATTCTACTGAGATTATGTTGCTACCAACAGCACTTTCTGCTTACAAAACCAGTGGTGCCCAGTGAATATTATCAAATTAAGTTGGTTATCATGCATGTCTTTTGCAGCATATGGTGTTAATGGATGTCACAGGCTGATAAATGCCTTTGTAGAATATAAAGGCATGGGGAAGACCTAAGAGCTGGAAGATTTCAGTTGCTGAATTTAAAGGAGGCCAGCTGAATGGACCTAGTTGCATTTTCCATCAGCTCCTCACAGTCAATTTTTAATCCGAACTTCAAGGGAATAATAAAGGATGCATAGAAGAAGTCACACACACATCTCATAAAACAAAATTTATCTTTAATTTGTAAGTGTCAACAGCAGTACAAAAGATGGAGTGATGGTGAATAGATTAAGGGTAGAGAGGACAGTCTTGAGGTAAATGAGCATAAATAGGCAGTCTTATAGACACTCCCCTGAGGGGTCTAAACCCCTGTCATGGCATATACTGAATCACCCAAAGATGACATGTTTAACATATCAGGAAAGCACCTTGTGCAAAAAAAAAAAAAAAAAAAAAAATATCCCCCCCACCCGAAACATGTAGGTAAGGTGCCAACGTACACCAGAACATACTGTATATGGACAGTGTCTTTCAATTTTGTCTTTTCCATTAACAACTGAGGCAGAGGAGGAGAAGACTTTTAAAAGTACCACTGAATGATTATTTAATATTTAATTTACCTCACGTCAATACTGCACAACAAAATTCAAGAAGTCTGTTTATGCAATGAAGCAGAGCTAAGAATAAATATTCTCTTTTTTGTTGTTGCTGAGAACAGATTTTTTTTTACTCAATATCCTTAGCAAACTTTTTTCTTTCTCATTTTTTTTCTTCCTGTATCAAGAGGAGAGTGTGAGATGTGATGGCAACCTTTTAAGTTCATTTAAAAACTTTACACTGGACTGTACAAGATTTTTTTGATAAACTATTTACATTTTCAGACTTTAAAACATATTCAAAGCAGCAATAGACACTAGTTTTTCCTCTACACGCCCAAATAATCACCAGCCATGGGCCCAGGTAGGTACCTGCATTGTATATAGAATTTCTACAAAGAAAACCTGCCTGTTAAATTAGCCAGTGGGTGCCCAACAAGCAGACCTCGCCATCAAGAGCTGCACCCACAGTGTTGCTATAGGAATCAAAGCATAGTACCTTGACAAGAGAGTCTCAGTTGTCCCAACAGCTCTACACAAACTTTACAATTTGAAACAGCAGCTAGCATGTCAGTCCAGCATGTCAGTGAATTGTGCTGATTAAATTAACATAGAGTACAATCTCACAATATACATCACAAACAAATTACAATGTCAGGAAATAAGAGTTACAGTAAGATAAGTTATGTAGTAACAGCTTATAAGCTTGTCTTAATGTAATAAAAAAATTTGTACATGGGAAATACAATAATGAATGAACATAAATGCTAAGCATTCTAGTTTGCTACAAGCTGAAGAAGGGTACAAGAAAAAAAAACGTTGCTTTCTAGAAAGCAAAAAACAAATGACAAAGGAAGACAAACGGAGAATGCACACTAGCAGGTCTGCAATGTGCAGCATACAAACAGTTAAATATTTGCACATTCCCCATACTCCAAGAGCACCAAGGACCTCACTTGTGGTTTTTAGAAAGCGGAAATTACAAAGCAAGCCATGTCACTAAGTTGCTTTATAGCTTTCATATTGCCATAAATACCAATTTGATAAGTTTTCCTTTAGCCTGGTTCACCCCACCCCACCCCCTGTTTACCCAGCGTGTGAAATCTCAGAATACTTCTTTGTCACCATTTCCAACAAATCTGGTACTTAAAAAAGAGCGATGGATTAAAATGAAATATATTTGCATAAACATATATCTTTTTTTTTCCTTCTGTAGTAGTACATTACAGTATATCAAAAATGTAGTTTGATTTGAGAAAAATCACATATATTAATGGGTTATTTAAAAATTGGTTTGGGGGAAGTTGTTTTTTAAAGCAAAAAAGTTAAGTGTTTTGTAAAAGATCAGATGAGGTCGTATAACATTATTCTTTTAAAAGAACATGCTTAAGTGCCAACTTGAATCTTAAAAAAGCATGCAAAACTCAGAGGGTCCAAGCCCATTCATCAACGTCTCATAAAAACATGAAGAACTCTATCATACATTCTGCTGGCCGCATCTCCAGCGCAGTTGTTCGCACTGTGGACCAGTTCAGCATAGATTACCCCGCTGAACACCAACACTTTACTGGTCCTCATGACCACCACAGAAGTACTAACGTGCTTAAAAGTGATCAGGTAGGTAAGTGTTTTGCTGGGGGAGGGTAGGAGTGTTAATCCTGTAGTATGTTTTGCTAGGAAATGATTTTTGAAATGCCACGTCATTGATATGACCAACCCCGCGAGAGGACCATGGTTCAGATGGCACTGGGAGGTGGTTGTGTTTACGCTCGGAGCAGTAACTGTCCTCAGCTGACTGCCGTACACTTTGCAATGCCGTTGTTTGCTTTGCGTTCCCAACTTGGAGCAATCCCGTTTCTGCCCTCCCCCTGCCTCACGCTGCACCTGAGTACACTGATTTAGGAGCACTTTGTGATCCCGTGTATTCCCAGCAGGCAGTTGCACAAACTAAATGGTGACGCCCAAGCACACGTGCCGACCAGAACTGGGCCATTTCATCTGAGTCATTTCTCCACATAAACCTGAGCCCTGTTTTTATCAAGCATGAAGTGAACTATTCTAGCTGGTATCAGACTGTTTCAGGAGTGTTCTTCTCTTGAAAATAAGTATTTGCTAATTTTCCAAAAAGAATATATATTGTATCTGTTAATTAAATAAACTGTTTGTTCACAGAGAAAATAGTATTACTATATTTTTGCATTACCTGAATGGAGTTGGTATTTTTTTCAGCCAGTGTTATTAAGGGGGGCTCAAACACAACAGTTAAAAAGCAACTCCATATGTCCTCTTTGTATTTTGTGGGAACTTTTTTGCCCAGTATTATAGCCTAATATGACAGTAGTATAATTTAATTAATGTAGAAAATAAAGGTTTGATATTACTAAGTCTTGATTGCATTGCAAGGACCATCTTAGTCATGACAATCTTTCCAGGAATATGCTTTTGACTTCCAAATGCCATTCTTGTTAAGAATTAAAATATTAAATCAGTTTTACTTGGATTCAGAAAACTAACTGTTGTTTCCTATCAGCTGTATCAGAAACTTGGCATGTTTAATGTATCAACTTTCTAAGAAAGGAAAAAGTATTCTGTGTTTGTGGGATATGCTATCAAAAAACAGTGAGAGCACAAGTGAGGCAACTTGCTGTCCCAGCTACAGGTCCACAATACTGCGCTCACACTGCAGGTGGAAATTCAGCATCTACATGAGGTACAGTGACTTGTCAGCATTTAATATGGACCAACATACACTGATATAGAACAAAAGTAAATACATAACTTATACTTCACTAAGTATCCATGAACAAAAAATAAAATTCTATTTCCTATGTTATATTTACACAATTTTAAAAAAATCTAAAATGAGA